>NC_091436.1:41010120-41610120 GCF_964237555.1 Oryctolagus cuniculus
GCCCACCTCCATAACAGAAACATTAAATCACAAAATATTTCATAACAAACATTTAAAAAGTCTATTTATTAGAGAGAGTTCTTCCATCTGCTGGTTCATTCCTCAAATGATCATAATGGATAGGACTGGGCCAGGCCATAGCCAAGAGCCCAGAATTCCATCTTGGTCTCATAAGTGGGTGGCAGAGGCTCAAGGACTTGGGTTATCTTCCTTTGCTTTCCCAGGTGCATTAGCAGGAAACTGGATCAGAAACAAAGCAGCTGGGCATTGAAACAGTACCCCAGTATGATATACAACATCACCATCAGGGTCTTAAGTCTCTGGCCCCCAAAAATTACTAAATAGAAAAATAAGCACCAACAGATTTTGCTGCCTATCACTGTAGTGAATACCCTGAAAGATCAAGGTCTTCTCCCCTGATCTAGCCAACTGACGTTAGAGAAATGACTTACTAATAAGCCTTTCTCAAGTGTCTACACATATGTACTACCCATCAAAGATTTCCTATTTTTTTAGGAATACAGAGGATGTTCCTTTCCTTAAGAATCTAATGAAGAAAAGGAAGTAATTTAGGCATTTTTACCTAGGAGCTTGTATTTTGCAAGGCTCAGACTCTGGCATTTATATCACATGGCTTCAGCAAAATAATCCTCTCCTTGTTTAAAGGTAATATCTTGTCATCAATATTTATCCTTCCTGCCTAGAAGGTAGATATGAAGGCCAAAATGATGCATGATTGTGAACATTGATAATAGGGGACACTGGTTTTCATAATCCCAAGGAGAAACAAGTGTGCCATGTTAGTAAGATAACTAGATTGGACGTTGGATCTTTAATTACTTCCTCCTGTTTTACAAGCCAGAACTTCAAAGGACAGGACTGAGTTATATGCTTCTTAGTAGTGCGTTATGTAGCATTTAGTTGATTCATGATGTATTATCCCATTGCTATAGGCAGTAAAGGCAGAATGTAGAGAGAGCGAGAGTAGGAAGCAACAACCAGATCAACTGGAATATGCGGTAATAAAGTGGCTGCAGCAGGAGTTATCAAATTCCAAAAGGAACAGAGTAGAAATTTTACTCTGAAGCTAGGTACACTGGTAGGAGAGTATCAGGAAAATTTTAGCACTGAGGCAAGCAGCCAGTAGAGGTGCTATGTTGTGTTGGTTCTTTCCTGATAGTGCCCAGAATAGTATTTTACTGTGATAGACATTCAATATTAAAATTGCCTCTTCAAGTTTAATCTCTAAGGTCACTTTAATGATGACAAATAATATTATTTTGTTGTTTTCAATCTTTTCATAGAGTAACACTTGTACTGGAATAGGCATAATATAAATTATAATTATGCATTGGTAAAAATAGCATGTTAGAAAACATTTACTTATTTATTGTTGAAAGGCAGTGAAACAGAAAGCCAGACAGAGGAAGACAGACAGGCAGAGGGAAGGACAGGGGAAGAAGAAGAGCAAGAGAAGGGATACGAGGAGAGGGGGAGAGGGCGGAGAAGGAGAGGTAGAAGAAGATCTTCCGTCTGTGGGTTCACTCTCCAAATGGCTGTAATAGCTGGGGCTAGTCCAGGAGCCCGGAACTCCATTGGGTGGTAGGAGGCCCAAGAACTTTCTGCTGCCTTACCAGGAGCACTAGCTACAAGCTAGATCAGCAGCAGAGCTGCCAGGACTGGAACTGGCACTCTGATATGGCATTCTGGCGTTGCAAACCGTGGCCTAACCCACTAGACCACAATGCTGGCCCACTACTCTCTTTGTTGTTTTGAATTTTTATCTTAACGTTTAAATTAGTTTTTAACAGAATCAATATGATTTGTAGATATAAGTCTAGGAACATAATGAGATTCCCTTCCTCTATCCCCCTCTCCCTTTTAACTTTCTTTCTTCTCCCTGTCTTTCGTTTTTGTTTTTGAGAGAGCATATTTTAAATTTACATGACAGTCAAAAGACTTAATACTTAGCCAAATCAGAAGTTTAACAAGTAAAAATCCAAAAGACTCTAGTTTAGTGGGAATATTGTCGATGACTACAAACAGTAATTGAATGCAAAAATAACCATTTCACCCATACATAATTAATTTTAAAGTATCACAGATCATTAAGCTATTACAGTATAGCATTCTTAATCTGTGGTTTGACAAAGTGTAACTGAAAGTTTTACAAAACTAAATATGCAACAATAGTGATATCCATAGACATTTCTTTCTTTTCAATTGTTTTTAAAATTTTGCTTCCATTTATAAGGGAGAACATGTGGTATTTACCTTTCTGGGTTGCTGTTGTCGCCATTTGGGAGTGAACCACTAGATAGGAGATTTTCTCTCTCCCTCCCTCCCTTCCTCCCCCTCTCTCTGGTTACTTTGCCTTTCAAGTAAATAAAAAAGAAATATTTTTTTTTAAAAAAGAAAATAGAAAAAAGCCATGAAGAGGCAAAATTCTGCTCTGTTAAAACATCTCTGAGATATGCATATATTTCCAGTTACATGGAATATTTCACATCACACTCTTTGGACTCATTGAAGAGAAGAACTAATACATATTAACTAATTATTTTGAAGTATAATCTTTGTAGACTGATTTCTGAAGGATTCTTTTTGCTCTAAACTTCTGCATTTACATTTTTGTGGAAAATTTTAAGTTCACTATTTAATACAAGTACATGTATAATGTGAAAAAACTCAAATGATTTAGTAAACCATAAAAATCACAAAGAAGTATCAAAACCTAGAGAAATGTATATGCTTGGTTATGTATTAAGTTATGCTCTTTTTGCATTTATGATTTCTTTCTTTTTTTTTGAGATTGATTTATGGGGCCAGTGCTGTGGCGTAGTAGATAAAGCTGCTAGCTGCAATGTTAGCATCCCATATGGGCGCCAGTTCAAGAATCAGCTGCTCTGCTTCAGATCCAACTCTCTGCTATGACTTAGGAAAGCAATAGAAGATGACCCAAGTGCTTTGGCCCCTGCACACACGTGGGAGACCTAGAGGAAACTCTTGGCTCCTGGCTTTGGATTGGCCCAGCTCCGGCCGTTGTGGCCTTTGGTGGAGTGAACCAGCAGCAAATGGAAGACCTTTCTTTTTCTCTCTCTCTCTGTCTCTCTCTAACTTTGCCTCTCAAATAAATTAATCTATAAGAAAAAATTTATTTATTTATTTGAGAGAAGTTTCTTCCATCCATTGGTTCACTCCTCCAGTGCAAACGATGTCCAGAGCTGAGCCGATCAGAAGCCAGGAGACAGGAGCTTCTTCCAGTCTCCCTGGCAGGTACAGGGGCCCAAACACTTGGGCCATCTTCTACTGCTTTCCCAGGCGATAACAGAGAGCTGGATCGGAAGTGTAGCAGCTAGACACAAAGCAGCGCCCATATGGGATGCTGGCACTGCAGGTAGAGAATTAGCCTACTACACCACAGCACCAGCCTCCTTATGATTTCTTTTCTTTTTTTTTCTTTTTTCTTTTTTTTTTTTTTTTTTTTTTGACAGGCAGAGTGGACAGTGAGAGGGCGAGAGAGAGAAAAGGTCCTCCTTTTCCATTGGTTCACCCCCCCAAAGGCTGCTGCAGCTGGCGTGCTGCGCTGATCCGAAGCCAGGAGCCAGGTGCCTCTCCTGGTCTCTCATGCGGGTGCAGGGCCCAAGCACTTGGGCCATCCTCCACTGCACTCCCAGGCCACAGCAGAGAGCTGGCCTGGAAGAGGGGCAACCAGGACAGAATCCGGCGCCCCGACCGGGACTAGAACCTGGGGTGCCAGCGCCACAGGCAGAGGATTAGCCTGTTGAGCCGTGACGCCGGCCGATTTCTTTTACTTATTTATTTTTTTCTGTCCTAATTCATACTGTAGGAAATACTCATAACTTATTTTGAAAATTTTTATTTATTGGAGAGGCAGAGAGAACAATGCAGATACAGAGATAGAGACAGAGAGACAACAGGAGCTCCAGGCCTGGTTCAGTGCAGTGAACATGGGGAGGTGCACTGAAGCTGGGTCTTTGGGACTCAATCTAGCCTCCTCCATGGGTATCAGGGGCATCATTATCTGAGCCGTCTTTAGTGCCTCCCAAGGTTGGCATTGGCAGGAAGCTGGAGTCAGGAGTCAGAGCCAGGAATTGAACCCCAGCACTCCTTTATGGAATTCATACATCTGAACTACTAGGCTAAATGCCCACTCCCCAAAACTGCTTTGATTCATTATTGTATTTTTGGGATTGGTTGGTTCAAAAGGAACAACTCAGTCTTGTCTAGAATCAGGGCCTACATTACATGTTATATAATTTAACATATGTACTATCTAGAGTGTAAGTAAAATGTAATTTCTTAATATAAATGTGATTTATATTACATATTTATTGAAGTATAACTTTCATTTTAATATGTGTGTTGGTCTGTGATATTTCCATAAAGATTTATTAAGCTACAAAGCCAGACAGGCAAACTGTACTCACAGAGTGCATCTGACACATAATTTCTGACTGCATTGGAGTTAAGCTGAGTAAAGAAACGAGTTCTTTCTCAACATTAAGAAAGGAAGAGTTTTAATATGTTTAAAGCACAACCTAATTTATATGCTTGTAACTGTTCTGAAGTTGATTAAAGTCTGTAGAGTGAATGGAAATTGCATGGAGTTCTCATTTTAGTTGACCTTCCATGTTAATTAGGACATTTTTTTCATTTATTTTGGAGCTAAGTACATTTTCTTTGTCTAGTAAACTTTGATTCTTTTTAGTATTTCTTGCTTTGATGAAGCTGATCACTTTTGTATCCTTTGAACTTTTCTTAAGATTTTGAATAACAAAGTAGTGATGAGAATTTCTAGAGTTTTAGTTATCTATTCCCAATTCATTCGATCATTCATACATTATTAATGGAAAGAAGATTTATTTATTTATTTGAAATTCAGAGTTACACAGAATGAGGAGAGGCAGAAAGAGAGAGAGGTCTTCCATTTGCTGGTTCACTCCCCAGTTGGCTGCACAGGCTGGAGCTGCACCTACCTGAAACCAAGAGCCAGGAACTTCTTCCAGGTCTCCCACATGGGTACAGGAGCCACGCGGGTGCAGGGGCCACGCGGATGCAGGGCCATCTTCCACTGCACTCCCAGGCCATGGCAGAGAGCCGTATTGGAAGTGGAGCAGCTTGGACTTGAACCGGCACCCATATGGGATGCCGGCACTGCAGGCGGCTGCTTTACCTGTTATGCCACAATGCTGGCCCCAACTAGCTTTTATTTTGATGGGAAATAGAGCATAAAACAGAAGTACAATATGGAATGTTTATACATGTTATAGAGAAAAATTAAAAGCAAGGGCTGTGAGGGCTTATCTGTGTACGCGTGTGTAGAGGAAATTTATTCTCAGCAGAGGGATCAGCTATTGTAACGTGAAGAAGGCACTTGCCTGACATTTGGGGAACAGTAAGATGACCACCTAGCATTAAAGAAAAAATGGGAAATGTTGTAGTAGGAGACAAGGTCAGGGTAGCCATAGGGGACTGATTATATTTGACCATCAGTAGAACTTTGCAGAGTTTTTTTTTTTTTTTTTTTTTTTTTTTTAATGTTGAATGACCTGATTTGACTTTCTCCAGAATTATACTGACTGCAGGATGTAGACTTTGCGGGTAGACCAGTTAGAGCCTGTTGTGATGACCCAACTGAGAGATTACTACCTAGAATGGAAATATGATCAAAGTGGTTATTGAGTGTTAGCATCAATTGCATTCAGAAAATTGAGTTAGGGTGAGCATTTGAAGGGTGCAATAATCAAGAACTGAGGTGCAAATGAATTTGGGAGAGGCGGATGTTTGGGAAAGAACTGGAATTAAACTTCAGAAATGGTTCAATTTGAAATACCTATGATTGTATAATAGTCTTCAGTAATTTATAGTGTTGAAGTTATTAGAATAATGACAAATATAATTCCAGGAGAACTATATTTAAGCAAAATTGTAGAAGAAAAATTATAGAAAACTGTTCCTCAAAGCTGGTTGCATTTTAAAAAACCGGGAATTCTACATAAAGGGTCAATGCCACACTCTCAGAACTTTTATTTAATTGATTTGCATTAGGGCCAGATCATGGATTATTTAAAGTCCCCCAGGGAATTTTAAGCTACAGATAATGACAAACGGTAATGGAATGGAAGCAAAGACTGTGTATATATGTGTTATGTGTGTTATGAAATTACTTATGCTCCTTTGTGTTACATTAGGTTATCCTGTTTGTAGATATATTAGATATGTCTCACTGCCTGATTGATGTCTGTGTGATGCATATCAAAATGTGAACTAACACTGCTTTGCAGGGCCTACAGTCCAGAGCCTCAGTCTCATAACTGTTTTTAAATATATCAGATTGCATCATCTCTGAATACCATGAGTAAATCTAGTTGATTAGCAGTTTTAGTACAGAATCTTTGATGTTAAGCTTTAGGTGTCAAGGTTACCTTGCTTTTACTTACAAATATAGACTTTTTAGTTTTCGTCACCCTTTCCTGTCTTGAAACTATTTTCCTTATTATTTTCCAGCATTTACAATGTGTCCTATATCCATATAGCACCAGATTACTAGAAGTATCTTTGTGTTAACCAAGAAGTTAACCAAATCTTAATGTCTTAACCAAGAAGTTAAGCCACTTTTCTCAGAATTAGTAAGAATCTAGTTTTTAAGAATCTAGTTTTAGGTACCATGGAGCACATTCAGACCAGTCATTCCTGCTCATGAGAGAATCATGTGTGGGCTCTAAAAATATAGCCCATCTGAAGTTGTCTATCCTCATTACTATTATCTTAGTAACTTAAAGTCAAGTAGGGAAGAGTAACTTCAGACAGCCTTTATTTGCCAGTAGGTTTCTGGCCTACTTTTCAAGTCTGAATACTTGAATGAACTGGAATCTAATTTTTTGCTTGTTCCTTTTGTTTCTTATTTTAACCAGTATATACATGGCATTACAAAATATTTCTTTCTCTAGATCCTCCCTCAAATTACTGTCTTCACTTTTTTTTAAAGATTTATTTATTTATTTAAAAGTCAGAGTTACACACAGAGAGAAGGAGAGGCAGAGAGAGAAAGAGAGAGAGAAAGAGAGATAGAGAGAGCTCTTCCATCAGTTGGTTCACTCCCCTATTGACCACAGTGGCCGGAGCTGTGCCCATCCAAAGTCAGGATCCAGAAGCTTCTTCCAGGTCTCCCACGTGGGTACAGGGACCCAAGGACTTGGGCCATCTTCTACTGTTTTCCCAGTCCATAACAGCGAGCTGGATCTGAAGTGGAGCAGTTGGGACTTGAACCGGCTCCCATATGAGATGCTGGCACTGCAGGAGGCAGCTTTATCTGCTATGCCACAAAGCCGGCCCTTTGTCTTCACTTTTAATTTATTTTGTCCCCAGTCTCTCTGAAGTCTCTTCTTTTGATATGGGCAGCTAATAGCAGAGCTGTTTCTAGAAAAGTTTAGTTGGTAATTTAAAATAAAACAAAAGTTATAGGAAAATCACTTGATTTATTGGGAAGGAATGAGTGCTAACTGGATAACAAGATAACAGGGGCACCTCTAGGACAATTAGTCCAGGATTTCTTCCATTCAGTTCCATGCCTCACAGTACCAAATCTCCAGGCAGCTTTCCATGTAGCAAAATGCCACTGAACTCATACTAAATTAAAAAGTCATTAATAAGTCAAGACATTAGAAATGGATAATGAAATGTAGGATGGTTTCTGTTTCTTGAGAGTGGAATATTTCCTTTTTTTTCAGGAAGAAATGTTGGTGGTTGTTTTCAGGGGTTATTAGGATGGTTCCAGTGATTCATTTTGACTACATAACCACCAAGAGATAGGAGGCTGTTTAACAAAGTACTGAGCTGGGATTGAACTGATGAACACATGCTGATGTGAGAGGCATAAAAGCAGATTGTGATACATTTTGAAGTATTGTGATTTTTAATATTTGTAATATTTGAAGTATTCTGATTTGTTCATACCTTTAAGAATGAGGAAGATAGAACTGTAGTCAAAATCTAAATAGATTACCTCTAAAGAATGTTTAATGAGATTATGTAAAATAAACATATGCCAACAAGTTATCAATTTGCATTGGAAATACTTTGCAATTAATGTGTTATTTCATGTGACGCATAGGATATTGAACTAGCCATTTGTTTTTTCTAACTCCACATTATAGTGAAGATAGTCTAAACTGATTATGCAGATGTAACTAATAAAATGAGTTGAAGAGACAATAATTGTATAGGGAAAAAATCGAAGACAAAGCCTGTGTTTTTCTGAGCATTTTGCTTATAGGGTTGGTGGAAGTGGAAGCATGTAAGAAAGCATGCTGTAATTCATAGACAAATCCTAGTATTTGTTTAGTTTCAATTCACTGAGTTTTCTTATTGTAATTGAGTTGTTAATATTGTTCTCTTGAAATGTTTTGAGGCAAAGGAAATCTTCAATGAATTCAATTATACTAAAACAATAGCCACAAGACATTAAAAAGTTATTGCTAGTGCTAACATAGGGCAAAAAGGGAAAACATGATTTGTATTTACTAGTATTGGTGCTGTTGCTTTGGAAAAAATATTTAAAATCATTTTCCAGGCAAATAGACTTCAATTTAATAGTGAATTTTTGTAACAAATAGTGAAGATACTATATTTTTCCTTAAAGTAATAAACTAAAGGTGATTTTTAATAGTGGAAATGGACTTTTTTCTTATGGTAATGGCAAAACCTAAGCCTAATTTTGAAACTGATGATTTTTTTTGTTGGGACTTTCAAGTAAAAATTTAGAATGTTTGCATAATAATTTAAACTTAACTGTTTTACTGAGTCACTTTTCTTCTGAAAAATATGTCCATTTAAATATATTTGCAAATAGAAAATACAAGCTTGATAGGATGAATTATCTTGAAGTTAAAATGCTGTATTTCATAAATAATATTACTATGAAAATATACTTAAGATCCATGAGGGAGAAATATTTTATTTGG
This sequence comes from Oryctolagus cuniculus, assembly GCF_964237555.1. Lineage (NCBI taxonomy): Eukaryota > Metazoa > Chordata > Mammalia > Lagomorpha > Leporidae > Oryctolagus > Oryctolagus cuniculus. The sequence goes on from NC_091436.1 coordinate 41,019,108, forward strand.
GAAATGAAAAAAATGGTCTGGTGCAATAGCTTAGGGAATCCCGAGTTCTATTCCCTATTTTACTCTAAATTCTCTAGCTGCTGGCAACTAATTTAACCTTCAGAAATCTTTTCCTCATTTGGGTAGGGAATGAATAATACTTTCCAGCTACATCCATAACAGGGATGCCCTCGTGGATGACAATGTTTATTTAGTGTATTAAGCCCTGTGGGTGGGAAGGCAAGCAGTGCAATATGAACACAAGCTGTTATCATTGAACCATTTGTTTTTTAAAAATGCTTATTTTTATTAAAAAAACAACTTGTTTGGGATCTGTTATGAGCAAGGTACCAAATGACATGTCCTTTTTGGACAATGCCAAGCCTTTGAAATGCAGCTTCCATTTTTTAATTCAATATTGTATCCTATTTCAGATTTTGCTGTAAATAGTGGATAACAATATTTTGAATGATTTCAAATTTCAAACAGTTTGTTTCTCTATATGACCATTAGTTTTAGAATAAAAAGACTTGGGTTCTCTACTTTCTTTTCTAACATCATTGAAACAAATCGCTCATTTCCAAAATAAATTTTCTCACAAGCATACTTTTCAGAAACATGGCATTCACATCTCTGTTTTTCAAATTCTAAAGGCCTTATAAAAATTTGCTTGGTTTGTATAATGTAGCAGCTTTTCAATAAATGCACATTGACTTTGGAAAAAAGTATTTTATGTAAGTTCATTAACATTTTATATACTACATGTCTTTGGACATAGAATAAATTAAGCTTCTTTTAAATATTCTCCTCTGTATCCTGCATTTAAGGATAAAGAACACTTATTTTCTATCTGTAGCGCCGTATTTAACAGAGAGAAAGGCAAATTGAACTCAGATTTACCAGACCAGGTCCTCATATATTTTGGAAGTGTTATGTCCATCTGTGTTCTGCTTTCCTCTGAGGCTTTACCTACAATGCTCAGCCTGTACACCTTATTTACATATGGAAATTTGGATTTTCTCTTTAAAACTCTTTAACAAACTGTACTTGCAAATAGCCTATTCTCTAAAGTGACTGTATCTGAACTTGGCATCTTTTCAGGAGTGTAGAAGTAGGAAATCTTTGGTGAAAGAGTGGTGAGACAGGCAGAAGGAAAATCATAATGTAAATGTACTTTCAAGATAACTTCTTTCCCTTAGTGTAATGCCTGCTCTATCCTAAAAGACAAAAAGCTTGACTTATGAGGTGGTGGTGAAATGTGAATTGCATGAAAAGTCAAGGCTGTTTAAAAGAAAGTGAATTAAGTCAACTGTGCAGTTTAGCTTTTTGGTGATTTTTGTCTTTTTGGAAAAAAGTGAGGAGTTTGATTTTTCTCTATTCTTTGGATAATGGAAAGATTTTTCTGGTACCTGAATTTTGAAGACCATAATTTTAGTCTGTAATCTTAAAGTACTTTGGAACTGGAGATTCCTGTAGAAGCATAGCCTGACTTCCTTACTTTACAGATATGAAAATATAGTCCCAGAGAGGTAGTCGTGCTTGCTCAGTGAACTGCACAGAACTGCCTAGGGTTACTCCAGGGTGCCTGATCCCCCATTCTGATTCTGAGGCACTGAAGAGTTAAAAGCAAGATGACTTCGGACTCAGATACTTCTCATTGCGTTATTTGCGAGATTGGGCCAGTCGCATTTATTTTGTGTTAAAAATAAATGGAAGCAATTTCAAAAGAATGATAAAGCTTCCTACATTGGTGGAAAATTAGGATTAGTCAAAGGAAACAAACTTGTCAGAGGAAGCAGCTAGTAAAAGCAGGATCTTGCTCATTGGCCTTGTCACAGATTTATCTGCATTTTGACATTTTTTTTTTTCTTAACAGATGAGTTGATTATTAAGATACTTCTTAATTTATTAGACTCGCTTTTACATTAATTGATTTTGTTTTGTTTGTTTACTTGGATTAAGTGTGGATCATGGCCTTGTCCCTTTCATTTCATCCCATATCTTCATTTGATTTATTTCTTCTTCTCTCTTTCACTCCAAATTTATTCTCCCCTTCAGTCTCTGATTGTTTTTGGCCCTGCCTGTCTGCAACAGCCTTCATTTCCCGTGTCTAAATTTCAGTAAAATCGGGACCAGAAAATTTCCTGACACCTGTAGATTTAAACCCAGTGATTTACTAAATAAGCTCAGCAATTTGAGAATGAGATGACAGCTGGCATTTTGCGTTGCTTTTTATTGTGAACGTGAAGAAGGCTATATGTGAACATTGAAGAGTCAAATTTAAAATCAAAAATTAGGCAATGGGTTTGCTTGTTTTAATTGTTTTATGAAATTAAACTAACATTGTGACTCATTAAAATGAGAATATTTTTTCCTGGAGACTCTCAAACTCTTCTTGGGCATTGCTTTTCATTTTTTTTTTTTTTATCTATATCAGTTAATGGTTTCCATTTCAGCACTGACATTATATGCTGAGAGACCTGTATTTGATGTAGGGACCTTCTGTTAACTAAAGTTAGGGGGTTTGATTTATATATGAAATAATTTAAAAAAAGAGACTCTCTGTGTTGCTCTACTTAACACTGTCTTTTATTTTTATGTGACCTTCTGCCAACATTCAACTCAGATATACAGCAAAGAGCAATGGTCATTAAACTTGACTGCTTAGAATTTTTTTTGAAGCTTAAAAATATACCTCTGCCCAGGTTCCATCTGAGACCACTTAAGTTAAAATCTCTGGGGATAGAGCTAGGGAATTGGGGTTTTTAAAAACTCTGTGAGGCGGGGAGGGAAGAATCACTATGTTCTTAAATATGTATATATGAAATGCATGGAGTTTGTATTCCTTACATAAAATTAAAAAAAAAACTTTGAGTTATGTCAATAGGAATAATAGTGGCTATAATAGGAAAACCACTGAACTTGGCAAGAGTTGAATTTGAGGGTTCTGCTACTTTTGGCCCACACAGATGCTCCAATGAGGGTTTCTTGTATCTCTTAAATGTTAAAATTCTGTGGTAATTGTAATCTCTTTTTAGTAAGAACCATTTAGTTGGATATAAATAAAAAGGGTAGGTTGTAGTACAGTCCTGGGTAATTCAAAATTTCCTATTGCCAGTGTTGGAAAAAAAATAAGGATGAAGAATGTAGTATAATTACAGTTAATTTAACCATACATCTACAGGTATTTACTGCATACATAGGATCAAAATGACAAAATACTCTTCCATTTTGAAGTCTGCATGCTTGAGGAAAGTACCATGTGGAGATAGAGGTCCTCTAATGTATCAGGTCCTGCACAGCTGCCCATCCCACAAGGGGTAGAACTGTCGAGCATCCCCTGAGAAGTTAGCTCGGTGCTGGAAGCCTGGTTCTATGCAGACACATACCTTCCAACTTCAGTCATCGTCTGTGTCTAAATGAGCTAATACCATGAGAAGGGAGGAAGGAAGTGACAGGATGAAGGAAATAGCAGATCTGTGTTTGCTATTTGACATTCATGCTTGTTAAGACTAAAAGTAAGAAAAGCTCCCACTATAACTCTTACTTACTCTTTTCTGTTTCATGCAAATCACAGAGTTGATTTTCTGTATGTTACTTGCATGCAGGAGATACTTGGACGTCCTTATTGTGTTTTATTGTTTCTGTAAAGTTGCAAAGCATTGTGAGCACAGGCTCTGAACTAAGCAAGACCTGATTTATTTCTCAACTCTGTCTCCTGTAGTGAATAAATTATGTTAAACTTCTTTAAACCGTTATTTATTAAGCCATAAACTGCATACTATGATAGCCACTTTTAAGGAATCTTGTGCATGTTTGAAATAGGTAAAAAGGTCTGTATTTGCTATGTGTGGATGTTTAATAAGCAGAGTTGTTTGTACTATGGAAAGAACAGCAAGTTTTTTGATAATTAATGTTGAAATGTGAAAATTTTAAGAATGGTATCATACCACAATAAAAGAAGAATGCCACATGATTTGTTTGTATAAATCCATTTGTTGTTGTATAGTGGGTAAAGCCACCGCCTGCGACACTGGCATCCCATATGTGTGCAGGTTCGGGTCCTGGCTGTTTTACTTCCAATCCAGATCCTTACTAATGTGCTTGGGAAGCAGAGGAGGATGGCCTAACTACTTGGCCCCCTGCACCCGTGTGGGAGACATGGCCTTGGCCTGGCCTTGGCCATGGCACTGTCCTGACTGTTGCAGCCATTTGGGGAGTGAACCAGTGGGTGGAAGATCTCTCTTTGTTTCTCCCTCTCTCTCTGTAACTCTCCCCTTCAAACAAAAATAAATCTTTAAAAAAATAAATCTTTTTGTGCAGAGTTTAAAGACTTTAATTAAATCTGTTGTATTAGTTTTGGAATACCTTCTTGGATAGCTACAAAGTTTTTATGTAAGTAATCTAAGTTTTCATTTTTGAAGACTTTTTTCAAAAGTATTACCTAAGCACCTACAGTTTAGTACCTAAAGAGCTAGTTCGAGTAATGTACAACTTTCATAGAAGCATTTAGGGTCCTCTTACCAATGTGACCTTTATACTGACAAACTTTTCTCAATGTAAGGGCTAGTCCATGAGGTGTGTGCTGTCGAAAGTTTTATCCTTCTCTTTAAGTAAGTTGTTCTCTGTGACTGGTCTGAACTCAGGAAATTTGGCTCAGTTCTTTCTCAATGTTTGCAAAATTATTCAGAGACTAGTAAAACACTACTCTTTGTAATTTCATAGTTGGGTGACAGGTACCAACCACATCAGTAGCATTGCTGGGAGTTTCTGCTGAGAGTAGAACTGCCTAGCCTTTGGATATCAAGCCAGATTAAGTTTTTTTTTTTTTTTTTTTTTTTTTGACAGGCAGAGTGGACAGTGAGAGAGAGACAGAGAGAAAGGTCTTCCTTTTGCCGTTGGTTCACCCTCCAATGGCCGCCGCGGCCGGCGCGCTGCGGCCGGTGCACCGCGCTGATCCGATGGCAGGAGCCAGGAGCCAGGTGCTTTTCCTGGTCTCCCATGGGGTGCAGGGCCCAAGCACCTGGGCCATCCTCCACTGCACTCCCTGGCCACAGCAGAGGGCTGGCCTGGAAGAGGGGCAACCGGGACAGAATCCGGCGCCCCAACCGGGACTAGAACCCGGTCTGCCGGCGCCGCTAGGCGGAGGATTAGCCTAGTGAGCCGCGGCGCCGGCCCCAGATTAAGTTTTAAATCAGTCTTATCAGGTTTTCCTTGTTCTTGATTGAACTTCAACATTGCATAAGATCTTTGACTTCAAAAGTACCCACCTCTTGAAATAAGAGAGGTACTTTCCTGTGTTCAAAAAGTGTGCAGACAAGGCTGATATTGAAATCAATTGGTACACCAAACTCATAAATTCAACCCATTATGCTTTCTGGAGCTAAAGCAAGGCACATGATGACTGCTGAGTATGTAACATTGAGGTTTTTTTTTTTGACACATGACTGAATGGTCATTGACTAGGAAAAATGCCACTTCCACCTGGAATCTATTGTAGAAGACTTTGCAAGGCCTTTTATAACCTTATTTTTGGTAATTTGGAAATATTTTCATTTTTTCCAATAACTATATTTTTAGTTAAATATGACCACAATGTTCTTTTCACTTCTACCTTTATTCAATTGAAGTTAAACCTCAAATGACATTATACATGCTTAAACTTCAAACTCAGAAATGGCTTTTAACTGACTAAATATCTTTGAATTTTTCATGGCTGTGGGTATGTAGATAAGGTAGTTAGGAAAGCAGCAATTGAGCCTGTGGATTTTATCCCTGATGAGAGGTTGAATTTGGGCTATGATGCTTGCAAGCTTTTATTTCTGTCTGTGTCTAACTTGTGTGTGTTAAATTCTGTAGAACCCCTTTATAAAATTAGAATATAAGCTAATTTACATTATATATTGGTGCTTTAAAAAAATATCCTGGGGGCCAGTGTTGTACTGTAGCAGTTAAGCCACTGCCTGTGATGCCAGCATCCCATAAGGATGCAGGTTTGAGTTTCCAATCCAACTATATAGCTCTGCCTTTCAGATAAATAAATACATTTAAAAAACAAAACAAGAAGAGGAGCAGCTGGTACTAGAACCAGTGCCCTCATGGGATGGCAGCACTGCAGGTGGAGGCTTACCCCACTATGCCAATGTGCCAACCCCAGGACATGAATATATATTACTAAAGTTAGTTAAATATTTATATTTATGTTGTATTTACATAGGTGATATGAACAAGTGAGGTAGCTAATAATTATCCATATGTTTCAATCTAAAATATCCAAGTATTGCTGCTTAGGAAATTATTTTTTATTTGGAAGAAATCAGTATCATGATTTATTGTTGACAAATAACAACTTTCTTTTGCGGATTTTCTGCTTTCTTTTGTGGATTTTCCAGTAGTTCCTTGAGATGTGGGAGATATTCATGAGAATAAGCTACATCTTTCTCATTCAGATGACAAATCAATTGACAAATCAATTATGGATTTTAATTGTATGTTCTTAAATGTTAAAAACTCCATGTAAGGCAAAAATCTGTAAATAAATTTAATTGAATGTATGGATTATTTGTTCTCATAATAGGACATGATAAAATGTGAGTGTGTGAGTGCCATTTGCTTCTAAGAAAGACATCGAAATTTAAAAGTTGAAATTGAGTGTGTGTAAGAACAAATATATCATAAATAAATTCTTCATGACTCAGATCACAGTTATGTTAGCATTTTGTTATATATTACAGTAAAAAATAAGTTTCCAAGTTTGAGTACTTGGAATAGAGAGGGTAAATTTTGAGAAATTTTTGTTTTTGAAAAATGGCTATCCAGTGTGAATGTTGCAAGAATACAAAAACATTCCTTTGGGTTCTTTTAATTACTAAGTATTTCTTTTAAAAAAAGATTTGCACATTTATTTGAAAGGCAAAGTGACAGAGGGCGAGAGACAGGAAGAGAGAAGAGAGAGAGATCTTCCATCTGCTGTTTCACTCCCAAAATGATTGCAATGTCCCTGGCTGGGCCAGCCCAAAGCTGGGATCCCATAACTCCTACATGAGTGGCAGGAACTCAAGTACTTAGGCTATTATCTTCTGCTTTTCCAGGTGCATTGTCAGGGAGCTGGATTGAAGTCTATGTAGACAGGACTCAATCCAGCACTCTAATATGGGATGGCAGTGTTGCAGTCCAACCTGCAGTGCCATGCCAATTACTAATTCTCATGGCTTTGATTTCCTTACCCAGAAAATGGATGGGAAACTAACTAACTAATCTGTTCCTTCTCCTTTTGAAATACCGTGATTTTGGCCAGCGCCATGGCTCACTAGGCTAATCCTCCGCCTGCGGCGCTGGCATCCTGGGCTCTAGTCCGGTTGGGGCACCAGGTACTAGTCCCAGTTGCTCCTCTTCCAGTCCAGCTCTCTGCTGTGGCCCAGGAGGGCAGTGGAGGATGGCTAAGTGCTTGGGTCCCTGCACCCGCATGGGAGACCAGGAGGAAGTACCCGGCTCCTGGCTTCAGATCGGTGCAGCACCGGCCATAGCAGCCATTAGGGGAGTGAACCAACAGAAGGAAGACCTTTTTCTCTGTCTCTCTCTCTCACTGTCTATAACTCTCTCTCTCTCTGTCTCTCTCACTGTCTAACTGTGCCTGGCAAAAAACAAAAGAAAAAAAAAAAAGAAGAAGAAATACTGTGACTTTGATGAGGTAAGTTACCATGGCCGTGTGTATGGAAATGTCACTTGGAAGGGCATGCTCTGTCAAAAGCAGCATGTAGAAAGAGTTATAAATTAAAATTCTGCACCTGAAAATAAACACGCAGAGAATTCTCCAAATGGATTCTCCTAAGCAGGCTGTTTCTGGGGAACAGTTTCAGTAGCTTTGTGAATGCTTTCACTTCGCTATAATTTGCTCAATCATGAGTGGTAAACATGGTAGATAGAAATGTGTGAACACGAAACTGATTCCCAGATAAAAGGATGTGATGTTTATGTCTGTTTCTAGTGAGAATGTAATTTAGGAACTAAGGCACAGAGGCAAGAAGGAAGCTTTGAGACATGCAAATAGAAATGGAAGCAGCTATTGCTTTATCAGGTAATTTAGATCAGGTCATTGACAGAACCATCTGGTTCACTTTGGAAGGTCTTTCCATCAAGCTAGACCAGCTTATATTGTAGCTGGAATTGAACTTAGCATTCAGTGACAATAACAGTGTGTTTCATACTTATGTTACATTTCCACAACTGATCATTAGGGGATTTATACTAACTTGTCACTCAAGAGACCCTTGCTGACTGAGGTTATGCGTTTTTGTCCTTGCACCATTTGTAATGCAGAAATGTATCTCGGTGGCAGGAGAAGACAGTGACTGGAGAAATTTCATGGGCATTGGGAAGCCTCATGCATTTAGTACCACTTGTGACGGCTCTCTGGTCACAAATCACTTTCTACCATTTAATTACAAGCAGGGTGGAAACTGTGGGCAGCAGAGGGAATGTATGGAGCATATCACTGTGTCTAACAGAAAAGAAATGCTGCAGAACCAGGATTTTCTATCTCTTTTCTACTTCAGTTTTTCTTTATTTTACATTTTATTTGAAAGGCAGAGAAGATCTTTCACACACTGGTTTATTACTCCCCAAATGCTCTTAACAGCCAGGATTGGGCCAACCCAAAGCCAGAATCCCAGAACTCAACCCAGGTCTCCCGTGGGTGTGGCAGGGAGCCATCTACTTCAGCTATTATTTTCTGCCTCTGGGGTTATGCATTAGCAGGGAACTGGAATCAGAAGTGAAGCTGTTGTTTGAACGCAGGAACTCTGATATGGGATGTGGACAGCTCAAGGGGTATGTTTACTGTGCCAAATGCATGCCCTGAGTTAGAGTAATTAAAACGAACTTGACATATAACACTGTATTCTTTTTCTCCCTAGCTTGGTTTCTCTGTTTTGGTGGTAGTTCTATTAGTTATTATTCAAATAGTAAATAATAGTCAAAGTTACATTGAATTTAAAAAAAAAAAAATTGGACTTTGTCTCCATTCTCCAATGGTTTTTTTTTTTTTTTTTTTTTTTTTTGACAGGCAGAGTGGACAGTGAGACAGAGAGAAAGGTCTTCCTTTGCCGTTGGTTCACTCTCCAATGGCCGCCACGGCTGGTGCGCTGTGGTCTGCGCACCGCGCTGATCCGATGGCAGGAGCCAGGTGCTTCTCCTGGTCTCCCGTGGGGTGCAGGACCCAAGGACTTGGGCCATCCTCCACTGCACTCCCTGGCTACAGCAGAGAGCTGGCCTGGAAGAGGGGCAACCAGGACAGAATCTGGCGCCCCGACCGGGACTAGAACGCGGTGTGCCGGTGCCGCAAGGCGGAGGATTAGCCTAGTGAGCCGCTGCGCCGGCCTCCAGTGGTATTTTTTGATATGAATCCTTTTAAAAATTTAACCTGACATTTATTTCATTTCAGTAAAACTGAATATTTGGAGGTTCTTAATTTTTCTTTTTAAATCTAGAATCTAGAATTCTGTTAGGCTTTAGCAAAAACTTGCACAGCCATTCTTTCCCTTAATTTGTTGAACAATGGTGAGTCAAGAGTTGCTTTTAGGGAGTGATCATTCAGACCTTAAGTGCAGTGGTGATGGCTCAAGTAAGTGGGATCCTAAGCTGTTTTTTGGGTCCTGGCTTTGGTCCTGCCCCTTGTTGGCATTTGGGGAAGTGAATAAGGAGATGGGAGCTCTTTCTATCTCTCATTCTTCCTGTCTCTTTGTGTGTGTATCTCTGTCTCTCAAATTTTAAAAAAGTTAATTTTATAAATCACTTGAAGAATATAAATTAGATACGTGTTTAGAAGTCTTCTCTGGAATAGTATGTTTACAAATGATCTGATTGTATCTGTGGATTTGTCATAGATTTGAGGACAAATACATACGTGAAATATTTCCTTCTGGGCTTTAAGATAAGAAAGAATGGAAATCTGGTTTGTATCATACTCAAAATGTTGAAATAGTACATATGTGTGTGGGTGAACATAAACTGGCAACTAAATAATGTGCTATTGCATGGCATTTATTTAATTGACACAATGACTAGATTAATTCAGCAATGTTAAAATTATTTAATATTCAATTATTTAAATTTTTTAGTTAATTATTTACACAACTGAATCTTATCCATTATGTTTAATGGCATGTGCCCAGTTATACATGTGATATTGAAAAACAAAAATAAAGCAAAATAGCACAAAGTAACTGAATACTTTGTTAAATACAGAAATTCATACTTAATTTCACATAGGAAAACACTGGCACATAGGTACATGTTTTAGTTTCTTGAAACAGAAGTTCTATGTGTATGGCTTTGTCTGTGGAGTACCCATATGCAGAGTTAATTGAATTATTCACAGAAAAAATTGAAAACCCTACAAACAGTTCTGATTATGAAACACTCTAAGTGATGGAAAAGCAAGCCCTTACAGTTTTGGATACTCAACACCTAGTATATATTCAAGTAGTTAATGGCTCTTAATTTGCTCTACATTCTTAAGAAAGCAGAAGTAGGGGCAATAGGTGACCTATGACACATTTTCATTATTTCAAAAGTAATATAGGAGCTATTTTGTATTTACCATGGGAAAATTATTCATTGCATCTAGACCATCAACATTCTCTGATTTTATTGAAATTATGGCGAATTCTACATTAAGTTATTTCATGGTTGTGCAGAAGCTCTGATTAACAAGATTTCATATATGAAACTAAAAAGTTTTACTGTTAGTTGTGCTACATTATAAAGAAACTCAGAGTAGTCTTGGTTGTATAGCATGTGAAATAGCATTGTGATTCCAGCATACTTCGTTTCCTTGCTGTTTAATTTCATCTGTGCCTACTAAAACATACTAAAATTTGCATATGCTGAAATCAACACCAAGGAATCACATGGGGTGCTGGATTATGAACATGTTGGAGAATGAGTTAGTCACAGGTTCTGCCAGGGGAAGTGGAAGACATGGAAGAATGAGTTTGGAAGGTAATTACTAGCTCCACACTTCCAGTAGTACTCTGTATGTTTCACAGATGCTAATTAGTGGTTCACCTTGAGCTTATTAATAACAGCTGCTATCATATCCCAGACTTTTTTTCCTACTTGTTTGGCCCCAACTGATGAATTGCAAGGGGATAGTGTTGAACAGGAGCAAGTGTTGGAATCCTGTTTGTGGCATACTGGCTCATAAGAACATTGTTTTCTTATCTAAAATGCAAAGATTTAATGAGAATTAAATGAAATAATATATGTCAAGGTTTAGTACTCTGTCCTTATAAATAGCAGAGATTAGTAATTGCTGCTTGTTTTTCTGTTTTCCAACGGCTGCCTTCAGATACTTAAAAATCAAAACAAGCTCCTCATTTCATATTATTTTCCTGCCTACCCATGTGCTAAGATAATGCATTGGGTATTTTTGTCATTCAGCTGAACAAGAGTTCTATTTGCATGATTTATCAGGATAATTATTTGCTTTGAAGCAGCAGTCATAGACATCTCACTTCTAGGTTATCTGCTGCTGAAGACAGCGCTGAATCACTGCACTGTCCAGTGAGAGTTTTTCTAGACTAAACACCACAGTCTTTGGAAAGTAGCCCAGAGCTGTACTCAAGATTTTCCCTTTCATCTTTTTCTCATCCTTTTACTATGGCTGAAACTTTAAGGATGCAGGGCCAATCTTCAATTAATATTAAGTTAATATTTCACTCTGGTTGGAGCAGTATTTTCATTCAGCTGCAAAGCACTGGGTTGATCTAAACAGGTAGCAGGCATTGACCTCTTTGAGTACCAAGGGCATCATGAGATGTGAAGGGAGAGGATGGGTCAGCTTGCGCACAAAGGTGGCACAGAACACTGCCAGCTCCCAGTGCTGATGGTGTCTGAAATGGACTGGAGATTGTAGTCTGACAATTAGAGTTGAATCTCAGTTATTAAGGGTCAAATGTGATTTGGGTTCTGCTTTATCAAAACTGCTTAGAATTTCATTTATCTGTGCTTACCAGTCTAACTTTTGGAGGAAGTAACTAATTTTGGCGTATATTGGTATTAATATTTAAAATATTTTGGATTTAACTTTAAGGGGGGGTTCACAGGCCTGAAATAAATTATAATTGGTATTGTTTCTGTAGGCATATGTTGTGTAATTTTTAAGTATTTCATGGACATTTGCTGTGTGAATAGGGAAGGCAAAGAGGGGTGAATAAATGGAGTGATCCCTGCTACTAGTTATTTTAACAAATATCAACACTACATCTGATTGTAAAGATGAGGCCATGTCTTCAATTTCTTATAAATGACACACTGCTGGAAGTCATATTTTGAGTTAAGTTGTACAGATGCACATAAGCCATAGACACAATATAATAAGACAGTATCAGCATAACAAGATGGGCAATATGACAAGTATAGTAAGATATTAGAAATGGAAACATTTTGAAAAACAAAGACAGTTGCTCTTGAATATTTGAATATTCATAATAATTTGTTGTTAATGTCTTCTGGTTACAGAGAGCTAGCTAGTTTATAAATATAAATAGACTGAATCTAGGGACAGTGTGTACTGTGACTTTTGCCAGCAAGGTTGAATCTTTAACCCATGTGTTAGAGCTAAGGATCTGGGACCTGCAGCATCCAGCCTAGAAATATTTGTCTCCTTCCTGTACTTCTCTCTTATTCATGCCTTTCTTGTTCCCTAAGGAAGTGACTACTTCCTAGATTATGTTATACAGCTTGTAAAAGGTAGTTCATAATAGAGGTCCCTGATCTCTATCTTTGCTTTCCTGCTGTTTAATGTTGTGATATCATATAAGACTATTAAAAGGTGAACTCTGATCCGTTGCTGATTAAATGTTTCCTGTTACACCTACAGAATTATCATGCTTAAAGCTCAGATTTAATAGCATGAAAGGAGCAAACTTTAATGTTTCATTAGGTAATTGAAAATGTACCAAAAGGAAAAGGTGAAAGATGAAAACTGTCTTTTTTTTTTTTTTTTTTTTGGGTTTAGGAAGGATGGGTCCCTGAGCCCCAACTCCCCTCCTCACATTCACAAGCCCATTCTCATTCTTTTATTTTTTATTTTTTTTATTGATTTGACAGGTAGATTTAAAAACAGTGAGAGAGAGAGAGAGAGAGACAGACAGACAGACAGAGAGAAAGGTCTCTCATCCGATGGTTCACTACCCAAATGGCTGCAATGGCCGGAGCTACACCGATCCGAAGCCAGGAGCCTCTTCCTGGTCTCCCATGTAGGTGTAGGGGCCCAAGCACTTGGGCCATCCTCCATTGTTTTCCCAGGACACAGCAGAGAGCTGGACTGGAAGAGGAGCAACTGGGACTAGAACCCGGCGCCCATATGGGATACTGACACCGCAGGTGGAGAATTAACTTGTGTGCCATGGCGCTAGCCCCCCCCATTCTCATTCTTAACGTCACATCTAGAAATTTTGTTTTCCATCTGTCCTAAATCTTCTCAATATCCAAGTCTCAACTCCACCATGAACTACTACTCTTCTGAAAAGTCTTTAAAATCTGCTGCTTCTTTGAAACAGCATTTCCTCAGTTGTAGAACTAGAAAATCTATGTGCTGCATTTGAAAAATACGGGATTTAAAGGGAGTTAGGAGGTATGATTTACAACTGAATGCTCATCTTGGTTATCTGAGTGACATAGAAAAAAATCAAAGTATTTCCAGGCCTCTGTTTAATACTAGTTTGGGAAGTGACCTGAAGTAGAGAAATAGATTGGTACATCATCAACATAAAATTGTTGGCTGAAGGAGTTTGTCTGTGAAATGTTCTAATTTATAATGTGAGGAAAGAAACCTGGAAAAAAATGTTTCATTAAGAGATGTTCAGAGAAAGAGGAGTTCATGAGAAGATTGAAGAATGCCATCAATAGAGTAATAGGAAAAACAACAGTAGTTGTCATGGAGTTTGCAGAATGGGGGGTGGATGATGGGTGAATTTTATGAAAGCAGTTGAATGATAAATTGTTCTTGTTGCTTTGGAAAGATAGAGTAGGATGAAAATTGAAAAATGCTTAATGGATTTATTGGTAACCTTAAGTACTCTTAAATTTTGAAGTTCTAATAGAAACTATATGTGTGTGTTTGTGTGTGTGTGTGTGTGTGTGTAGGAACTTTGGTAAGAATAGTTTTTTTTAAAAAACATGTACTTAAGGGACTGGCATTTAGCATAGCACATTTGTTTCCAGTGATGCTGGCATCCCATATGGGTGCTGGTCCATGTCTTGGCTGCTTAGCTTCCAATCTAGCTCTTTGTTGATGACTTGGTAAAGGCAGTGGAAGATGGCTCACGAGTTTCAAAGTTTGCCACCCATGTGGGAGACCCCAGTGATAATCCTGGTTCCTGGCTTTAGCTTGGCCCAGCCTGGATGTTGCACTCTCTCTCTGTCTCTCTCTCTCTTTGTAACTCTGACTAACCCACATGGGAGATCAGGAGGAAGCACCTGGCTCCTGGCTTCGAATCTGCGCAGCTCTGGCTGTTGCGGCCATTTGGGGAGTGAACCAACTGAAGGAAGACCTTTCTCTCTGTCTTTGTCTCACTGTCTATAATTTTACCTCTCAAATAAATAAATAAAATCTTTAAAAAAAAGTACTTGAATATTTGCCTTTTCTCTCTTTTGCAATCATTTTACCATATCTATGATATATGTGTGAGCATGTATCGACACGGAAAAATTAAATTCAACTCTGTTGTTTCGTGACTAATGTGTAAGGGCTTTTCCCAAAATACCATTCAAGCACTTCTATATTGGGCACCAGCTGCGTGTCCCCTGATTCATTCCCTTTCGGACAATGTATTTGGCTTGACAGTTCACTTCCACAAGATTGACAGTTCCCTTCATTTCTGATGCCAGTCACAAGTAGTGAGTAGGTTGTCACCTGTTCTTTTATTTAAAAAGATTTATTCATGTATTTGAAAGATAGAGTGATAGACACACAGGCACACACACACATAGACACACACACATCTTTTATCTGCTGGTTCACTCCCCCGATGACTGCAACAAGCAAGTTTGGGCAGAGCTGAAGCTAGGAGCAAGGAACTACATTCGGGTCTCCCACGTGGATAACAGGAGTTCCCAGGCACATTAGTGGGAAGCGGGATCTGAAGTAGACTAGCCAGAACTTGAGCCAGCACTCCTATGTGGTATGCTGGCATTGCAAGTGGTAGTTTAGCCTGCTGCTGAACATTTGCCCTGTAGTCTATATTTCTGACATAGTAGCTACAAGTCAGAGGTTCCCAATAGCCCCTCTTCAGGTTTGATTAATTTGCCAGAGTGGCTCACAGAACTCACCTTACTGGTTTATTTTAAAAAATTTAACCAATGATGAACAACCCAATGGCAGAGATATATAGGGCAAAGCTTATGGGGATAAGGACACTGCCCTCCAGGAACTTTTATGTGTTCAGCCAATCTGGAAGCTTCCAATCCAGTCCTGTTTGGTTTCCATGGAAGCTTCATTATGTAGCTTCATTGCCCATTGGTGATCAACTTGACTTTCAGCCTCTCTTCAGTCCCCAGAGGTTACCTCGGTGGGGCTGAAAGTCCCACCACTCTAATCACACCGGGGTCTTTCTGGTGAACAGCCCCTATCCTGAAGCTACCTAGGGACTGTCAGCCACTAGTGACCTCAGTAGCATACCAAAGATACCCTGGGCAGTCTGGACAAACCAGGGCTTTTCAGAGCTTTATGTCAGGTAATAATATAAAGATAATACATACACACTCTCTCTCTCTCTCTCTCTCTCTCTCTCTCTCTCTCTCTGTGTATGTATGTATGTATGTGAGAGAGAGAAAGTTATAAAATAAACAAGGAGAAGCTGTGTGGCACAGTGGTTAAGATGCTGCTTGGAATGGCCATGTCCCATATCAGAGTAACTAGTTTCCAGTTCCCACTCTGTCTCCAATCCAGCTCTCTGCTAATGTACATCCTAGGAGGCAGCAGATGATGGCTCAAGTACTTAGGTTCACTCTTGTGCAAGACCCGGATGGAGTTCTGGGCTCCTGGCTTCAGCCTGACCAAGCCCCATAAGTTATAGGCCTTTGGGGAGTGACAAAGCAAATGGAAAGTCTCTGTGACTATCCATCTTTCTTTCCGTTGCTAGGCCTTTTAAATAAGTAAAGAAAAATTAAAAAATAATGCATAATTATTGTTATTTATTTGATAGACTGCTCTGAACACACTATGCCCTCTATAAATACTTGTTGACTGCATAGTAAAGGCAGTAAAAACCTCCTTTTTCTGGATTAAAAAAACCAAAGGGAGAATACAATACCTACTTAGGATCAGATTTTTAAGTACTTTTTTTTTTTTTTTACCTTTTCCCTCCCTCCCTCCTTCCCTTCCTTCCCTCAGTAAGCAAAGCTTTTATTGGAAAAAGTGAAGAGACAGAAATTCCTACACCTGGTGGGTCCAGCAGGTGTCTCGGTAAAGGAAGAGGGCCAGTCTGCATTCAGACTGGGGTTTTTAGGGACATGAGTATGGGTCCCCAGTTTCTTTTCCCCTCTTCTGGAAAAATGCGGGTAGGGGAGTTCTGGATGTGGAGTTTGCCTAGGCAAACCCCTCCAGACTGTACCAGCCATCAAGCTTCTTATCTATTGGAGAAGCAGATGACTCCTTCAGTCCAGTGATTATAACCTTGTCAGGCCAGTTCCCTCAATTCAGTGAATTCCTTTGATAAAAGGCAGACAAGGACATCCTGAGCTAGGAGAGACAGATGCAAGACTGGGTCCTGCTTTCCAAGACTTGTTTCCTCATACCTTTGTACATAAATCTTTAAAATTTCTGCATTTTCTTTGGCCCCTGTTATATACATAGGGTAATATCTACTTAGCTTCCTTTACATTCCCCCTCCAGGAGAAGTAACCCATAATCTTACGGGGCATACTGGTTGAAGATCTCAATTCCTCTATCTTCTAGCTAACATGGGTGTAGAGGTGTTTTGTGCGTATTCTTTTGCTCTCTAAGGGTGGCATTGGAAAAGATTGTCTTGTGTCCTCCAGAGGACTGGTCATATTGTTCAATGATTAGACTGGAAATCCTGCCTCACAACCATGTGGAATTGGGTGACTTTTACCTTCTAGAGACAAAATCAATGATGGCTTTAAAGACATATGGTAGAGGCCGGTGCCGCGGCTCAATAGGCTAATCCTCCACCTAGCAGCGCCGGCACACCGGGTTCTAGTCCCGGTCGGGGCGCCGGATTCTGTCCCGGTTGCCCCTCTTCCAGGCCAGCTTTCTGCTGTGGCCCAGGAAGGCAGTGGAGGATGGCCCAAGTGCTTGGGCCCTGCACCCCATGGGAGACCAGGAAAAGCACCTGGCTTCTCGGTTCGGATCAGCGTGGTGCACCAGTCACAGCGCGCCAGCCGTGGCGGCCATTGGAGGGTGAACCAATGGCAAAGGAAGACCTTTCTCTCTGTCTCTCTCTCTTACTATCCACTCTGCCTGTCAAAAAAAAAAAAAAAAAAAAAAAAAAAAAACATATGGTAGAAAGAGAAGCAGTAAGAATATAGGAGCTGTAGGGCCAAGGAGGGGCAGTAGTCAGCATTTCCAGGAGCAGACATTAGGCCAGAAATTGCAGTCTTGTTCGGCATGGTCCTGGGGTTGTTTGGCCTTCTCTAAGGAAGTGTGAACAAATTAGCATAATTTGAACATCATAGATATAGATTTACTTTTCTGTAATCCTTGATGACTGATTTGCTAAGCAACATTAGCCTGGAGGCACCCACTTTTGAACAGTGTTATTACTGAACTTAATTGTTCTGAATGTAAGATGAGGAAAATTCTTTTATTTTTGCATCAGAATATTCAGATTGTAAACAATACTAAACAGAAAATGTTTAACTCGTATAAAATAATGAAGTCTACATGCCTTAAAAGTTTTTTAAAATTTTTTTCAAGATTCATTTATTTATTTGAAGGCAGAGTTACAGAGAGGCAGAGGCAGAGGGAGAGAGAGAAAGAGAGATAGAGAGAGAGAGAGGTCTTGCATTTATTGGTCACTCCCCAGATGGCCAAAATTGACCGAGCTGTGCTGATTTGAAGCCATGAGCCAGGAGCTTCTTCTGGGTCTCCCATGCAGGGGACTTGGGCCATCTTCCACTGCTTTTCCAGGCCACAGCAGAGAGCTGGATTGGAAGTGGAGTAGCTGGAACTTGAACCAGCACCCATCTGGGATTCCGGCACTGTAGGAAGCAGCATTACCCGCTATATCACAATGCCAGCCCCCCTTAAGAGTTTTAGAATTAGTTTTTTTTTTTTGGCTAAAATTTTTTTTTCTTTGGTCACGTAAAAATCTTTGTAACTCTCCAGTAAAGTACTAAATTTATTTTTTGTTTTAGGGTCTTTTTTTTTTGACAGGCAAGTTGGGGGGGGGGTCTTCCTTTTTCCATTGGTTCACCCCCCAGGTGGCTGCTACGGCCGGCGTGCTGCGGCCGGCGCACTGCGCCGATCTGAAGCCAGGAGCCAGGTGCTTTCTCCTGGTCTCCCATGCAGGTGCAGGGCCCAAAGACCTGGGCCATCCTCCACTGCACCCCCAGGCCACAGCAGAGAGCTGGACTGGAAGAGGAGCAACTGGGACAGAATCCGGCACCCCGACTGGGACTAGAACCCCGGGGTTCCGGTGCCACAGGCGGATGATTAGCCTAGTGAGCCGTGGTGCCGGCCCAAGTACTAAATTTATTAATACCATCACTGTGCTGTTAAATATTTGGCTTCTGTAAAATATTTGCCAGCAAAATAACTATGTATACTTTGATATCTGCTAGAATTTGTCCCTTAGTTCAGACTCATCTTGGATGGCTCAAGGCTCACCATTAAGGCTGAACTCCTGTGGTTAAATGGGTGGTCAGGTTTAAAAGAGACCTGTGCTCAATTCTGAACTCTATCACATATTAGCTGTGTGTTCTGAAGCAAGTGAGTTTAAATTCTTAGGCCTCGTTCCTTATGAAGCAGGTAACATTATTGTACTGTCCTATCATCATAAACATTGGATGTGTTAATACTTCTAAAATGTTTGGCACACTGCCTTATCTTTTCAAGATGTTAACCATTCTTATTGCCATTTAAATAAATTCTCAGGGAATAAAAGAAAATTAAATAAAAGTATAACAAGTTCAGAGTATTTTTTATAAATTGAGTTTACAAGACTCAGTATCAAAGGAATACAGTTTCATTTGAGGGAAAATTGTTTTCACATATAGAAACATTAATATATTCTCTTTCTGGATATGAGTGAATGCTTTTAATTTTCTTTTTGTATTTTCATAGTTTGTACAAGTAATATTATGTTTATGAAATACATATATAGAAAATGTTATGCAATAATATAGAGCATTCCAAATATAAGATATTTGTACATTAGAAGAAAGTTAGCATGTAACATTAGCCTTTTTTTTTTTTAAAGATTTATTTATTTGAAAGAGTTACAAGAGAGAGGGAAAAGCAGAGAGAAAGATCTTCTATCTGCTGGTTCACACCCCAGATGGCCACACCAGCCAGTTCTGGGCCATACTGTAGGCAGGAGCCAGAAGCTTTATCTGTGTCTCCTACTGGTGTGATAGGGGCCCAAGGACTTAGGCCATCTTCTGCTGCTTTTCCCAGGTCATGAGCTCGTTGCCAGATTGGAAATGGAGTGGCTGGGGCTCAAACTGGCACCCACATGGGATATTGATACTGCAGGCCGTGGCTGTACCCACTAAACCACAATGCCAGCCCCCAGCATTAGTCTTATTTTGGAGATGCAATTCCCTTTCAAGAAATCAAAGCAACTTCTTGGATATAATCAGTGACCATTCTGATTAAATGGGCCATTTTAGCTGACTGTACATCCTGGGGTGAGTCTTTTGTCCCCCCCCTCCATACTTTTGTCAGTGGTTGTCTGTTCAAGAAATGAAAATCTTTAGGTATGGAAACTTCTGAGTACCCCCCAAACCCAGAAAAAAAACCCCAGCAAAATATGTAAAATTTATTTCTGTAGCTTTCGTTGTTATATATATTTTTCCTTTATTTACAGCAGGCAAACATGAGGTGATTTTAGAGTGTAGGATTTGTACAGTGTTCACTAGAGTTCAGTTTTCACATTATTAACAGTTTGATTGATTTGGTGTGATTTCTTTTCAGGCTTGAGTTTTTATATTAGTTTTTTGTGTGTAAATTTATTGGAAAACTCATCAAAACCTCTCTAGATATTTTTATAAGGAGGTGGAGGATATGTTGAAGAATTTTTGGTATGAACATGGAATGTGCTAGTTTGTGATCCCCTAGGGAAGCAGGGGATTGTAATCTGGTCTGTGTATGAATCAGATAGAAGATAGGATTCAGGTGTTGGTTACCATGGCATTTTAACTCTGAAGCATTAAATAAAATACTAACCTTGCTAATGAGTCTTCAGTTCACGAATTACTGTGTGCATAATAGAGGTATATCAGGATCAATGACCAGTCACATCTCTTCTTACAGTTTGTTGATAAGTGGTCACTGACCTTCTCTTGTCCATTGAAGCACAGACAGGGAATTTGTATGTATCTTCTCTGTGGTATGACTACAAGACAGCATAAAAATGTAAGTAACTAAAAGAATTGTCCCACACAATGGAAGACAACAGATTGTCTACAGTGTACTGGGTTGCTAAGCAATGATGTTAGGTAGGTTAGACATGTTAAATACATTTCTGACTTAGGATATTTGAACCACTGATGCATTTCTTGGAACATAGACCTATCTATCTTAGGTTGAAGAATATCTACATATAGTATGTATCCTTTGGGTCCCCTTTTTTCACACTGCTTAATTCCCTTGGGATCCATTCAGGATGTTACGTGTAGTACTTCTTTGTTTCTTTGTAGTATTGAAGAATAGTCCATTAAGTTATAAAAAAAAAAGCATAGATAATACACACATATACACACAAGGGAAATTTTGCAGTATATTTAATTCCACAAATTTTCTACAAATTTTTGATGCTCCCTTGCATCTATACACATACAAGAATACTTGAAAATGTTTGTGAAATATGGAATCAAATCTTATATTTGTTTTGGTACCAAAAATATTGAAAATCATGCAGAATTTTCTGTTCTAAATTTTTTTTATTTGACAGGTAGAATTATAAACAGTAAGAGAGAGAGACAGAGAGAAAGGTCTTCCTTCCATTGGTTCACTCCCCAAATGGCTGCTACGGCTGGCGCTGCGCCATCTGAAGCCAGGAGCCAAGTGCTTCTTCCTGGTCTCCCATGTGGGTGCAGGGGCTCAAGCACTTGGGCCATCCTCCACTGCCCTCCCGGGCCACAGCAGAGAGGAGCTGTACTGGAAGAGGATCAACCTGGACTAGAACCTGGTGCCCATATGGGATGCCGGCGCCGCAGGCGGAAGATTAGCCAAGTGAGCCACGGTGCCAGCCCCCAGAATTTTCTTATAATGTGTATTTTCCCTGAAGATCTTTCATTTGCATTAATTTAAAAATATTTTACATTAGAACCCTTATCTTTTATTCATGTGTTTATTTTTAAAAACTTTTTATTTGTTTTCATTTTATTTGAAAGGCAGAGAGAGAAAGGGAAAGAGATTTCTGTCCAGTGATTTACTCTCCAAATGCCTGCAGCAAGCTGTGCCAGGTCAAATCCAGGAACCAGAAGTCAATCTGGATCTCTCATATGTGTGACAGGGACCCAAATCTATGTGCTGTTTCCCGGAGTGCAGGTTAGCAGTAAGCTGGAGTGGAGAGCAGTAGCTTGAACCTGGGCATCCCAAATTAAGACTCTACTGCTGTACAAAATGCCCACTCCTACTTTATTATTCCTATGTTTTGAGTTTGAGTGTTCTTTTTGTAAATATATATATATATATAATATATATATTTGAAAGGCTTGAAAGGCAGAGAGCGAGCGAGCGAGCGAATGAGCGAGTGAGCGAGCTGGGTCAGGCCAAAGCCAGATGCTAGGGACTCCCTTTGGGTCTCCCTTGTGGGTGGCAGCAGCCAATGCAATTAGCTGGAAGCTAGATCAGAAGCAGAGTATCCAGAACTTGAGTCAGCACTCCTATATTGGATTCAGGTGTAGTAAAGTAAGCTTAACCTGCTGCACCACAGTGCCAGCCCTAGGTGTCTTTTATATTAATATGCTTTCTCAACATTCCTAATGTTTTATTTTTCATTATAGTAAATAATTATTAATTTCACTCTTTCATTGCTGTTCTCATTCATTACAACAATTTATTTGCAGAATGCCAGCTAGCATGGATATTTTCACAAGCCTACACTATAGAGCAAAGCAAACGCTGTCTGTAGTTAGTATAACATGGGATACGTGCTTTGTTAGAGGGTTGGACAGGATGTTATGGAAGCATATAGGCTTTGAGAATTTGATGTCTCACTTGGGACCTGTCTATGAATAGCAGTTATCCAGGCAGAGTTAGAGGGTAGGTTGATTTTTCACAAAGAAGGAATCACACATGGAAACAATCAGAAGGGTGAGAAATCGTGGCGCTTTATTGGAAATAAAAGAACTTTGGTGTGGGGGAGCATAGAACTGGAACAACAGCAGCAAAGTTGTAGAGATAGGCAGAGTCAGAGTCAGAAAGAACTTATCTCTGTTAAAACACATGATCTGTATAGTAGGGTAAGAGGAGAGATCCAATCAAAGACAGAATTTGTCCTCATTCCTCTGACTGCGAAGTAGACAGTAAATTGTAGCATAGTACAACTTAAGTACTGTATATTTTACATTCATACTTGTTAGTGCTTATGTTTGTTTAGTTTTTTTTATTAACAATGTCTAATAAATATTAGGGTTATTATTAACAGAATCTTTCAGCTGTTTATATAACATAAAGGCCTAATATCAAATTGTAAAACTGATTAAAGTTGAGCTACTTTGCAAAAAGTTGAGATGGAAGGTACAAACCCCAGAGACCCGATTTCATCTTTAACATTCAACCAGAACTTGACCCCATCTCTGCAACCACAAGATTCAGTGGGCCTTAAAGGCCCAATATCAAATTGTAAAACTGATTATAGTTGAGGTACTTTGCAAAAAGTTGAGATGGAAGGTACAAACCCCAGAGACCTGATTTCATCTTTTAACATCCAACCAGAATTTGACCCCATCTCTGCAACCACAAGATTCAATGAGCCTTGTATTTTGAGCACTTGGCAGAGAGGGCCCTTACTGTTCAGCCGAGACATTTTAGCTTTTATTTGTTTTGTCTAATTGCATGATTTCATTTTTACAAAGATTCTCCATGAACAAAACATTTGAAAGTCTTTGCTCTTGGTATTGGAAGTTCAGGTTATTAAATTCTAATTTAAAGAAGGAAAATTTTAAACTCAGGGGTACAATTTTAGTAAGAATGAGGTGCGAAAATGAATTGCCGAGAACTTTCATTTAATCAATTTGACTTGTGAAAATTATGTGAGAAGCCGATGATCAATCCTTTGAGATATTTTTTCTTTACTTTTGAAGTTTAAATTCCCGTGTCCTTTACACTCATCTATCAATTCAGATCTTTAAGGAATTATAGTGATGACTTTCTCTCTATTCTACCTGCCTGAACATGTTCTGGTTAAATTCACAGTTCATTTTCTGCCACATAAAATATACCAACCTCATTAGGATTTTATTTCAGAATAGTTCTAAATTTACAAGCAAAAATTGTAGTAATACAAAGAGTTCCCATATCCTACTCATCCCATTTCACCTGTTAACATCTCATGTTAATACATATGCCATGCTCAACTTTCTCTGTTTTGTTTTATTCAAACTTCTCTTAACCATCCTACCTTTCACCTCCTCTAGTAATCAAAATTCTATATTCAGACTAAGTTTTTTTTTTTTTTTTAAATTTTAGTTCCCACATATAAGGGAGAACATGTTCTTGGCTTTCTGTGTCTGCCTAATTTCATTCAACATGATGTCCTCCAGTTCTATTCATTGGACTACAAGTGACAGGATTTCACTTTTTGTAGCTAAACAACATACCACATTTTTCTTTTCCATTCATCTGATGCTGTTTGGGCACCTTGGTTGATTCTGTGTCTTGGCTATTGTGAGCAGTGCTTATATAAACATGGTAATGCAAGTATCTCTTTCATACAGAGTTTATGTTGGGTATATACCCAGCAGTGGGATTATCGGATCATGTGGCAGTTCCATTTTTAGTTTATTACTAAGAAACCTCCAGGGGCCGGTGCTGTGGCACAGCCAGTTAACGTCCTGACCTGAAGTGTCGGCATTCCATTTGGAAGCCTGTTTGATTCCTGGCTGCTCCACTTCCAATCCAGCTCTCTGTCATAGCCTGGGAAAGCAGTAGAAGATGGCCTAAGTCCTGGGACCCTGCATACTTGTGGGAGACCCAGAAGAAGCTCCGAGCTCCTGCCTTCAGATCGGCACAGCTCCAGCCGTTGTGGCCAATTGGGGAGTGAATCATCGGTTGGAAGACCTCTTTCTCTCTCTCTGTCTCTCTGTCTCTCCTCTCTCTGACTTTCAAATAAATCTTTAAAAAAAAGTTAAAAAAAAAGAAACCTCCAGATTGTTTTCACACAGGCTGCATTAATTTACAAAGCAGCACTTATTTTGACACATGTTGCAATGTTTTATTTTCTTTACATTGTCAAGACTTGATCCATAACCTCCTCACACTTCAGGAATGGTATAACCTCAGACTTCAAGGAATAGAATTATGGTAAAAGTTAAAACTCCAAGATTTCAAGGGTCAGACTTCAACTGTAGACTCAGAGATGTTTCTTTAGATTCCTAGCAAATTTCTGGTTTTACCTCACGGTATGTTGCAGCACCCAATAGCATCACACAGGTGCATGTTTATATAGGCGCTTAGAGCTGTAGGAGTAGAGCTGAAATCATCTTTTCTGTTGCTCTTCCCCTCCTTTCTTGTAGGTTAGATGGCAAAGCAGTATATGACATTAAACTGGAGATAAAAGATTAGCTTTCTGGCACCAAAGGAGTTAGTATAATTTGTAATTTTTTAAAAAGATGCATTTATTGATTTATTTGAAAGTCAGAGTTACACAGAGAAAATGGAGAGGCAGAGAGAGAGGTCGTCTATCCTCTGGTTTACTCCCAATTGGCCACAATGGCCAGAGCTGTGCCTATCCGAAGCCAGAAGCCAGGAGCTTCCTCCTGGTCTTCCTATGCAGGAGCAGGTGCCCAAGGACTTGGGCCATCTTCCATTGCTTTCCCAGGCCATCGCAGAGAGCTGGATTGGAAGTAGAGCAGCCGGGACTTGAACTGGTGTGCAGCACTGCAGGCTGAGGCTTTATCTGCTAGGCCCTTTGTAGTTTATGAATTTAAAGCTCGACTAGCCAGTTGTTGATGAAAAATGATTTGGGATAATTTTTTCCATTTAAAGTGTAAAATATTGAATAATTGCTGCATTGATGAGTACTTTTCTCTGTGTGTTCATCTTTATCCTATATCATCATTTTTAGGGCATTTTGATAGAATTCATAAGCCTACTTGGGCTTATTTTTACAAAGTTAGTTTCCTCTGTATCTTCTACTTCTTCAACACACAAACATGGCATCTCTATATTTACTTTGTTGAAAAGATCAACACTTTGAAGTTTCAGAACATTTTTTGTCTGTAACTCTGATGGATGCCTTTAGTACCTTCTGCTTTGCTGTGTGAGCTTGTCCTTAGGTACTCTTTAAAAACTGAAGTATTCTTCATTGTCTATCTCCTCCTCTGCCCTGTTATTTCTGATTCCTCTCCTGTTGCCTGGAGTTTTTAATTCTCTCTGCCATCTCCACCTTGTGAATGTGTGGTTAGTTTTGTCTGCATACACTTGGTACATGCTTCTGTTTTTTTTTCTTTTTTTCTTTTTCTTTTCTTTTCTTTTCTTTTTTTTTTCTTTCTTTCTTTTTTTTTTTTTTTTTGACAGGCAGAGTGGATAGTGAGAGAGAGAGAGAGAGAGAGAGAGAGAGAGAGAAAGGTCTTCATTTTGCCGTTGGTTCATCCTCCAATGGCTGCCACGGCTGGTGCGTTGCGGCCAGCGCACGGCGCTGATCCGAAGGCAGGAGCCAGGTACTTCTCCTGGTCTCCCATGGGGTGCAGGGCCCAAGCACTTGGGCCATCCTCCACTGCCTTCCTGGGCCACAGCAGAGAGCTGGCCTGGAAGAGGGGCAACCGGGACAGAATCCGGCGCCCAGACCGGGACTAGAACCCGGTGTGCTGGCGCTGCTAGGCGGAGGATTAGCCTATTGAGCCGCGGCGCCGGCCGGTACATAGTTCTTACTGCATAATTGTCTATTAATAGAGGCTACAGTGAAAAACATTGCTTTGTGCTCTGAAATTAGTGGGTAATTGTCCTTATGCACTGATTTTCCTGGGATATTCTTGGTTCAAACCCATTGCCTAGACATAATTATTATTTTTTATACATATATGTGTGTGTATATATATATTCAGTATATCCTTTGTATATCTATTTACCCTCCCTCCCTCCCTCCCTCCCTTCTTCCCTTCTTCCCTCTCTCCCTCCATTCCTTCCTTCCTTTCTTTCTTTTCATTCCTCAAATGCCTGAAGTAACCAGGGATCGCCTGGTGCTTGGAGCCAGGAACTCATTCCAGATCTTCCATATGGGAATCAGGGACTATGTTACTTGACCCATCACCTGTTACTTCCTAGGGTGCGCATTATCAGGGAGGTGGATTTAGAATCTAGGGACTTCAGTAAGGGATGTGGATGTTTTTAACTGCTATGCTAAATGCTTGCTTTGCCTGGAAATAATTATTAACACCATCCATTTCTTCTGTTTAAAACTTTGTATTTCGGGGTGGGTATTGTGGCATAGCGGGTAAAGCCACCTGTTGGGCTGCCTGCATCGCATACTGAAGTGCTGGTTTGAGTACTAGTTACTCTTCTTCCTATCCAGCTTTCTGCTCATACACCTGGAAAGGCATTAGAGGATGCCCCAAGAACTTTGGCCCTGCCACCCATGTGGGAGACCTGTATGGAGTTCCGGGCTCCTGGCTTTGGTTTGGTCCAGCCTTAGCTATTGTGGGCATTTGGAGAGTGAACCAGCAGATGGAGGATATTTCTCTCTGTCTCTCTACCTTTTGAAAATATATGTTCTTATGAAATTTTTTTAAATGTGTTTTACAAATAAAACCTATGTGGTGCACTGATTATTTTTTAAAGCTGTGTGAATATAGTTGTTTAATCTTTCTCACACCACAGAGTTAGCTTCTGAAGATAAGCTAGTTTGTTGTTTACAGAGTCAGTAAAATAGCAGGACCTGTTCACCTGAATTGTTACAGTGGGCCTCTCACCTCACTTTTCATTTATTCACTTAGTTATATTTAATGTAATAGAAAAGTTAAGAAGGCAGAGATTATGAACACATAAAAGTGGAATGAATTTCTGCATTTTCCTGTTGCTGTAATCTACCATAGATCTGCAATTGTACATTCAATTATAAAGCATTATCAAGGGGTTTTATTTTTTAGAACAAGTCTACTAAGCGATATTTGCAGGCAATTTTTTTGGTGTTCTATTTCTTGTTTATATTTGATTAAATGAATGAGCAGAAGGGATGTAAGGAATGGCAATGTCACTTTTTTTTTTTTTTAGTTTGCTATTGTACTTCCCATTTCTCTTGTTTGCCTATGAATTTGTTTTCTTTTTCTGTACTTCACACTTGAGTTCTTTGGGACTCAGGTGAAAATTTGCTCTTATGCCTTATTCAAACTTCTTTTCATAATTTCTTATTTGCCTTCATTTCTTTCTGGACTTATAATTGGCTTTTTATGTGATTAAGGGAGGGTGGGCATAACACTGAAATCTGTCTTTGCAAAAGCTTATAGCAATTCCTAGCATTCTCATGTAGGTGGATTTTCAGTTGCTTCCTGATTTAATAAGGATTCAGTCATTCCTATACTGTGGTGCCTATACATTTTTTATTCATCAGTAGCCAAATTAGTGATGATTTTTTCTTATTGGTGTTCAGCAGAAAGTTTGATTTGCTCTACCTACAATTAGAAGTTCAACAAATCATTATAGATCTTCCAAGTTTCATATATGACTTATTAAAAGCATCACTAAAAATACTTAATAGCTAACTGAATAGTATTTATCTTTAGTTTGACTCTTTGGATTATATATTTAGTAAAAACTTTCCATAACAGAAATAGAGAATAAATAAATGGATTGCATATTTGTTAAGAAAACAAATGTATATATTTCACTTTATTAAAGGATAGAAATTTATAGTGAATATTGTGCATAAGTAAGTTGTTTTGACTTTGTAATATTCACTATGCATAATATATAATGCACTTCTGTCTTAGTACCCTATTGCTTTTTTTTTTTTTTTTTTTTGACAGGCAGAGTGGACAGTGAGAGAGAGACAGAGAGAAAGGTCTTCCTTTGCCGTTGGTTCACCCTCCAATGGCTGCCGTGGCCGGCGCGCTGCGGCCGGCGCACCACGCTGATCCGATGGCAGGAGCCAGGAGCCAGGTGCTTTTCCTGGTCTCCCATGGGGTACAGGGCCCAAGCACCTGGGCCATCCTCCACTGTACTCCCTGGCCACAGCAGAGGGCTGGCCTGGAAGAGGGGCAACCGGGACAGAATCCGGCGCCCTGACCGGGACTAGAACCTGGTGTGCTGGCGCCGCTAGGCGGAGGATTAGCCTAGTGAGCCGCGGCGCCGGCCCCCTATTGCTTTTTTAAAAAAGGTTTATTTATTTATTTGAAAGAGTTACAAAGAGAGACAGATACACAGAGAGAGAGATCTTTCATCTGCATGTTTACAACCTGTGTTACTGCATCTGCCTGGGCTGGGCCAGACTGAAGCCAGGAGCCAGGAGTTTCATCTGGGTCTTCCACATGGGTGGCAGGGGCCCAAACAGTTGAACCGTTTTCTGATGCTTTCCCCAGACCATTATTGGAACTGGATTGGAAGTGGAGCAACCTGGATATGAACCAGGACTCTCATGGGTTGCATGTGTCACAGGCTGCAGCTTAACCCACTATGCCACAGTGCCCGTTACTCCCTCTTGCTTTTTATCAAAGTACATTTGTTTGTGTGAAAGTTATAATAGATGATCTATACTTGAGAACCACGTCTTAACATATTTTGTCATATTCTTGAGTTGTTGGCATATTCCAATTCCTGGGTATACTGAATTTCTGATAAAGCAAAATTTCAGTAAGTTAAAATAAATGTTCCAAGCAAAAATGAAATCAACTTATAAATGTTGCTAAGTCATGGAATATTCTTTTAGGGCTGGGTTGTATTTCTACATTTTAATTATAACATGGAGGTTAAAGTGTTATAAAGAAATAAAATGTAGAAAAATTTTGGCTTTCCTATTGGATCTATTTTCACATACTGTATACAATTCAGTAGCTTAATTATAATAATGAAATATTAATATATTTCTATTTTTCTAAAGCTATTGTTTTTTATGATAAAACAGTAAGCTTCAAAAACTTGAGATAGGAGATAAGCACCTGCTGTCTTAGTACCCCTCACAGGTATTCAGACAGAAGTCTGTTACAGATTAAATGAAAAATTTAACGATCTATAGTATGGAGTTGAGTTTCTCCATAAAATATAAACAAAAAAGGACAGAATTCTCAGCATACTATGTTGACTCTTCTTTATTATAAATTTATCTTAAGTTTGCAAGTCTAGAAATACCCTGAAAGGAGAGATACTGGCTGTGCAATGAATTAAGTCCCCTCTTTTCAGCTGCCTGAATTAGCAACGTTTTTATGGTACCATTTTGAGATGATATCATTTACTTGTCTCTAGAGGATAGCCCCAGAAGGCCTGACTCATGTGCTCCTTTCTCTCACCTCTTTTCTATTGTTTGCACTTGTCCCATCAAGTCTGCTGGTGAATGGCTAAGATTATTTTCACAGTTAAAGATCAAAATGTTAAGTTCCAAGATTGCTTCTAGTGAGATCACTTTAGGCTAAATTACTCATGAGGAACTTCATTTACTGTTTTTAGTGTTTTAGAGGGTCTTCTATTATTTAAGGTCAGACTTTTGATGCATGTAAATTAATCTTTTTTATTCTTAATTTAAATGATTTATTTAGTTTACTTATTTGAAAGACAGGGAGAGCGAGAGAGAAAAGAGAGAGAGAGAGAAACTGAGAGACAAAAGGTGGGAGAGACAGATATTTTACATACATTCTCCAAATGCCCACAACAGCTGAGGCTGACCAACATGAAGCCAGGAGCCAAGGACCTCAGTTAGGGCCTCCCATTTAGGTAGCAAGGACTCAGTTACTTGAACCATCACCTGCTACCTCCAAGGTGTACATAAGCAGGAAGTTAGAATTGGGAGTGGAACTGTGTGCTTTTTTTTTTTTTTTTTTAAAGGGATAGTATACCTAAACTTATCATTTATTGTCAACTTAGGATGTGCAAAACCAAATATCGTGGCTTTGTTCATGATTTCCAATATATTCCTAATGACAGGCCTATGAAGCAGACTTTGGACAGATGAAGTACCTGTACCTGTATTTCCGAATGAGGAAATAAGTTGATCAAGATCATACACTTGAGAAGGATGGTGTCAGGAATCAAGTTGGGATGGTCTCATTCCATTGGAACCATTGGGAATACTTACAGTCTTTCAAAGTGTTTTGTCTTTCCCTATACCCTGACTGTTTCCTGAGAGAAATAGAATTTGCATTTTATTAATTGTTCAGGAAACTGAAAAGGAAAACCTCTGTTTTATGTTATTTACCAGATGTTTCAGATTAGAACTTTATGTCAGGTAATTTATTAGTAAAATCATATTTGTGAAAGTTTTGTTATACTATAGGATGTATTAGAAAATTGGCCGGCGCTGCGGCTCACTAGGCTAATCCTCCGCCTAGCGGCGCCGGCACACCGGGTTCTAGTCCCGGTTGGGGCGCCGGATTCTGTCCCGGTTGCCCCTCTTCCAGGCCAGCCCTCTGCTGTGGCCAGGGAGTGCAGTGGAGGATGGCCCAGGTGCTTGGGCCCTGCACCCCATGGGAGACCAGGAAAAGCACCTGGCTCCTGGCTCCTGCCATCGGATCAGCACGGTGCGCCGGCCGCAGCGCGCCGGCCGCGGCGGCCATTGGAGGGTGAACCAACGGCAAAGGAAGACCTTTCTCTCTGTCTCTCTCTCTCACTGTCCACTCTGCCTGTCAAAAAAAAAAAAAAAAAAAAAAAAAAGAAAGAAAATTGACTAAAAACTTCAACTACTTTTAATTGCAGGATTACTCATAAATAGGCAAAAATGAAAGACTACTTCTCTGTTTTTAGCTTTCTTTTTTACCTTGCTTCCTAGAGTATTTACGATATTTGCCATGTCACTTAAATTCAGTGTTTTTTAAGCTATCAAATGTACATACAGCAAAATCAAATGATTTTCCATGTCCCTAAAAACAGCTGAATTGTGACTGTAGCCACACTCAGAGCATGACCAGAAAACATCCTAGTGTCTCTATTTTCTTTCCTGCTTGTGATTGTTATTCATTAGAAAAATTTTCGGAGAGCAAATGTGTATTGAGGTGGAAGCAGATTCTTTTTTGTATGACATGTAAGACATTTAATATCTGAAATATATCTTCTTTTAATATATGCTTTAAAACTGTTAAAAACTCCTTTATAGTTAAAGAAAATTGCTTCAATTTTTAGAAAAATTTATATATACGTATATTTCAAATGGATCTAAGGCATTTACGCTTAGATTCCACTTTGGTATAGCAGGCCTGATTTCATGACATATCAATGAGAAGAGATACAAATACATTTAATGGGCCGGCGCCATGGCTCAATAGGCTAATCCTCCGCCTGCAGCGCTGGCACTCCGGGTTCTAGTCCCGGTCGGGGTGCCAATTCTGTCCCAGTTGCCCCTCTTCCAGGCCAGCTCTCTGCTGTGGCCCGGGAGTGCAGTGGAGGATGGCCCAAGTGCTTGGGCCCTGCACCCCATGGGAGACCAGGAGAAGCACCTGGCTCCTGCCCCCGGATCACCGCTGTGCGCCAGCCACAGCACACTGGCTGCAGCGGCCATTGGAGGGTGAACCAACGGCAAAGGAAGACCTTTCTCTCTGTCTCTCTCTCTTTCTCACTGTCCACTCTGCCTGTCCAAAAAAAAAAAGACACAAATACATTTAATGGCTATCCCCCTATTCCCTCCCATTGTGATGAGGGCATACGTTGTCTCTCCAACCCCAGTTATGTCCTGAATTGTAATCATGAGCAGTATTGAAGGAAAAATAAGTTAGAAAACATTCTTGCTTCTCCTGAAGCTGAGCTTCACATCATAGCTTAATTATTTGCCAGATGATGGGATTTTCTCAAATGTCAGCGATTCAGTTAGCTGATACTTATTGATTCCTGACCACTTCTTTAGGACAGTGTGAGAAGCTGTGGTTTGAAGTAGCACAGGGTATTGTCATTAGCAAGATGACTTGTCTTGTTGAGGATATGGTGAACCTACACGAAATTATTAAACAACAGGCAACAAGATGAGATGAACTACTGTTTACTCAATGCTTACTTTAAGCCAGTGTCAGAGATGAATGTTTCATGAGTGGAATAGTATCAAAATTGCATTTATTGCCCAAGCTTAAAGACTGAATTCTCTTTGTTATCAAACCAAAAAACATAATATGTTTAATAAAAAACAGTGTTTAAAATAGCATGCTTTCACTTTCACATGTGTGTATGTGTTTATTACTCTTTTGCAATAAGTGAAAAAAATGGCCTTAAAAATCCTTTTCATCTGACTCCTGAAGCTTTCACATCATATAGTAGTTGCTAGTGTTGTGTATCTGAAAAACAAAACCAAAACCAAAAAATCTCACTTGCCTAGAGACTTACTTTTTTGTGTGTGCTTTTGTTTGTCATTCATTTCCCCATTCTCCTACATTCACACTAAGGATTTTTGTTTCTTTTCCTTGGATGCTTTTTTGACAATTGATATATAAATAAGTTTTGTTTTTCTAGATTATTCCAAAAACATCCCTGTTTATTCCCCAGTCCACAGGTGAATAACGCAGTTGAGCAATACAGACAAAAGTCCTCCTAAGAAATCAAAGTGATGGAGAGGGAGGACAAAAGACTGAATAATCCTAGTTTAATTTATTGAATCTGGCTGCGTGTAGCCTACCATGTGGGGTAGGCATGTTTTACACCTTTTTGGTAAACATAGATATCCAATCCTCAGTGGATCTAACTTTAGAATTCTGATGATGTCTTGGCCTCTAGGAGATGAATGTCATTTCCTTGACCAAGTGGTGGTGGGAGAGTTTCTGAGAGAGGAAGTAGTAGTGAATGCAGAAAGGATGGGGTAAGAAGTTCATAGGCTGTTGATCAGAACATGGTTGTTTACTTGTTTGGATTAAAGGACCCATGAGAGGCAGCTGGACTTCTTTTGGGTGAGAAGGGTGAGTCTATTGTAGAGACATTAGAAAACAAAGCACAGAATGTATTATTGTTATTTTCTGCAGCATTTGGGGGACATTGAAAAGAATAAGCATGTACCATGTATGCCTTCCAAGGTTCCTATAAGGCAGGTTGTAATTTTTTTTTCTTTTACAAATAAAGAGCCCAAGTCTTCTAAAAAGAGAAATAATATGAAAATCATTGACCTGAGATTTGAACCATGGTCGATGTGACTCCAAAGTTGACTCTCTTAGCTACATGCTTAGAAAAATAGACAGAATTGCATATGCTTCTTAGCTTAAATTCCATGTTGTTTATTTCTGTTGGCATTGGGAGAAATAAACTCTTTGCCTTTGTATATTTTGCCAAGTAGTTAAAAATACAAACAGCACCCACATAATTTTTGAGATGATTTTGGGTCACACATTTTTCATCTGGGTTTCTGTTTGAAATTCTTTATCCTAAAGGAATTTTAAAATAAAATTTTATTATACTGTACTGTTATCCCATCTATAGAAGAAACTTTTTTTATTAGATCATCTTCTGTTTCTTGTTTTTATTTGTAAATACTAGAAAACCTTGCTTTGCTTTTATTAGTGACAGCAAACTATTCATTACTTTTGTTTTCTGTAGACACTTATATAATGTCTCACTGTGTTCTCCAAGATATGCAGAAGGACATTAAATGGAAAAATAGTGGACATCTTTTGTTCATTACTGTTTTTAAAAGGAATATTTGTGAACTTTTAAAACATGAATAGTTATAATTGATACACCTCTTGGGAGCTATGTTTCTTTTTAGAATAAGAAATATATCTTTTATTCAGATGCTTCCTTTGAAAATTTGCAAGAATGAACTTGTTTAAAAAAATGACAATTTCTTAGAAGCATCCTTTGAATTCATAACAGTATTGTTCCCTTTGACTCTACAGTTTTAATTTCATCCACAAATATTTATTTCTTACTTTGTTCTAAAAGAAGGATTCAATTTATAATTTATAATACATTTTTTTTTGCAGTTTATAATATTGAGAGCCAGCGCATAGCGACTCAAGGAATGTGAGGTGCTGTTGGGACAGATGCATACCTACATAATGGCCTTTTTTGTTTTTGGTGTTTTTTTTTTTTTTTTTTTTTTTTTTTTTTGGTATAACTGTTTAATTTCAGTTTTGCCATAAATTACCAGTAAATGATTTTAATTGTTCATGGATATAACTTAATAGACAATCACAGTTGATCTTCTCAGTTCACAATTTTTAATGTAGAATTGGCTTTGCACTAGATTTGGTAAGCACACAAAAAGAAACTTGATCTTTGGTTGCAAGTGGAGGCTGTTTTCTTACTGATCATTCAATATTTGAATGGACTACTTTTATACATATTTCACTGTTATACAAATACATTGAAATTACCTCTCAGATAATTACTCAAATAGCAAAGAGAAGTAATGAAAAATAAAATCCTTAGCAATAAGAATGCAAATATGATTGTAAAATCAAATTCATGGTTAACAGATTCTTCAGTAAGTCTTATCTTGATGTTTCACTTTCCCCTCAGATTAGATGCTAAGTTTCTTGGCAATGAACTTGGAAAGAAAACACATAATTAAGTACTAAAATTTTACTCTACAAAGATTTTCTTATTCTGGAGTCCTAAAGATGCATGTAAAGAGAATGACATAAAAAATAAAGTGATCGTTCATTACTTGTTTAAGAAGGTAGGTCCAGGGGTTGGTGCTGTGGCTTAGTAGGTTAAGCTCTGCCTGCAGCTTCAGCATCCTGTATGGGTGCCAGTTAGTGTTTCTGCTGCTCCACTTCTGATCCAGCTCCCTGCTGATGGCCTGGGAAAGCAGTGCAAGATGGCTGAAGTGCTTGGGCCTCTGCACCCATGTGGGAGAGCTGGAGGAAGCTCAGCTCTTGTTTTGGCCATTTTGGGAGTGAACCAGTGGATGTAATTTCGCTCTGTCTTTCCTTCCCTCTCTGTCATGCCTTCAAATAAATAAATAAATAAATCATTAAATTTAAAAACAAAAAGGTAGAATCCCTTTGGGTATCTTAAAAAAAAGTTTGCAGTAATGTTAAGGAAAATTACAAATTTTCTTCTGAGAAAATGACTTTAGAATTGTATGAACATAATTTTATTTTAATGTACTTCTGTATTAACCTTTTTCTGATTCTGCACATATCTTATTTGCTTATAATAAGCTTTCTTTAAGAATGAATTTATTATTAATGAGCTGGCACAATGCTTTTCAAACTTTGTTTGAACTCAGAATTCCCTGAGTTCTATGAAATATTTTTTTAAAAATTATTTTGATTTTTATGAATGTAGATTTAATATACATACTGTACTTACAATCTGGATGATTGAGATGTAATTAGGTACATTATTTGAAATTGTATCTGTGGTAAGTGAAAGTTTAAATTGCTTCTGAGTTGAGCATATAAATGAAGATTTCACAGTGATTCATATAGAGAAAAGTAACCATGTAGCAGATAGTACATAAGCATGAAGAATGTATATTAAACTGTGGAATACTCATTGATATCATGCTGCTTTCTTTTTTTTAATGTAGATATTATGCAGTTCTTGAAATTTTTCCTATTAATTTGAGAAGGCTCATTAACATTAAACACATTGACTACTCACAGAAGCATTTTCGTTAATGAGTTTTAAATTTTTCCCCTTACTTTATTTTGGGGTGCATTGTTAAATGTATTGACTTATAAAAAACATGAATCAGTGCCTAAAAATTACTGTGAACAAAAAATAACAAAATAACAAAAGAATAAAACCTAAAAGTGAAATATAAAATATAAGGTAAAAAACATATACCTTTCATTATGTAATCTAATATTTGTAATTTTAATTCCACAAAACATCATGTAATAGGGCAGGTTTAGATGTTAAATGTTAAATTTGATTGATTTTTATACATTTGTGTGCTTAAGTATACTCTTTTCATGGTAATTAATGCTCCGATGTTTATCTGTGTACTTGAATTCTGAGGTCTGTGAGAAAGTTTTTTGTATCAAAGATTGATGTTTTTTTGTATGTTTGAGAAACCCTGAATCAGGAGTTTAGTCTTAAACTGTTTCATGCCCACAGGGAATTAACTGAGCTTACTTTCTTGCACATTTGGAGGTTTTTAAGGTAAAAGTAATAATGCTTATCCAGTTGCTGCCTCTGCTGGAATGAGGCGGAGGGGATTCTGTGTGAACGCAGTGTACTGAGATTGGTACCTGAGAGACATGTTCCTCCATAGAGAAGGTCTGGAAACCCTATCCCACTGCCATTGTTTACGTTATGAGCCACATGGGATTACTCTGACAGCTCAGACCACTGAACTCTTACCTATTTTTACAGTATTCTTTTTACAAATTTGATAGAGAACCAAGAAATAGTTTACACTTAGATAAAATGAATTATTTTAGGAGGAAATCCTAGCCACTGGAGAAATCGATCCTTCTTGGAGGTCGTCTAAACAAATCTATTACGTTTGTCTAAGAATTAGATTCCCTAGACGCTTATATTTCATTTTGCTCAGTTTCTTAGCTACTTGCACCTATCCCACTAGCATTTTCCTTCTCTCTCTCTCTCTCTCTCTCTCTGTTTTGAGCACAAATGGTGGTTATTTTGATCTTTGAATTTCATTCTAATGATCTAAACAACTATAAAGATGAATAAAACCCCTGTTTCCACCACTAACCCTAAGAAAATTGACTGTGGGTCCCTTTCTACCTGTAAAAGAAGAATCAGGTCTCTGGGATGTGTGTGTGCCCCTTATGGGACCTTTTCTAAACCTAAAGAAGTCCTTAAGCTGGAGTCCTGGGAAACCCAGCTAGAATTTACCTGCAGCAGTTCATCGCCTAGAGCTTGTTTGTTAGACTTTCCTTCATGTGCTTTTTTTCATTTTTCAAGTATTTAAGGATTTTTTTTTGCCTGTGTTTCTTTTCTGGGATCCAGGAAGCAATTTTAAGCCAAAGCCACTGTGGAAAGGATAATCACAATTGTGTTTCAATCACAATTAGTTCAGATTTTTGTCTCTCAAGATACATTTGTCTTCCATAGAGTCTCCTCTGTTTTTTCTTAGCCAGAACACGTTGTCTTTTAAATTGAAAGCTGATCACGATAAATACACAACACACTCAACAGGGAATTTTGGATTTGTTTTTGAAAGAAATAAATCAGTAGATGACTGTTCAGATTCAAGATGTGTTTAGTTAGTGAGGGTCAGGAGGTGAATATGCTTGAGATACCCAAAATAGTTATGTGTCCTGTAAGAGCAGGGTTGACTGGCTTTCATCCAGCTTCAGACTGAGTTTGTTGTGGGGTCTTGGAGGTCACACAGATAGTTAATCACTATTGAAATAACATTTTGATAAAAAAAATTATAAGAAAATTCTTCGTTAAGAATCCAGCCTGGAAGTTAGATGTTTTGAATGAATGTTGCCCCTCTTGCCCTCTGTAGTAAGAATGGTTCTGTCACTTTAGTGATGTAAAGGCTTGTATCAGGTTGGTTTAATGCATGTTCCATAGTAACATAGCACTTTGTAATATATACAACAGGGTTAATTTGGATCAAGTTATTCCTGTTAAACTTTATTTTTAAAATATTTAAGATGTTTTTGGAAATGTTTTTAAACATGTAATGGCCTTGTGGAATTTCTGTGTGTAAAATATATGTAAATATGATTTACAAATGTGTATATAATCTAGAACTTTTCTCAGAGTAATAGATTCATATGTTCAACTCTTACTTGATACTTCCTCTGGAGCATCTCAAGAAAATTTATGCCTCTCCTTCCTTAGGCCGTCTTTGTTCTTTTTGCCTGGCTTTCCTATAGTTGGTGAATTTCTTGCTTTATGAGTACTTATGGCCTTAGAAATAAGTAACCATCTCACCTTTTTGGCCATCTTTATAAGTAGCATATTGACAGGTAACTACATCTCCATCACTCCGACTACCCCCGGGACTTAGATTAGGAAGCAGCTGTGTGTGGGGGAATCATCTGGAGGCTCTCCTGCAGAGTTGCAAGCATGGAAGCTGTGAGCAGCAAAGACAGGGCTCAGCCTGTGCTGTGTAAGGAGTATTTTTCCTACTCAGCAGTGAATCTCTGGTAGAGGAAGCTTGGTTGTGTTTTGATCATTCTTTGGGTTTTGTTATATCATTTGATTTCCTAATGCATTTTGAAACATTTATTTCTATGTTTTATAATTACATATGTTATATAATTATATAACATGCTATATAAATGTCATATATATAAAATGAATGTTTGCTTAAAATGGTACAGTTGATCTGTTATTTACTATGAAAACAAAAACTAATTTCTTTCTCCACACCAGTTCTGCATCTAATACACCTTGGCACCTCTGATATATGAGTGAATAATATAGTTGTATGTTCTAGAAACCTATCTCTTCACATAAATATTTCTCATATCACTAATTTTGCTGTTTTTACCTCCTATTAAGTCTTGGATGACTGTTTCACATCACCTCCATCATCTACTACTATAATGAAACATAACTTTTTTTCTTAAGGATTTATTTATTTTACTTGAAAGTCACAGTTATACACACACACACACACACACAGAGAGAGAGAGAGAGAGATTCTTCCTTCTGCTGATTCACTCCCCAGATGGCTGCAGTGGCTGGGGCTGCGCCAATCTGAAGCCAGGAGCCAGGAGCTTCTTCCAGGTCACCCATGTGGGTGCAGGGGCCCAAGCACGTGGGCCATCTTCTACTGCTTTCCCAGGCCATAGCAGAGAGATGGATCGGAAGTGGAGCAGCTGGGTCTGAAACCGGCACCTATATGGGATGCTGACACTGAAGGCAGTGGCTTTACCTGCTACGCCACAGTGCCGGCCCCAATATGATTATTTTCTACCTGATTGTTACCATTGTAACAATCCATATCCATTGTACTCACTACCCCATCACCTATCTTTTCTATACATTTTAACCAGAGTAATTTCTCAAAGTGTTAATCTGGTTTATGACAGTAGCCTTTACCTTCCCAAGTTTATATATATTCTGTGTCTTCCTATGATATTTAAGATAAAGAGAAACACCTTTTCTTTGCCTACAAGTTCTCCTTGGTCAGTATTCTTGGATACCTCCTGTATTTCCGTCCTCATATCTACATTTTTTCCTATTCAGCTTTGATCTTTCTAACTCACTGCAGTTGATCCTGCTCCTAGTCCTTTGCACAAATGATTTCTTGTGCCTGAGATTGTCTTTCTTCTCTTTAGCTAACAACTATCATTCTTTGGATCATAACTCTAAATCACTTTCTCAGAGATCTTCGCATTTTCTTGAAGAGGTGATATCTCTCATTGTATGATCCCATAGTCAACGTCTTTTATAGA
This sequence comes from Oryctolagus cuniculus, assembly GCF_964237555.1. Taxonomy (NCBI): domain Eukaryota; kingdom Metazoa; phylum Chordata; class Mammalia; order Lagomorpha; family Leporidae; genus Oryctolagus; species Oryctolagus cuniculus. The sequence continues at coordinate 41,058,894 of NC_091436.1, forward strand.
TGTTACCACAGTTTAATTTTGACATATATTTGTTGATGCTTCTATCAATTGAGCGACACGTCATCCTAGTAGAAGAAGTCCCCAGAAAGTAAAATAGTGAAGTAGTATTTGTTAGAGAACTTTAAATTCACGTTCATTAGATTTCCCATGGAATTAAAATATTTAACATATATTATTACTTGATCAGTTCAATTTATTGCCCGCCTTGATAAAGCAGTATAATATAGATAGTTAAATAAGATGTCATTAGCATTAGATTTGCATTGCTTAACCTCCCCTTCTATTATACAGTATTCAGCAGATTTACCTGGTCAGAGCCTGAGTAGCAAGAATTAGCATGGACTCAATTTCTCCTGCTGTTTACTCACAGGATAAATAACTTCTGTGACCTAAAAGATGTGATATTTTCTCCCTACTATAATGCAAGCAATTGATTTTTGCTGTGAACTACCAGTTATCATGATACTACCTACCTGAAGATAATATCTGATCTCTATCCTTAAGCTCTATCCTTAAGCCTCTCGCACCCCAACTTTAGTTGTTAATCACAAGCCTCAAGTGTTTTTTCCTGGCTTTATGACCAGATAGCTGTAGATTGGGGTTCCTACAACCACCTTCTTGGGTTCAGTAAATTTCTCAGCAGCCTACAGAACTGAAGGAAATACTGAAGGAAATAAATACAGTTTATTGTAAAGGATGCTCTAAATATGCAAAGAGATGCACAGGGAAAGTCACATGAGAAGTGCTACTGAGCTTCTCTAGGTGCAGCACCCTCCAGAAACCTCTTTGAGTCTAGCTCTCTCAATAGTTTCCTTGTGTGTGAATGTGTGTGTTTTAAAGATTTATTTATTTATTTGAAAGGCAGAGTTACAGAGAGAGAGAGAGAGAAGCAGAGAGAGAGATCTTCCATCTGCTGGCTCACTCCCCAAATGGCCACAGGGCTGGAGCTATGCTCATCCGAAGCCAGGAGCCAGGAGCCAGGAGCTTCTTCTGGGTCTCCCTTGTGAGTGCAGGAGCTCAAGGACTTGGAGACATATTCCACTGCTTTCGCAGGCCATAGCAGAGAGCTGGGTTGGAAGTGGAGCAGCCAGGAGTTGAGCTGGCGCCTGTATGGAGATGCTGGCACTGCAGGCAATGACTTTACCCACTATGCTACAGTGCCAGCCCCACCTTTTGTGTTTTTATGGAGACTTCAAGGCATATGTATGACTAAATCATGGACAGCCATGTAGAAATGTGATTTTACACAAAGGGTATGATCTGATGCTAACAGTCTGAGTGGGGAGACCAAGCAAGGTCTCTCTGATCAGATTCTTCTTTTCCTCTGTGCAGCATTCTGTTTCCCAGGGTGTGGGCAGAACCTCATTTCAAAGAAGGTTCGGACAAGAATCGTTTGAGAACCTCTTTATGCACAGCTCCAAGATGGAAGTTGAGGGAAGATTAGAGTTTGTATGGACTAATTGGGGATTTTAGGAATTCTAGTTTCTGTGGCCTGCCTGGGGAAGGGAGATATAAATCAAGAACTGCAGATGAAAACTGCTTTGTATATACACATATGTGCATTTTTACACATAGATGTATATATGTATATTTTATCTGTAGATATATACCCATCTAGCTGTCTCTGTTTATGTATATATCATATCCCAGTACCCATTTCACCAAATGGTTAGATTAATATAAATAAAATATAGTTACTGTCTTAAGTCATTCTGTTAACTAAGAAGTGCCGGTAAGCTATTGTCATCACTTCTTTTGATGGCGTTTCAGCTGCTTGTATAGTGCAGGAGGTCATAAGGAGAGATGATACCCTTAAGGTTACTATTGAACTTGGAAAATCATACTTGTTATAACAATACGTGGTAGTAAATGCAGTTACCTAAAAAGTTGTGTAATCTAACATAAGATTCATGGAGGATGTAGAAATTGAGCTTCCTATGTTAGAAAAGTAGAATGCACACAAAAAGATGTGTAAATAAAGGCAAAAATGTGTGTATAATTATGAACTGTGAACTGTGAATTTTTGCCAGTGGTTCGTGGCACACACATATTGCAGGGTTTATACGGACCATGTCTGTGAAGATTTTGAGTGACACATGGAATGGATGGTTCTCTCTATGCCTAGGCATATAGTTAATTGCTTCAACCAATGTGATTCTGCTGTTTCTGATGGAAGTAGTGACTGAATAATCACTGCCAGTTTATTGTGCTTGCAGAGTTTTGTCACTGTGGATCATTTTAAATCCCACCCCCACACCTGCCAAACACACACAAGCTACATAAATAGTCTCATGGAGGCACTTGATAATATTGTTAGGAGAGGATATTAGCCTTGTTTGTGGGTATTCTCAAGGAAGAGAAATTTGATCCTATTTCATGTGCTGAGATGTTTCCTTTTACCTTAGAATATTAATTAAATCTTGTAAGTACATCTCAATAGTAACTTGAAAGATACCAAAAGCAAATTATTGAAAGCCTTCTCTTTCCTTCCATAAAAGACCATACTCTGCCTTTCAGTGGTGCTTTGCATGGGGGAGTGGGCAGTGAGGAGACACCTGTACTTGGTCATAGATTAAGCAGTTAACTTGTTTTGGCTGAAGCTAATTTCTATTTTTGTTTCTGTAGTATACTCCAGAGGGAAGCTTTAAAAAGTTAGTGTGGGAACTAAAACTCTACGAATTCTCAGTGTTTGTGTTCATCCATTGAGCCTTAAGTTAACATTTATGAAAACATTAAATGAACAGTCCTCAGTTGCTCTCAGGGAAAAAAAAAGAGCACAGTTGGAGTGGAGGTCACTTGTATCATGCAGCTTTTCTGGTTATGTTTAGAAGGAATGTTTACTGAAGAAATATCCTTGGTGATTGTATTTACTGAGGGAAGCTGAATTAACTCCCTGCTACAATTCAGAGAAAAATTCGTTACTTTTCTTAATGTTGGTCATAATTGACCCAAGTTTATTTGGTGATTTTTAAATTTTTCTTTATTTGCTTAGGAGGGAAGAAGGGAGGGAAGAAATAAAGAGGAGGGAGGAGGAGGACGAGGAGGAGAGAGAAAGGGGGAAAGAGGAAGACTCATGTAGACTGAGCTTCCATATGCTGGCTCATTCCCCAAATACATGTAGTGGCCAAGAATGCACAGGTCCAAAGCTGGAAGCCAGGAACTCAATTATGGCGGCCATCACTGTGCCTCCCAGGGTTTGCACTATTTAGAACCAGAACTTGGAATCCAACCCAGGACTCTTGAGTGGGAAAAAGATCTCCTAACAGGCATGTTCACTAGTAGGGCAAATCTCTGCTTTCTTCTCCCGCCTCCTTTCTTTTTCTTCTTTTTTTTAAGATTTATTTATTTATTTGAAATAGTTTTATATATATATACACACACACACACACACAGAAAAAGAGAGAGAGAGAGAGAGAGAGAGAGAGAGAGAGAGAGAGGTCTTCCGTCCACTGGCTTACTCCCCAGTTGGCTGCAAAGGCCAGAGCTAGCCAATCCAAAGCCAGGAGCCAAGAGCTTCCTCCAGGTCTTCCCATGCAGCTGCAGGGGCCCAAGGACTTGGGCCATCTTCTACTGTTTCCCCAGGTATAGCAGAAAGTTGGATTGGAAGAGGAGCAGCTGGGACTTGAACCAGAGCCCATATAGGATGCTGGCACTGCAAACGGTGGCTTTATGTGCTACATCAACCCCCCGCCCCCAGCAAATAACTAGTGGACTGGCATCTCTTGAACTAGAATTACATATCCTAGATTAGAGTGATTATTATTAGAGTATTATACTTTGGCCAAATATTAGGAACCACTAATTCCACTAAAGCTTTCTTAAAAAAATATAAACTATAGGGATATCAGGTGCCTTAGGCTTTTCCTCCCTATATTTTATGCAAAACTTTGAATTATAGCAGATTATCTTGTGATCAGCAGTCTTAACTGTGGGATGATGATACCATCTTTGCTTTTTAACTTCCCAGGACATCAGTTTCTTTTATCTTATTTGGATAGTTAGTAAAGAAAATGTAGGAGATGGAAACACATACAACCAGTTTCTTTACCTGTTCTCTTTCCTTCCAGCTTCTCAGATCTTAAATTTGAAAATGTAAACACCTATTTTGTTTCTTCATTTGTCTATATTCAGTCTTTTTTTTTTCCTCATATATTTTTTGCTCTCATTCCCTTTACTTTTCTTTTCCTTTGGCTTTGACCTTCCAAGACATAACTACTATCCAAACAAGGAGCAAATTCTTGGTTTAGCTAAAACCTTGTAAATAGAAAAGTAAATAACTGTTTTTTCTCAGTTCTTTGTTAGTTTAATAGTCCTGCCTAATAGTACCTAACAGTCCTGTCAAACATACTTTTGTTTTGTCTTTGGCACTTAGCTTTTTTGAGCCTTGGATTTTCATTGGTGAAATGGTAGAGTTGGCCTGTTGCACGTAGGTGGTAAAGGACTGATCATCCATGGTTGTTAATTCAAATCTGATATCAGAGCCTGCATTTTAGTGCTTTATGCACCACAGTGTACATTCTGTTGGGTGATGGTGGATATCTTATGAACATTTTATGAAGTATCTGCTACTGTAATTGTGAACTTCAGTGGTCCTTCGATTTTGGAAGTGTAGAAACTTCCTTGGTTGCCAGTTGATTTGCTCCTGTTACCTGATTGCTCTTGAACTTGAGAACTCAGTTGAGAAATTACTCAAATTCAGGGGTCTAAATGATCATGACATGATTTACATACTTAGAAGTAATTGCTATTGTTATAATTTAAGAATCACATGGTTATACTCTTGCTAGTTTTGAGTCAAAAGTGAAGCTTAATTGTTCTTCTAGTATGTTCTTCCAATATAATATGACTTACTTAGAATATTTTGCCTTTTAAAATATTTCTTTGTATGAAGTGTAGAAGCAATATATGCCCCTTCTCTAGTGATTTTCATTTCTGGCCTTCTGCTATTAAGGTTTGAAGTATACCTAGACAACGGTTAGGATTGCTAGCATAATAGACTTAGGGAAGTTTCCAGAGATTACAGGCTACACTACCTTCTCTTCCCTTTCATTGTTCATTCTCATCTTGGCACTTTTGAAAAGGCAAGTGATGATTACAAAACTGCCTACAGGACAAAGACTTTCTTGCATGTTAGGGTAATGCAACTCAGATACTGTTCTCTCAAATTTCTTTTCGTTTTTGTAGCTTCAAAACATTTCAGTACTACATGTCATAAAAGCTGTGCAAGTTGACTAACCATAGGGGAGTGTCAGCGTTATAGAAATCAGAGAAATCTTACAATAGGAGTTCTTAGTGGTACATGCATGTGTATATGTGTGTGTTTCTGGAAGTGGAAGTGAAACAAAGTGTTCTAAATGTATGTGAGATTTCAAAGTAAGGATGAGAGGGAGGGGTTAAGAAAAATGGGCCAGGAAGGAGCTGGGAAGGAGAGCTGACTTACAGGGATGAAAGGGCAGACCTATGAAGCAAAGGCTTAAGACAGGCTGTGATGATCAGATGGCTCTGCATTGGACGTTTTTAAATGTATGTGTTCTAACATTGTCATCTCAGGTTTTAACATTTGAAAATGTTCTTCTCATGCATTCCCTAGCTTGATTCTTTCAACTCTTTGGTAGGGGAAGGAGTGAATGTGTCCAAAGGAACAAATATTGAGGAATTCTCTGTTCTTCTAATCAGCATGTCATATAGACAGTCTCAGTCTTCACACCAGTCCAGATCTTAGGTAGATAGAAATGTCAAGATGAGGAAAATAAGAAAAAGAAATGTTAATTGTTTTCTTAAGCTAGACAGCTGAATTGATAGGTGGAAGGTTGGGAAAACTGAAGTCCTGAAAGGTCCTGAAGAGAAAGCAAAGCAAGGTGTGAAATTAGCCCGTAGCTAATCATGCTCATCTTTTTACTAATTGTGTGTTGCATGGATCGCCACGTCATCCAGATGAAACTGGAAATTTTTGTGGTCACAGTAAAGGCTAAGTATCTACTTTTGCTTTCTAAGATGTAGCAGGCAAAGGGGATTAAATTATAGAACAATGGGTGGCTCACTTCCAAAATCTTAATACATAGCAGGTAAACTCCATGAGCAAGCCATTCTCCCAAGACAGAGAAATCCGTCAATTTTAATGTAAACTTTGTAGTTTTTTGTTTTGTTTTCGTCTGAAGATTTGAGAAGATGTTCTCTGAAATCGAGACATGTTTATTTTCAAACAATCTAAGTTGGCTACCTGTGACAGATGCAAAGAACTTTTTGGGAATTCAGAGGAATCTTACCCGGAACAATGTGATGAAGATTTTTATATTTGTCAAAGCAATGTGCTGGAGGCATTTTAGGGAAAGCAAAGTTGTTGGAAGCATAATCTTCCAAGATGCAAGGTCAGTCCTTTTGGTTTGGACCTGGGGGACAAGTTTACTTTTTCTAATCTGACATTTTATAATGAGTGCCTCATTCTGCCTTTTGGAACAAACTGTGTGTTGTAGGGTAGTGAGCTCCATTAGAAGACAAGCATTATCTAAATAAATAATAGAATGTATAAACATGAAGTACTAATAACAAACTATGTTAAAAAAAAAAGTGAGGGCCCTGATGTCAGTCTTAACCAAAATAATGGAATCTTTTGGAGGAATTGTCAAGATTGAGAACATTGTTTAAAGTTATTACAAATTCCATGATTTTTTTCCCTTTTGTTATATCATTTTAAAAAAGTCTTAATTTTTTTCTTGTCTTTCTTGAGTCCACCGAGAGTTTACAGATGTACAGTCCTTCTGTTTGATTCTGGGGATGCAAAAGAGACTTCTGGTCTTGAAGGGCTGACACTGGAGTAGGGAAATACACAGACAGGTATGGTAGGTTTGGTATATAAGAGAATGTTACATAAGTGCCATGAGAATGCAGAGCAGGAAACACAAACAGACAGTTAGATTTTGCAGTAGAAAATTCAGTTCCAGAGTAAATGCTCCAAACTTTTTTTTTTTCTAGACTAGGTTCAGCAAAATAGATGCAATCCCAACTTTTTCAGTCAAGTAAGCAAGTTAAATTCAGTAAGTGGCAAGTTGTATGAAGGATACAACAAAAAGTGATATGTTAGAATCCTAGAAGGAAGTACTTTGGCTAACAGACCAAAAAATCCTTCACCCATGGGTGATATTTGAACTGAGACCTGATGATAAAAACAAGTCAGCTGAGGAAAGAGCATTACACAGAGGGAAAATTCCAGTTAAAGAGACTAAGGCAGGCATAAACTTAGCTTTTTTGTAATGTGGAAGTGAGCTTACTGTGGCTGGAGCAGGTTAACTAAGGGAAGAGAGGAAATAATGTAGGAGAGTAAGGCTGTCCGTAGATCATATTGAAGCTGCTCACCTGAGGAGTTTGGATTTTATTCCCATTGTAATGTGTGAATGAGAGAAACGAATTATATGTATTTGAAAAAATTAATCTGGCTGCTTACAAAAACTGTCATAGTGCTGCTAGGATGCAAATCACGGAATCTGGAAACAGTCTATTCTAGTTGTCCTCCTGAGAGATGACAGCAGTTTGATAAAGCCCGTGACTAGGAAGAGAAGTGGAGGGACATAAGGATGGGAGGAGTTGCTGGTGAATTATAAAAGGAAAATAAAAGAAAGGGGGAGATTAAACAGACTCCTTGGTTCTGAGTATTAGTTTTTGGGTATATTATGCAGCCAAATAAGCTGATGAAGAAAAATGGAGGTAGGAGGAAGCCACTCTCAAAAAGAGGTGAAGTGATGAAAGATTTTCAAAATGGTAATGGTTTTGCCTTTAGCACAAAGGTAATAGCATTAGAAATTCTTAGAGGCACTAAGTTTATAATAAAGAAAGTCATCCCATATGGGTTGGGACCTAATATCCTGATTTCACTTGTTAACTCTTCTCCCTATCCAGAGATCCTGATTATTGCTTCCTAAGCTGCCTGGGTATGAAACTATATTACTGTGTAGTGTCTTCAGTTTTTTCACACCAACAGTTTCTGACATGCTCTTTGTTTCTACTTGGAAAATCTCACACAGTACCAAGAAGCTGTTTTGCACAGTGTATTGGTGCTTTAGCAGCTATTAGGACAGTCTTAACAACAATAACAAAAAAATGCTTTTTATAGGACTGGGTATTACTTATGCTTTTTATTCTTCTTTTCATGCCTAATAACCTTATTCTGTGATGGTGGGAGACAACAATCAAAGTTCTTTTGATGGTTGATTTTCTGTGTTAATTTGACTTAGTCACATAGTACCCAGGTATAAGAATAAACATGCTTTCTGGGTATGTCTGAATGGCTGAGTGCGGAGTTGGTGGGCCTCATCTCACGCACTGAAGGTCTAAAGCATCAAAGATGGGAAAAAAGGGAATTGGGGCTGGCGCTGTGGCTCACTAGGCTAATCCTCTGCCTTGCGGCGCTGGCACACCGGTTCTAGTCCTGGTTGGGGCGCCGGATTCTGTCCCGGTTGCCCCTCTTCCAGGCCAGCTCTCTGCTATTGCCCGGGAGTGCAGTGGAGGATGGCCCAAGTGCTTGGGCCCTGCACCCGCATGGGAGACCAGGAGAAGCACCTGGCTTCGGATCAGCGCGATGTGTAGCACACCGGCTACAGTGGCCATTGGAGGGTGAACCAACGGCAAAAGGAAGACCTTTCTCTCTGTCTCTCTCTCTCTCTCTCACTGTCCACTCTGCCTGTCAAAAAAAAAAAAAAAAAAAAAAAAAAAAAAGGGAATTGGCTCTGTGGCTGCCTGTCCTGGAGCTGAGGCGTTTGTTTTCTTGTGCCTTCCATCTTGGACTCAGAATGGAGCTTATGCCTTTGACTGTCTTGGGTTTGGCCTTTTTAGCCTTCCTAATCATATGGCCCTACTCCATATCTGTGTGTGTGTTTGAATATATATGTGTATATATGAGTATGTATATACATGTATTTATATATGTATTATGAGATATATACATACATAATTAGCAGAATATATATGAAGAGATTTGTAAGAAATATATAGTATATGTTCATATATACATACCTTCATCTATCTATATATTACTTGTACTTGCTTTTCTTTGGAGAAAACTCACATCCTTCATACTAGTATAGAAAAATTCACCTTTTCCAACTTTCATTCTCCAGATGTCCATGCTCCATTGAAGAGTTTTATTTCGTAACTGATTTTGTAGGGTAGACCTTTCTGCTTTGCAGAGGCTGAGTGAGTGAAGGAAATTTAATATAAATAAAAGCATAAATAGCATCCTCATCAAAGGGGAAGATAAAACATATGTGAGTATTAAAATACAGTGGTTCTCCACATGTGGTCTGGGAACTCTTATGGGCTCTCAAGACCTTTTCAGGGAACCCAAGAGATCAAAATTATTTTGATATAAACACTGAGATGTTGTTTTCCATTTTTCTCTCTCATTTTCTCATGAATGAATGATTGAGTTTCCCAGATGCTATCACAGAAGATTGAATGAAGAATTAAAAATAATGATCTAGCTGTTGTAATAAGTCAAACATTAAAGAGATAAGCAAGAAAATAAAGCATTGAGTATCCTCTTACCATTTTGTCTTTGTTTTGGAAGATGTAATTATTTTTAATATGTTTTTATGATAATATATAATGTGATGAATATAGTCAATTTTAGATAAGTTAACAAGTATTTTTGAAATTTCTAAGTTTTAATTTCCAGGATGTTCAGTATGCTAGTGGGATCCTGAGACTAACATACTGGACAGCCATGACTCAGATCAAGGGTTTCTAATATACACAGAGTAGTTTTTGCAAAAATGTTTAATGCTTACTTTCAAACCGTATTCTTGGAGAAAGTCATTATGTATGAAGCAACATAAACCAGTTTCAATTGCTTGCTTTTATTTTGTGGTGACTTGATGTTTTCTGATCGTTTATGTCACATAGATGTAGACCTAGTATGCCCCAGTTGTTACATGTTGTCGTATCCTAAGATCTAGTGTCTTTATCTCCTTATTCAATCAATAATCCAAGTAGTCCACTAACAAATGTTGGCTGAGTTCACTCGGAGCTCCATTTCACCAACATGACGTGCCCTGTGATGGTGGAGCTTGGCATCTCTCCTTTATACCGGGCACATTGTTAAGCTTTGTCAGCAGAGGGTGCTGAAGGGACATTCGAGAAAGTGTGCTGGGTTGAGTTGTGCTGCCGATTTTGGTTCTTGTGCATATGGTGCAGGTGTCTCCTCAAGGAGCTTTCAGCCTCACCTTTGAACTGGTTGACTGTCTCACATTTGTCCATCGGGGGATCACTTCACTGTGGCACCCATCTCACACTGGGGTTACTGGAACCCTGCTATGTGGCTTGACCCAAGTGACCCAGTGGGCTGCAGCCAAACCCTCTTTAAGAACTTTTTTTTTTCTCCAAAACTTCTCTCCTCTTTCCACACTTGCTTCTTCCTTTAATACTCTGGCAGTTCCTGGGTTCTCATTACAGCTGTACAATTTCTACCACCAAGTAGATTGTAATTCTTCATGTTACACATTTACTGCTCAATTTACTGTGTAACTTTTTTGGACTCCACATAAACCAGGCATTCTCCAGGAGAACTTTATTATTGTTCTGTTGGAGATGAACGATCCCACTTATGGATTACTTAAAATTTGCATAAAGTTTGTTTATAATTAAGGGCAAGGGTCTGAAATTCAAAAACTGTGATCCAGTTCTGGAAGAAAAAGATTGGTAGAGTGTTTGGAGAAAATAAGGAAACCTTTTCAGATTGGAGAAGTTAGTTTGTGAAGAGAAGTGAGAGATAAAGTGAATAAAACAGTTAGGAGTGAGATCACAGAAGATGCTGACAATACTACACAGAGGAATGAAATTTCTCAAATTATAGGGGACATTCAGTGAATGTTTTAGTAAGAACTAGTTTGCTGAGAATATTATGTTAGTGTATTAAAATGTGCAAATAACTGGCACACATAAATAAAGGAGTTTCGGAGTATTTATCATTCATTTGCTATTACTAGTCTTTTCTATATTGATACTTAAATATGAAAAAATCATTAATGTTTAAAATCTGGAAGGCAATACTTACTCATTTATAGTTTGGACTATGGTGTTGGTAAATAATGGACTTGTTTTCTGTGCCCATTTTTTTTAGTAAAAATTGCCATTTAGTCTAAATATTCTCTGCCTTTCTCTTTATGATACACTGAAGTAAGAAGCAGCCGATTTTTTCTACCGAGTTGTTTTTTAAACTCTGAGATGCTGTTAATCTTGAGCATGAAAAGAGGATTTATTTTTAAAAGCCCAAAAACCTATTTGCTTACCATGTAGTTATCATTATTCATTTGATGTTCCTCATTTAAGATAGTATTCATGTAGTCTCGTTTAATAAAAAAGAGCACATCTAATGCATATTCATTGTAGAATATTCAGAAAATGTACACAAAAATAAGAAAACAGAAGACAATTATGTAGCCCCTGATAACACAATTCACATTTTGCTATATGTTATATTCTTTGTTTTTTTCCAGTCATCTATTACATTTGAGTACATATGTGAATATAAACACAGATTTAGAAAAATGCAATTGTTTATCATAAATATATTTTATAAATATGTGTAATATTTCATGCCCTGTATGCTTTGCTCAGTGTATTCTAAGTATCTTCTATGAAATGGTTTTAATGTTATAGTTCTTAAAAGAAATTTAACTTATTTGAGGCAGAGTGAGAGAGAGGAGAGGCAGATAGACTGGGTTCCCATTTGTTGATTCACTCCCAAATGTCTGCAATGGATGGGACTGAGTTTGGCCAAAGTTAGTAGCCAGAATGCAATTCAGATCTCCCACAAGGGTAGCAGGGACCCAAGTACTTCAACATCACCCGTGCCTCCCAGGGTCTGCACTGACAGGAAACTGGAATCAGGAATGGAGCTAGGGCACAAATCCAGATACTCAAATATGGGGTATGGATGTTCTAACTGGTATCTTAAACACTAGGCCAGTGTCATTCCCAGTAATATCATTCTTCATGACTACATAATTGCATATCAAACTGATTAAGCACAATTTTACAAGTTGTCTACTGAGTGATTAGAATACTTTTGTTTTTTTCTATTTAGGGAGTGTAATCATAACTGTGGGGAGCAACCCGGACTAGACTAAGTTACTGGAATTAAGACTTATTCTATGCAACTGCTCTCCCACAATGTGGCGCTGAGAAGGGAGAAACAGCTTCTACACAGCTGCCTCCAGTTCAACCAATAAACTGTAGGACCTACTCCTGATTGGAGGAGAGCAGCGTACTCGGCGTGTGGGTAGCAGAGTTGGGATTGGTGGAAGAGGATTATAAAGGAGGAGAGAGACAACATGCACCAGGAACATCTAAGGGGAACATCTAGCTGAAGGAACACCTGTGCAGCCCCCGAGAGAGCCGGCCGGCGGTGTGCCGCTCCCCCGCGGAAGTGGGGAAAGTGGCAGGGGGAACCGCCCTTCCACGGAGGTGGAAGGGTCAGTAGCCAACCCGGGAAGAACCAGCAGCAAACCCGGAGAGGGCCGAGCAGACGAAAGAACAGCGCAGGGTCCTGTGTCGTTCCTCCACGAAGACGGGGAGCGACACATAACTATCTTTTGAGCCATATCTTTGTATATATACATGATTGTTGGTCTGCTATGCATTGCTACATTTGGAATTGCCAGATCAGAGTGTATGTATCTCCTTAAGGTTTTCGATTTTTATTGCCAGATTGTTATCAGAAAGGATTTTTTTTAAATAGTATGGATGTGTGATTTTTTTTTCATCTTTGTTTTGAATGTTCTATTTGCAAATTCTATTGCTCAAGAGACTTTTAAGAAGTACTTTTAAGGCCACATTAATAAACTTATGTTAATTTAAAAGCTTATACATTATGTGTGTGTGAGATATCTAAATCACAAATCCTTTTGAACTTTTACTAGAAATCCTTGGGATTATTTTACTCATAGCAGAATAAATAAGTTTACATTAGAACATAAAGGTTGAAGGGGGCTGGCATTGTGTCACAGCGGGTTAGCTGCTGCTTGGTACACCAGCATCCCATATCAGAGTGCCTGGTTCTAGTCCCATTTGCTCCTTGTCCAGTCCTTCTTTCTGTTAATGTGCAGAAGAAAGGCCTTGGAAGATGGCCCAAGTACTTTCATGACCCTGTCATCCATGTGGGAGACCAGGATGGAGCTTCTGCCATTGGCATAGCCCAGACCTGGCTGTTGCAGCTATCTGGGGAGAGAACTGCAGAGCAGATGGAAGGTATCTCTATTGCCCAGCCTTTCAAAGAAACAAATATGAGAAATAGTAAAACAGAAGTTGAGGAGACTATAAATTGTAGAATTTTTTAACTGTAAGGGTTGAGAGCTAGTTATTCTGGGAGAGTATAGAAGTTATTTTTAGAAGTCGATAAGAATATTACAGTATTGTCTGTGTTTGGGATGATGGAGGGGAATCTTGTGTGAAACAGGAGCCTAGGGAGTAAATTGCTATTACCTCAAGTCAGTAGGTAGAAGAATTTAGATAGGTTTTTGGTACTGGTGCTTGCTTTTTCTTTTCTGGATCTGTGCAATAAATCCTTTATTATCCCATAGCACTCAGCGAAGGTGGCAGTAGTCTGCATCAAAAGAAGACAGTTTAGCAATAACATTCTGTAGTTATGAATAATCAACACTAATTTTCTTTATTATTTAACTTCCCTTGAATGTCCTTGAAATGCTGAAACGCTTTGGACAAGCCTTTATTTTGTGACTCTTGCCTTTCTAGTGATCAAATGGGTAATGCCTGCAAATGAATATATTTTGTTCATCCCATTTGTTTAATAAGGAAATTATTGTAGCTTAAAAGTGCAACTGGCTGGAAATCACTAAATGGTCTTAATGGTGAATATCATACTATGTAATTAAAATGTAACATAAAGCATATTTTACTCCAAAGTTTATTCTAAACAGGAGAAAATGACTATTAGAAAGCCATTGAGTCATTTAAAGATCACTGCTTTATAATTGACAATCAGAAGTTGTAATTGGTGCAGACTTGTAAAAATAATTTAAATGTACTACAGCTGTTATGTGTCACTCAAAAAGACATGACAACAGCAGGTAAATAGGTCACAGGTTTGTAAAAAACCTGAGGCACAGTACCACTATAAGTAACTAACATCCAAGATCTCCAGTCTTCTCCTGGTTAAGAGCAATAGCCAGACTGCTGTGTGATGGTGAATCTGAAGGGCATCTTACTAAATCAGCCATTGACTTCAGAACTGAATATAACTAAGAATAGAAACATCCTGCCTCTATAAATTTAGATAGGATGCAGGATATCCTGTTTAAAAATTTAATTTTTTGAATATTCTACTAATGTGTTATCTGTGAGAATCAGGAAGGAAAAAGAATTCTGTCTCACAAGAGAAGATGAGAACTGGGAAAATGAATTGAACAATAATATCAGTCACTATCATTGTAGTAGACTGATTCTGTATTAACTGTACTAAAGTATTTTATTCAGTCTTCACAAAAGCTCAACTACTAGATATCACTATGTGGAAATGGGTTAGTTTTGAAATTTGATTTTCTGTGTAGTTGGAGCCTGCTATCTTTTATGATTTGAACCTGTCGTTGGGGGTTGATTGAACCACTCACACTAGTGGACATTGAATGTTTGTGTCATCGGTACAAGATATTATGCTTCTTCTTGGAATACAGAGGATTGGTATGTCAGGAAAAGAGGACCAACACTGAATTCTGTAATACTAAACCTCGTACATTTTGGTTATTATTACAGTTTAGGAAGTAAAAGATGACTTTTACAAAAAAAATTATGTTCTGCCTCATGAATAATAAGTATTTTCACGGTATCACTTTGTTAAAATCAAGCCACCTAAAAACAACAGGTATTTTTTCCTTCTTTCGAAGAGGTTCTTGGATTAATATCAGCAGCTCAATATTCATATAGCATTTTTCTGGCTATTCACCTTTGCCTGCAGTGCAAAGTCTGTGTGTGAGTACTGTGAGTGTGGGGCTCCTTGTGTCCTGTGTCTCCCCATCATAGTTATACAATGAATATTTGTGAAATCCAAGGGAGTTGAAGCATGATGATGATTTCATACTGGACAAACATCCCTAGACAAGCACGGGGAAGGGACTCATAGCAACGGTTATTAGCTGGGTGAGTGGAATCCACCATGTGTGTGATTTTGAGCTCTAAAAGTTTTTAGTGGTAGCTCTCACCCTGGTATTACTTGCAGCGCATCCTTATTCCATGAATAAGGATAGTGAAGTTACACAACTTGTAACTTTATTGATAGTAGAATTAGAAATCAGGAATTATTCCATTGTCTGTACTCTAAGCTCCTCTGCTGGCAATGATAGAAAGGTGCATCCTCTGTGTAAACCAGGCCAATAAATTACCATTTTTATTTATTTTAGATTAAAGATTTCAGTTTAGGCCGGCGCCCCAGGTTCTAGTCCCGGTCGGGGCGCCAGATTCTGTCCCAGTTGCCCCTCTTCCAGGCCAGCTCTCTGCTGTGGCCCGGGAGTGCAGTGGAGGATGGCCCAAGTGCTTGGGCCCTGCACCCGCATGGGAGACCAGGAGAAGCAACTGGCTCCTGGCTTCGGATCAGCGCGATGCGCCGGCCTCGGCGGCCATTGGAGGGTGAACCAACGGCAAAGGAAAACCTTTCTCTCTGCCTCTCTCTCACTGTCCACTCTGCCTGTCAAAAAAGAAAAAAAAAAAAAAAAGAGATAAATGACTTGCTCTCAACTGGCCTTTCAGTGTTAGATGTTATTATTGAATGGTTTTCCTGTAATAAAAAATGAGGATTAGGGAAACTGATGCACCCTTCCTACAGCATACCACCAAAAAAAAAAAAAAAAAAAAAAAAAGATTTCAGTTTAGTAGTGCTAGGTTTTTTTTTTTTTTTTTTTTTGGGGGGGGGGGGGAGTGAAATTTGGATTTGCATCAGGCCCTTGCCAGTCTACTCTATGACTCTGAATAAGCTGCTAATTGTGCCTCAATATCCTAATTGGCAAAATCACAGGTTGTTGTGGAGACTAAACAAATTAGTGCACATGTGTACTTCCAACAATGTCTATTAGCATTAGACTAATTCATCTGCTAAGTTGATTGATATCGTTACACATCTCTGTTTTGCAGATGCAGTCTTTTTTGGTTAGATTTAATATTCAGGTTTTCAGGAACTATTGATATCCTTTTGTTGCTACATATTCCTATTTGCTTATATATCTATTAAGCGTTACTATTTGTAATGTCGTTTTAGGTTCCTATATGATAGTGGACTCTGCAGATCACGACCCTGGAGAAAAAGCCAGACTTCAACTGCCCACCATGAAGGAGAACGACACTCACTGCATCGATTTCAGTTACCTGTTGTATAGCCAGAAGGGGTTGAATCCTGGCACTTTGAACATATTAGTTAGAGTAAATAAAGGACCTCTTGCTAATCCAATTTGGAATGTGACTGGATTCACAGGTCGAGATTGGCTTCGGGCGGAGCTAGCAGTGAGCACCTTTTGGCCCAATGAATATCAGGTAATCATTTGTGCTTTGTGGCTTGTGTTTGGTGTCATTGGATCTCACTCAGGCAGAAGTCCTCACTCGATAGTGTGAGTGGTTTCTCCACCCCAGCCCCCACCTTCCATCCTTGTTCTTGAGGAAGTGTTTGAATACAGTGACACAAGACCTTCAAGGTAGAGAAAATGTGTGCAGTTAGAGAAAAAGCTGGGTTTAGGTACAAAATTGGTCAGTTGTTTGGGAGAGAGCTTCTTATTGACAGATACATTTCTGTGGCTTTGTTTAGAAAGAAATAAACTTTTTGAGTGTAGAGTGGACTGGCTGATTGAATTTTAAAAAATAAAATTTAGAAATAAACATGAAATACTGTTCATGAACTATGAAGTATATTTCATGAACTATACTATCTTAAGGGAGGCATTTTAAAAATTTATTTCTGTTTAAAAAGAGACAGTATCCAAAATAGCTTTCATTATTTTCCAGAAATACTTAATCTGGTTATGATTGAAGAGGATAATGAGCAGTAGCAATACCTACTTAACATCATGTAACTACGATTATATGGTTAACTAAAACGTCCACCTGAAGGTTGGGAGAGTTGAGCAGAGACCCCCAGTGATGATGGTTGTGACTTGCAAACAAAAAGTAATATTTTAAAAAGCTCACTTTTGTGTTATTCTGGGAATTTAAACTTTTAAAAGACTTGCCTATTTGTGGCTTATTATGGAGCCTTCTGAGAGTGCTTTTATATGGAAGTGTATTTTCTGGTGATCCATGAGTAATATATAAGTGAATAGCAGTTTTACCTTTTCTCTTTTCTTTGAGGGGCAGATATATATGGGGGGGGGGGTGGAGAATGAGAATATCTCGTCTGTTGGTGTTCACTCCCTAAGTGCCAGCAATAGCAGGGATCGGGGTTGGACCGTGGCGCAAAGCAGGACCAGGAGCCTGAAACTCAGTCCACATCTCTTGCCTGGGGGATGGAGACCTAATTAGTTGAGCCATCGCTTGCTGCCTCTCAGGGGACTGCATTGGGAGGAAGCTGGAATCTGGAGCTGGAGCCAGGAATCATACTCAAGCATTCTGACGTGGGATGAGGGTGTCTTAACTACTATGTCAAATGCCTGCTCCTTGTTTTTGCTTTGTAAAAATGAACTGGTCGGGGCTGCTCAGGGTTTATGTTATAGTGCAGTGGGTTGAGTTGCTGCCTGTATTGCCAGCATCTGACATCAGATTGCCAGTACAAGTCCCTGCTGTTCTGCTGCTTATCTAACTCTGTGCTAATGAACCTTGAAAAGCAGTGAAAGATGGCCCAAGTATTTGGGCCCCCGGCACCCATGTGACAGACCTGGTTGGAGTTCCTGGCTCCTGGCTTTGGCTGTGCCAAGCCACAAGTATTGCAGCCATTTGGGGGGTGAACAAGTGGATGGATGATCTCTTTCTTTCCCTCTCCCCATCTCTCTCTCTCACTCCGCCTTTCAAATAAATAACATGAATATTTAAAAATAATTGAACTGGTTCTTCAGGTTAGGCTTTTTTTTTCCACTTGAAGAAAAAAATATCACTGCGTTGTGTCAGTAGCTTAGGGTTGATTTTTTTTTCTGTTTTATTAAAAGCCTATTACATTGTGGGCATAGGTAAGGGTCTCAGTTCAGGATTCTATCTATTGAGAGTTCATCAGTGTTGAGTTGTTTCCACTGTTCCTGAATGGAAGGATATTGCTGCTCCTTCTGAGACAGCCATGTGCTTTTCTGGTTACAGAGCTTTGCAGGACTGCATATGTGATAGGTGCCTGAGTGGGGCTATGCAAAACTGATACAGAGAACTGGTTGCATGATTGGTGGACTCATCTCCAACTGTAGTGGATTGATTGCTGTCATCACTAGGTCACCCTCACAACATGTCATCATTATGCTGATTTCATGACAAACTGTCATTGAACCTCAGTATAGCACTGAAAAGGAACAGCTCTGATTCAGCACAATAATGACACATTCAGCCTCCATACAACAAATGAAAGCCCCAATAAGAAGATAATTTGGCAAAATCATTAAAATTATAGGTTCTGGATTTAGATTATTTATATTTAACCCTGTTTGCCATTTTCTACCTAAGAAGATATTTCTTTAAGGATCAAACTGGTACCTTTATTAAAAATGCAGAATCTTGGGATTAGTGTTTGACCTAGTGATTAAGATGCTGGTTAGGACATTTGTGTCCCTCGTTGAAGTCCCTGGGTTTGATTCCCAACAATGGCTCATGACTCCAGCTTTCTGCTAAAGCAGGCCCTGAGAGGCAGCAGATGATAGCTCACATAGTTAGGTTTCTGCCAGCCGTTTAGGAGACCTGGATTGAGTTCCTGGCTCTGGCTTTGGCCCCTGACTTTTATGGGCATTTGAGGAATAGTGAGTTGGAACTGTCTCTTTGTTTCTACCTCTCAACTAAGTCAAAAACAAAACAGGGAGAAATGGAAAACAACATTATAGCAGTAAATTTTGATAAATGCAGTAAACCATGTATCTATGGTATATTTCTTTTCCTTCATAACTAAAATGTGACACCCATACAGTTATTGTACCCTTATGTTTTATACTCTTTCTGTGAGTCATTGATGCTAATCACAGTTTCTTAATGCACATACTACTTTAATGTGAATTGTAACGTAGGGTTACAGTACCTTGAACTGGATGAATGGTTCTTTGTTCAATTTCATTGTGTGTGACAGAGCTTCCTAGATTATGCATGCCTGTGGTGTATTTTTAAGAAGACACGCAAATTGTGTATGTGTGTTTCAGCCTGACCAGTGAGATGCTTTTGTAAATGTCTTTCTCAGAGAAAAAGATAGCTAAACATATGGAACTTATGAGTAAATGTCTTATTGTTGAAAATTAATATTTGGGCTATAGGTAATGTGGTTATTTCACTGCAGCATCTTTTTTTTCCTAACCAGCAAAACTTAATCAATGAGAGCAAATAACAGAGTATTTTTAGTTTGAGTGATATAGTGCTCAGTAAATTATGTGACTGATATTTTTATCAGTTTAATAATTTAGATACCTGTTATACCTGTACATAATTATTAAAACTGCCAGCAGAGCATAAACTTTATATTTCATTTTTGTTATTAGGAAATAGCATGGAAAAAGAGTTAAATATCCCTTATGTTTTTAATAGCTTTCAAAATTGATACTTGTGAAGTTTTTAGTAAGCACTGGTTTGCAAACAAAATATGGTAGAGTTTTTTATAGATGACATAGTATGATGAGGGCCTCTATGTTTAAAGGGAATTTAAATTGAAATGTCAGAGGCCAGTTTTGAAATTCCATTAGGAAATTTGGAGGCTTCTTTCTGTTCTTGTGAAAGAAAAGGAGCACTTCATATCTATACAGAAACATGTGTCAGACTTGTCTTTACCTTGAAAAAAACTCATTCTTTAAGTTTCTTTCTCTCTAATCAAACATATTGGAGAAATTGCTTAAGCTTCCAGAAATATTTTATACAAAATATTTTAAAGATACTTTTAAGTGAAAAATAATTTTAAAATAAAATAGCTTTGTCCTTAGTAAAAGAAGTATCATGCGATGGCTTTGACCATTAAAGAATATATCTGTGAGCACTATAAAAATCTAATTTTCAATAGAACATTTTATTGGACTTACCCAGTTGAATGAGCTTCAAATTGTGGAAAACAACAAATAAGTTGACACATTGGATTTTCTTTTGTAGTTCATACTTTAACATTGCTTTTAACATAATGTATGAAAATTGGTTTGTTCTAACAATAATTATTATTCTTCAAGGCTGTTTTAAGTCATGAATGGATGAGAATACTGGCTATATGGAATGGTAGACTATATTTATATTCTAGTCACCTTTAAGCAGAATACCCTTGAAAATATATGTACGTATGTAATTATAACCAACATTTTCTATAGTCAAACAGAAAAAGCATGTGTAAATTTTATTTTTGACATAGTAATTGCAGTAATACATTAACACTCGTATGTAAGGAACTAATCTTTGGCTTCAGAAGGATAGATGGCTTCTCTACTCAGTATACTAATTATAGAAATTATCATATTACATTTGTTTTACTTGCCATGGTTAAAACATACTATTTTATTGATTTTTACAGACCTTAAGTCAGTACTGTATATTCCTAAATTAATTACTAAGCAGAAGTAAGAGGGAAAACAAAATCTTTAATGGAGTATTATCTCACTATTACATTTGAACTGATGTGCACACCTCTGAAGTGTGATTTTCCCCACTCTGGCAGTGTGACCTGTCTTGTATACATGAAATTAAGTTCTGCTTTGGGATTAAATCCATTACTTTCTTACTTAACAGTGAGGTTGCTACTAAATGAGGCAGACAGACGATGTGTGTAACTTGCAAAACTATTAGTAGAAACCTAATCTGCTGTTTTCCATTAACTGGGTGCATATCATTAATCACAAAAATGGTGCGTGATGAAAACTACAGGGGTTTGGCCAGAAATTGGAAAGCGATAATGCAGCAGAATGTGCCTTTTCTTCCCTCTGAAATCACCGAAATACAAACACTGAACTTCAACAGTTCGCTTTCTTCTTAATGTTTTCCAAAATGTTAGAACAGGTCAAGCATGACATTTTTCTGGTTTGGTCTCTTTTCAAAGGGTTACATTAACTTGCAGGATCATTATACTTCATAGATCCTGCTGGCTTTGGCTCTAAGAAGATTGAGACATAGACCAAAGGACTGATGGACTTTTATAGAAGCTTCTAGAAGACTGATCTTTAGAGATCAGCCTGCAAAGATCGAGGAAGAGAGGATGCCACTCTTCTGTTATAGCTCTTGGAATGCCTCAGCTTTCTGCTCTTCTTCATTTATCCATATAGAGCCCCCATTCACAAAGGAGGATGGCAAGCATTTTCTTTCATGATAAATTTGTAAGTGCAACTTCTTCATCTTAAATCATTGTAAGTGACTCTTGCTCATTATCCTATGTACCCTGTTGCACTTATTGTCTCTTCAACAGTCAGTGTCTTTGCTTTCTTCTGTGATGACAGGACTCCCTCCCCTCTTATGTCCTTTCTCAACTTCCTTTGTGGTTAAAGGTGGCCAACTGACATGGTGGTGTTCAATGCAGGTTTTTGTTTGTTTCAAGATTTTTATAATTTATTTGAGAGATAGAGTTAGAGAAGGAGAGACAGAAAGGTCTTTCATCCACTGGTTCACTCCCCAAATGGCCATTACGGTTGGAGCTAAGCTGATCTGAAGCTAGGAGTTTCTTTCAGGTCTCCTACATGGGTGCAGGGGCCAAAGGACCTGTGCCATATTCCACTGCTCTCCCAGGCCAAAGCAGAGAGCTGGATTGGAAGTGGAACAGTTGGAACTTAAACTGGTGCCCATATGGGATGCTGACACTGCAGGCCAGGGCTTTACCTGCTACACTACAGTGCTGGTCCCTCAGTGAGTTTTGAAGGAACGTCTTCCAGGGAAGTTGTGGCAAAGAGATTATTCTCGTTAAAATACAGAGGGGAATGTTGTTGCGTGAGCACAGGATAGTTGGTGCTACTGCAATCCTCATAACAGTGAAGAAGGAGATGGTTGACAAACTAAGAGTGACAGAAACAAAAGTATGGAAGGAGACTGAGTCTCTTGAGTAAAGTAGTAATAGTAGTGATAATCTTAATGAACTCAGTGCTGTGATATGTATGCTGGAGTCCCAAGCGGACGCTTAACATGCTGTACCACAGCACTTTCCCTCTGAACACTTTTTAAAAAGTAAGCCTTTTCAGATTTCTGGAGGAGTCGATTAATTCTCATTTCATATTTTAAAATAAGGTATTGTCATAAATTTATACCAACTAATAATTCAATAAGGTAGTAAAAAGTGAAAAATTATTAGCATCTAGAGAATGGAGTTTGGCTGAAACTTAAATATCTTTAGATACTGGGGGATTGTACAGCATAGATTTTGTCTTGGAAGGAGATACAGAGCTTTCTAGGCTTATGTTTTTTAAAATGCACTACTCTGTTTTGGTTATGAACTTTAATAATAATGGAAGGCTCACAAAAGGATTAAGCTTTTTTAGCCTTAATTACCAGGGTGGTTTTTCTGGTTTTGATTATTATTTATTTTATTTTTCTTTCCTTTTTCCCCTCTTCCTGTTTTGTTTTTCAGGAAGAGTACACTGTGAGCAGGATAATGAACACATAAACAAATAAGTAATTATTGACTGCATGTTATAGTAGTCATTGGGATTACTGGATAAGAATTAGAAGTTTTCACCTTTTTTTTTTTTTATAGTGATAGGGAATCAACTAAGGCCACTTTATATATTGGGTAAAGGTGTGAACTGGATGTCATTTGATCTGGGTTCAGCATCAAATTCGTTTGGTCAAGACCTCCAATCTCATTGAATTTCAATCTCTGCTGTATAAAATGATAGCTAGTCTTCTTATTACATGTATGTTTTATGAGATTTGAAGGATATAATAAAAGCTGCCAAGTAGTCTATTTAAACATCTCTCAAATAGCAGACACTAATTAAAGCTAGCCCTTGTCTTTCCTACTGAGGAATACTGTTTTTATCTTACTATTTGTTGAATGCTTAGTAGAGGTTTAATTGTATTATTATAAAATAAAGTATGTCACTGTAAAATTAAAGGAAGGATTAAAAAAAGAAGGAGAGAGGGTGGGAGTGTGAGTAGGAGGGAAGGTAGGATGGGAAGCATCACCATGCTCCTAAATCTGTATATAAGAAATTTTATTTGTCTCCTATAAATTGATAAAAAGGAGGGGGCAAGAGACAGAGGGAGGGGAAAGGAAGATAGAGTGTTTTGAACAGATTTGAGATTCTCTTACAAGATTTAACAAAAACGGAATAACCAAGTCCTGAAGAAGACATGGGACCCAGAATAGCCCCGAGGACAATGATCAACTTTAGAGGTCTGAAGACTATTTATGTATCCATTCTATTGTTGGTGTCAAAGGAAAATTTGGTTTGCTGATTAAATAGTCAGTGACAGTACATGAACAGGTTGTAATTATTTCATGTCCGTAGTTTCTTCGAAGAATTACCATGAATATTATTTGTTAATTTTTTTAGAATACTGAATAATTTTACTCGTTGTCTACCCCAAAACTGATTCCGTGAAGTGAGCTGAATACTTGCAGCATACCTCAGAACTTTGGAGAATTGAATTTTAATTCAGTTCCACAACCAAGTATTCAGTGTTACTACATGCTTAGCACACCAATCTGGGCTCAAAAATAAATCAAGTAAAATAGAATGGAAACAATTTCATGCTTTTCTTTAGGGAATACAAAGTCCACTACGGCAACTGCCATGTGTTCATAACTGCTGATGGTGGTTGATAATTACATGAGGCTTGGCTATACAATTATCTCTATTTCTACATATGTTTGAAAATTCCTTAATAAAACAATGGGAAAACAGTTTTCTGAGGGAATTAAAATATCCATACTGGAAGTCTTGTATTAAGTCTTGAATTAAAATCCAAAAGAGTGAGGAAAACAATACTATTAAAGGAGCTCAGAAGTGTATCACCATGGACTCTCTGGTCTGGCAAAAATTGTGCTTTTTGTGGGTATGTGAAGTCAGTCAGGAGTAGGAGACAGTTTAGGCTTTCAGGTACCATAAGTAGCAGCCCTCAGATAGCTGCACTATTCCAGTGCCGTTGAAATGGCTGAAATTGATGTTTTGAGATTTGATCATTGTTTATAGCCCTTGTCTTGACTCTTGAAGAACAGTGATTTTTCTCTTTACTACTTGTTGAATTATTTATTTAGCGGGGTGTTTAAGCTTGTGATTATAAAAAAAAATTCATTGTAAAAATAAAAGAAAAATAAGAAAAGGAGGAGGGAGGGTGGCAGGCTAGAGTGCGAAATATCATTATGCTCTTAAAACTGTATATATGAAATACATGAAATGTGTTCCCTTTTTATAAATAAAATTTTTAAAAGGAAATAAAGCGTTTTGAAATGAAAAGGAAAGATAGATTATGTTGAGTGGGCCGGACCCTACTACTGAGGACTTTTCAAATACAAATCAGGATGTTTGTTTTAATTCCTAAATGCTCCTGACCCACTCAGAAGAGGCTGATCAGCAGAGCAGTATGATGACACTAGTGATTTTTAAGTCATTCTCGTGACTGCGCTCTGCAGATGCAAGGTGGGCCTTAACTCAGCCATTTGCTGTCCATCCACACACGCTGTGATTCAAGCCCCATCTGTTCAAATTAGGCTCTCAAAGTTGTGACTTTCATCATTTTTGGTTGATGACCTGTGGAGGGCAAGGCATTTTTTTTTTTCTTTTTGTTGCTCTCTGCTAGGTAGAGATTTATTTGTTATCAAAGGTAATCAGAATTCTGGCAGACAGGCTCACATTTTAAAAATGTCTTTCAAGGATTCTTCCTTTGTCAACAGAATTGCTAGATTTTTTTTTTATTTAAGTTCATTCTTTCTGCTGGGAGTCTCTGGGGAACTTTTTGTTATTATAAGAGATGAAGGGTGTCCAGATGATGCTCTTATCCTCCTCCTGCCTTTGACGTCCTTAATCTCCCACACCTGGGTGGCTCCTAAGCTTTTATTTGCTTTATGTACCAGTGGTTCCAAGTTCTCGTTTGCATATGCCAAGTGAGTTGCCTTGTGTCATAAGAGGACATTCTACTCCCTAGTCTCCTGGAAAACAAAATGGATTGCTGTTCCCAGATGGATCTGCCAGATGTAATGCAGCCCAGTTAGTAAATGGCATTCACTCACTCCACAACCAGAAGTGCCCCCACTGACTGGCAGCAGGAAGCTGGTTGTTCATGTTGAGACTTCCTTTGTGCAGGACTGCTAGCCTCTGAGAATTGGCTGCACTGCCTTTGTGGTGTAGTAAAAGTTCCTTTCTGCCTGTCTCACGGCCAAGTGCCACCCAGTTTGGATCCAATTGACTTCTTTTTGTCAGGATCTGGAGTTGTGAGTTACAGCAGTTTTAAATGAGGTTTTTTTTTTTTTTTTATCTTTTATGGTCAGGGTTCTTTTTTTGGCAGAAGATCAAGCAGAGTGATCTACTGCATCTTAGTTTTCATTGTACTAACTAAAATTGGGTTGACTGCCTTGTCAAGAGGTTATGCCCTGACTTGAATTTCCGCCCTGAATCCCATGCCAGTTCAGAGAGCTCATGTTTCAGAAACAGTCCTCTCACCTCAGCCACATCAACCTTCTTAGTAAGTCGTGTCTGCACCCAGTGAGACCAAGTATATCTTTCAGCAACTTTATGAGTGATTGGAAATCAGAGAGAGAGGAACGATCTGCTTCCACTTGTCTCCAAGTAAAAGCCTTGTCATCTAGGACTAATTAAACCATGGTAGTTGTTAGGCTAAGACTGAGTAGCTCAGATAAAGAAAAAAAAAGAAAAAGAATCTTTGTTGCCCAGTACCTGTGCATTTCTGATTAGGTATGGTATAAGTAGATGGCTGTGGGTGATAGGAGCAGAGACTAGACATTTATTTTATTTTATTTTGTCAATGTTATTGCCAGTATTGAAAAGACAGTGGATAAGGAAGACTAACCATTATTTGTAATTGTGTTTTTTGAAAGGAGTGAGCTGATACCAGCCAGAATGGGAAACTTACTGTAATAAGGGTGATGATTTATTAACCTTGAGAAGAAGGAGAAATAAAATGATTTATGAATATCTTTCTTTAGAGGAAATTGTTTAGAAAATCCAAATTAGAATAAAATTTGGCCTTTTTATTACACACAAACTTTTTCTCCTTCAGGAATATAAAACAGGCCAATGAGAAGAATTACAGCTTCTGATGTGACAAACTTTAGAGATAGTAACTCCAGTGGGAGGAGAGCCAGACTGTTCATGCAGCAGTTACTATATTCCAGGATGGCTGTCACCCTGCGTAGGATCTGAAGGCAGGGCCTACTACATCTGGTCTCTGAGGCTTCTGAATGGTTGGATTGATCTGGCTCCTCCTTAACTCTAGACTCTACCATGCCTCTCTCCCTTTAGCCTTTATCCAAGAGCCATCATGAATACTCTAACCTTCCCTTACCACTCTGTCCCAAGGGCAACTGATCCCCTAATAGAAGAAAATCTTGTCCTTGAACCAAGGGATTGGAGGATTAGGGAGTAGAAGTGATGCCTTCACCATATCCATCAGTAAGACTCGCTTTTTAAAAAAAGGTCTAGGGAATATTCAGTTATACTAGATTTTGTGGTAAAAGCCATGAGAAAGGTTTATTCTTTGAACTATGCAGAGTTATATAACTTATTGACTTATTTTCTGACTGTTGGGTGATGAAACATTTAATGTAAGCAATGGCAGGCAGTCCTATCACGTTTTAATGCTCAACCTTATAATATTCTGTATTTAAAAGTAACATCCTATGCAAATTACCTGATTTTTCCTATTTCATTTGGTTCATTTCTCCAGGCCTAGTCTAATAAATATCATTTATTAGTGCCTACTGATGCCTACCTGTCTCTACAAGTGTTTAAAGGTTTTTGTCTCCAGCTTAGAAAAATTTGCACTGCATATGTACATCTATTGTTCATAGCCAGGCTGCTTCAGAGGGTGATTTTTTTTTACTTACTGACTACAATTCTTTTTGAATTATTTTGTTATGTCTGTTGCTTTGTTGTTATCCTTGTCATGCATGTGACAATTACTATCTCATGATAGGAAGATGTCCCTAAGTTTTCCCAGTCCTTATTCCTTTGACTTCCAAGTAACATTGGCATAAGTGGACCTTCCTTCAGCCACCTTCTTTTGAGAGGCAGAGACAGACAGAACATTCAGACTTCTGTCCATTGATTCATTCCCCAAATGCCTGTAATGGCCAGGGCTGGGATGATCCAGGACTGGGAGTGAGACCTGGGAACTCCCTCCAGATCTCCCACATCACTGTGCCTCCCCAGGGCTGCATTAATAGTAGGGAGCTGCTTAGGACCTAGGTCCAGTTGTGAAACCCAGACACTGGCATGGGACGTGGACATATTAACAGGTTTCTTAGCTGCTAGAATTAATACCTGCCCCCTGCTTACCCCCTTGTTTTTTGTTGAAAAACAACATCTCTGATCATAGTTTCACCATGCTCCATTGATTCTCCTTTCTAATTCCTCTAAATGAATACATTCAGTTTAGTCAGCTTTGTTTAACAAATATTTATTTTTAATGAAATATAAATTTGTAACTTATAAATTTTTGACTAAAGATTAAAGAACAGTAAGAAACATGCATATATTCATAAATCAGCTTAAATAATCTCACCAGAATCCACCAAGAGTCCCTGAACATTAAAAAATCCTTTGATCTCCATAGTGTTCAGAATTTTGTGTTCATCAGTTCTTCCTTTCCCTTTATTACATTAAACAAATATTTTGTTATGTTTTTTCAAAGATTTACTTATTGAAGGGCTTAGTGACAGAGAGGGAAGGGGGAGGAAGGGGAAACCGATTTTTCATCCACTGATCCATTCCCCAAATGCTCCCATCATCAGGGCTGGACAAGGCTGAAGGCAGGAGCCAGGAACTCCATCTGGGTCTCTCATGTGGGTGCAGGGAACCAAGTCCTTGTGTCATCTGCTGCTACCTCCTAGGTTTATTAGCAGGAAGCTGAATTGGGAAGTTTCAGTATGGGATGACGGAGTTCTAAATGATGACTTATTTGACTATGCCACAGCACTGGCCTCACCAAATTAGTATTAATCTTTCCAAAACAAGACTTTTATATTCTCAAATTAGTGCACTTTTATTAACTTCTCATTATTGTCATGCTCAAGTGTCTAGTCCTTTTAGCTCTATTTCTTTGTGTCTAGCCTCAATTCTGCTTTATAACCATTTCTTCCTCTGATATATCTCAGATAAATTAATTTCTCTTTAAAATTTTACCTTTATTTTCAGTTATTACCTTCTCTTGTTGTATCAGTTATTCTACTTCCTGGCAAATTTACTTCTAAGTCAAATTCAAGATAAAGTTCTTGTATTATGATTCTCCTGAGTGAATTCTTTTAATAATACATGATTTGAAGGCTTACATTTTTAAAGATGCTATTGATTTTATTATGACAAAAAGAAACGCTGTTTTTTATTTAAGATAATAGATTTTATAGTTTTCTGAAAGATCCAATTTTCAATGTGAATGCAGTTTCTTCTTCTTCATAAATTAGTTATTTTTTTAATGTTAACTATAAATGGTTATTTGTTTTCTAAATTTCTTTTCCTTTCTTTTCTCTACCTTTAATTACTTAGCCAGAGAAGGCAATACCTCAATAGTAGAGTTACCTGTAGGTTCTAAACTGAATCTCTTCCCTTTCCATTTTCTTTAAGTAAGCCAAGTCATAGTAAAAATTCTTAGGTATTCTTATGGCCTTTTGTGGGAAAAGGAAACTTTGAATCATTAAGCAGAAGGTGAGTCTATTATCATTTAGTTATTCGTGTAAAATAGAAAAGAAACAAATATGAAAATCTGGCTCAAGACTTTCCATTCATCAAATTTATTTCAGATACTAATTGTTCTGTAGTAAAATAACAGTGAATGGAATGCTGGCTTTGAAAAGAGTTTCTTCCAAGATCTACTAAAATGTTTATCTTTGTTTCTTGTCTTCTTTCTCAAACTTACTATCTCTTCCATGGAAATCAAGAAGAGAATACTTAGAAGACAAGTAGAATGAAGAAAGAGTTTTATCTTCTAAAACCATTTTATTTAAGAAAAGATATACAGAAATAGCAACATAGGTGTCTGGGAAATCTGCCATTGATAAAGCTTCGGGAGCAGCAGTCCATTCTTGGGGCTTTGTACGTGAGATATCGTGAGCTAAGGACTTGAGTCTCCCAAGTTCCCTTTCATAAATCACATGCTTCTAGTCTCTCCCTCCCTAGATTATCAGGCTGTTGCTGTCCTTTTAGCAGGACAGGTGAGCATATGCTGATTGGATATGCCAATCAGTTTCCAGAATGTTCTTCTCAGTTCTATGGAACGGTAAATCTTGAGGTGATTTTCATTTTTGAACAGTTGTTTCATAATGGAGGAAAAAATACCTTAGCTTTTGGTGGAGTTGTACATATTTTAATCTGACGATCTAATGATTATTCTTTCTAAACTCTTGACTTTAGAGACTCATCGAGCCCACATGATTTGGGCCTGTCACTCACAGAGAGGTTTCTGAATGACACCTTTCCATTCAACTTTTGAGATAACATCACAGTTTTATGTATTTTACAAATAAACAAAAATTTCCTTTAAAGTCAGAGTAAAGGAGCATTCTGTGTATTATTATTTGTATCTACTGAAATCAACTTGTTCTATATGATATGATGGATCATGAGGGGTTAAGTAACTTAAGATCTAGTTCATAAAATTTTTTCCCCTCCCTTATATTGGATGCTGCCATCATCAGTAGTACCATTAGTTAAAGAGGACTTGTGACTTTGATGGATATCCTCAAAGAATATCTGTCAAAAAGAAGTTGTGTTCCTCATTCTTGGTGCTGCACTTTGGTTTGGCTTGGCATGATTTAGTGGAAAGAGCTATTATATCACCCCTAGTAAGTAGTGAAGAGAATATGGCACTGACACTGCTTTCTTCATTAAGAAAGCCACAGGCAAAATGTTTAACATACTAAGTATTTTTAATGCTCCAGAATTGCATCAGATATATCTGTGATAGGATCGTCCATGGCTGGCTTTCATTCTGACCACAGTAAAACTTGTCTTGTTAAAGTTTTTGCCCCTCTTATTTCTTCAGGTCTTAGACTTTAAATAATTGTTAAATAATGTTGTAATTCAGACAATCAGCTCTTAGAACTACAGTTATTGAGGAAATCTTTTATTCTGGAAATTCTATGTAAAATGCTATGTCTTATCTGAAAATTCATCTTCAAAGGAGAAATTTACTTGAACAATTTATTTTAATAGCATAAAATTATGTAATGAATCTTCATTTTACTCTTTTTACTTAAGTCTTTGAGCTTCCGATAATCAATTATAGCAGTGGTGCTTTGAGTAGTTAAGAGTCATATCTACTCAGAGAATACATGATGTATAAGAGTAAAATGTGTTAACATTGAATGAGGTGAACTTGTATTAAAACATTCACTACAATGGAAGGGGAGAGGGAGTGGGAGAGGGGAGTGTTGTGGGTGGGAGGGAAGTTATGGGGGGGGGGAAGCTATTGTAATCCATAAGCTGTACTTTGGAAATTTATGTTCATTAAATAAAATAAAATATTAAAAAAATAAGTAAAAAAGAAAAAAAATTCACTACAAAAATGCCCAGGAAATGGCATAGAAGAGAATTACTGAGAAATGTAGTAAGATTAATACACTAATGGATGCCATCTCCAGATTTCCTGTTGTCTGCCATGCTCCTCAGCCACGTGGATACCTTCTTACAGTGATTCCTCTCTTACGGTGCATCTTCTCATGGACTGACAGAGAATATGAATTCTTAAAGTATCGACAGTAATGATGTTTATGGCAAATTCCCAGTGAGTCTAGGGAAAGAGCTGAGTAGACAAAAAGGGTATGGCAGTTGTGGCAGATCTAGTTAGGTTGCAGAGCCAGTAGGCAGTAGTGGGAGTGAGCCTGCCCATTCAAGGGACTCTTGAAGTGGTTCAGGTCTTGGATAGGAAGGGAGGACCTGATGGACGCCACTGAAAGAAGGCAGCTGGTTTCAGTAATGGCTTGAAGATGGAACTGATGGGATTCGGGGATTGTTTGGTGTGTAGGTTTAAGGGAAGAAGTCAGAATTGATGCCTTGTTTTCTAATTCTAAAGCATATTGAACTGTGTTGGAGTTCATTGAGATATAATGCCTTATTTGAAAGGAGTCAGATATATGTGTGTGTGTGTGTGTAAGTTATGGGGGTGGCAGACACTACTTTAGATGATGATGGACAAGCCATGTGGAATTGACTCATAGTCTGAATATACAAGAGTCAGTAGTAAGATTCTAACTAGAGAAACAGATTTGGAAATCAGTATCATGAAGATGCTGACAGGGGCTAGCATTGTCCAGGGGAAATATAAGAAGAATAAAAAAAAGGTGTCCTGAACACCAACATTTATGATAATCCATAGAGGCACCTGGTATGAGCCTGCTAAAGGGCCAGTAAGAGACAGAATTAGCACAGATTCAGAGAGTTAAGGTAAAACCAGGAAATTGAGTCACAAAAAAAAGTAAAGGGAAAGAATGTTTCAAGGGCAGGGGGGGTGGGGAGGGGGGATAAAGTCCTGAAGAAATCTCGAAGATCTATTTAAAAGCATTTATTGCCTTCAGCCTGGAAGACCCCTTTTATAGATCAGTGGCAGGTTAAATAGTTTTAAGAACAATGATATTTTGTTCTTTCCTTTTTCTGAAAATTAGGGACTTTTTGCGTTGTTTTTGTTTCTTTATTTGTGATTTAGAAGTAGGAACATTCAGTGAAGGTATTTGTGTTCTTTGGTGTCCTTAGAAGACCAGATTTTTGAATGCACTCTAGCCTACTTGTAGCAGACAAAACAGTAAATGTAAATCAATTTGTGTAAGCTTAGATAGGTCTAGGAAATAAAACATTGCGACAATACCTTTATACCAAAAGAAATAATAGAGTAATGTAGATTTCTTACTAGTGGAAGCAAGCAATGAAGTTGTGTCAGCAATGATGATTCTCTGGCTCTAGACCCAAGGGATATCTATATTCAATCAAATAAAAATGTCCATTCAGATGTTATGATGATTAGATGTGCATTTGTATAATTGTGTTTTCTTCTAACTAGAAAGACTCTACATTTATAATTTTTATAAATTCATATTATTTAAAAATGAAGATGCTATATAAGCCTGAAATCATTTTATATTTATATATATATAACACTTTTCTGAATTTCTTATTCACTATCTTATGTTTCAAAGAAAGTAACACCTAAAAAGCAAAACTTCCCTACAGTTTAATATGATATGTACTTTTACCTATCATCTTTAAAACATTAAGACAGTGATGAAAACTGTTATTTTGATTTGTGCAGTTAGCACCAATATCAGGACATTTAAGCAAAGTAAGTAGAAAATTTCTGATTTTAAGATCTACAATAGTAATGTGAATTAAGAATGTTGTTTGGGGGAAAACAGAGTTGTTTTTAAAGTGATGCTGCTAAAACTTTTGCAATTGGGTAATTACTGTATTTCATGGCTTTTTGTTGAGAAAAAAAGAAATGGTGTCATTCACCATTCATTAAGGTAAGCATTAATTTATTTATTAAACAAATATTTTCCATAGGTCTTATTCATGTGGGGCACTAATTTGAGTGCTTGCTAAGTACCATTCAATAAAAGAGAAATTACTACTTTAAAGAAGCTTTTTTATTGTGCAGGGTGAGGGGAGGTCACAGGAGGCGTCCATGAAGCAGCTCCTAGCATGAGGCTAAGATGGTGCTAACGTGACAGCCGTGGAAAAGAAATTGGAGTATGATGGTCGGGGTGTGATTGAGAGGGAGGGCAGGTTGTAAGTTTAAATTGAATAGTACAGGTGGGCTTTGTTGTGTTGCAGCTTGAGCAAAGGTGTATTGGATGCAGTTATAAGCCACAAGTATCCCAAGAGTAGTAGGGAGCCACTGGTGCTGGCAGGCAGTGAGCAGGGAAGGAAGAGAGGAAGTGGTAGG
Source organism: Oryctolagus cuniculus (assembly GCF_964237555.1). Classification (NCBI taxonomy): domain Eukaryota; kingdom Metazoa; phylum Chordata; class Mammalia; order Lagomorpha; family Leporidae; genus Oryctolagus; species Oryctolagus cuniculus. The sequence goes on from NC_091436.1 coordinate 41,092,053, forward strand.
GGAAGCAAATGGGATGCATCTAGTGCTTGGAAGGACTTGATTTTACTCAGACCCATGGGCAGTCTTTGGAAGCTTCTGAGTGGAGGAGAGATTGGATAACTACTTGATTTCAGTCATGTTAATACATTCTCCTGTTGTGTAGGGCATACTCTACGTGGTTATAAGTTTATACTTTTTAGTGTGAGCTTTAAATAATTGTTACAATAGGACCTGCTGGCCATATGGAATTGTGTGTACATGTACCTTCTTTTCAGAATCCTAAAAATTGAATTTTGGAGAACTAAGAGTTATTTAAGAAAATCATATTCATCTGGAGGTGCAGAAACGAACTTGCCTAAAATGACCAAGATGGATGTGCTTGAGCAAGGATTAGGATTTAGGATTCCTGACTGTGAATTTAAAGCTTGACAACAAAGAACCAAAATGTACCTACTGTGACCAATTTGTACGCACTTCTTTACTTGTATTGTTCCAATCTAAATCTAGTTTCTCCCATGTAAATTGGGTCACTCCATTTTTTTATACATTCAAAAAAATTTTTCTGGCCAGATGTGAATATATTATTGCCTTTAATACTTGATCTTTCCCCTTAGTTACTATTTAGAAATCAATCATCTTTTTGTCTTCAGGACTAGCTTTTTAAACATTCTTTTCTATATTCACCTTAAGAAAGAATTGTAATCCATTCTTCCCCCTAGGTTCTTTCCATAGCCTACAGCAGAAGTTGGTAAATTACAACTAACAGGCTAAATCTGTGGCCTGTGGCCTGTGGCCTGTTTTGTACATCCATGATTCATTACTAGTTTTAATTTTTTTAAAAATGGTTGAGGGAGAAAAAAATATTTTATGACATGAAAATTACATAAAATCACATTTGAATGTGCATTAATAAAGTTGCTGACACGTGGCCATGCTCATCCCTCTACCTCCTGGCTACTGTGCTCTATGATATCTGAACTGATTCCTTATGATGGTGAGCATGTGACCCCAGGAGCATTAAATACTATCTGTAAGGTCCTTCAGGAAAAAGTTGGCTAACCCCTGTGCCTCAGCAGTGCTTCTCCAAGTTTACAGTAAAATGAACTGTTTGGAAGCCTTGCCTGTGTTTCTACATATCTCTCCCAGACACTCTCACTTCCTCTCCCCAGGAAGCACACACAACCCTGCTAGGGCAAGTCACAAAACTGTGCACTTCCACAAATTCCCGGCCTGCAGACTGGACATTGGCCTAAAGAGGGCCTTCTTGAACTTGATGTCTACCTTAGTTTATCTTCCCCTGTCTAATGGTAGTCAACCAATTTTGGAGGAAAGAAATCTCTAAAGGGTTGTTTTGAATGAAACTTAGATTAGTCTCAGCAGCAAACCTAGGCCTGGCATATTGGATCTTAGAAATGTATGCCTATATATCTGAGTGTATTTTCACATAAACATATCCGTTCCCCCTTTCCCCTTTGTCCTTCCTATGTAAGGACTCCTCTTTGGTTGGTTGTTACCTAAGACAAGACTGGGGCTGACTCACTAAAGCTATTCAAGAGACTGGCAGCCTGAGGAGATACTAGGTCATCTTGTCCAAAGACCACCTGAGTTTGTCCAGTTAGCAGTAGAGCTTTTGAAGGGAGTAGAAGGGGGAGAAAGATGAGGTCAGGAACAAGTGGGGCAGAGGATGGGGCTGGCTGCACTTTGATCTCTGGCTACATGATAATAGACCAGGTGGAATGACTGAGACTATTTTGAGTTTGCCTTCAAAAACACAATCCTTTAGGCACAGTGACCAGAGCCAGATGACTTTGCAACAGCAGCAGGCTCTCTCAAGGCCAGTTTCTGGAGTTCTCAAACATTACTTATCTGTTAAGTTAAACAGAGGTCTGGTTAGTCAGTTGCACAGTCAGCATTTAGGCTTTGTTAAAGAAACTGGAGTCCTTTGAGCTACAGATATTCTGTGACTTAGATGTCTGTAGAAACTTCCTAACTCTTTTATATAAATGGCAGTTAGTTACATTCATGATCTTCTGCATTGCAATTTTTTTTCTTTTTTTTTCCCACAGCACCACATTGGTCACATTGCAATTTTGTGAACAATTTATCTTAGACTAGTAAAGTTTCTTTGTTACTTTTAAGTAATGAACACAAGCTGGTACTATAAAGTTTTTTTAGAAAGTTATTTTAAACTTGAAGAACAATAGTTAAAAATATTTATATGCGGCCCATAGAAGTTATTGCAGTCTTGTCAAATGCAAACTAGTATGTTTTTGATTTGTGAAAGAAAATCAGATATTACTAACTTAAGATTCCATACATTATAGGGAAATCACATGCACAGTTGTGTTCCTGTTTGTGTAGAACTTTATATATATATATATACATATATTTACTATTTAATCTTATAGTTCTACTCAAATGTGTCTTAGTGGCTTTGGTTTTGTTCCAAGAAGTTTATGATTTCTTTTTGAGTTGTTCAGCTCTCTGACATTTATACACATTTACAAAATTATAATTATTTCTACATTCATATGTTATATAATAAAAATTAATTTTCAGATAAAGCACAAGTATTGTATAGATATTATATAAACTTTACAAATAACATGTAAAAGCTATTATAGTAGACAGGCAAAAATTGGGCTACTAGCTAATGTGGTCATTAGATAAATTTTAACATTTTATTAGCAACTGCAGATATATTTCAGGATAATTTCAGATACATTTTCTGTCTCCTGAAATTACAGAGGTGAATGGCAATAAACTTTATCTCTCATCCCATACTTTAATGTGGTAAATTAATTGTTAAAAATATAGGCAGATGCTTAAACATTTGCTAATTATAGACAGAAAAAGGAAGCTGAAGTCTGTGAAACCCAAGGGAACCCCAAAGATGGAATTCAAGTGACAGAAGAAAAACAGCCATCAAACAGCATTTCTACTTCAGGGGGCATGAGAGAATGAAAATGGGGGAGTGCTTTCTTTGCACAGGATAGCAAGAGAAGTGGCAGAAAAATGTGTCTTGTAGGAAGGCTGGCATTTTTCCAGTAATGGACACCTTTAAAAGATTGATTGTTAGCACCATGGTAGGGATAAAAAAATCATCTGCCCACTGCAGGAATGGGAGTCCTTTATTGCTTTCCTCCCTTTGTAAGTATTTGTTTATGAAATAAAATTTAATAAAATAATCTCAAATTCCAAAATACCCTTAAGGAATACACTTAATACACTAAGGTATCAACAGCAAATAAAAGTAGGTGTCCTTATAGGAAATGTGTAGCCATTTAAAAAGAGCAAGGGTTAAAAGGAACACAAAATCATCAACAGCTCTAAGCACAAGGGCTCCATCTCGGGGATATCAAGCAGGCTGTCCCCCCATTCTGTCAGGTGCATCAGTGGCTGCTTGCGTCTGTCTGATCGCCGTGTGGAGGAAGGGAACCAAATCTGTCTTAGGTTTGTGTGTCTGCTGTGGGCTTCTTGCACATGAGTTATTTCTGATAGACAGTTGCAAAGTGATTGTTATGATGAATTGAATTCTACTTCAGTCAGTGTGGGTACCTGCTCTTTCTTCAGATAATTTATTGTGCAATTAGAGTGGACCTAACAACCTGTTACTTAGATAATTCCATGGAAAAATGTTTTTGTCGGGTTTATTGCTTTGGAAAGGTTTGAAGGCTTTGCATTTCCTAATAATTTATTGAGCATTTTATTTCTGACACAAGAAAGGTAGGTAAATGATGTTTGTTATGTATGGAAAAATTTCAGAGATCCCAGTCAAAGGAAGCAAATAAGTCAGTATAGGGTTATGAAGATCTGGAATACATGATCATTATTGCTGTGACTTGAAAGTGTCCCTTTTCAGATTCACATTTTGCTAATATGATAGCATTTGCAAGAAAGGTCTTTAAGAAGTGATTAGGGGGCACAGGTATTTGGTGCAACCGTTACATTATGTCCACATCACATATTAGAGTGCTGGCTCCACTCCCAGTTCTAGCCTCCTGCGCAGGCACACCATGAGAGGCAGCCAGCTGTTGGCTCAAGTGCCTCAATCCCTGTCTCTCATGTGGGAAATCTAGATTGAACTGGAATATATGGCATAATTTACATGAGAAATATATGGATTAAAACATAAATTCAACTGAACTACCTAAAACTTTTTGATATGTGTGTTATATATATTGGTTTCATTTTCTGCTGTGAGTGAAATTTGCAAATACTTTTTGTAGGCCCATGAAATAAATAATAATCTACTTATGGACATTAGCCAACCACTTAATTGAAATAGTTAGTTTAGTATTTTATTAGTAGCCAATGATAGCTTCTGCAAAGAATGTCATATCTGAATTCTCTGACTTGGGTATATAGCCTTCCCTCAGTATCCTTGGTGGATTGGGTACAAGACCCTGGGAAAATACCAACATTTGCCACTACTCAATCAAGTGCCTTATGAAATGATGTAGTTTTTGCATGTAGCCTCTGCGCATCAGCCTAAATACTGTAAATAATTTTTAGATTACTTATAACACCTAATGCAATGTTACTGCTTTATAAATAATTTTACATTCTATTGTTTTAGGAGTAATGACAAAAATTCTGTACATGTTCAGTACAGATGTAATTTTTTAAAAAATTTGATCTGTGTCTGATTGAATCCATGGCTACATAACCCAGGAATGTTGACCACCAACTGTATTTTATTTCTCTTTCATGATATATTGTACTGGCATATCCAGTTTGGTCAAAGGAGTTTAAAATTACGATGCGAAATCTTCACTCTTAGTGAGAATACTAGTTAAAAACAACTGCCATCATGGTTACTCTAGTAATACGAATGTGTGAACTGGGCAGACTAAGAAAAAAATGTACCCTAATGGGGAAAATGTACTCTAATGCACTGTGGTTTGGAACCATTATGGAAGACAGAATGCAGATTCCTCAGAAATCTGAAAATAGATCACCATGTGATTCAGCCATTCTACTCCTGGGAATTTACCCAAAGGAAATGAAATGAGCTTCTGAAAAAGTTATCCATACCCAAATATTTATTACAGCTCAACTCAAAATAGCTAAGATGTAGAATCAACCCAGATGTCCATCAGCTGATGACTCGATAAAGAAGTTATGGTATATAAACACTCACCCATTAAAAAGGTTGAAATCCCTCCTTTCACAACAAAATGGATGCAACTGGAAACCATTATACTTAGTGAAATAAGCCAGTCCCCAACAGACAAATATTGCTGTTTTCTCTGATTTGTGTTAATATACAGAGTACAAAAATGTAGTTTATATGAGCAAAATTGACATTGTGATGTTTGTTGTTTATAGACCTTGTTTATACTCTTGAGAAACAGTGGTTTTTCAACTTACTACTTGTTGAGTTCTGTATTTAGTAGGAGGTTAAGCTTGTGAGTATAATGAAAACGGAAAATATTTCATTGTAAAAGTGAAATGAAAAATGAGAGAAGTTGAGAATAAGTGTGGGAGGGAAGGTAGTCTGTGACGTATCATTATGCTCTTAGAACTTGTATATATATGTAAAATACATATTTTTTGCCCCTTTTTATAAATAAAAGATAATTTAAGGAAAGAAAATAGAAGAAAGCAGAGCCAGGAAAACAGAGGTGTTCCTTGAGATCATGACAACCAAATACATCTGCAAATTTGATTCAGGTGATGGACTGCTTGTAGGTGATTTCAATTGGCATAGGATATAGTATTCTGAAGAAATTGCTTGTTGTGACCTGAGAAGCATGAGAGGAATACTTGTTTGCTAAAAGAGCTGCTCAATATTGGGTATCAGTGGTTATTGTTTGGTAAACAATATAATCCCTTGGGAAACACAGGGAGCTTCACACTATAGCTCAGCCCTTATCAGTGTTGGGACTCTGAACATACTTACTGTATTTGTTTCTTAATTGCTGCCTTAACAGATCATTTAAAATTTAGTCACTTAAAACTATCCACTTTTGGCCGGCACCGCGGCTCACTAGGCTAGTCCTCTGCCTTGCGGCGCCAGCACACCGGGTTCTAGTCCCGGTTGGGGCGCCGGATTCTGTCCCAGTTGCCCCTCTTCCAGGCCAGCTCTCTGCTGTGGCCAGGGAGTGCAGTGGAGGATGGCCCAGGTGCTTAGGCCCTGCACCCCAACGGAGACCAGGAAAAGCACCTGGCTCCTGGCTCCTGCCATAGGATCAGCGCAGTGCGCCTGTCGCAGCGTGCTGGCTGCGGCGGCCATTGGAGGGTGAACCAACGGCAAAGGAAGACCTTTCTCTCTGTCTCTCTATCTCTCACTGTCCACTCTGCCTGTCAAAAAAAAAAAAAAAAAAAAAAAAAAAAAAAAAAACAAAAACAAAAACAAAAACAAAAAAAAACCAACAACAACAAAAAACAACTATCTACTTTTGATCTTACAGTGTCATAAATCAGAGCTCTGACATGAATCGTGTTGGTCTAAAAACCAAGGTGTTAGCAGGGGGGAGCTTTCCAGAAGCTCCAGAGAGAATCAGTTTTCCTTGCCCTTCTCATCTTCCAGAGGCCACCTGCTCCTCTTCCTTAGCTGTTGGCTCCTTCCATCTTCAAAACCAGCAATAGCAGGTTGAACACCTCACATCATGTCCCTCTGACCTTCTCTATAGTTAATACTCCAATTTCCATCTCTTTCTTCTACTTTGAAAGATTCTTATAATTACACAGGACCCACCTCCATTTTCCAGGGCTGGTGTCCCATTTCAAGGTAAGTTGATTATCAGCCTTCATTCCCCTGTGCCATGGAACAACAGTCCTGGATTGTAAGGATTAATATGACGGCATTGTCATGGAGCCATGATGCTGCCTACCATGTTTATTTTTTTTATTGTTGGTTTCCGTATTTGTAAAATAAGGCTGTATTAAGGATTAAGGGCAAAAAAGATGAAGTGTATGAAATGCCTTAATCAATACCTGGTATATAATGGGAATTCAGTAAATGACATGTGCTGTTATTTTGTATTTTATGCATTGCCTTTCTTATCATACCTTACTTTCTTTTTGTGCTCTGTATATCTAAAAATCAATCTTCAGAGGTTTTCTCTGGTGATTATGGGTTGTAGTGTTTAGCTTTAATACTAATAAATGTGTAAGACATATTCTCAAATAAGTTGGAATGTGTGAGAACTTAATAAAATTGAACTGCATATATGTAGAATTCTTTAGTATATCCTCATTGAAGTCTGTCCTCTAGACACTAATTCTTGTTTTAACATTTTGTAGTAGTGTTTTCCAAATCTGGTGGGGGGATATCAGAACCTGGAGGCCCTGGTAGACTTATATTTCTGGGCCCCTTATCCAGAGTGTCTGACATCTTAGGACTGGGCAAGGAATTATGAATTGTGTGTATAATAAGTTCCCAGAGATACGGTATTGATGCCATTGGTCTGGGCAGTTATTTTGAAAATGTTGCAGTAGAAATATACAAGGATTATGAAGAGAATGGGGTTATTTTGGTAGTGTTTCCATCTGTACTTAAGTGTATCTTTGTGTTTTTCTTTGGCTACTAGCTCTCCAAATCCTGAAAAGATTTGAGTATGGTGGAAAGTTTTAATTTTTACTGGAAATGCATAAGCGTTTTTTTTTTTTAATCTCAGAATGAAAGTCTGTCCTCAAAAGCATTGTTATTTGTTTCTTTTAAAAACATTTACTTATTTGAGTGAGTGAGAGAGAGAGAGAGAGAGAGGTCTTCCATCTGTTGGTTTACTCTCCAAATGTCCACTTATAGGTGGGGTTGGGCCAGATCGAAGTCAGGAGCCAAGGACACCACCCAGGTCTCTCATGTGGATGACAGAAGCCAAGCACTTGATCTGTTATCTGCTGCTTCTTGAGTATGTATTAATAGGAAACTGATTTGGAAGTAGAGTAGCCAAGTCTTTAACCAGGCACTGCAATGTGAGATGCAGGTGTAGCATGGGGTGGCTTAATCCACTGTAACAGTATGCACTAACAACAGCATTATTATTGAAGTAAAGCAAATGGTATAGGTATAGTAGACATAAAAATCTGTGTCTCTCCAGCCACAGAAGAGTAGCTGATCAGATTTCTAATGGCAATTTTGGTTATTTCCCATCTTTTTGCAGTCACTTTAGTGGTGTGTTTTTCCACTGTGAAAATTGTAAAATAGGATGGTTCTCTATATGATTGTGTTACTGCTTCACAAATCAAGTATCTCCTAAAAATACTGTCTTGAAGTCACTAAACATTGTACCATATTTTGCAGCATGACATTTATGCAGTACAAAAGATACTTCATTGTTATATAATGCATGAAAATAAAATGTTAAATTAATAATGTTGTTTGACATATCCTTGAAATTGTCCTTGAATTATGGCATCATAAAATACCTAACAATTTGTCTCATGCTTAAACTCATATTGCTTTGATATAAGAACCTAAAATAAGTTTCTGGAACTTATTTCATCTTCATAAAGAATATTAAGGTGGCACAGGTGAGATTTCCTGTGTTTATATGCTCAAGATTGATTTTAAAGGAAGGATAAAGGATGGGGAGGGGCATCAGAGATATCTCACTAAAATCTTTAAGTGTATTATTAAAAGAGTACCTTTTTTTTTTCTCAAGAAAAGATGACTTTGGGGGCAGACATTTGGCACAGTGGTTGAGTTGTTTCTTGGAATGGTCATGTCCCAAATCTGAGTGCCTGATTCAAGTCACAGCCATTCTGCCTTCTTATCTAGCTTCATGTTAATGTGTACTATAGGAGGCAGAAGATTATGGCTTCAGTACTTGCATTTCTTCCAACATGTTGGCGACTTGTATGGAGTTGGTGGCTTCCTGGCTTCAGCCTAGCCCTGCCTGTTCTGTTGTGGGTGTTTGGGGACTGAAACAGTAGATGGAAGATCTCTGTCTGCCTGTATCTCTCCATTTCTTTCTCTCCATGTCTCTCTGCCTTTAAAAAATGAAAATTAATAACAAAAATATGACATTTATTTTGAAAGATTTATTTTTTAACTTTTATTTAATAAATACAAATTTCCAAAGTACAACTTTTGGATTATAGGGGCTTTTACCCCCCCATAACCTCCCTCCCACCCTTAACCCTCCTATCTCCCACTCCCTCTCCCATCCCATTCTGCATCAAGATTCATTTTCAATTATTTTTATATACAGAAGTTCTACTTAGTATTTACTAAGCTAAAGATTTCAACAGTTAGCACCCACACAGACACACAAAGTATAGAGTACTGTTTTAGTAGTGGTTTTACCATTAATTCACATAGTACAACATATTAAGGAGAGATGCTACATGGGGAGTAAGTGCACAGTGACTCCTGTTGTTGATTTAACAAATGACACTCTTATTTATGATGTCAGTAATCACCTGAGGCTCTTGTCATGATATGCCAAGGCTATGGAAGCCTCTTGAGTTCGCCAACTCCAATCTTATTTAGACAAGGCCATAGTCAAAGTGGAAGTTCTCTCCTTCCTTCAGAGAAAGGTACCTCCTTCAGAGATCTTTCATTTAGGTCATTTTTTTTTTTTTTTTTTTTTTTTGGCCAGAGTGTCTTGGCTTTCCATGTCTGAGAAACTCTGATGGGCATTTTAGCCAGATGTGAATGCCTTAAGGGCTGATTCTGAGGTCAGATTGCTGTTTAGGACATTTGCCCTTCTATGAGTGTGCTGTGTATCCTGCTTCCCATGTTGGATCGTTCTCTCCTTTTTAATTCCATCAGTTAGTATTAGCAGACACTAGTCTTGTTTATGTGATCCCTTTGACACTTAGTCCTATCATTATGATCAATTATGAACTGAAACTGATCATTTCGACTAGTGAGATGGCATTGGTACATGCCATCTTGATGGGATTGAATTGGAATTTCCTGACATGTTTCTAACTCTCCCATTAGGGGTAAGTCTGAGTGAGCCTGTGCCAGACTGTACATTTCCTCCCTTTCTTATTCTCACTCATATGTAACAGGGATCACATTTCAGTTAAATTTAAACACCTAAAAATAATTGTGTGTTAATTAAAGAGTTCAACCAATGGTATTAAGTAGAACAAAAAAAATACTAAAAGGAATAAAATTGTACGTTGTTCCTCAACAGTCAGGACAAGGGCTGATCAAGTCATTTTTTCTCATAGTGTCCATTTCACTTTTACAGGTTTGCTTTTAGGTGCTCAGTTAGTTGTCACCGATCAGAGAGAACATATGATATTTGTCCCTTTGGGACTGGCTTATTTCACTCAGCATGATGTTTTCCAGATTCCTCCATCTTGTTGCAAATGACCGGGTTTCATTGTTTTTGACTGTTGTATAGTATTCTATAGAGTATATGTCCCATAATTTCTTCATCCAGTCTTCTGTTGATGGGCATTTGGGTTGATTCCATGTCTTAGCTATTGTGAATTGAGCTGCAATAAACATTGAGGTGCAGACAGCTCTTTTATTTGCCAATTTGATATCCTTTGGGTAAATCCAAGGAGTGGGATGGCTGGGTTGTATGGTAGGGTTATATTCAGGTTTCTGAGGAATCTCCAGACTGACTTCCATAATGGCTTGACCAGTTTACATTCCCACCAACAGTGAATTAGTGTCCCTTTTTCTCCACATCCTCGCCAGCATCTGTTGTTGGTTGATTTCTCTATGTAAGCCATTCTAACCGGGGTGAGGTGAAACCTCATTGTGGTTTTGATTTGCATTTCCCTGATTGCTGGTGATCTTGAACATTTTTTCATGTGTCTGTTGGCCCTTTGGATTTCCTCTTTTGAAAAATGTCTACTGAGATCCTTGGCCCATCTCTTAAGAGTATTATTTGTTTTGTTTTGGTGGAGTTTCTTGATCTCTTTGTAGATTCCTTTATCTGTTGCATAATTTGCAAATATTTTTCCCATTCTGTTGGTTGCCTCTTCACTTTCCTGACTGTTTTGCAGTACAAAAACTTCTCAATTTGATGTAATCCCAATTGTTAATTTTGGCTTTGACTGCCTGTGCCTCTGGGGTCTTTTCCAAGAAATATTTGCCTGTGCCTATATCTTGCAGGGTTTCTCCAATGTTCTCTAATAATTTGTTGGTGTCGTGTCATAGATTTAGGTCTTTAATCTATGTTGAGTAGATTTTTGTGTAAGTTGTAAGGTAGGGGTCTTGCTTCCTGCTTCTCCATGTTGAATTCCAGTTTTCCCAGCATCATTTGTTGAATAGACTGTCCTTGCTCCAGGAATTGGTTTTAGATCTTTTTGATCAAATTGGCTGTAGGTGTTTGGGTTGATTTCTGGTGTTTCAATTCTGTTCCATTGGTCTATCCATCTGTTTCTGTACCAGTACCATGCTGTTTTGATTTATTTTTTATGTATTTGGAAGGCAGAATTACAGAGAGAGCTTCCATCCATTGGTTTACTCCCCAAATGGGTACAATGTGCAGGGCTGTGCCAGGCTGAAGCCAATAGCCTGCAGCTTCTTCCAGGTCTCCCATGTTGGTGCAGGGGCCTGGGCACTTGGGCTGTACTCCACTGCTTTCCCAGGTGCATCAGCAGGGAGCTGGTTTGGAAGTGGAGCAGTTGGGATAGGAACCAGCACCTATATGGGATACCGGCTTTGCAGGTACCGGCTTTACTTGCTACATCACAATGCTGGCTTATATTTAAAAGCAAACTGTTGAAATCTTTACTTAATGTATGCTCAACTGATCTTCTGTATATAAAGAGAATCGAAAATGAATCTTGATGTGAATGGAAGGGGAGAGGGAGTGGATAAGGGGAGGGTTGCGGGTGGGAGGGACGTTATGGGGGGGAAGCCATTGTAATCCATATTCTGTACTTTGGAAATTTATATTCATTAAATAAAAGTTAAAAAAGTCAATTATGGGACTTTTAAAGAAGCTTAATGTCATTGCATTGAATGGACAGTAATAGATCAGAATATACATTGTTTAAGTTGTTCTTTGGGTCGTTTATATTTAAGACATTCTGTTTTAGTACTTTAATACTCAGACTGGACCTATTTTATAAAGTTGATTGTGACTTATTTCCTTGAAAAATGTTACATATAATGAATTTCATTTGGTGTGATGTTAATGTTGACTGTAGTAAAACGATATAAGAAGACAATATAGCAAGTAAAAGAACACAGTAAGACAATATTTTTGAAGATTTCTGTACACTGAAATAGACACAGCTTCCAGAACTTTAGTGTATACAAGAATTTCTAGAACCTTATGCCTGCTCCAGTGGTTTGTAAATGGTAGGGTGTTCAATAATCACATGGTGATTTCCAAAAATGTGAGAACAGGGATCTTCCCACCCAGAAATGACTTATTCAGTGTTTAGTAGAACTTAGAAAGGTTGATTTATAGTGTATATTGTAGGTGGTTCTTTTAGAAGTGAATCAGGTATCACACTTTGAGAAGCTCTGGTCCAGGTTCTAGACAGAGTGGCCCTGGTTTGTGGGAGGAGGAACAGATCACTGAAGATGCGATTCAGATAGAAAATGGAGTAAGCCAACATATTGGCAACAGGAAAGAAGGAGGTCAGAAGTCTGAGGATGTTATGATACCAGGTGAGGGGATTTCACACTTTAACTGAAAAGTACTGAAGGGTCATGTGCCAATTTTTAAGGAATTCTGCATTTTTAAGAAATTCTGCATTTTTAAGGATGGGCTCAACTAAATTATATATTTAATGTTACCAACTATTAAGGGCACCTAAGGGTTATTAGAAAGCATAAAAGTACTTTCCCTCAAAGTGTTTCCAATTTAACAAGATGGGTTTTAAATGTTCAGATTTCATTGATCTCTGTGGAACATGGGAGTGGGAATAAAAGAGGGAGGAGATATATAGGACGGCACATACTCACTCAGACCTACCTCCAATGGTGGAACTGGAAATGTGCCAGGGGATTTCAACTCAATCTTACCAAGGAGGCAGGTACCAATGCCAGCACACTTGGTAAAGAGACAAATATAAATACACAACTGATCCAAAAGATAGGGTAAGTGTCGAAGAGATTACACAAATAAGACCAGTGTAAGCAAATAATGAAAGATAGAATCAAAAGGGTTGAGAATGATCCTGCGGGGGAAGCAGGTCACACAGCAGACTCATAGAATGGCAAATGCCCAAAACAGCACTCCTGTCTCAGAATCAACCCTTGGGACATTTGGATCTGACTAAAAGGTCCATGAGAGTCTCACAGGCATGGAAAGCCATGACATGGTGGCAAAAAACAATCTAAATGCAGGATCCTGGTGAACAACACTCCAGCAGAAGGATCAGGCCTTCAAGGAGAGAGGCGCCTTTCTCTGAAGGGAGGAAGGAACCTCCACTGTGATATGGCCTTGACTAAACAAATTCAGAGTTGGTGAACTCAAGGGGCTTCCATAGCCTAGACAGCTCATAGCAAGAGTCTCGGGTGATTGCTGACGTCATAAATAAGAGTGCCAATTGTTAAATCAACAACGGGAGTCACTGGGTTCATGCTCCCCTCGCAGGATCTCTGTCCTTAATATGTTTATCTATGAAACTCAAAAACAACACTACTAGTCGAACAATACCCTATACCTGGTTCGGTTGTGTGAGTGCAACCTGTTGAAATCCCTACTTAGTATATACTAAATTGATCTTCGGTATATGAAGGTAACCGAAAATGAAACGTGATGAAGGGGGGGGAGGGGAGAGGAAGTAGGTGAGGGGAGGGCCACGGGAGGGAGGGAGGTCGGGGGGAAGCCACAACAATGCAAAAGAAGCATTTTATATTCTACTTAAAACTATTGGTTGAGCTCTGTAATTAATACACAATTACTCTTAGGTGTTTAATTAATGCTATAACTAGTACTCAAATAGTATTTTACACTTTATGTTTCTGTGTGGGAGCAAAATGTGGTAATCTTTACTTAACATATGCTAAATTGATCTTCTGTATATAAAGATAATTGAAAATTAATTGTGATGTGAAGGGGAAGGGGAGAGGGAGTGGGAGAGGGGAGCGTTGTGGATGGGAGGGAAGACACGGGGGGGGGGGGAGGCTATTGTGGTCCAGAAGCTGTACTTTGGAAATTTATGCTCATTAAATAAATTAAAAAAAAATTAGTTAACATGCTAAAAAAAATGTTCAGATTTCAGTCTTTACTTGATGGATATGTCGGTTGTAAGTCCAAGCTGAAAATCAAAACAAAACAAAACCTTCAGTAAGATTTGTCATAGGATCTGGATCCTAAGTGCTTTTATTTCTCCTTTTATTTACTTCACACTCTTCTGAACTATACAGTTCCTAAAGAATCACCATGGCAATACTAGGAATCATTAGAACACAAGCAGAAAATTATCACTTGAGAAAGTTCTCACAACAAGATTGGACATGCAGAAAAAGATCTTTTTCATGTGAATTGGGGAATTAACCTAGATTAATTTTTATGTTATTCAATACTTACAGAGTTGTATGCTTCAAAAACTTGTTAATAGAGTAATACAAAATTTAGTGTTTAGTGTGGTAATGGCAGTGTGCTTGTATGCCAAGAAATGAATCTTGAGTAATATCATGTTATGAAATAAATACAAAATGGGAACCATCATTGAACATGCTGTGAAATAAAACCTTCCATTTTTGTGGAAGCCAGTATAGTCAAATGACAATGAAAAAGATTTCACCGAGATGGAGGGCTAAAAAGTGACCATTGAGTTTAATCATTAGACCATTTGCTTCCATGAGAATGGTGCAGTAGAATCTTTAATTTAAAAAGCCATTGTCACTGGATTAGAGAGCCAGTTGTAGATGGTAAGATGCTGAAATTTATACAGAGCAGAAATTCGCATAAGAACATAATATTTGAATGGTAGCCCCAGAAGAAACATGATTAATTGAAGGCTTTTACAAAAGAAAGAAGCCACTTGAGCATATTTATAAAAAAAAAAAAAAAAACGAACTGAAGGAACACACTAGCAGGTACAGAGAAAACTGGTGGTGGATGGAATGACCTCTAAGAAAGCACATAGTCTAACGCGGGGAGTTGGTCAAGAAAAGCTAAGGACAGCTTGTCTTCCAAGAATGAAAATAAAAGTAGTGAGGATGCACAGGAATTTTTGGCTTTGGGACAAGGATGTCTGATTTCTTTGATCCTTCTTGGTAAAGTTTGAGATACAGTTTGCTAGAGTATGTGAGATTGAAGTACAGGAGGTAGGAATCAAGATTACAGGAAAGAGGAATTTTGATGATCTACTATGAGATTTAAGGTAGGTAAAATTTTGGAAGTCTCTCTTACGTGAACAGATAGAGAATAAAATACTTTTAGATTATCATGTGTGGGAGAAACCTTTCTTTTGCTCATGTGGGATTCACTGCTGCAGGAGTTGTCTTCCTGAGCAAAAGTTTCCAGACATGGGAGAACAGACTGCACAGTAATGTCATTCCTAAAGAAGGTGAACAAATGTGATCCCTAAGATTATCCCAGTGTAAAGGCTGGAGGTGAGTTCCAACCTTATTGGAGGCAGAGCAGGATCACAGAATTCAGCATGTTCACTGAGGTTAGGAAAAGAGATCAGAGTTGGGGAGGTTGAAAGGGTGAGACCATGTAGGGTAGACAACTAGAGAGAAAGAAGATGCACAGAGTAGAAGAACCCCAGACGTTTGCAGTGGAGTCCTTTAACACTGATGTGTGTTGAGGAGTAATTACAGGATGCAGGGGCAGGATCCCCTGGAATGCAGTAGGACAAGCTTCTCAATTCATGTAGAGCTGGATAGAGAGCCTTCATAATGTGCTGGGGTACCCAGCTTAGTGGAACTGAGCTTTACCCCAAAGCTTTCTTCTAACCTCATCTCATACAATTTCTTATCAACCCTGTGAGTGTCTTGTTCACTCAGCCATAACAGTGCCGTCCCCCAAAGTAAACCTCATTCTTTAAAGGAAGACAACAAAATCTCACATCAAACAAAGTAAAATCCACAGTGTTTAGCATCCAGACAAGAATTACATGCTATGCAAGGATGCAGAATAGTATGAATTTAACTAGTAGTGGGGAACAATAATCAATGGAAGCATACCTGGGAAAGTCGGAGAAGATGGAATTAGCAAAGAGGTGTTACATAACTATTATAAATACACACATGCACTGTATGCTCAAAAGATAGAGCAAAGGTGAATGTAATGAAACAGAAGTGGAAGGTGCAAAAATGAAGCAAATGGAATTTATAAGGATAATTCTTATTTTTATGAATGCATAGCAATAGAAATAATAGAAAATGAAATACAGAAAATATGAGAAAAGATAATTATCTGTGGATTATTATAAAATAATGTAACAAATGTGACTGGATTTTTCAGATAACAGAAAAATATTTTGAAAAATAATGGTCAAGTTTTTGTTTAGATTTGATGAAAACTATGAGTCCAGGGACAGATGCTGTGGTCCATGGGTTAAGCTACCTCTTCAGACAGCTGCCTCCCATATTGGAGTGCCACTTTGAGTCCTGGCTCCTCTGCCTCTGATCCAGCTCCTTGGTAATGCACTAGAGAAGCAGCAGATGATAGCTCAAATACTTGAGTTCCTGCCACCCATGTGGTAGACCTGGGAGGAATTTATGGTTCCTGATTTTGACCTGGCCTAGCCACAGCTGCTATGTCCATTTGGAAGTGCACTAATGGACAGAAGATCTCTCTCTCTCTCTCTCTCTCTCTCTCTCTCTCTGTCTCTGTGTCTCTCTGTCTCTGCTGTTCAAATAAATAAATCTTAAAAGAATAAAAAAAAAGAAAACCATGAACCTGCATATTTAAGAGCACAATGAATTCCAAGAAGAGAAAATGTAAAGAACACTGTACTGTGATGCTTAATACTGTTTTAAAGATAAAATTTATTTACCTGTTTAAAGGAGAGAGAGAGAAAGAGGAAGAGATGGCTGCAATGAGATAGAGAATCTGCCATCTGCTGGTTCATTCCCCAGATGGCTGCAATGGCCAGTGCTGGGCCAGACTGAAACCAGGAACCAAGGGCTCCATCTAGGTGTCCCACGTGAGTGGCAGGGCCCATAGCACTTGGGCCATCTTCTGATACTTTCCTAGCTACATTAGCAGGGAGCTGGATCAGAAGTGGAGCAGTCAAAGACATGAACTGGGGCTCATATGAGATGAGGGTGTTGTAGGGGCTGGCTTAACCTGCTGCACTTCAGTGCTGGCCTCCAGAAGAGAAAATTGTTTAAGCAGTCAGAAAAAAGGCATGGTTATCATTCCGTGTTGTGGGGAGGAAGGTATGTAATAGGAGCTGGCTAGGACTCCAGTTTTCACCCTGGGATAGGGTGCCACAGATAACAAACACGTACAAAGAGACTTTAACACTGAAAGTGATCTTCCACGGGGCACAGAGAATCTGGTTTGAGTGGGAGAAAAAGGAGGAAGGGCTGCTATGGGAACAGTGATATTGAGCACAATTTTGATAAGTGAGAGGGATTTTCTGGTGTCTGACGATTACTTGGATCATCATCCTGAATGACCTCAATTCTCCTAACTTCAGCTTCTGACATTTCGATGTTAGTACTGGCAGAGGTTCTCGGACAGTGACCAAGGTGGCTTCAGAACATCTGTGTAGTTCACTACATTGGCACAGGGATGACAACAATCAGTTTTTAGCTGTAGTTATGAAATTGTGGTAAGGAGAAAAAATGTTCCTCTTGCTATATGAGGAGTCTTTGAAAATATTGTGGAAATGCATATTATGAAAAAATTATGCATGGATTTAAAACAGTTGCATCAATAAAGCCTATAATTAAATTCCATTTTCCATAAGCTTTTTGAAGTTTCTTTATACATCTACATGTAGAGAGTACTGGTATATCAGAATGAACTAGGGCTATATATGTTTCATTTAACTTTTTGTTCTTCTTACGGGGCTCCTAACTTGAAAATTATTCAATGCACTTTTTCATTTCTCTTAATTTATACCAGTTATTTAATACCAGAAAAAAATGAGACTTAAAAACATCTACAACAGGGCCAGTGCCGTGGCTCAATAGGCTAATCCTCCGCCTTGCAGCGCCGGCACACTGGGTTCTAGTCCCAGTCGGGGCGCCGGATTCTGTTCCGGTTGCCCCTCTTCCAGGCCAGCTCTCTGCTGTGGCCATGGAGTGCAGTGGAGGATGGCCCAAGTGTTTGGGCCCTGCACCCGCATGGGAGACCAGGAGAAGCACCTGGCTCCTGGCTTCGGATCAGCGCAGTGCACTGGCTGCAGCACGCCGGCCGCAGCGTTCATTGGAGGGTGAACCAACAGAAAAGGAAGACCTTTCTCTCTGTCTCTCTCTCTCTCTCACTGTCCACTCTGCCTGTCAAAAAAAAAAAAAAAAAAAATCTGCAACAAACCCCACATACTTCCTTGTCAAGCTTGGTAACGATGACCTGAAGTTCTGTTAGTAATTGTATGGTAGCGCCCCCTAGAAATATTACTTGCAATTCAGTTTCTTAAGCTTTGAAAGGAAGACGATGCTTGTGACCTACTTTGTGTGTTATATGAACAGTAATTATAAAACTGCATGTACTTTATAAATGTTCTGTTAATGCATCTTTTCTATAAATATCATGCAAATTTCCTAAAAGTAGGTCACTGTGGTTTTGTCCTTCCAAGTCATAGTGAAATCAAGAGTAACCTTTGGAAACTTTGTTGAAGGGAGATATATGCATTCTTGCATTCAACACCTCCCACTGAATGAACATTTGAAGGAGGAAGAAGCTACTATGAGAAGGCAGAGTATCTGTCCTCTTAGAACAAATGCACATGAATCAGTATCCATTGTGAAATCATTATATGAAAAGCATTGTGCAATTAATCCAGGAAATGTACCCTGATGGTGAAGGGTGGATGGGACAGCGATCTAATCAACATGATGAGGAAAAGATGATGAGGATGAAAACACATTTGTATTGTTGGGACTTACTCTGGTGACATTGCAAGAGTGACATCACAGGCATATGGATTGGCATTTTTTAAAAGATGCTTAGGGAATTGAGAGATGGATATTTTCAATGAATTACAGAAGTCTAAACTAAGTAGAAATTTGGATTACTTTTCTAACAGTAATAGTGAACATAAATGTCTAAAGGAACCTAGATTGTGAGAAGCTGGGAGTGAAGGCCCAGGCCAAGTTTGATTGGTATCTAATTAGAGGGGGGGAGGAGGGGAGGGAAGTAGGGAGGTAGGGAGAGCAAGTGCACACAATTGTAAAGATTTACCTGTAATGAATATCTTTAGAGCCTTGTTTCAGGAAATGTCACATATTTTACTTACCAGCTATATGTTGGCCATGTGTAGTCAGGCAGAATCATTAGTGGACCATTTTGGTAGTGTAGGTATAATGTGCTAATGGCCTAAGAAAATGAAATACAATGCAAACATAAGTGAAAGACAGAGACTGGAAACATTAGGTACTGCTGATTTAGTACTGGAAAATGCTGTTTGGTGTGTTTCTTCAAGGACAGTTTAAGTATGTCTTAAGTCTTCTGTTTGTCTACTGAATGTTTTGATTTTAATTTTTGGATAAATATGTGTGTTGGTTGCATTATATTGTGCTTCATTCTCCATTCCTTTGTCTGAAAATAATAGTTTAGTTATGATTACATTTTGTGGATTAGAACACAAGTTATATCATTTATCAGGCAATATTTAGGAATCCACAGTTATAACAATTTGCATATAAAAGTACATTTTTTTAAAAAAAGTAGTTTTTCTTCTGTGGAAAAAGTGTTACTGAATCCTGAGAGGGAACAACTATCTTGTATGTTGGCTTCCGAACTGGAAAACTCTTTTCATAAATCAAAAATGTACTAATTGTATTTTTAGCTTTCCTCTATAACTTTTGCTCCTCGGTTAATAGATATTGCTGACTCCTGTTTGTTGACTAGATTGGCTCTCTTTCAGAGCGTCTCCTTTTTGTTTTCGTGTCACCTTGTCATTTTTAAATTGATTGGGGCACCCCTGGAGGAAATGGTCTGTGAAGGACAGGAGCACACAGAGGGCTCTGTACCCAGGGCAGCTACAGAGCCAGCCTTGGGGGAGAGAAGCACGCAGAGAGAAGCTGGGTGCTGGCTGTACTCACCTTCCAGGAGGAAATGGGGCACTCAGCTGAGGATGAGCCTGGCCTGATAAACCATTTGTGCTGGGATTGGTTGCTTTAATTTTCTTGCTGGTTGTATTTTGTAGAATCAGTGCATTCATATTTTGTATATTTTTGTCCACCCTCTAATGTCTTTTCAGCAGCCGCCTCATTCATTTTGATCTATACTACCATTCTTAATTTTACTCTCTATCTCTCAGTGCCTTTTTTCTCCTTTATCTCACAAAGTGTTACATAAAAGAAAGAAATTATCAATTCCCAACTTGACTCTCACTGGGATTAAACATGACAATAGGTCTGATCTGATTTCATCATCATTTAAAAAAAATCATCTATTATTTTTCACTTTATGTTTCTGTGTGGGAGCAAACTGTTGAAATACTTACTTAAGGTATACTAAGCTGATCTTCTGTATATTAAGATAATCGAAAATGAATCTTGATGTGAATGGAAGGGGAGAGGGAGTGGGAAAGGGGAGGGTTGTGGGTGGGAGGGACGGTATGGGGGGGGAAGCCATTGTAACACATGAGTCGTACTTTGGAAATTTATATTCATTAAATAAAAGATTAAAAAAAAATAAAAAATAAAAAAATAAAAAAAAAGAAAAAAAAAACAAAGTGTTACATAATAAATACATGGTGTTAGTAAACTGTTTTTGCAGAAGAGCTCACATTACTTTCTGAAGGAATCTGCTAATTAATCTTTACAGAATCCCTGAGAGGTAGAAAGGGCTGGATGGGGTATTCAGCACACAATTCACTAGACCATGCTGTCTCTCTATTATAATAGAGTATTATTATTATGTTAAAATGTTTATACACTGAGCACATAAATTTGTAGAGATTGATGTAAACCAATCCCTTGGCAAAAATCTGAACATGCCTGTGGCATTAAATTAAATTGTAAAGCAAGTTTTATCATAATCTGGTGTTTAAAGAATTATTCCAGATCCCTACGCTAAACCTCTATTGGAGCTTGTTTCCTTTATCATGTCTCCTTGGGAGCCACAGAGGGCAGTTGAGCTACTGAACTTCGGGGATTTCAGCAATGACAAACTCAGATTCTTGATAGCACATTTAAAAATTACAAGTTCCTCTGGCAAGTGTGTTACTTATGTGCATGTCTATAATTACTTAATTGACTTATAATTAGCATTTTTATGTAGACATAGTGATATTTATGGAAACCTGATGTTTTGTGCTTTTCCATGTGGATCATGTGGATTACCCTTTCTACAAAACAAAACAAACAAATGAAACAAAACACCTTGTAAACTTTGCCTCTGAAGAGAGGAAGCTCCACTATGTTTACCTGAAAGCAATTTGTAGTCCTAGGGTGTGTTAGCATTTCCCCCACAACAGCATATGGATTCAATGGCAGAAGAGCAACCAAACTAGAGCAAGCAAAGAGAAGGGTGGAGAGGCAGTCTGTGCTGTCACTTCCTTTATCTTTTTTTCTCAATCTGTGCATGTTGTCTTTCTCTCTACCTTCCTTTAACCTGTAGCAATTGAACACATAGGGAAATACCCTACTCTTGAGTTCTTCTTCCATCTAAGCACACACAAAGATAGCACATTCGTTCTGATAGGGATCCTCAAGTGTATTAGAGGAGTTTGGAGACTTAAGAAAACTTAGTTGTGTATCAGTGAGTCCCAGAGGGCTGCTTTCCAGCATCTGTTGGGCTTCCAACAGAGGAGGATGTGTATTGAGGTTGGCTTGGGTGCTATGGAAAGTTCAGAGATAGGGAGTTTTTATTTGTAAGCCCAAGTGCTCAGGAGGATGAAATGCGTTCTTTGATCACTGAAGAAAACTATGCCTTCCTGGGGAGAATTTGTGGAGAATTAGATTCCAATAGCACCGACACCCCTGACTCTGGCTGACGAGGGACATTTCTGGTGTTAGTAAGAAGGAGCATATGGTGATGAAAGTGAAACTGAGGGGAAGCTGATTTATCAACAGCTTAGCCTCAGAGGTTTTCCATTTCAACTCCCTTCTTTCAACTCTGGCTTCATGACGTGGGGGGAAATGGAGCAAAAAAGTATTATTTATAAAAAATTGCTAAAGAAATGGATAATATTTGAACTAATAAATGACTGAAGAATTTTTTTTTCTTTACACTTCCATCCTTTATGCTCACTCAGCACCTCCTGCCAAAGACTTGTTTGGAGATGTCCACATCTGGCTTTGTGCAGTTCTCAGTTCACCCACAACCCCCCAGGGTCTGCAGAGCCTTGGGCTGCCCTGTGATCCCTGACCAGCTCAGCAGGGTTCAGCAGAGTGGGTCATGTTACTGGGGTCAGCGCAATGTCAAACTGTCTTTCTATATTGATGTAGAGAAATAATTGCTGCTGTGTGCTATAATGGCCCTGTGTTTGCAAATATGTTTTTTTTCTGCCTCCCATAATCCTCTTTAAGAGCCAAAGATGAAATCACTGTATCACCCAGATTTTTATCTTCTAAGTTTCATTTAGTTAATTCACAAAGTATTTTGTGAAAACAATTATTCAAGTAATATGCTAAAAAGTATAGAAAATTGATTTGTTTTTATTAATGTATGGTATGTTTATTTCATTTGAAAGACAGACAGACACACACACACACACATGAACACAGAGATCTTCCATCTGCTGGATAGCTCCCCAAATGCCAGCAACATTCAGAGCTTGGCTAGGTTGGATCCAGGTGGATCCAGGTGTCTAAAATTGTTAGGTCTCCCATGTGGGTGGCACAGTCCAAACCAATTGAGCCATCACTTGCTGCCTCCTAGGGTGAACATTAGCAGGAATCTTTAATAAGAAATGTAACTGGGATTTGAATGCCAGCATTCTGAAATGGATTTTGGAGTCCCAGGCAGTGTTTTAACTGTGGCACTAAGCACTCCTCCCAGTTTTCTTTATTTTTTTTTCATACTTATTCTATTATTAATTTTACAGGCAGAGTGATGGGAGCAAGGGAAGAGATAGAAAGAGAGAGAGAGAGTGATCTTCCATCTAGGGCTTCACTACCCCAGTGGCTTCAATGTGTATTTAAAAAATATGTATAAATGATTACTTTCATTCCCCAAAGATGGCTTTGCAAATCGACAAGGATGGCTCATGAGCTATGTTATTAAATTGGTTTTGGAAAGTATTGTGCCTCAATAAATGACTTTTTAAGCTTCTGTTTTATTGGATAATAGTATTTGTTTCTATGATAAAGTTCCATGAGAGGGTATTCACACAGAGGAAAAGGCTAGAGATTGTGTAGTGTTTGAAAACTCACTAAGTGACATGGAGAAGCTACTACTGTGCTTGCTAAATCAAGGTGCCCCTTGTGAGTGTGCCAGCTCTGCCCTAACATGCCTGGTGCAGGGAAGACATTGGTGTTGGACCATTGGTTTCCATGGCATTCACAAGGTGCTGTTAGGGAGTTTTGAACTGAAAGCCAGGGAAACTTATATTAAATATAATAAGTAAATGCAATTTAACACAAGCTGTATTTTCAGGTTGATGACATGGAGATATGTTGAACAAAACCTTAATATTTGTGAATTTTAAAAAGTATTGCTACTAAAAAGGAAAATATCAGAAGCTCTCACTAAACAAACACACATACACACTCAATGGGTCTGTTATAGAATTGGTAATTAACAAAATGTTTACTCTGTACACTGCTGGTAACTGCTATTTACAAATACTCTATCAGGGATGATGGGAAATGGTTGCAGATAGAATCTGAGGTGTCATTAATAAATAAAAGCCTATGATCTTTGAATACTTCTCTCTACTCATCATACTAAAATTTGGGGAAACGTGTAGCAGAAATTATACAGCTATTCTTATCAAAATTAAATCAGTATTTTAATGGAAACTTCGGGGATACATTTTTGGATTTTGTTTTCTTCCTTATTTTTAACTGCATAAATATTTCAAATGATAGTTATTGAGAGTACTTTTTTTCTGGGGCTTCAATTTAAAAAGAAAACAATAAGTAGCTCTTTGGTTTGCCACTGGAGTATATATCTATCGGCTTTCAACTGCATTGATCCCCATCAAAGTGGCTCTCTGCCCTAACAGATCTACCTGATAAGCAATTCTGTAGTCTGCAAAGGAAAGCCATTCATTGGGGAATGAGTCTATTTACTTTGTGTTTTTAATTAAAGATGTCTAATGTTGGCATGCCTGTTGCTTTTCCATTTTCTCAAACATCACAAATCAATACTTTTCTATTTGTCTTAATCTAGGATCTAATTTATATTAATTTTTGTTGTTAATTAAAATTAGGCTGTAACACATCGAAAAAAGAAGTTTAAGTCCAAAAAAGTTTTTTCAACTTTCTTTCTCTTTCTCTTAATTTAAATTTACTCTGAGTAGAAATTTGGCATAATTGTTCATTCTGGGATGTGTATGATGTCCAGCTCTGTTACATCCAGCTTGCCATGGCTCATCAAGTGTGCTCCTTCTAGTTTAAATATGTGCTTTTACCATGTCTTGGGATGATGAATGATGAGTAGGAAAGCTAAACAAACAGAACTCCATGGACTGAAGACCAGATCAAACTGGTTTAAATGATTTGACTTGTGCCCCTGGCCACCTTGTTCAGGATCCTTATGGGACAGTTCTTATTACTGATTAGATGTTTCCACTCTTAATGTATGAATATGGGTGTGTGCAACGAGAGCTCTGACCTGAGAAATCAGTAGGTTTGTGTTAAAACCTTGGCTGTACATTATTCCTAATGATCTTTACCTTCTTAGGTGTATCTCATATTCACAACTTAAGATTTTTGTCCAATTATTGTCAGCCATAGCATTAGGTATTCTTTACAATCTTGCATATATTTGGTAAATATTTACTAGTTATGTTTACTTTCAAGTGTTTGAATATAATAGTAAGTAGACTAAGGCTAAAGATGTGGGGAGCAATCCGGACTAGACTGAGTTACTGGAATTAAGACTTATTCTATGCATCTGCTCCCACAATAAGGCGCTGGGAGAGAAGTAAACAGCTTCTACACAGCTGCCTCCAGTTCAGCTAATAAACTGTAGGACTTGCTTCTGATTGGAGGAGAGCAGCGTACTCGGCGTGTGGGCAGCCGAGTTGGGATTGGCGGAGGAGGACTATAAAGGAGGAGAGAGACGGCATGCACCAGGAACATCTAAGGGGAACATCTAAGGGGAACACCTGTGCAGCCCCCGAGAGAGCCGGCCGGCGGTGTGCCGCTCCCCTGCGGAAGTGGGGAATGTGGCCAGGGGGAACTGCCCTTCCACGGAGGTGGAAGGGATAGTAGCCAACCCGGGAAGAACCAGCAGCAAACCCGGGGAGGGCCGAGCAGACGAAAGAACAGCGCAGGGTCCTGTGTCGTTCCTCCACGAAGAGGGGGAGTGACATAATGGTGCCGTGACTCGGATATGAAGCCTAGGCAGGGTTTAGTGTTGTTCCCCCATGAAGACGGGGAGCGACAAAAGATCAAGCCCTGGGGCCTATGTAGGATAGCTTCTTCCTGGTAGGGTACAGTGCATTAAATAAATATTTTCTAGTATAGAGCTCAGACTAGCCTTAACACTGACAGTACTGTTATTATCATTTTAAAAAAGATATTATGCCGCGAGCGTCTCAGGGAGTCTGGCCAGCAGACTCAACCCAGGGCCCACGACAACGGTTTCTCGGGCTAGAAAAGAACGAACGACGCTTATCGGGCTTCGGTAGACTTTTTATTAGAGAAAGTAGACGTGGCAGAGGTAGAAAGGAAAGAGGAAAGGAGAGGAGAGAGAGAGAGTTTCCTCCTCACACTCGAGGCTTATATACAAAGTGTGACCAATCAGAAGCAAGCTAGAGTCCATGCATCAGGCACACCAGTCCAGTCTCTGTTCACGTGAAGGGCACGCGTCCTTCGGCCAATCAGGTGAGGTGTCACGCAGCAGGCAGGCAGGCAGACTCACTGCCGGGGGTCCTGGCACCATCTTGTTGTTTACCACGACCTGGATCCCTCCGCCATTGGAGAGCCCCGCCCGTTGGAAAGCCCCTGGTCAAAACCCGAAAGTAAAAACCTCCACCTAGCAATGCCGCCACGAACTATCCCCAACAATATTAGAGAGAGAGCTTCCATCCTCTGGTTCACTCCCAAAATGGCTGTAACGTCCGGGGCTGGGCCAGGCCAAAGTCAGAAGCTTGGAGCCTCATCTGGGACTCCCACATGGGTGAAGGGGCCCAAGCACTTAGGCCATCTTCTACTGCTTTCTCACAAGCATTATCAGGGAGTTGGACTAGAAGTGGAGCAGTTGGGACAGGGTCCGGCACCCATGTGGGATGCCAGCGCTGCAAGCAGTAGCTTAATTTGCTGTGCCACAGCACCAGCCCCTCTTATTATCTTTGGCATTTCTGCTTTTTTGCCCATAAATGGAAAGAGAATGATTTGACAAATGGTTGATTGCATATGGACAAATTAAGAACTGCATTACTTCTTTCTGTTACTCTAGTATTTCTTGCTATATGGGGGAAATACTGAGAAAATTTCCTTTGAAAATAGAAATAGAATTGCACATATAATCTGGAAATGCTAGTTTATAGATTTTTTTAAAGCACAGTTTACTCTGGTTTTAATATATTGGGACTGTGTTTGTCTCCAGGTTTTTGTCACATGCCCTTTTATAATATTCTCAGTATTAGCAAATAGCTAATCATTCAACCATTCATTTGACAAACATTGTGCAAATTTTTTCCATACATTATGATATTATTTGTTTGGCTAAGAGGCTGGAATTAATTCAAGACAGCTATTAAGGGGGGAAGCCTAAGCTATTCACTGGGATCAATTCGTAAATCATGCTTGAATGTTATCCTAACCTCACAGAAATGAATATGTGTCCTTTCCCCAACCTTTACTTCTTTGTTTGGAGTCAGTTGTGAGCTAGGTTGCCCCAGCTCAACATTGAGTCTCCTCCCCAAGTATTGATCTCCTTTCAGAATCTGTCTCTGTATTACTATTTCTAGAGGCCAGGTCAGCGGGGATATTGTTTTGAGAGAGCAGGTCATACATTTCATTAGGGTAACATGAGATTGTGTTCTGACCTCTCTTCTCTTTAACTTGATTCTCAATAGTTGACAGAGCTCTTACATGTCTGTTTTCTAACAGAAGACAAACTATAATCATTCTCTTATATGACAGTTTCATAATCTGTTTATCAAAAAGCAGCATAAATTGACAACTGTTACAACTAAAATGCAATTTTTTGATCAGTGTGCTCTCAGTCTTTTATTTAAAAGACTTATCCAAAACAATATTTTGGCTGGTATGAGAACACATCAAAAAGTTAATGAAAAAATGGGATTAAAAGATAAGTTTATTTTGTTGCAAAATTTTTTGAAATCAATGCATAGTGTTTTCATAATATGCATGTTTCATGAATGTTTTGAAGATCTCACAATTGAATGCATTACTGATTTTGAATGCATCAAAATAAACGTTATCTTTTAAGAAAAGATATTTTATTTATTTGAAAGGCCAGGAGAAAGATAGAGCTTTCTTATGTGTTGTTTCACTCTCCAAATGCAGCAGCAGCCAGTGCTTGACCGGATGAAAGCCAGGGTCTCAGAAGTCCATCCAGCTCTCTCATACAGGTGGCAGACACCCAACCACTTAAGTTGTCACCTGCTGCCTCCCAGTGTGCACATCAGCAAGAAACTAGAATCGAGAGCAGAGCTGGAACTTAAAACCAAGCTCTCTAGTATGGCATGTCATAAGTCAACATCTTAATGCCACACCACATGCACACCCCTAAACCTATCTTTTAATTTCATTTTCCGTGTGTTTTGGAAGTGCCCATGTAAGTCCCAGAGAGTTTTTGTAAAGCTTAGTTCCAAGTTAAATGTTCAGTATATGTTTATTGAGTTACTTTCTGTAAGAACGTGAGAGACAGCTACCTTCACATTAGTGAAACTCTTTTTTCCCCCCAGACAGATGCTGTCGTGCTGGTCTGTAAGCAGTAAGGCTCTAAAGGTGGCAGGTCACTCATTGCCTCACAGCTAGAGAAGGGTTAGAGAAGCTTCTGGTAGGAAATAAGCTTCTGTGGGGTTGTGCTCTGTAAAGGAGAGATGCGCCTGGGGATTTAGTGTATACTCTTTGACACCTGGACAAACCTTTTTAGGATAGAAGTCTCAATTCTTGTAAAAGTGCATGAACCTCATATCCATACTTTCTTAAAAATTAGGGTTTGTTAAAATATAGGTCTGCAATTAAATAACATTGTGTAATAGTTTTATACCATACACCATTTTAGGGAGCTGTTTGAAACTCACTGGTATCAGAACCTTAGAATTAGGATATTTGGGAAAGATTGTTTGAAATATAGGCAGCCTGTCTTCTTCCTCTGTTTCCATGTTACCTAAAAATCTGTGAGTGTCCCCAAATCAAACTGGATCTGTAGAGATCTGGCATAAGGAACACATCAATTTGACCACTGGAATTGTTTTACTGAATCAAATTATACTGATAATTGTTTGCTACAGTTATTGGTAGAAAGTTTAAAGCCAATTTAAGACTCTCTAATAAGAAGTCTATAAATGTTTATGATAAACATACTTTGCATTTTACTCCTGGCTCTAGTTGATGTCCTCATTCTCATTTTTATTTATTTCTTCCCTCCGATTTTATTTTTATGGAATTTTTTTTTCTGTTAAGATATTCTTTCAGCTGTCTTTAGTCTTCTGGCATGAAAACAGAATCTAAACAAATACAAAACATCTGTAGCAGGAAAGCAGAACTCGAAAAGAAACAATTTTGTTTTTCTTTTTTGAACTTTTTTCCTGTGGTCGAAGACATTACTTCAGCAGTGTTAATTAAATAAGATGGCCTGATAAATGCAATTAGCAAATATAAAAAAATCCATTTTTTAAATTGCAGGTATCGTACAACCTATGATCTTATTTATTAACTTAGAACATTGCACCTTGTAATTAATGGATTCTATTTCATATTAACAAATGGTTTTTATATTTAATCATTTGATGTTTAAATATATATTTCATATTATATGTGCATAGCTACAATTTAGGTGCATAGCTACAATTTAGGAGAGTTTTCTTAAGTAATTAGAAAACCCACTGTTCCTCAAGAGTGTAGACAAGAGTTATAAACAATAATCAAATGTGAAAATGTTAATTTCACTCATATGTTATTTTTTGTGTTCTGTATGTTAGTTAACTACAAATTAGGGAAAACGTGATAGTTGTCTTTTTTCGGAGTGGCTTATTTCACAAATAATGGTCTCCAGTTGCATCCATTTTGTTGTGAAAGACAGGATTTCATTCTCTTTTTATGCCTGAGTAGTATTCTGTTGTGTATATATATCACAATTTCTTTATCTAGTGATCAGTTGTCGGAAACATCTCTGTTGATTCCATGCCTTAGCTGTTGTGAATTCAGCTGCTATAACCATGTGGTTGGGGTAACACTTTCATATGCTGACTTCATATGATCCCCAGGAGGGGAATATCTGGGTCATATGGTAGATCTATTTTCAGACTTCTCACGAATCATTGTACAGTTTTCCATAACAGTTGTACTAGTTTACGTTCCCACCAATAGTATGTTTGGTTACCTTTTTCTCTACATCCTAGCCAGCATTTGTTATTTTTTGATTTTTGTGTAATAACCATTCTAACTTGTGTGAAGTGATTGATTCTCATTGTGGTTTTTATTTGGAATTCCCTGAAGGTGCTTGATTCTGAGCATCTTTTCATGTGTCTGTTTTCCATTTGTATTTCATCCTTTGAAAAATGCCTGTTGATATCCTTAGCCCAAAACTTTTTTTAAAAAAGATTATTTATTTTCAAGGCAGAGTTACAGACAGGCAGAGGCAGTGAGAGAGAGAGAGGGAGGTCCTCCACCAGTTGACTTACTTCCCAAATGGCCGCAATGGGCAGAGCTGGGCTGATGTGAAGCCAAGAGCAAGAAGCCTCCTCTGGGTCTCCCATGTGGGTACAGGGGAGCAAGGACCTGGGCCTTCCTCCACTGGCTTCTCAGGCCACAGCAGAGAGCCAGATCAGAAGTGGTACAGTTGGGACCCCAACCAGCGCCCATATGGGCTACTGCACCAACAGGCAGTGGCCCAACCAGCTACGCCACAGCACTGGCTCCTCCTAAGCCCAATTCTTAACTGGTTGGTTTGTTTTGTTGTTGAGTTTCTTGAGCTCCTTTTATATTCTGGATATTGATCATTTATCAGATGTATAATTTGCAAATATTTGATACCATTCTGTTGTTTGCCTCTTTGTTGAGTGTTTCCTTTGCCGTGCAGAAGTTTCTTAGCTTGATTTAATCACATTTGTCTAGTTTTGCCTTCATTGCCTGTATTTCTTGAGTCTTTTCCAAGAAGTCTTTACCTTTTGCCAATGTCTTTTTTTTCTTAAAGATTTATTTTATTTATTTGAAAGGCAGAAGTACAAAAGAGAGGTCTTCCATCTGCTGGTTCATTTCCCCAGATGGCTGCAATGACCAAGGCTGGGCCAGGCCCCATTCAGGAGCCAGGAAATTCTTCTGGGTCTCCCACGTGTGTGCAAGGATCCAAGCACTTGGGTCATCCTCCACTGGTCTCCTAGGCACATCAGTGTGGAGCTGGATCAGAAGGGGAGCAGCCAGGACTCTAACCAGCACCCATTTAGGGTGACTGCACTTCAGGCCGGGGCTTTAACCTGCTTTACCACTGTGCTGGCCCCATTTTTCCAATGTCTTACATTGTTTTCCCTTTGGTAATCTGATGGTTTCAGGTCTTTTATTTAGATCCCTTATCCATTATGTACTGATTTTTGTATAGGGTATAAGATAAGGGTGTCGTTTCATACTTCGGTATGCTTAGATCTTATTTCCCAACACCTTTGTTGAAGAGACTGTCCTTTCTCCAGGGGTTGATTTTAGCTCCTTTGTCAAAGATTAGTTCATTGTAGATGGGTGGATTAATTCCTGGGGACGCTTTATCTGTGCCATTGGTATACATGTCTATTCTTTTGCCAGTACCAAGCTGTTTTGATTATGACTTCCCTGTAATGTGTCTTGAAATCAGGTATTGTGATGCTTCAAGCTTTATTTTTATTCTTCAAGGTTTTTTGTTTGCTATTCTGGTCTAAGAGAAGTTTTACATATGTGATGCCACTGATGAAAAAATTCTACAAAGTAGCATGATTTTTATTTATTACCTTCAGTTTCAAAATGTAGTTGGGTTATGATTTGCCAAAAAATAAAACAGAAAATATATCATGTGAGAAAAAAGATTAAATGTTGAAAGAACCTTAAGAATTACATATAGTTCACCAAGTACAACAAATTATCTTTTAGTTTATGAAATATAAATATTGAAATAGACTCAGAAAGCATTTTGTTCAGGCTTTTCATTTAATGTAGGAGAATAACTGGAGTTCACTAGAATTTTCCATAGAGGTGATGCTACACAGTTATTGACAGAGTAGATATATGGTTATTACTTGTGGCAAACAGTTCTCTTTTTGTCATGTCTCCCAATGCAATAATCAATTCAAATTCTGGAGTACTCAAATGAATATTAATTCTCATGTTCATTGGGGCAATACTATCCTCTGTGTAACTTCAAACAGAGTTGAGTTGTGGCATCCTTGATCCTGATGATGGTCTTAAGATCTTTCACCCCTGGGTAAAGTTTCCGTGTTTTTACTCTTTCAGATCTTTATTGTAACTGTTCTTAAATTAAATTGTACCGCTGCCATTTAGTCAATTGATTAGCTCTTTTCTCCTTACAATGATAGGTTCCATGAAAGTGAAAACTGCCATATGCCCTTAATTCTTTTTTTTTTCAAATTTTTATTTTATTTTTTTTTTTACCTAAAAATTATACCTATTTGTGGGCTACCACGTGATGTTTTGACATATGTATACCTTGTGTGATGTTCAAATCCAGGTAAACAACTCTCCTCAAACAATTATTTACTTATGGCAAAAACATTCAAAAGCCTATCTTCTGACTTAATACAATATCATTATGAATAGTCACCCTCCTGTGCAATGGAACACCAGAACTTTATCCCCTTTCTGACTATAACATAGTACCTGTTGGTAAAGATTCCCACCTCCAATGCCTCTCTTGTACTTTTCCTAAACTGTAATAAGTGTCATTACACTCTTTGCTTCTGTGAGTCAACTCTTTTTGGGTTACACGTATGAATGAGATCATGGAATTCATTCTTTCTGTCCAGAAAAAATTATGGACTTTGCCTGTTGGCTATAAACAGTCCAAAACAAACAAATATAAATAGATTAACCATTTCAAGTTTCATACTGAAATAAGAAAACAATGCATATTGAAATAATTTTTGCAACATTGCATTCAAGAGCATGGGATTCAGAGTCATTTGAGTTCAAATCTTAGTTCTCTGCTGTTTATTGTGAGCTTGGTTAAATGAATCTGTATCTGTGAAGCTCTGTGCCTTTATCTCTAGAATAATGACAGTACCTGTATAAAGTGGTTAGTATTAAAATGAAGTACTAGTGAAGATCAAGGTACTGTGTGTATGGGAAGTGTTCGTATTAGTGTAGGGTATTTCACAATCATACAAATTGACATATTGTTCACTTTAGAGCAGTAACATGACTGGGCTTTTCCAGTAATTCAAAATTTGCTTTCAAACATGATTATATTTAATAATATTAGTTGTTGGGTCTTACCAGCCCCCCAAAAATTTCACATTCATTTATATTGATTTTATATGTTAGCTTAAACAAGAAATCTGTCTTTTGACTTTTTCCTTGGTAAACTAACACAGTCCAGATAGACAGAGATTCATTTTAACCACTGGGCTGATACAGCATATACTCTTCTGTCAGATGGACTACAAGTTTAATAGTGAGACTGAATCACTGCTTGGATCCAGAATAAAAGTGCTTTCAGGATGATTTATGAAGTAACCTATGGAACAATCTAGATTTTTTTATTTGGATGTGAATGCCAGTGATGGCCTCTGCAGATCATCTATCTGTTCATGGTATTATTTCATATTTTAAATTGATTTAAGAGAATTAGAAATCCTGGGGAACAGTTTATTATGAAATACATAGTAAATTTAAAAATCTTCTAAAAGCATTTTCAAAATAATGATATTATTGATTAGTAAATTATCTTTGTAGGTCCATGTTAAAACACTAGATAATGTGTATAGTTTTCTGAATTTTGGAGAACACCAGTGTCTATAAGAGCTGGAAAATGTCATTCGGGATAAAGTCGAGACAGAGGATATGAATCCTATATTCTGTCATAGGAATGCACTTAAATTCTGGAAACTAAAAACACTAACGAAATGATGACATTTTAGTCTTGTGATTTGTAAGCATCTTCTTTTTTTGAAGTACTTGGGTATCATTTAAACTTTCTATCTCAGCACCAATATTTTTATTGCTATCATATTGTAAAAATAGTATTTATTGAGAGTAAATTTGTATCTTCCATAATAAATTTTATGATTTAGAGTTGTTGGTATAGTAATTTTTTTTCTACTCTTGCTCTAAGGAACTCAAGGAAATCTTTCAGTAATACAAGTGGAAGCCTGACTTATCTCTGTGTCTGTGTTTGAGAATATAGTGTACCTAACTTTATAATTTTTTATTGGTGAATAATTATTTTATATTGATAGTGTGATGAAAGCATGTAAAATTCATTCTGTTATGGGACTTCTGAGTTATTCCAACGATAAGTTGCACCATCGGCATTGATTAGCCATCTCTGTATCCTCTACTAGATTTTTTTTTTTTTTTGGTTAAAGATTTATTTATTTGAAAGGCAGAGCTACAGAGAGAGTGAGTGAGAGAGGTCGGTCTTCCGTCTGTCCACTGGATTTCTCCCCAAATGGCCACAATAGCTGGAGCTGAGCACATCTGAAGCCAGGAACCAGGAGCTCCAGTGCGGGTGCAGGGCCCCGAGGTCTTGGGCCATCGTCTACTTTCTTTCCCAGGCCACAGCAGAGATTGAAAGTGGAGCAGCATAAGCCGGCACCACAGCTCACTAGGCTAATCCTCCGCCTTGCGGCACCAGCACATCGGTTCTAGTCCCAGTCGGGGCGCCGGATTCTGTCCCGGTTGCCCCTCTTCCAGGCCAGCTCTCTGCTGTGGCCCGGGAGTGCAGTGGAGGATGGCCCAAGTACTTGGGCCCTGCAGCCCATGGGAGACCAGGATCCTGCCATTGGATCAGCGTGGTGCGCCGGCCACAGCGTGCCAGCCGTGGCGGCCATTGGAGGGTGAACCAACTGCAAAGGAAGACCTTTCTCTCTCTCTCTCTCACTGTCCACTCTGCCTGTTAAAAAAAAAAAAAAAAGTGGAGCAGCAGGATTTGGAACTGGTGCCCATCTGGGATGCTGGCACTGTAGGTGGCGGCTTTACCTGCTTCATCACAGCACCGTCCCCTAGAATACTTCTTAATGGAAAGTCATGAGTATATTCAAGGGAGATGATCATACACATTCCTGTGTTTCAAATAGAAAGACTGTTGGTCAGACCCATCACACTGTAAACATGTTTGCTCTAGAGTTCAATCTTAAATTGATTACAGTAGAAGATAAAACAATTTAAACTGTAAGTTTGAAGGAGTTTTATGGATTCAGGTTCATAACAGAGGTCTATGGATCAGTAGGTTGTACACAATTGAGCCTCAAAGGCTTGTAAACTCAATTATACATAATCCGTTAGGGAAAGAGGAATGGTTTTTGCAGGACAGGTTCTGGAACTTCACAAAGATTAGGTACCACTACTTTCTGTAAACAATGATATTTCCTTTAACTTCACACTAAAAATATTCCATTGTTTATTGTTTTAACTACTAATTTATCCGTGAATAAATCCCATTACAACCTGCATGTGAAAAACCTCATTATATATTTCATATTGGGGTTCTTGTAGGAAATTGAATTGTTAACATATTAAAGAGTACAATTAATATGATAATACTTTTTATTTTCCTGACAAACTTGGTTAAATAATTCAGTATGACAGTAATTTGAAGTGTGTTTGTTTCAACTCTTCCAAATAAAGTGAATAAACCAGTAAGATATACTAAGGAAACAAAGCGTGGGCCAGAGAATAAACATTAGTAGCCTTGGAAGAGAACCAGAGGTATTTATAATCACAGTTTGCCAGGCCTGAGTAAGGATCCCTTCAAAGTGAAGAACACTAGTGTGCTAGTGTTTTGAGAAAATGCTTTTAAACTTTGATCAAGGAGGGGGGCCTCTGAGTACAGGCCAGGGTGCCAATAGGGATTTGCACCTGATCAGACCTTTCTTTTTTTGAGTACTTAATAGCCACTTCTGCCAGAAAACCAGATCAAAGCATAGCAGGGGAGATTAGTACATTGGTTTTATCAGCCATTTTCCAGCTACAGTTCTGATAGTGTTGATAACAGGGTGGGGGTGAATAAAATCATCTGCTTTCAACCTCCCTGGGATGCTTTCATCTTGATTTGCCCAAGAACCTGGGAGGACCATGTCTGCAGTGTGGACACCTGGTCTGTGCCCTTGCCATCCCTGGCAGTAGAAAGCACTTAAGTAGTAATCACTGCTCGGGCTCTGGGCAGTCAGCTACCATGCTTCCTTTGCTTTTGACTTGGCAGCTGCTGCGGTTTCTTCAGCACCTGGTCCTCTGCAGCCATCTCAGTTACCTTGGCTTGACTACAGAAGATGTTTGAGGTTTGTGTTTCTCCCACTATTATCAAGGCAAAGAGTTGCAGCTTCTATTCCCTCCCTCCATAGACCACAGAACTTGTGCAGCCTTTTGTCTGGCCCTTTTTATTCCTTCTGGGCACCTCTTGATGTTCAGGACCTGAATAAAGCAAATCTTACTTGCCAGAAGTTGACAGTTGAAATCAGAATCAGCACTTTGAGATTAAAAAGACTTCAGCTATCCAGTCCTGCCTTTTCCTTTTTTTTTTTTTTTTTTAAACATATATGGAGTTTAAAAAAATAGGAGTTAGAATCTTGGTCTCTTGATGATTGACTGCTATGCTGATTTCCCCATGACAAGCTTCTACTCTGGTTACATTTAAACGTAATAATTCCTGAGATAGTTTTATTTCTTCTCTTTGCCTGAGAAGTAAATTAACATTTTCTTGAATAATATTTTGATGACATGGGTACTAAGAAACCTTCAAAATACAATTAAAAAATTGATACTGCAGGATGCTGCCTATTCAACATTTTATAAAAACACTTGTATAGTAATGTTTCTAAAATTTCTTCCATTTGTACTGTATATGGAAAATGCAAATAATTCAGTATGGTGGAATTGTAGCTTTCAAATGGAATATGAAGGTACTTTATAAAAATGTCTATGGAAAAATGGAGTTAAAGGTGGGATTAGATAGAGTTTTATTTTGGTACATCTTTTAAAATATTTATGTATTTATTTGCAAAGTAGAGAGACACAAAGAGAAAGAGATTTTCCATCTACTGGTTTATTCCCCAAATGGCCAAAACATCCAGCTCTTATACAGGTTTAAACCAAGTGTGAAGAACCCCATTCTGGTCTCCCACATGGGTGGCAGGGACCCAACTATTTGGGCCAACTTCTGCTGATTCCCAGATACATTAACAGGAAGCTGGATGGGACTCAAATGGGCATTTTGATATTGGATGCTTTGTTGCAGGTGAAGTCTTAATCTGCTGCACCACAACTCCAGCTCCGGATACAAACTGAAAACAAGAACATTGACAACAACAACAAAACCACAAAACTTAATTTGTTCCACAATATCCATTTTCTATGAACTCTATGGAGACATCCTCATATGTTTACTTTTAGTACCTTTTAGCTCCCCTCTTAAAATCAATGTGTATTGACTATTTATGATCACTATATGCAGTTTTGTAAGGTTAGGTGGTGAAATGTGGTACAATCTGAAATACCTCGACCTTTGAATCAGTAGCACTCAGTTTAAAGTCCTATTTCTGTCTCTAATATACTGAAGCCCTTGGAATCTGATTTAAGCTATTTATTGTCACTTTTCTCATCTGAAAAAAAAAATGGTACTACTTTCTAGATACTATCTAAGCTTTCCTCAGTACAGAAACCCTAACAGATGACCTGGAGCAATTTTACTATTTAATGTTATTTTGTATGTGTGATTACGTGTTTATACTTATCCATTGTTTAAATAATACATGGTTGGCATTGCTGCCATTTACTGCTGTTAAAACTCTATCTGAATTCTAACATCATTCCAAGGGGGAAGCACAATCCCGTTGCAGCTATCTGTTTTTATGATGTGGTTTCCAGGAAACCTTCATGGCCCCAAAGCAAGGGCTGCCTATTACAGGCTAAGGATAATCGACTAGCAGGCGCAATCAGCAGAAGGGAAAGTTAATTTAATTGGTGTAAAGACTTTCTTGCAGCCACAGAGAATGCTAAATTGATTTTGTTTTAATACATAGAAAAACTGCAGTGTATTATACAAGGGAAGTTGCTTTTGGAGAATATATTACATTTGATGTACTACATCAATAATTTTAGGAAACGTGAAAATAACTGCCCCGAATTTAACACTATCCTGCACACATGTGAGGTCTCTTCCCTAAGGCTTGTACAGGTAGTTACTGAAACGCACATAAATAAAGATTGTGTGTAAATATAGCTGCTGTTTTATGTTTTTAGCTATCAATACATTACAATTGAACTGTTTCCATTTACATAGGCATGTAC
This sequence comes from Oryctolagus cuniculus, assembly GCF_964237555.1. NCBI lineage: Eukaryota > Metazoa > Chordata > Mammalia > Lagomorpha > Leporidae > Oryctolagus > Oryctolagus cuniculus. The sequence continues at coordinate 41,129,785 of NC_091436.1, forward strand.
TCCAGTGTTGGCCCCGTCTCTCTATTTCTATGACACAGTCATTCTCAGAATTAACTCAGTTTTTATCATAATACAGAACTCCCCTCATTTGTTTGAATTAAAATCAGTTAATGAATTATGTCATCTTTGTACTGTGTTCCCTATCTGGGTAACCTTCCCTGATGCCATTGCCACTGGGATTTCTATATGGCATTCTGCTGATGAATTGGCCTGTCTGGAAGCAGTATCCAAAGTTTGGATTCTGCAAATTCCTACTAAATGCATGTCCTTTAAATGTTATACCTGACTTTGGGACATCAAAATATTTTGCCTGGTTTTCAGGCCTCCTTTATCATACCTTTTTCTGTGCTCATGTTGATTAAATGGAACCATCTTTTGAGCTTCCTTAGCTTCCCCTGACCCTTAAAGGGTCCTCTGCATTTCAGCAGATTTATGTGGGCATGTCTGTCATAGTCCATGTAATGTCCAGTTGGAACCCTGCTCCTCTCTTTTCTGCCTGGCCTCTGGCTTCCTGACTGTTGGTACTGTCTTTATTTCAGCTTTGTAGCTCGGTGCCCTGCAGCACTGCATGACATATTACAGATAGATGTTTTGTAAAAGAATTTTTCTTCTACTAAGTACATGATCCATGTATTCTACTGCAACTGCTGTTCTCTATATTGTCATCTCTGGTGCTAGGCACAAAATTAGGTGCTGAAATTAAGACTTGCTCCTTGAGCCCTTGTCAAAATTTAAGTACTGGTGCATTTTTAAATTAATATTATGGAATAGTTTTTGTTTCACAGTATTTTCTGTGTAGAACATTGTTAGTTTTACTACTTAAAACATCCTATAATTCTTTTTATGCACTTACTTGTTGAAGTTTAGTATCTCTTCTTAAGTTTCAGTCACAAGTTTATAGTATTTGCTTGTAGTTGTTGATGTTTAATCACATTAATTTAGTAAATGAGTAATGTTTTTGCTGGACAATTAGATCCCAGTTCCTTTTTCTGATAAGTTTAATAAATGCTGGAATTTTAGAGTTGAATTTTGGAAGTCATTTTCATTAAACTCTCTTCATTTTATGGAAGAGAATAAATTCCTGCTCTCTGGGACTTCGCTGTAACTAATTAGCCCTTAGTACAGGAAATACAAGCTCCTTATTACCAGGTGTTCTTGCTTGTCTGATTTTTACTTGACAAGGATATTACTGATTGATGTGGTCTGTCTTTATGAATGTGACATCAGAGTAATAGCTTATTGCATATTATTTCACCTGGATCGTTCCTTTTGATGAGGGTGAGAGCATAGGAAATGATTGAAGAAAACCACATAATAGGTGAACAGTTGCAAGTCATCTTCATTAAGAATTCATATTTAGATTTTATTGGTAGAAAGCAAATAATAGGAGGAATGATTATTCCCTTCAGTAATGTAAACCATGCAGTTCCCAATTTCATACCAAGGTGAGAAAAGAAATTGAAAAACTCTCTCTCAATGGAGCATATTAAATCCACTGCTTTTGTTGGAAGACTTACCCAAAAACACTTTATTTTATTTTAAATTTGGAGAATGTATAGGTAGCAATGAATAAAATAGACTAAGGATTAGTTCAGTATATTGAAAATCTTTATTTTTATATGGCTATATTTAGAGGGTACTTAGTACTCCACATACAGGACTGATTTAAAGTTAGGTGATCAGGTTATTTTACAGTAATTTTACTAGAGGCACAGTGTTTTAGAGATTGTAAAACAAATGACTTGTTAAAAATAATTTTACTGTTCACTGGCGCACAGTGATTATTACAGAATAATGACTGAGTTTCTACTGGTAATGCAGTTGGCAAATACTTTTTGAAATTCTCACATTTAGGTAAACCTTTTAACTCTTTTTAGCCATCTTTGATGATTTGGCTTTCTGAATGTGGACCCTGGTCCCCAAAAACGGTTGAAATCATACGCATTTCTTATAGTTATGTCTTCTGGTATATAAAATTTAATTGATGGTTCCCCCAGTTTCTTTGCATTCATGCTTCCTCTCATGTAGAAAAGTACGTCTTTTTGTGTTCAATAATGGATGACCCTTGGAGTTGAGAGACAAATTTGGGTTAATTTAAGTCATCACCATCAATTTAACAAGCATCCCCTGGTAATACGTTTTTCACTTTTAAAAAATTGTGTCATGGAGCAAAGTGTGTTTCTCTGGGGAACACCAGTGATTTTTAAGTTAATCACATACCTCTTGGGCATAGGAAGGCAAAAAGTACAGACAGATGTATCTGTTTCTTTGACATAATGATCATTTCATAATAACTGAGAGCTTCCATTCCAGTCTTCCTTGCCACTATCTCATTTTTCCTGATATTCTATTAGGCTTAGAGAATAATAGAATTTTTCTTACGTGCTAAAATATGATGCTGGTAGTTTTATGATGGTACAATCTATATTTTAGTTGAACTCTATATTTCCTTATAATCACAAGGAAATAGAAAAGGTTCATTCACTCAGGTAGTTGATGTAGTAGGGAAAATAGATTTTTCTTGTGCTCTTTTATTAATGACTTTCCCAATAAGACTTAACAAATCTTTTTTTTTTTTTTTTCCCAGAAATCTCCAATTTGAATCTATATTCTGTTGCTACTACTGACAAGTTACATGTACATTCTTGTGGTTTTGGACTTTTACTACTGGAATATTTTAAGCTAATGATTTAATTTTGTAGACAGTGTTTCAAGAACTGTATAGTGACAGAATGAGAGGCAAGGAGTTTTGTATGAGGAGACTTCAAAAGTTTGTGCAAAAATAGAATTAAAAGAAATTTATTTTGGTGCAAGCATTTTTACAATCCATGTGTAATTTTTCATAATACACATTTTCCAGGAACTTTTTGAAGGACCCTCGTATGCTATTTGCCACATAGTCTTATGGTTTTGTTAATTACTTTGTATAAACTTTTTCCAAGGAAGCTGTTTTATGAATGATTAATAATAGCTAAATAAAAATATAGTAGCTAAAATATTGGAGGAAGAAGTTACAGAGTTATAAAGAGCATGGGCTTGAGGATGAAATCCAGTTATAATAAAATTCCAGTTTTAGCCTCAGAAGTACCTGAGGCACTGTCTTGCAGATAAGCACTCAAAAATAGTAGTTTTTTGTTTTTCCCTTTTCCCTTTGGTCTGGTTCCTAAGGTTGGTAGAAGCGTATGTTGGGTGGCTGGGAACAAGCTGGTTATGAGCCATTTTGAATGAGTACAGGAATAAGGATGCTTGCATTGGTTCTCAGCCTGGGATAATCTGAGTGACCCAGGCTTCCTGCGTTAGCTCAATATGGTTGTTTCTTGTCAATGGGCAGAAAGCCTTGCTGAGAGTTGCGCTGTGTGGAGCCCCCTCGCTGAACCTGTGACTGGTGTCACCAGAAATGAAGAATTTATTCAATGCCAATTCCACACATGACTTTATCTAAATACTGCTGCTTCCCACAGAAGGGAGGGAGGCGTTGGGAGACTTACGTATGTTCTCAGAGTCACAGAGGACCTCGTGATCAGGGTCCAAGTACAGACAGGTCAATGCTGTGTTATAAACTTAACAGGAAACTCAAGTCTGTTTCTGAAAGATTGCTTTTTGGGTTAGGAAGGTTTAATCACATTAGGAGATAATAGTTCATATTTACTAAATTACATGATTAGGCTATTTTTGGTTTGTGTGTTTTACTTATGTAGGTGTCCGTGTATTTTTATTTTCTATTTTCATAAGTCACATGAGAAGCAAAAATAAAGGAGAGATCCCTGCTCCCCTCCCACCACACTGCCCCATAGAAAACATGGGTTTTGCATGAGTAGTCCATAGGCTTTGGTGAAATAATAAGACAGAAGGGAGAGAACATACAAAAATTCCTATTTTATTGAGTTGCTTAGTGATTTCTATTGTTGATAAATCTTTGAAGAGGTGAGTTACATTTTTGCCTATTCAGAGATGTGTTTCTGGCAGATGGGTGAATTCTAGACTTTACCCTCCCTTTCCCATTTGTTTTGTCCTGACTCAGCATTGATGCTGATTTAATATTTTCTGAGTGTGTATTAATTGTGGATATTTTTGTTTATGCTAGTCTGTTAAAACTTAAATTATCAAAAATTATTTAATTTTATATGATTTTAAAATTAAATTTATAACACAATATCCCAAATCATAATAAACAAAATATGTCATGATGATATTTATTTCTTTTCTAGAGCAGAGATACTTTTTTCAAGCACATTGCTTAGCAGTTTTTTGTTTTCTAGAAATTACTCCCCTCTAAATTTCTTCAGTCCCTCTTTGACTTTTTGCTTTTGCTGGCTTCTACCTGCATGCTGTGTTGGTTGGCCTAGCTCTGAAACACTGTTTTAAGGAAACACATGACAGTTTGAGTTGAGATCTGGTCTTGCACAAGTTTGTTTTCTGTCTCATATCCTGTAAGCCTTACCTGAATTCTTCTTTTTGGCATTGTATGTGCTTAGATGTGTAACCATTACCCTGGTCTTTCAGACATGCATTCTGTGTTGGTGATAATAGAATCGCAGTTCTAGAAAAGATCTTATACATCGTGGTCCAGTAGTTAAACTTCATAGAAGAGTTATTGCTTGGAGAGATTGTTTTGCCCAATAGCACACAACGACAAGCAGCATAACCAAGATAGAACTCAGGCCTCACTTCTAAAGCTAATGTCCTTTTTTTTCCTTTAAAAACTTGCCTGATCCAATGTTTTCAGACTTTCCACATTGGTAAACGTCGGTTTGTGAGCCCTCAGTGACTGCCTGACCACTGAAAAGGGAAAATGTTTGTTAGGCACTGCTGCATGTGTCAAGGATTGTACAGCACTGACTAATATTGTCAGAAATTGAGCTAATCACACTTTCTTCTGGGGCCTTTCCAGCCCCAGAGCCTGCTTCTCTCTGGCAAGTCTTTCAGCCTTATTTGATTCTTGTTGTTGCCACAAATTACTGCTGCCCTTTCTCACAAGAAAATATGTGCACTGTTTCATTCCTTCAGGCTCCTGTAATAAAATATTATAAATGGAGAAGTTTATAAACAACAGAATTCTGATTCTCACAGTCCTGACCCAGGGGAAGTCCAACATCCAGTAACTGGTGGAGTTGCTGTCTGTTACAGTCTATTTCCTGTTAGACAAGTGCATTGTCACCTTGATCACACATGACAGAAGAGGCCAGGGTCCCTCTGGGGCCTCTCTTATCAAAGCACTGATCCCATTTGTGAGACTGGAGCCCTCCTGACTTCCCTAAGGCTCCCCCTAAACAACACCTTCACTTTGAAAATTAAGATTTCACCATTTGTTATTTTGGGCGTCCTCAAACAGTTAGAATTTGCATGTTCTGATTTTTTAAAAAAAATCGATGTCTCTAAAGTGTCCACAATAGGACTTGATTAAAATTTTGTACTGTCTTATAGACAAAAATAGCTTCAAGTTTAAAGTTGTAGTTGAAACCCTGATCTTGACAGTTAGTTGCAATTGATGAGTTTACTTACATTTGATGCTTCATAGGAGCATAGAACTCTAGGGCAACGATGGTAGCACTAGCTTGTCTTAAATTTGAATCCTGGGGTTTCCACTTACTTGTTGTGTGACGATAGGAAAGATAAATTTAACCTTTTCCTTTGCTTTCTTTATTAGTTATAATAGCCCCTACCTTCCAGAGCTGTGATAACAGCCAAGTGCATTAATATTTTAAAGCAATTAGAATAGTTTCTAGTATATGAAACTTGTTGATGTGATTGTTAATTTATGAATAACAAAAACCCTAATTGATTATATTTACAATTAGTTTCTGAAAATTGGACACTGAGTTGAAGCTTCAAATAGCAGCTAGCATAATGTGTGCAAATTAGCCACAGCGTTTATAATTGTCAAACCAGTCCAAAAGCATGCAGTTTGTGTTGATATAATTGATACATGGTGTGGAACATGGTATATTGGATAATTGACTGTGTAGGCCTTTGAGCACAGTCAAATTTGACTTTCAAGTGAGCATGCCACTTAATTTCTCTGAGCTTCCTTTTTATTATCTACAAGATGTGTCTATTAAATGACTGTTCTACCTACATATCAAGTCTTCTTTGAGCATCAAATTAAATAATGTTCATTAAGAGTACTTTGTAAACTATAAAGACCTACCCAAAGTAAGTATAATGTTGCTCTTCTTTTTAAAAAAAGATGTCTTTGAAAAGAGTGTCTCTCTCTCTCTCTCCCTCCCTCTCTCTCTCTCTCTCACACACACACACACACACACACACACACAGAGTGAAATATCGTCATCCATTGGTTCACTCCCCAAGTGACTACAACTGCTGAAGCAGGAACCTGCAACTCCATCCAGGTCTTCCACATGGGTGGCAGGGACTCAGGTAACTTGAGCCATCATTCAGTGCCTCTCAGGCACACCAGCAGAGAGTTGGCTCACAGAGCAGCTGGGCCTTGAACCCATACTTCAGTATGGGATGTGAGCCTCCCAAGTGATGTCTGGCATACTTAGAGCACTTTACTGCACTTTACCTATGAAATAAATAATAAATATATGATAGAAAAATGCACACATAAAAGAATCAGGGCTCATGTCAATATTTTTGTATGCTTTTTAAAAGCTGGCAGGGAGGGCCTGGTGACTGGCAGTCAAGGCACTGATTGGGATGCCCACATGCCATAATGGAGTGGTCTTGGCTTTTCTCCCCATTAACTTCCTATTAATGTGCATCCTGAGAAGCAGTAGGTGAGGGCTTAAGTAGTTAGATCCTTGCTACAATTTTGGGAGCCCTGGATTGAGTTCTATGCTCCTGGCTTCAACCTGGCATGCTATAGCCATTGAGGGCATTTGGGGAGTGAACCAGCAATGGGGGCTCTCTCTATTTTCTGTCTTTCAATTAATTTAAAAAATTGAAGAAAAAACAGGATGCTGTTCTTTAAATAAAAACTTTATTTTAAATTTTCTTGTTAGCAGTTGTATAGACAGCATAATACTGTCAATAATATCGTATGAGGCAGAGAGTGGTGATAAAGGAGGTAGCAAAATTCACTGAAGAGAATACACCTGATAAACCAGGCAGGCCTTTCGGCAAACAGCTAACGGCACAGTTCATGTTCAGACTGGAGTGTTTATGGATATGGGTGTGAGTCCCTGCCTCATTTTCCCTCTCTTCCTTCCTCTTTGGGGAAATTAGTTAGGGGGGGGGCTTTCTGGGTGTGGAATTCCCACACACCTCCCAGGACCTTATCGGTACCCAGTACCGTGTTGTGGAAGCTAATAGCCTTTTTGGTGCACATCAGGGACAGTACTCCTAGGCTGCTCCCAGGGAGAGGGCTGGGATCCACCTAACAAGGTTATGGAGCAAGAGCAATATTTTAGATCTGTAATTGTGGTCTGCTTTCAAGGCTTGTTTCCTCATTCCACCACATAAAAACTCCCATTTTCTTTAAAAATTCCCATTTTGTTTTCAGCTTCTCTTAAACATGTAGGCTAATGTCTGCCAATCTGCTGACATTGTTACCTGAATTTGCAGCCTGGTTTGAAAGAGAGAACTCTATAAAATCAGCTGTTTCTTGTGTCTTCTGTTACCCGGGATTGATTAGAAATAGAGCAGAGGCGCAGGTATCTTCTTCCTTCAGTGGATCTACATCAGATGTAGGGAGGTCCCTTCACCTTGCTCTGACTTTTCTTTTTCGATCTTTGCTTCAAAGCTCCATGGATGGTGGGATCTTTCTCAAAGCTGCCGGGATGGTTTACTTGGTGTGGCGTTCTGTACTCTAGCAAGGCATCGTTGGCAAGAGGCAGCTTTGTCCCTTCTGCACCAGAGAAATCAGTTACTCTGGCCTTTCCAGGATGGGTGGCCTTTCATTAGATGATGTGAGGGAAGACCTTGACCCTCAGCACCTCCTCTACAAGGGGCTCTTTTCTGTGGACACAGTTGAAGCTCCTCTGTATTCTCAGGACTTCAGAGAAACTCCCATCCACTCACCAGGCCCACCAGTGAGCTGCAAGAGCCAGCTTGTCCTGGCTTGCAAGAGCCAATTATTAAGTTTTCAGGTATTTATGGTCTTGCTGTTAACACAGCCAATACTAATTTAATTATACAAGAATAGTCAAATAGATTACATTAAAAACAAAGTCATAAATACTTAACACTTACCACTTCCTAATTATCTTACCACATTTTATTATTGGCTCTGGTTCTGGATGATGCTTTGCGTCTGTTACATTATTGCAGTTGAAATGACAGTAGCACAGCTTGTTTCTGCATGTCTCCTCACTCCACACTCAGTCAGCAATGGCTAATAGACTGAAATGCCTTGGTGGGTGCATTTCCACCCCTGAAATCAACAAGTCCTCTACCCCATGGCCTGTCATTCTCCCCTTCCCTCACCAGCAAGGAACAGGAGAGTCTGCAGAAGCAGAAAGGAACTGCTTCTTTGTTCTCAGGGGCTCTTTCCCACGTTCTCCCAAGAACTCTCATGAAGCCTGTATTGCCAGTCCCTGCCGGCTTCTCCTGCTCTAGTACAGCGATTTTGATAAGTGACTGTTTTAGCATCTTCCTTCTTTAGAGTCCTAAGAAGGATTCCTTTGGGGTAAAGATTTACTTCCTTTTGTTTATGGAGGCCGGGAGTGCTGTTACGGTCAGTACTGCACAGCTATCGCTGGTCCCCAGAGCTCTGCTCCCATCAGCTGGATGTCAGGAGATGGTCAGATGTGGGCAGGGCTGGGTTTGCCCCTCTCAGCAGACACTGCATGAACATCGGCCCAGCTGCTTCTGAATTATGTGGAGTATGAAGTACTTGTGATGTTCTGTCTCCTTAGTATGGGCCCACTCCAAATTCTTAGAAGAAAAAAAAGCCAGTTTACTTCCTGGTTTAAAAGTCTATGAGAGGGTCTGGCTCTGTGGTGCAGTGAGTTAAGACCAGTCCTGCAGTGCTAGAATCTCCTAAGGGCACCAGTTCAAGTCCCAGCTGCTCTGCTTCCAATCCAGCTCTATGCCAATACTCTTGAGAAAGCAGAGGGAGATTGCCCAAGTCCTTGGGCCCCTGCACCCACAGGGGAGACCCAGAAAAAACTACTGGCTCCTGCCTTTGGATCTGATCAACTCCAGCTATTGCGGCCGTTTGGGGAGTGAACCAGCAGATGGAACACCTCTGTCTCTACCTCTCTGTGTAACTCTTTCAAATAAATAATAATAAATCTTTTTTTAAAAAAGGTCTATGGGAGTACTTCATTTTAAAAATGTATTTCATCAAATAGACTTTTTTATACAAATGCTTCACATTGACTTGTAAGTGAACAAAAGCAAAAGGGAACTTATTGTTTATGTCTTCCGTGATAAACTCATTTTTCAAAGCAACTGAGAGCTGAGTTGATTTGGGTAGCATGTCTCATTCTCTGCCACCTGTTTTTTTCCTTCTTCTAATCCCTTACTCCCTTAAGTAGCCCTCTAATTGGGTCTAGTTTAGAATTTATTTAAGATGATTTAAGTAAATACTCTGAGTTCTTTTTGGGAAGTTAGTGCTCTCTGAATGTAAAGAGTCTAGCACTCTTCCAAAGCAGATATAAAAACCAAAAGCCAAATTCTTCTGTTATAGGATACAGATATAGCTGGTCTATGTTTGTGTTTTAAGACTCTAATTTGATTCCCTTAAGAAAGAAATCACCATTTAAGAGAATATTGTTTATAATCTAATTCCACTGCCATCATCATAATTTAATCTTGAATTTGCCTCATACTATTTAAGTCTAGGAAGAAAACATGTTGGAAATGGGACATAAAATTGGTGTATCAACAGTTTTGCTGCTTAATTTGTCATCCATAAAATTGGGATGAAATCCAAACCTGGAAAGTAATAGTTGACTGTAATAGCAAGCCACACAGCATTGCTGGATCTCAGTAAAGCTCACTTGATCAGTTCTTTTGCTTGCAAACATAGAGAGACTTCTCTCAGCCTGAGTAACCCCTGCTGCTACACTTAGTCATGTCTCTTTGGCTTGTTGATGTTATTAAATAGTTAGTTCTCCATGTAAGGGTCCAACATGCAGCTGTCCTGAAGAATAGAACTGATATTCTGCATCTTATGGAATATATATCACTCTAACGTAGAATGTTGCTATAAAACACTAGTTTGCTTCTTTTTCACTTTTGATTTCTGTGTTGTTAACATAGCTCCTAAATGCTCTTCTCTGAATTTCTTGTAATTCTCATTTGAAAGCTCCACTGTCCAGTGAGACAGCTACTGACCAGATGTGATTATATAAATTTAATTAAAATTAAATATCATGAACATGACTTTGTTTAGTTGTGTAAGTCCCATTTCAGGTGCTCAGTGCCCACATGTTGCTGTGTAGTGGGTGCCATTTGGGATGGAGATAGACTGTTTCCCTGTGGCAGATACTTTAGATGGACAGGTTTGATATGGCATGAGAAGATCTTCACACACAGTACCTGTACTTCAATGACTGTAGACATGTGGCCAAGACATTTTGCTAATTCATGATGAGTGAAAATGGATTTTGCGAAGAAAGTATAATAAAACTAAATGTGTTAGAAATGTCTAATCTAGTATTTCACCTGTATTGTGGATAACATAAGGACTGTCTAAAAAATAATTTTTAACTTTAGTCTCAAATTACACATTCATAAAATTCATTGAAAATCTGTATGAATATTGATTTCTGTTTTAACATTTTAAATTATGAGTCAAATAAAACAGTGAGTCATCTAATATGTTCGAACAGAAATTGAAGTTCACTTTGAAATTTTTAAGCATTGCGTTTAATATAGATAAAAATAAAGACAGATGGAATTTACATGTAGGTAGGTAAAATAGAGAATGAACTTCAGAGACTTGACAGAGTGACAGATCAAGAAGGGTGTAAAGAAGATTATTGCTATCTAGGCTTGGGATGAAATACTGAGTAGAAACCTCAGCCTGTAACCAAAGAGGAAGATGGAAAAGTTAAGAGAATACAAATCAGTTTTAAATTTTAGGTTACATTTTCCAGATTTTAGAGATGCATTATGGAAGTAAACAATTAAAGTGGTGTTTCTTAGGTGTCTTTAATTCAGTGTAACTTCATAATTTTTGCAGCTTTTTTAAACATCTTTAAATCTTCAGTGATAGCATGACTTAATACTAGAGTCAAACTGAGCAAGGAGTTTATTTTAGAATCATTTGCAACTCACTTGTATCCTAATTTGTTGTATTAGTGGTTTTAAGTCTTAAATATCTGAGGGGACTAGGAAACTGCTTTTAGAAATGGACATTATATCAGTGTCTCTGAAAAGGGTGCTGTCCCTCTACAACTTAGGTTAGAAAAGCCGGCAGGCAGTGCTGGCACCATGGCGTAGCGGGTAAAGCCAACACCTGCAGTGCTGGTGTTCCAAATGGGCTGGTTTGCATTCTGCCTGCTCCACCTTGGTCCAGCTCTCTGCTGTGGCCTGGGAAAACAGTAGAGGATGACCGAAGTCTTTGGCCCCTGCACCTGAGTGGGAGACCCAGAAGAAGATCCTGGCTCCTGGCTTCAGATTGGCCCAGCTCTGGCCTTTGCCACCATTTGGGGGAGTGAACCAATAGCTGAAAGACCTCTTTCTCTCTCTGCCTCTCAAATAAATAATTAAATTTTTAAAAAGAAAAGAAAGGCAGGCTGTCGCTCCCCGTCTTCGTGGAGGAACGACACAGGACCCTGCGCTGTTCTTTCGTCTGTTCGGCCCTCCCCGGGTTTGCTGCTGGTTCTTCCCGGGTTGGCTACTATCCCTTCCACCTCCGTGGAAGGGCAGTTCCCCCTAGCCACATTCCCCACTTCCGCAGGGGAGCGGCACACCGCCGGCCGGCTCTTCTCGGGGGCTGCACAGGTGTTCCTTCAGCTAGATGTTCCCCTTAGATGTTCCCGGTGAATGCCGTCTCTCTCCTCCTTTATAGTCCTCCTCCGCCAATCCTAACTCGGCTGCCCACACGCCGAGTATGCTGCTCTCCAATCAGGAGCAAGTCCTACAGTTTATTGGTTGAACTGGAGGCAGCTGTGCGGAAGCTGTTTACTTCTCTCCCAGCGCCATATTGTGGGAGAGCAGATGCATAGAATAAGTCTTAATTCCAGTAACTCAGTCTAGTCCGGATTGCTCCCCACAGCAGGCTATCTTCTGTAACCCAGCCTTTTGTTTGACTGGCCTTCTTCCTTCTCTTTCTTTGTATCTGAAAACCTATTTATGGAAAGTGTACTACCTGCCACTGGCTATACTAGGTGCTGGTGGCCGCAAAGATAACGCCATCTGCTTCATTTCCCAAACATAAAGGCATCGTCTTTTCTCGGAGAAACTTCAGTGGTCTCCTGAATATTGTCTCTGCTTCAGGCTCTTGCTCTCCCACAAACCACCTCTCCTCTTAAGTATCAGAATAAGCTTCTTTAGATCATAATTCAGATTATGTCACTCCTCTGCTGTAAGCCTGTTTCTGACATTTAGAGTAAAATCCAATCTCTTCTTAAAAAAAATGAAATTCAAAAATATTTTTGAGGAAGCCATGTCATCAAAAGTGTAGTCCAGAGAATAGTAATATACTCTACAGACCTAAGAAACCTTTTTCTAAATTTCACAAGTGATATATTGATAAATATTTATAAAAACTCAAATGGATATCATTAAGTAAAAAGTTAACCTGCGCTTCATGTTGTTCCACCCCTTCTAGCTAATCCTTTCAAAGTAACCACTGTTAGTTGGGTGTATATTCTCTACTCTACAATCACATCCATGTTGTACATTTTCTTCAAATATCGATATAAATATTACAGTGTGGAAAATCAAAGAGATCGTGTGGAAGAATTCTTATATTTTACAGAGGGAAGTCACTTTCATTTGCTTTCTTTTTAACTCTGCAAAGTAAAAGGAAACAATAACTTTTAAGTTACCTCTTCAACTGCTAGAAGAGTACTATAGTTAGAATTTTTATGACCCTTTCCTAAAGATTTCTGATTTTTACATAAAATAATGAAAATTGAAAACACACTGAATCATTTTTCTACAACATATTTTAACTTTTTCTTCCTTTGCTTCTGATGATTTAGTTGAAAGGTCATACTGTATTTAATTGAAGGGAGAGAAAGGCCATTCAAACTTGTATAACACACAGCCATACACACACACACATGCACACACTCACACCCTACTGTGTCAGTGGAAACTTGAGTTATAAATAATGGAATCATTGCAGGATAACAGAAAGTGTAAGTAGCATTTAACTTTACCACCTCCTTTCCAGAGATGACCAATATTAATATTTTGATGAATTTCTCCTGGAATATACTTGTGTTTATGTGTATGTGCATTGTTGTGTTCATGTCCATGTGTGTGTATATCTACAGAATAGTGATACTTAATGTTTTTGTTTCTTTAATTAACATATTGCAGTGAGCTTTCGTTTCTATACCCTGTTTGTAAGCAACCTGTCCCATCTGACTGACATTTATTCTCCTGGGTTAGTGCATCCCAGCCGCAGGCCATGGCATGTGATGTTTCCCAGCAGAGTTACTACAAGTGTAAAAAAAGTTTGCTTTGTGGACAGTGTAGCCTATAAATTGAAGTCTGAAGCAATGAACATCTGTCCCTCTACTCCAGGATGCCATACAGCTGTTACCATTTTCCTGTCATGTGACAGGAAAGCATTTGGGAAGTGCTGCCAACAGCCAGCTCCCACCATCCCTCCCCTCACACCAGGGTCTCCCGTGGTTCTCCCAGCTTTTGTTCTTGCTGCTGCTGGGCTCTTCTTCTTAAGGTTAACTGATGTCTGAAAAATGCATGTCAGATATTATGAATTACAGAATTCTGCCCCAAATTCTTCAGCAGGTGTTTACCAAATGCAGAAAATAAAATTGAGGTGCCTTCTGGGGGATCTGACTCCTGGCAGCTCTGTGCCAAGTTGAACCAAATGATCCAAGGTGGCTCCTGTCTCTAAGTCCTTGTACTGTTTATCCTCTCTGTCTGCTGTGCAGTTCCCTCTTTTCCCACTCATATTTTACCTTCTCAGTGACTGCCATGAGTGGTCGTCTTGTCTACCCATCTCTTCTGTAGTTTCTTCCCTCCACAACACTGTTCCACCATACCTTCTCTTAGTTTATTGTGTCTTTCTTACATACTTGAATGGTTTTCAGGAAGACATAGTTAGGTGCTCAGTAAATGTTTGTCTCATGAGCAAGTAGATAATCTATGCCAAGAGTCAGTAGACAATACAACTAATATTTTTATTCCATCTTTGTCGCCTTTACTTTCTTTTTCCTGATACCTCAGACTTTTTTGATCAATTGTATCTAGTGTTAGCGTGGGAGTTTTGTAGCAAACTAAAGGAAAGATACTAACCAACTAAGTCATGCACAATTTACTCTGCCATGTCAATGATTGTATGTTTGGTCTTTTTAATTAATCAAATGGAGACATTATTTCCTTGGTTTATTTAAAATTATTTATGGGTCTTTATTATAGAAATTTTAAGGAATTTCACATATTTGTCTTCTTCTCAATGAATAGGTACAAGTGTTTTAATGCATCTTAGAAAAGATTTATTTATTTATTTGAAAGTCAGAGTTAGAGAGAGAAAGAGAAAGACAGATTTTCCACCTGCTAGTTCACTCCCCAGGCCAGGTCTGGGCCAGGCCCAAGTCATCTTGGACTCCCATGTGGGTGCAGGGGCTCAAGCACTAGGACCATCTTCTGCTGCTTTCCCAGCCATTAGTATGGAGCTGGATCAGAAGTGGAGCATCTAGGACTTCAACCAGAGCTCATTTGCAATGCTGGTGTTGCAGCTGGTGGCTATACCACTATACCACAATGCTGGCCATTATAGTATTTTTTTTTTAACTTTTATTTAATGAATATAAATTTCCAAAGTACGGCTTATGGATTACAATGGCTTCCCCCCCATAACATCCCTCCCACCCGCAACCCTCCCCTTTCCCACTCCCTCTCCCCTTCCATTCACATCAAGATTCATTTTCGATTCTCTTTATATACAGAAGATCAGTTTAGCATACATTAAGTAAAGATTTCAACAGTTTGCTCCCACACAGAAACATAAAGTGAAAAATAATAGATGATTTTTTAAATGATGATGAAATCAGATCAGGCCTATTGTCATGTTTAATCCCAGCGAGAGTCAAGTTTTTAAAAAAAGTTATTTAAAAAAATAAAATATAATTATAGTGTAAGTTTAAAGGAAGTTATTTTATTTACAGATAATTTACTCACTTTGTGTGTTTCCTAAGATTATCATATTTAGATAACTGTTGGTGGTCCAAATTTTGATTTCTGAATAAAATATATTCTGCAGTTTTTTCTGTTATGGTTGGTTATGAACTTCTGATAATCGAAATTTAAATCTATTTACAAATCAGAGAATTCTCGTAGTTTTGAAAGTTGGAAATTTGAATTAGATGAGTTCAGTTAATTATATTTAGTTTTCTGGTATATACAGTGTAGAGAAAATTAAAGATGAATTTTTACCAGTATCCTTTTCATGAAAACTGGACTTCAAGTGAAGGGAGCAAATAGTTAACATTATATTACAGTAACTTCATGACTGTTTTCTGTGACTTAAAGTGAGAACAGTTTGTATGACATTGTTTTTTAAAGTCAAGTTGAATTTAATTGAAGCTTCTCTGAGGCTTTCAGTTTTTTGTGTTAAGTGTTTGTAGCCTTATTACTAAAGTTTTATGTCTTCTTGGATATATAATAATGCATGCTTGATCACTCTGCAAATATGTCTATAGCAATAAAATATAAATCTTCCTATGTTATTATACAGCATAAAGTTTTACTTGACTGGCTGACTAGTATCCAAGCATGTTTAGGTGTACTCTTAGAAGTTTGATTTTTCTCATGTAATTTCAGTCTTCAGTCTCGTGGTTGCCACCACCCTGACCTTTTCAATTATATTATCCTATTTGTAAGTCCTTGCAAAAATCATTCCAGTAACTACAGAAAAAAGGGCCTGCTCCTGCTCCTGACTGTAGGATGTGGTTCCAGGTGCCGTCTGCCAGGTATTACCTCCTTCGTGTTGTTTCTCCCAGACATCACTACATGTTCTGTGAGTTGCTTAGGCCAGCAGCTCATGCTAAACACATACAAACATGCACATACATGAATATGCCTCATGTTTCAAAATTCTGCTCTGCACTTGTTTCATTTTGAATCACTGTCTGCTTCCCTGGTAAAAAATAGTTTTTCTAACTCTTTCCCTTCTGTGTTACTCTGCACGTGTGTCAAAGATTTTTATCTCCTAGAAGTTGTGGCTTTGTATTTTATCCATTCTTGTGTCCCTGTTGTCTAGAATATTTAGTGTGCGCTCACTAAGTGCTTGGTGAATGAAGGATGTTGCCTTTGACCAGAGAATCTCGCAAATGGAACTTTGTCCGTCGTCTTTTCCTCTTCTCCTAGGGAAGTAATTTTCTCCCTCCCCTGAACTCTCTCTCACCTCTCTAGCTCTGCTTTATCACAAATAACTGTGCTATAGTTATTTGCTGACACATCTTTATCTTCTGCCACTTTGTGACTCTCAAGAGAACAGGGGAAAAATAGGTATTTCTCTCTATCAAATATTAGACATTCTATAAATGTGTTGGTGAATAAGTGAATGACCAATTGCTTAAACCTTTTGAAATTAGTTTTTGGGGAAAGCTCATATTACCGTTTTTGCTTGATATCTAATAGAGAAAGGTCACATATACACCTATGGATAGATCTTTCATGCAAAGTAAAAGGCACTGAGCAACAAGACTGCTGCTTGGAAGTGGTTCTCCCATTAGTAACTCTAGGGCTAAGAATGGCGGTAAACTTCTAGCTCAGTTTCTGTGAGCTGTAAACTGTTGAGATCTACCCAGTTAAGTGGTTCCTTATCCTTCATTTTATCAACTGGAGGGGCTGTAAAAATGTGAATCATTGGGCCCCTATCACAGATTTTCCAAGATGTTCTCAACTGATGCTGATGCTACAGGTGCCAGGACCACATCTTAAGAACTTTTGACCTGATGTCTGTCTGCCTGTCTCTCTCTCTCTCTCAGAGATTTATTTATTTGAAAGGCAATTAGAGATCTTTGATATTCTAGTTCATCTCCCAAGTGACTACAATAGCTGGGCTGGACCAAGACTGAAGCCAGGAGCTAAGAACTCCATCTGGGTCTCCCATGTAGGTGACAAGGGGTCACATACTTTCACCATCTTCCATTGCCTTCCAGACATATTAACAGGGACTGGCGCTGTGGTATAGCAGGTAAAGCAGCCACCTGCAGTGCCGAAATCCCATATGGGCACCTGTTTGTGTCCCAGCCACACTACTTCCGATACATCTCTCTGCTATAGCCTGGGAAGGCAGTAGAAGATGGTTCACGACCTTGGAACCCTGCACCCATGTGGAAGACCTGGAAGAAGTTTCTAGCTCCTGGCTTTGCATAGACACACCTCTGGCTGTTGTGGCCATCTGGGGAGTAAGTGAACTAGTGGATGGAAGACACCTCTCTCTGCCTCTTTATAACTCTGCCTTTCAAATAAATAAATAAATCTTAAGAAAAAAAAAACAAACAGGGAGCTGGATCAGAAGCAGAGGAGCCTGGAATCAAACCAGCACTCCAGTATGTGATGCAGGCAACATAGTAGGCTGGTTAACACCTGTGCGACAAATGCCAATCCCCTTATCTGGTCAATTTTCAGCCTTTAGCATCTGTGTGATTTGCTGGTACTTTAATGCCAATATGTAGAATCAGTGCAAAGCTATGTAGATTAAATGTCTCTAGAAGTTTCTGGCAGGGGCCTTTTATTTTCATTAAGACTAAGTGTAGAATCATTTGAGTGACAATCATTTCAGGCCACCTAAACCGCTTTTGTTGGTTTCTATTCTTTATGCTCTTCACTAAAGGTGGCATTTAGTTATTAATTATATTGTCTATCACTTTCCCTCACTTATGACTAAATGCTCTAAGCATTGCCAATGAAATGAAGGTTTTCTCCCTCTTACTCTCCCAGCCCTATATTCTGTTCTCAGTGGATATAGAGTTTATCCCTACCTATCTGTCTTTAATGATTTTATTTCATTTCCTTTGTTAAATAAGGGTAACAGAAAAGATAGTTTCAGGCTTTTATAATTATACAAAGAGTTCCTAAAATTTCTTTCTTCTTAGTGTTAAATTCTTAAATTCTCTACTCCCAGTTATTCATTTTTACTGATTACCAGTAAACCTATAGAGGATACATGTATTTTTCAAAAATAATGTTGACTTGTATAATGTGATATGGAGAGGATGTGGTTTTTTTTTTGTTGTTGTTGTTGATTACCTTTGACTCTCTGGATATCCTAGAAAATAATCTATTTGCCTTAAATATTTTTAAGGAGACTCTTAAAGAGTCTTTTGCTGATTTCTGACATATGGATATTTTATTAAGTATTTCAACAAATATTTGAATTGATATTCTATGAAGCATTTAATGGAACTGTACATACTTAGTTTATTTATCTTAAGTAGACTTTTTTTTTTTCAAGATTTTATTTATTTATTTGAGAGGTAGAGTTAGAGACAGAGATAGGTAGAGAAGGAGAGAACTTCCATCCTCTGGTTCACTCCCCAAGTGGCTGCAACAGCCAGAGCTGGGCTGATCTGAAGCTAGGAGCCAGCAGCTTCTTCTGGGTCTCTCACGTGGATGCAGGGGCCCAAGGACTTGTGCTATTCTCTGCTGCTTTCCTAGGCCATGGCAGAGAGCTGGATTGGAAGAGGAGCAGCCAGCACATGAAGCAAGCACATGGATGCCAGTGCCACAGTAGCCTACTCTACT
This sequence comes from Oryctolagus cuniculus, assembly GCF_964237555.1. Classification (NCBI taxonomy): domain Eukaryota; kingdom Metazoa; phylum Chordata; class Mammalia; order Lagomorpha; family Leporidae; genus Oryctolagus; species Oryctolagus cuniculus. Next base: position 41,148,595 of record NC_091436.1, read on the forward strand.
GCAGTACTGGCCCCAAGCAGACTTTCTTTGAAGAACATAAATATATATGTATATTAATGGGTATGCACCCATTTTTAAATTATTTATTTATTTATTTGAAAGGTAGAGTTCCAGAAAGAGGAAAAGACAGAGAGTGACTTTCTTCTACTGGTTCACCCACCAGATGACTGCAACAGCCAGGGTTGGGCCAGGCTGAAGTCAGGAGCCAGGAGCTTCATCTGGGTATCACATGCAGGTGCAGGGGCCCTAGTACTTTGGCCTTATTCACTGCTTTCCCAAGTGCATCAGCAGGGAGTTAGACAGGAAGTAGAGCAGCGGTGCTTGAGCCGGTTGTTCTGTGGGATCCCAGCGTTGCAGGAGATTGGCTTAACACACTGCATCACAGCACCTGCCCTGTGTGCGCCCATGTTTTTAGTACCACCAGGATATCTAGCACCATTGTCGTGCTATGATGCCTTTTAAAGTTCTCTGCTATTTCTTCTGGGGAGGTTGACTGTGAAATTTATTAACCTTTACTTCCCCTTGTCAATATTTTTGAATTTTTGCTAGGCTCTTTGTTAGCTAAATGCACTGGCATCATAAATTATGCAGTGATGTGTATTTATACTTGCAGTCTTTATTCCTCATCTAGCCAAAGATATCTCTGTACTTACCATTCCATTTCCAAAATAAAACAGGCAAAAGGTGCATGGGCTTCCTCTCCCTAAATTACACAGAGTACACTGGTTACTTTCTGTAAAAGTCTCTGTCCACCCCAACCCTAACCTAATTTTTAAGTGGAATGGTTCACTACTTAACAGAAAGCGTAATTCTTAAACCATCATGATGAAAATAGACATATCTTTTTAAGACAAAATAGTTATTAATATTCATGAATTTGTGATACTGTAGATCAGGTTTAGCAGCTGGTTGAGTTGCCTGTATGTAAACTAATTCATTTATCTTTACTGTTCAGTGAGGATTAAACACCTAGTTTACTTAAAGCTTATTTTTCTATTTAAGTGTATACTGTCAATGGATTTTATATGTCAATAGATATTTTGTGTGATGATACATACAGGTTACAGTGGTAATTTTAATTTTGTAATTGAGTTCCTGAACTGTAAATTCAGGTTCTTGAGAACTGCTTACATTTGGCAGGGAACAGATTTTACTGTGTTAGTTTGAAAGCATTTTTTTTCAGATATAGTTGTGCAAGTGAAGTGATGTACTTCTATGTGTAAGATTGGACTGTTGGTGCTAAAATTTAAAAGGTTCTGCTTCTGGATTGTAGGAAGACAAATGGCACATCTCTGGAAGCGAGGAAAAATAGTACTGTAATTCAGTGTCATGTTGATAGAAATAGAAACCTTAACCAGTCATCTTTTATTTTTGGCTCAGACAACTAACTATAAAATATAACCCAGATGGTGAAGCTATGATAGTAAAGATACAGAAATGACATTTTGCTGATGAATTCTCTGCAACCCTTTGCTCCCCCTGTTTCAGTTATAAACCAAAGCTTTATGTGTATGTTCCCTGCTTATGTGTCTAAGGACAGATCTATAGAATTAAAAAATGTGTTTAATGGCATTTTTAGATCTCAAATTATTTTAGTAAACCTTGCTTTCGTTTTCCACTCCTAATTGCCTTTTTGGTTTGTACTCTCTTTTGCTAAACTCATAGTCTAACATAAATAATGCTGTGTTATGAATACTGGGTCCTATTTCAATTTTATTTCTCAATACATATTTTAAAGGAATTTAGAATATATTATGTTCTTCTTCCCTCTGCTGGAATTGGAAAAGCCTCCTAGGAGAGCAGGGAATTGGTACATCTTATACTATGGTCTCTAACCTCAGTCAGCAGTGTCACACTTAGGCTGTGAATTGAAATGGAAACCCAGTCACCTAAGGGTAGTTTTATGATAGGAGAAACAAGAAAATAGAGACAGGGAAGTTAGTTGATTTGTGGTGCTGAGGTTTTTTTTGCAATAGCGAGGAGCTAAGAGATGATTCCCTATGGTGCCCCACATCCTGTCATCTGGAGCTGTTCTCTTACCTCCTTGTCTCCCACTACCTTGGTCATACGTCACTGCCTAGGGAGAAAGCACTCCCAAGAAAAAGGCAGGAAATGGAGGAAGGGGATGACATTTATGGAAAATTTCCTGGATTATATGTGGTTTTTTAAAGCTTTATTTTATTTATTTTTTAAGAGTTAATGAGAGAGGTAAAAGAGAGAGAGAGAGAGGAGGGGAGAGAGAGAGAGGTCTTCCATCTGCTGCTGAACCCTAAATGGCTGCCATGGCTGGAGCTGAGGTGATCCAAAGCCAGGAGCCAGGAGCTTCTTTCGGGTCTCCCATGTGGGTGCAGGGTCTCCAGGGACTTGAGTCATCCTCTGCTGCTTTCCCAGGCACAGTAGCAGGGAGCTGGATCCTAAGTGGAGCAGCTAGGAATCAAACAGGCACCCATATTGGATGCTGGTACTGCAGGTCGGGGCTTTAACCTGCTGTGCCACAGTTTTGGCCCCTATATGGTTTGTTTTAATGCTCATAAGGATCCCATGAATGCAGATCCAGGATTTGAGGTGAGAAGTGTAACTCAGAGTGGAGGGTCCGCTGCCTAACTGTGGTGTACACTTGTGTGTGTTATGTGTGTGTGTATTTCCATAGTATTATATGTCTTACATCAAAACCTGGTTGAAGGGGCCTGACATGTGGTGTAGTGGGTTAAGCCACCGCCTGCAATGCTTGCATTCCCTATAGGTGCGGTTCAAGTCCTGGCTATTCCACTTCCAATGCATCTTTCTTCTAATGTACCAGGGAAGGCAGGTGAAGATGGCCCAAGTCCTTTAAAGGTCCTTGCATCTATCTATGTGGGTGACCTGGATGAAGCTCCTGGTTCCTGGCTACAGCCAGTCCCAGCTCTTGCAGCCATTTTGGGGGAGTGAAGAAGCAGATGGAAGATCTCTCTCTCTCTCTCTCTCTTTTATCTCCTCCTCCCTCTCTGTAATTCTGCCTTTCAAAAAAATAAAATCAATCATTAAAAGTAAACTTTTGCCGTGGCAGCCATTGGAGTGTGAACCAACGGCAAAGGAAGACCTTTCTCTCTGTCTCTCTCTCTCACTGTCCACTCTGCCTGTCAAAAAAAAAGAAAAAAAGAAAAGTAAACTTTTTGAGAAAGCAGTGTATGTTTTTCCCTAAAGGCATCTTAATGACATAGAGAATGTACAGAGTACAGAGTCCTCAGATTTATTTTCTCAGAAAGGAAGTTTTTTTCTTTCTTCATGAAATTGTCATGAAGAAGTCATGTAATAGTAATACAAATTAACTTGCATCAATATCTATTAAAGTACTTTTTTATCAATTTGACAAATGAAGAGTTCAATTTATTATTATTATGAGCTTAAACATTTAGCATAAGATCTAAAAATGATTAGTATTAGTTCCTTTATTGTGATCTTTAAGTGAATCCATTAATGATAACCACCTCCTTGGATGAATCTGAAACATAGGAAAACACTGTGGTTGCATATTCATTTCAGTCTGGAGCCTTCTAAAAAAACTTTTCTTCTTTAGGCTTTTCTTCTATACAGTCTGCTTTGATGTGAAGTAGTTCAGGCTTTATTTTCCTCTTTAGATTTGTAACCTTGTGTTTCTACTGTTTCTTGGACACTAGCCTGTATTTTGGGTGATATTCTGTTGTTTATCAGGCAGTATGCAATGTCATTCTGAAAAGCATTGCAGTTGAATGGATGAGGTAGTTGCTTTTCATGCAAATATAGTCTTGTTTTACTTAATATTGTCATCTGTGTTAAATAATGTGGTAGTCCTTAGCATGCAGGCAGTTGGTAATGCTAAACCTCAGGATGTTTTTGTAGCTCAAAGCCCTTGTAATTGAATGCATCAATATTTTATTCCAGAATACTTGGTGATGCAGTATATAGTATTTGCATTCCCTAATCTACTTAAGTCACATATATTATAGTGCTAAGACAGACAGATAGGATTATGTAATTTGTATATGTGTTTATAAAAGATAAGGAATAAGCCCATATGGCAAATCTTTCTGAATGGCACATCCTGTGTACCATGCAGAATGCCCAGCTAAGAGAATGTTGATGCTAGAATTTTTTGAACCCTAATGACTTCTTGAAGACTATGAAGTCCTTTTAAAAATATTTATTTATTTATTTGAAAGGCAGAGTTACAGAGAGGCAGAGGCAGAGGCAGAGGTAAAGGTAGAGAGAGAGGTACTATAAAGTCTTGATGTGAAGTCCTCGAAGTGCTAGTCCTTGTAGGCAACCAGTCATGTTTAATCGTAGGACATCTAAAGGAAGATAACTGACCTTGGATATCTCTGCATCTGCAAGTCGTAGAGGTACTAAGGATAGCCAAAGTCTGAAATATGAAGTTTAGATGGAGAATAATTTGGGCTTGGCTATATGTTTTATCACCTCATTTGTGGTTGGGATGCAATTGGAACCTTGTTACTCTTACAAGTAGCCTTTAAAGCCAAAATATGTGCTGTGTTTTGCTGCTTACAAAAGTACTTTTTGCAAATACAAGCACCTATCTCCTTTATGAACTAAGTAATCAGCCAATAGGAAAGTGTTGTTGAGAATTTAGTTTCAAAGAGCTCCAAGGTCTTTACTAAAAGCATATTTACACTTCAAACTCCTGAAAGATAGCTATTATGTGAGTCAGTAGGCAAACCAGCCTAGCGTGCAGCTGTGTGGTACAGACAAGCTTTTCTGTAACACTTTCAGCTAATATTTTGCTGATAGAGCAGAATTTCAACTTGCTGGTGCTGCTGAGAGGAGCTTCACTAGGTGACAGTAGTTGCTTGTGTGTGGGACGTTTGGTATCACCTGTCAGTGATGTGTATCTTCATCTCATGACAAAAATAGTATATTCACATTTGAAAAAGAATCAGATTCTAGGATTTTAAGTTTTTGCATACTTACTTGACTTACTCTATCGAAGACCTTCTGGGGCTATCAGCAGAAATTTATGCCTTGCAGCATTATTTAACTGTTCAGGAAAAGTAATTATGTTTTCCTGTTTTGTAAATTAGCTTGGGAGAAGTATCTGGAACTTTCTCAAGGGAGCATCATTTTATTATGTCAACAAAATTATAAGAGTTAGATAAAAATGAGCTAAATACCTACTGCTGTTTTCCCTTTGAGGCAGACTATTTTGTAACATACTGGGGCTCTTCCGAGCAGTGATTATGGAGTCCTCATTGCCTGGTGGTGTGAGGCATAGCTAGACATGCTCTGAAAGCTTGCAATTCTGTTGCAGAGCTAGACACAAACATTTATTTTCATCCTGTCTTTGGGTGCTTCTTCCAAATAGTCTCTAAAGAGAAGATAATTAAGTCTTATGTAATTTAGGACCAGGTCATCAGATGGACAACACCTTTATCCCTTTGAGATTTTTTTCCAGTTTTCTTTTTACCTTTCAGTAAACCCAAGTCATTTTCTTCTAGTCATCCTAAACTTTGCTATGAGCATTATTTAGAGTTGTTCTTTCCACTTTCAAGGTTTGCCATTATGCCAATGACGTCAATATGTTGTGGAAAGCACTTGTTTAGTTCTTTAACCAGTCACCTCCAAAGTACACCCTCTTTTACAGTTTTTGTTTTTACTTCAGCGACTTAACTTTTGTGGTTTCAATAGCAGTCGCACTGTCCTACAACTGTTCTTTCACATGTCCACGCCTGATTTCCTAATTATAAACCTACTGTCTTCCTACTATATTTTATTGAATTTTTTTGACAGGCAGAGCGGACAGTGAGAGAGAGACAGAGAGAAAGCTCTTCCTTTTACCATTGGTTCACCTCGCAATGGCCGCTGTGGCCAGCGCACGGCGGCCGGCGCACCGAGCTGATCCGAAGCCAGGAGCCAGGTGCTTCTCCTGGGCTCCCATGCGGGTGCAGGGCCCAAGCACTTGGGCCATCCTCCACTGCACTCCCTGGCCACAGCAGAGAGCTAGACTGGAAGAGGGGCAACCGGGACAGAATCCGGTGCCCCGACCGGGACTAGAACCTGGGGTGCCGGCGCCGCAGGCAGAGGATTAGCCTAGTGAGCCACAGTGCCGGCTGTCTTCCTACTATAATCATTTACTTACATTATCCATCAACCGCATGCATTGCTCTGTTAAACCCTTTGTCTTGTGGCTGGCATTATGGCGCAGTGAGTTAAGGCAACACTGATTTGAGTCTTGGCTGCTCTGCTTTCCATCCAACTTTCTGCCAGTGTGTCTTGGAACACAACAGAAAATGATCCAAGTTCTTAGGCTCCTTCAATGCATGGGGGCGGATCTGGATGGGAGTTCAGTCTCCTGGCTTTTTCGTGGGCCAGCCGTGGTCATTTCCACCATTTGGAGAATGAACCAATGGAAACATCTCTTTCTCTCTGTCTCGTCCTTTCTTTAACTCTGCATTTCAGACAAATAAATAGATCTTAAAAACAAAACAAAACAAAACTCTTTTTTACCAGTTCATCAACTTACCATATCAAAATTTGATTTCATCATGAGGATTTTTGTTACATGCTTTCCATTTCCATAAATTTTTTGCTTAATTTTATTCTATCTTCTTTTTATTGGCTTAAAGCAAATGTTTCAAAATCACACTATATGATAGATTTTGATTCCTGTGAAGTCATGATCATCAACTTAAATCAGGTTCATAATGGAATTGAAATTTCTGCTACTACATTTTTCTGTTCATTCCTCCTTCCCATTCTTCCTCCCACTCCATCCCATTGATTCCACTCTCTCCAAATTTCAACAATACCTCCTTGTCAGCAGCCTGTTCCTCATACCTGAGAAAATTGGTGCCATATAATGTAAATCCCTTTATCTACCAATCCTATATAATTGTATATTTATTCATGTCCTTTCCTCATTGTAGAAATAACAGAGCCCCTGTTAAGCTCAGTACTGGGAAAAGAGAAAGGCCTAGGACAGGTCCTTGAGATACTACAATGTTTAAAGTTCATAATATAGAGCTAAATAATATATATGTATGTTAGGGATAGACAGATGAGATAAATAAATAAACTATATTGTGAACTTTAACATTGTTTAAATACACTATATATAGATGCATTAAATACAATATACAATATGTATGTTTATATATTTACATATATGCAATGTGCATTTAATAAAATATGTGTGAGTTTGTTGTTATACTATCATCTGTGATGTTTGGGCAGTATTTAAGCTTTAGGTACTCAGAACCGAGTCAACCACCGTCTTTGAGGTCACATGTGTAGTGAGAGACACAGATGTATGTGTTTTACTAGTACTCATGTGATATGACCTGTAGTCTTAGTCATCTTTGTGTGTTTTACAAATGACTATTTTATTCATTATCAAAATGTGAGCATGATTATTTTGAAATCTTTTAATTTTTTTTCACAGACAGAGTTAGACAGTGAGAAAGAGAAACAGAGAAAGGTCTTCCTTCCGTTGGCTCACCCCCCAAATGGCTGCTGTGGCCCGCACGCTGCGAATCCCCGGTGCCAGTGCCGCAGGCGGAGGATTAGCCAAGTGAGCTGCAGTGCCGGCCCTTTTAATTTTGATTTATTTATTTGTGAAGGCAAATATATAATTTACCTGTACTTTACATTAGCTAAATTTAATGTTTTAAAATTAAAATCATAGTGGCTGGCGCCGCGGCTCACTAGGCTAATCCTCCGCCTGCAGCGCTGGCACCCCAGGTTCTAGTCTCAGTTGGGGTGCCGGATTCTGTCCCAGTTGCTCCTCTTCCAGTCCAGCTCTCTGCTGTGGCCCGGGAAGGCAGTGGAGGATGGCCCAAGTGCTTGGACCCTGCACCCGCATGGGAAACCAGGAGGAAGCACCTGACTCCTGGCTTCAGATCGGTGCAGCGCTGGCTGTAGCGGCCATTTGAGGGGTGAACCAATGGAAGGAAGACCTTTCTCTCTGTCTCTCTCCTCTCTCTCTCACTGTCTAACTCTGCCTGTTAAAAAAAAAATTAAAATCATAGAGACAAAAACCAAAGGAGGTATAATGATAAAATACTGGTTTATTCTATGTTTTGAAAGGGGGATGGGTTAAGTTTTAGTTTGATTTATTTTTATTTTTAGTCAAGAGTTAGAGGGGAAGAAAGGAAGTAAAAGGGGAATGGAGAGAAGAAGAAAGGGAAATATCATTATGTTCTTAGAATTATATCTATGAGCTACATTGAATCTACTCTCTTTGTATTAATATATTAACATAAGAATATATGAGAATTGTGTTGTAGTAATTACCATGCACTTGCTGTGACCCTGAGAATCTAATGTATTAATCAATTCTAGGAAAGAAGGAAGGAAGGGGAAGAGGAAAGGAAGGAACACGGACGGGAGGAGGGTAGGAGGGAGACGTCTCATCATTAGTTCATTCCACATGTGCCTGAAATGCTGTAATGGCCAGGGCTGGGCTGGTCCAAAGCCAGGAGTCCCACAAGGGTAACAGGAACCCAACATCTTGAACCATCACTTAATGTTCCCAGAGTTTGCATTAGCAGGAAGCTGGAATTTCCAAGCAGAGCCAAGAATCAAACACAGGCACTTCCATATGGAATGTAGGCATCTCATCCACATCTTAATTTCTAGGCCACATTCCTGTCCCAGGGCTAGGTTTTTGATGAGAGAAAGGAATGGGAAGATTTAATTTTAGTCCATGTGTCTTCTATGCATTGTTTCATCCCATGATGGCAGTGGTGTCACTTCATAGAATATTTACTGGTACCCAGAGCTGTGCCAAATGTTTTATATGGATGCTCTCATTTAATTCCTCCTACAGTCTTTTTTTTTTTTTTTAAGATTTATTTATTTATTTGAAAGTCAGTGTTACACAGAGAGAGGAGAGGCAGAAAGAGAGAGAGAGGTCTTCCATCCGATGGTTCACTCCCCAGATGGCCGCAATGGCCGGAGCTGTGCCGATCCAAAGCCAGGAACCAGGAGCTTCTTCCTAGTTTCCCAGGTGGATGCAGGGGCCCAAGGACTTGGGCCATCTTCTACTGCTTTCCTAGGCCATAGCAGAGAGCTGGACAGGAAGTGGAGCAGCTGGGTCTCGAACCGGCGTCCATATGGGATGCCGGCGCTTCAGGTCAGGGCATTAACCCACTGTGCCACAGCACTGGCCCCTCTCCTACAGTCTTTAAGTGGATATCGATTTATTTTACAGAAGAAGAAACAGGTTTAAATTTTGCAGAAGCTAAAATTACACAAGTTTATTTTATATAACTGTCTACCTCAGTTTAAGTTGTAGTTAAAGACTATGAACTCAAAATATCTGACTTTGGACTCCTGTTACTACTAGGATATAGTGAAAGAAAATTAAGGGGGCCAGCACTGTGGCTCAGCAGGTTAACGCCCTGGCCTGAAGCGCTGGCATCCCATATGGGCACCAGTTCTAGTCCCGGTTGCTCCTCTTCTGATCCAGCTCTCTGCTATGGCCTGGGAAAGCAGTAGCGGATGGTCCAGGTCCCTGCACCTGTGTGGGATGCCTAGAGGAGGCTCTTGGCTCCTGACTTTGGATCGGTGCAGCTGTGGCCATTGTGGCCATCTGGGGAGTGAACCATTGGATGGAGGACCTCTCTCTGTCTCTCTGCCTCTCCTCTCCTCTGTGTAACTCTTTCAAATAAATAAATAAATCTTTAAAAGAAAAAGAAAATTAAGGACAAAACATTTCGGGAGTTTTCTAGTAGCCATGATAACTTGTGTTACATGGTATTTCTTGTTTCCTTTCATCATGTTGTGTCTTCCATTTAGTCCCAACTTAGGGAAGGGCTGTATTGTCCGGATGATGCTGTGAAAACACCAGTAAGTTGGTTGAGGTACTCCTGATGGTAGACCAGCACCTAAATCTATGGCTTCCTGCCAGGTATTCAGCTCTCCATTATATGAGGTACTTCCTCCGCATTAATTCAGATTGCCAGAAGATAAAATTGTCCTTGTTCTTTAGGATTTGCCATTTCTTGTCCCTTTAGTTCAACTTTACTTCAATTATTTAGTTAATAATCCAGGAATGTTGCTGGAGTAGCAAAAATTTGATTAGAATCATCACCTTCAGTATTTCAGGTAATGGAGTAAAAACAGCGTGAAAACAGTAGCCCATTCGTTCTGTTCCCAGCCTGGCCCCCTGGATGGGTTAGCGCTGACATCTGCTGTGGCTCTCATTGCTCTCCTCTGGGAAGCCCTGGTTGACTACTTGACACTAGGCATTAGATCTGACCTGAGCATTAGCCTGAGCAAGCTTTGTGTAATTAAGCTATTGGAATTTGTTTCTCCTGACTGGACTGAAGAGCCCTTACAAGGTGAGGGCTTTGTTGAAGTGATAAAGCTGATTAGATCTTTAGCAGTAAAGGAGTCTGATCTTAGAAATTTACTCTAGCTGTTGTTAATGAAGCAAAGACAATGCTTAGCAAGGAAAAAATGAGGTCACCAAGAAGAGAAACTTTTTTTCCTCTTTAATAGAGAACCAATCATTTTGCATCCTTTTAAATCTAGGCCTAAATGTATTGTCTGGAATAAAGATTAATTTCAAAGAACAAATGAGATTTTTCTCAGTAGTTTAGTATTCTTCTTTTTTTTTTTTTTTTTTTTTTTTTTTTTTTTTTTTTTTTTTTTTTTTTTTTTTTTTTGACAGGCAGAGTGGACAGTGAGAGAGAGAGACAGAGAGAGAAAGGTCTTCCTTTGCCGTTGGTTCACCCTCCAATGGCCGCCGCTGCAGCCGGCGCACCGCGCTGATCCTGGCAGGAGCCAGGAGCCAGGTGCTTTTCCTGGTCTCCCATGGGGTGCAGGGCCCAAGCACCTGGGCCATCCTCCACTGCACTCCCTGGCCATAGCAGAGAGCTGGCCTGGAAGAGGGGCAACCGGGACAGAATCCGGCGCCCCAACCGGGACTAGAACCCGGTGTGCCGGCGCCGCAAGGTGGAGGATTAGCCTATTGAGCCACGGCGCCGGCTCTAGTATTCTTCTTTAAACATATCACCCATAAGAGGCAAAGAAAGTTAAACAATTCAAGAATGTAAAACATACAAGTTAAAATAATCTAATGAATGCTGACAACAAAACAGAAATCATTTGAAATGTTCAGGTATACGTATTGTAGTTTATTCATTAGAACATAATTCTTTAAAAAATCATGTTCGTCGAGTGTGGGTTGGGCCTAGTGTTTAAGACACTGCGTGTGATATTTGAATCACATATCAGAATGTTCAAGTCACTAATGTGGTTCTGATTCCAACTTCCTGCTAAGGTCAACCGTGGGAGACAGCAGGTAATCGCTCAAGTACATGGGTCCCTGTTAGGACATTCAAGACCTAGATTGGGTTCTTGACTCCTAGCTTTGGCTTGGCCCTATCCTGACTGTTGTAGGCATTTGGGGGTGTAAACCAGTGGATGGAAGCTCTCCGTGCATCTCTGTTTGCCTCTTAAGTTAACAAAATAAATTTAAAGAATTAACAAAAATGTGTTAAATGTAGCTTTGCTTTCACTGAAACACTCTCTAAGCAAATAAAACTTATTTGCTTAATATGTTTTACTCAAATTTCACAGTAACAATGTCAGTGATCACATCTTTTGGTATAGGACACTTTTAAATTTACTACCATTTAATGTTCATAAGGATGTATGGTTAAAGCGGATGGGAAGGAGATTTGTGAGTGATTGTAGGAGTCTGTTGTGAGAATGGGATAAGTTTAATGCAGATGAAACTGCTTTTTAATTAATATAAAATCTAATCATAGTGCTATTGAAATATTAATGTTTTCAAAAAATTATTTATTTATTTGAAAGGCAGAGTTATGGAAAGAGAAGGAGAGACAGAGAAAGTCAGAGGTCTTCCATCTTCCAGTTCACTCCCCAGATGGCCACAAGAGGCAGGGCTGGGCCAGACTGAAGCCAGGAGCCAGAATCTTCCTCCAGCTCTCCCACATGGGTGCAGGATCCCAAGCAGTTGATCCATCTTCTGCTTTCCCAGGCTGATTAGCAGGGAGCTGGATTGGAAGACGAGCAGTGGGACTTGAAATGTCACGGACATGGGATGCCAGTATTGCAGGTGGCAGCTTAACCTGCTGTGCCACAACTCCAGCCCCTAAAATATTGACTTTTTTAAATTTTAATTTTAATTAAAATTTTAGACTTAAAGAAAATGTAAAACCTAATGTCTATTTCAATGAAATGCACTCACTACATCTAATTTTCTTTTTTCATTTGAAAGGTAGAGTTACAGAGAAGCAGAGGAAGAGAGAGAGAGTGGGAGAGAGAGAGAGTGAAAGTGAGAGAGAGAGAGATCTTCCATCTGCTGATTTGTTCCCCCAAATGGCCATAGAGGCCGGAGCTGGGCCAATCTGAAGCCAGGAGCCAGGAGCTTCTTCTGGGTCTCCCATATGGGTGCAGGAGCCCAAGGACTTGGGCCATCTTCTACTGTCTTCCTAGGCCATAGCAGACCACTGTATCAGAACAGGAACTGGCGTAAATATGAAATGCTGGCACTGCAGGTGGCGGCTTTACCCGCCATGCCACAGCGCTGGCCTCTCATCCACTTCTCAATCATTAAAGGCAGTTTAGTGAAGTTGATGAACATGAGGAGGCTGGGTGGCGCATTCCTAGTTTTTTGACTTGTCACTCGCCCAATCTTGGTTGAGAGACTTCGTTTTTTTCCTTTAAAATAATAGTGAAAACAACACTGACCTCATGTAACTGTTATGAAAATTATATGAGTTTAAATATGTGTGTTCATTAACAATACAGAAGGAAGTGTAAATTTGTGCTGTATCTTGGGACAGTCTGTTTAGTAAGTGCATAAAGATGCTATTATTCCTATCAGCCGAGAAAAATCAAACTTCTTCTACCACATTACAGTTCTCCTGGTGAAGGTTACCAAAGAATTCCTAACTGATAAATTTTAAATTTTTAGTTGGTCTTGACCCATCTCCTACATTGGATATTATTTGCCATGGCATATATCAGTTTTAAATTCTGCCTCCCGCATTTGTAAGTTTACATTCTGTTTTTGTACAACTGCAACAAGCTTCACTGTTTTCACACTTTCTGATTAGATGTCCTCTGTATGTGCTGAGCCAGAGCCACAGCCCATCCCAGAACTGGAAAATATTCCCATGGAAGCGAGAAAAGCTGGCCATCAGTGGATAACACTTAAAGGCTTTCTCTTCCTGTAATTTGTGGTCATCTGGATACCATTGCTTATACAGATGTTTAATGCCTTTAAGTTATGGTTATTGTAAGTCATCTGGACTTTCCTGTCCCTTTGGTGGGATTGTTGAAATGTACTTTGTTATCTTTTCCTTCAAAGTCCTAGTTTTTCTCCATCAGTTGTTCTGGCTAGTGATCTGGTAGCATTATTCACCTTTTAGTCCAACCATAGATTACTCAGTTGTCCTGTATTTAACCCTAGCTGATGAATCAATAAATTCTGTCTTCTATGTTTTTTTAACATTTAAAATTTTTTTTCTCATTTTCAGTGCTTCTGGCACACTGCCTATGTCTTTCAAACCATCTTCTATCTTATAGCCAATTATTTTTTTTTTTGACGAGTGGACGGTGAGAGAGAGACAGAGAGGAAGGTCTTCCATTACCATTGGTTCACCCTCCAGTGGCCGCTACGACCAGCACACTGCGCTGATCCAAAGCCAGGAGCCAGGTACTTATCCTGGTATCCCATGTGGGTGCAGGGTCCAAGGATTTGGTCCATCCTCCACTGCACTCCCGGGCCACAGCAGAGCGCTGGCCTGGAAGAGGGGCAACCAGGACAGAATCCAGCGCCCCGACAGGGACTAGAACCTGGTGTGCCGGCGCCGCAGGCGGAGGATTAGCCTATTGAGCCGCAGCGCCGGCCACCAAATATATTTCTTTACTTTTTTTAAAGATTTTATTTATTTATTTTTTTGAGAGATAAAGTTAAAGAGAGAGGGAGAGACAGAGAGAAAAGTCTTCCTTCTGTTGGTTCACTTCCCAAATGGCCATTGTGGCAGGAGCTGTGCTGATCTGAAGCCAGGAGCCAGGTGCTTCTTCCTTGTCTCCCTTGTGAGTGCAGGGCCCAAGGACTTGAGCCATCTTCTACCACTTTCCCAGGCCAGCACAGAGCTGGATTGGAAGAGGAGCAGCCAGGATTTGAATTGGCATCCACATGGGATGCCAGCGCTGCAAGCGGAGGATTATCCTACTGCATCATGTCACTGACCTCCAAATATGTTTCTATTAGGCCACTTCAGTGATAATGTATGTTCCTACTCTAAGCATCAACTTCTATTACATTTCTTGAAATGCTTTGCATAATACTCCCAACATAATATGTGTCTCCATGAATAAAAGAGTCAGTTCACATCTAACATTCAAATACTGAATGTTCCATCTGTTTTCTCTTCCAAAGTCATCATAACAAACATTATTAAAAGAAAGACTGCATAAAATGTAGCTCTTTGCCTGTAACAATACCTTACTTCTTTGAACAGAGAAACTTTCCCCAACCCCAGACATTTGTTAATGTGGAACTATTGTTTTTTGATATTCAGTACATCTTATGACTTACATGGCTGTCTCTCTAACAGTATGTTTTCCCTTTTGAACCTTCGTAGTTGCACAGATTATAGTCATTAATTCCCCAGACATGCAAACCTATTTCTGTTTCATTTTATGATGTTCATTTTGTCTGGAATACCAACGATCTATATCTGTTTGTCTTCATCCTTGAAAACTCAGATAGTTAAAAACTCAGAATGTTTCTTTATTTGATATATTCTGTGGTTAGCATTCTGCTTTGCTCATAGTGTATACTTAATACATTTTAAGTAAATAACAAAAAAGAGAAAGTCAATAAAGAAAATTACATTTCAGGATAGCAGATTTACTTCATCTGTGTAGTTATTCTGTCCCTATATTGCCTGTTCGGAAATTTTTCAAAACTTGATAGTAGCTGCTTAAAGGTTTGATCAGCTTTACTTAAATAATTTTATTCTTATTCAGTTTTACTTGACCCATGGAAAGTTTGGGAAATTACATTATAAGATAAATGTTAAATTCTTATAGGATAAAAGTTATATTTTAAGTGTCTTATGGCTCTTTTCCTTTTGCTGTGGACATTTCTTAAAAACGATTGTTCTAAATTTTTTTTTTTTTTTCCGATAGGTAATATTTGAAGCTGAAGTCTCAGGAGGGAGAAGTGGTTATATTGCCATTGATGACATCCAAGTACTGAGTTATCCTTGTGGTAGGTTGTGATTAAGAATTGTATTTTTCTATGTCCTTTTGACAGCTGTCTCATATTGCCAGTGACTGCTGATTGTTTATCACTTGGCTGTTGCTGTTTTTTGTTACTTCTAGCCTTCTTTTTAGTTTTCAAAGAATGCCAAAATGTTTCCAGCTTTTAAATTAATTTTTTATTGTATACCTATTAATGGATTCCTTAAAATTATTTAGCTACTGAGAAGAAAATATAAGGGCAAAGGAAATTCTGTAGAACTTATCCCATCTTTTTAGTGTTTCTAGTTGGTAGGACTTATTCCTTCTTTTTAGCATTATTGTCTAGGAAAGCAAGAGGAATAACAAATCAACGCTCAATGGAAGGAAAGAAAGAAGGTTCACTCAGTTATTTGGTCCATTAAATTGAGGATCTGGGTGAAGAAATTAAAAAAATTAAGAAATTTTAAATTTGTATATTCTGAATTTAGGACTATTTTTATGATGTCATAATTCATATCTAGTGAGTCCTTATTAAAAATAGAAGTTAAAAAATAAACTTTATTTTTACATAGTTTTATTACACCCTTAGATTAACATTGGTTGGTTTTCAGATAATGTACCTACATTTGCATTTAAATTCCATTCACTGAAAGACACGTATTGATTACATTTAAGAGAACTAGGCAAAATTTTACAATTTACCTACATTATGCAATGGCATTCGTTTATGGACTTCTGAATCCCGATTATCCATGAAGTGAACATGCCTGATAGAAACATGTCTTTACATGTAGTAAGGAGCAGTCAGGGGCTGCCGTGTGAGAGGATCAAGGCTTGTGCTCCTGCTGCATGTTTGTCTAACCATTTAGAGCCTTACAGGGTATGGCAAATCAAGAATTGCTGTGCCCCTTTCACTCCATAGTGGGAGTGGAGAATTCGCATCTCTACTCAAGCACTAGCTGATATTGATGCTACTGGTCTAGAGTTCATACTCTGAGAACCACCCTTCTGGTTTAGGCATTCCTTTCCCCCATGTTCCTACTGAGGTGAGGCACCAGAGAGAACTCGTGTCTGACAACGGTCAAATTTATATTTCATGGGATCTAAGTAGAAGGAATACAGAATCACCTTACTTAAAGTTCGCTTTGGTTTACTAATTCTTTCTGTAGTATAAGAGAATTGTGTTTCCATCTACTGTTCGTTGTCACTCCTTGCAAGACAGGTGGTAAAGAAAGGCTTTCACGAGAAATAGAAACAGAATTATGAGTTGAGCACAACAGTGGCAGTTTCAGTGTCATAGGTTCTTTCTCGAGCATTTTATTTACTCATTGAGCCTTAGCTTTTGCTGTTTTTGTTTTCCTTCAGTGGAAAACATCGATGAGACTTCAGTTGTAAAAGGTAATTGCAGGGAATACTGGATTGACAGTGATGGAACTCACCTATATTTTGATTGCAGTCATCACTTTTTGTTGGTCTTATATTTCTTTCCTACTACAGCTGTGATGGAATAAACAGTGGATTCCATAGCCATTTAGTTGATACTGTATTTGAAAGAGGCAAAAATATACCTTTGTTCTTTGAAGTACTAGATGATTATAACTATTGAAGTGGGGAAAAAAAGATGATCTAACTGCTTAATTGTTCAGTGGCAACATTGAAGAATTTCTAAAATACAGAATGTCAGTATTTTAGAAATCATTTTATGTTTACATTATATTTTTATATTATGTCCTGATTCCTGAGTATTTTATCTCTTCTGTTTGCTTTGACTTATTACTGTTATTATCCTCCAAATGCCACATTCTGTGGCATCCATTCAGCAGTAATTGTTGAATGCTTGCTTTGTATGGAACAATGCTCTGGTAGTTATGGGGCAGTAGGTAGCAGAGCTCCTGAAGGAAAGAGCACTGTGAGAGTGAGAGAGGAAATGGTAACTTCTAGTAAAAGAAAAGTCGATTTTCTTCTGAATATTAGACTTGGTCAAAGGTAAAAACATTATGAACAGAATTCTGTTGGGGAAAAGTAAAATGGCATATTTTCTGCTTGTGAAAAAAGTAATTTTTCTCTACCTCCACAGATAAATCTCCTCATTTCCTCCGACTTGGGGATGTGGAGGTCAATGCAGGGCAGAATGCTACATTTCAGTGTATTGCTACAGGGAGAGATGCTGTCCATAACAAGTTATGGCTGCAGGTAAGGGCAGGCTGGTGCTGAGCTAAACACTTGATTTTAAAAATAATTCTCCACTGCACTGTTTGTGGTCTCATCCTTTTCTGTGTGTGTGCAGATGGGACAGACTTTCTCTACATGGCTGGTGTTTAATTGGTTGATGGTTCATGTCAGACATTTGCTTTCTTGGAATATGAATGAAAATATGAGAATATATAATTAATAAGTATTCCTATTGATATCTAGTGAAAACTAATGATTCTCTAATGTTATGTTCAATATATAAATACAAATTTCTTCAGATCTGTTGAAAATAAGAATAAGAATAAAATTATTCTTATTTAATATTTTGAAAGCTGAACTTACAAGAATATAGATCGTACTTATACAGGAACTGGCATATGCTGATAAATTTTTTAAAGTATTTTAATAAACCCTTGGGAGTATTTCAGGAAATGTAAGTTGGAAGGGAGCCAATTAAATTTTCCAGAGCTTTTGTGTATGAGAGTTAATCACAAATCTGAAGTCTAAGACATTGACCTTGCTCTTATTTAGTCCTTAATAGATCTGTATTTAATTAATTGCAATTTAATGTAATGTATATGTTGGAGAAATGTAAGTGGTGCATAGAAATAGTTTTAAAAAGAACCCAAGAAAAAACTGTCAACTGAGGAATATGTTATGCCTTCAGAGAATTTACAGCAAGTCTGTCAATCCTGGAGTGCTGTGGGCTAGAATGAGCTGAGAGAAGTTCTAACGCTGGAGGCTGTACCTATGACACATGGCTGTTGAGCCACATATTTAAAGCCAGATAATATTTACGTAATAATATTCTGTGAGCACTTTTATTATCATTATTGTTTCGATTCGGACTTCATCAGTATGAAGAAATGGATTTAATTAGTTTGGGATTGTAAATTTCGAAGGGTGCCATTAGAGACCAAATAGAAAAATCATTGCAAGATTAGCTTCGTGTCTTGAACACAGACATGAGGATTTATTTTAATGTATCCTTTAGAGAAGTGAAATTAGTGTTGGGGATAATCATTAGTTTGTAGGTGTTTTGGGTAATGGTAATAATAAATGATTAGTGAAACCATCCCTATTACAATGCCTGACATTATGTTATATGATATATATAAATATATATTTATGTATATATATGTTGTTTTATCTAATTTCTGCAAACTATCAGTTGGTTGTTACAGCAGATACACTTCTTATTAATCCCATCACTACTTTTATAATTTGTTTGATTTGCGGTTATCAGAATACCATCTTTTGTGTCATGTGGGAGAAGGAAATGAGGCTGACTTTTATTTTTGTTATTGCCTGATTTTTCCCAACAGATATTGAAATATAGGTTAATTTCATCTGGAGAACATATTATATAGTATACAGTCTGTCTTTTTAACTAAATAGCAAATCACTTTTATCATCTCTTTTTCTCTGGTCTAAATAAATGCTTAAAAGTGATTTATACATAATTTCTAATTATTTTACTTACTTTTTTCTTAATATAGATGAGAACATTAGTTGGCATTTGGCTTTAGTTGTGAGCTATCTAGTCTTTTCTTAGAGAGCCGATGGCTCTGTAGTCAGCCCCCGATTTTATGCCCCAGGATTTAATAAGACATTGAAATAGAAAGGATTTTATATACTCAGATACCAGCTGCCTTGTGGAGACAAAGACATTCTGATCTGGTCTTATCAGAGTGGGTTGCAGTCAAAATACCGTTCATTTTGTTTGTTTTCTTTTTTGTTAATTAGCTCATTTCATTGTAGTGTCTTAAAATTGTAGACTTTCAAACAAAAATGGGAGAATAATCTGAAATTTCTATTCTGCCTTTTTTTAAAAGATTATTTATTTATTTATTTGAAAGAGTTATAAGGAGAGAGGAGAGGCAGAGAGGGAGAAAAAGAGAGAGAGAGAGAGAGAGAGAGAGAGAGAGAGAGGTCCTCCATCCGATGGTTCACTCCCCAATTGGCTGCAATGGCCAGAGCTGTGCTGAGCCAAAGCCAGGAACCAGGTGCCAGGAGCCAGGAGCTTCCTCTGGGTCTCCCACGTGGGTGCAGGTGCCCAAGGACTTGGGCCATTCTCTCTACTGCTTTCCCAGGCCTCCGCAGAGAGCTGGATGGGAAGTGGAGCAGCCACGTCTGAAACCGGTACCCATATGGGATGCCAGTGCTTCAGGCCAGGGCGTTAACCTGCTGTTCCACAGTGCTGGCCCCTATTCTGCTTTTGTTATTTCTCCCCTTCCTCCTCTTTGCATTTGCCACAGAAGGTGAATTTTTGTGTATTTCTTGACTTTGACAGTGAAACTGCTCAATTCTGCAGCAGTGTATATATTTAGCTTATGTTTTCAATAGCATCTCTACCTTTTGCATTAATACTGTGTAAATTAACTGAACTTCTTCTGTGAAGTCATTCTTCTCCATGTTGAAGAAATTTCATAATTTATCAATCATTTGTTTTAGGGATGGTTTCAAATTAAAATAAGAATTTTCTAAATAGTGAGACCATCAAACAATGAATGGAATAAGACTGGCCATGTGTACATGAATCTATCAGCAATTGGCTACTAGTTAAAAAAAAAAAAAAAGTTAACCATCTTTTGATACAAGTAGCGTAAAAATTATGAGAAGAATTACCACTAGTCCACACAAGTAGATGTCAAGTTACTTTCCTTCTGTGTAGAACAATACTTAGAGTTCAGGAGACCCATTTTTTAATTCTAACCCTTCTAGCCTTTCTTTCCCAGTTAATTGTAGTTGGATTAGAGGTTTCATTAAACCGTAGCGGGCCTTAGTAACCTTACATATGAAAGAGGATGTTGGAGAGAGACTAAAATCCTTCTGCTAAATTAGGTCTTTATTTTTGAAGGCCTAAAATAAGGCACTGATAAACATTTTTGATCGATGTAAGACTATAAATTTGTATTTTATTAGTTTTTTATGGAAAGAAGTCATTTAAATTAAATATCATTATGCCAACCACTGCTTAAAATAACTGATGAGAGCACTGAGAACAAATGTACTTGAAGCAGCTCGAAGAAAGACCACTGCATTCTATCAAAGAAGTAATGGAATTGGAAAGTAGCTGTTACCCTTGCCATAGTCAGATGAAATAAATTCTGATCAAATTTTTATGTCTTCCAAGTAATGTAATGTTATATTTTACTTCAATTGGCAACACATTTTCTAAATAAGGGGGAAACTAACAAAAGCTGGAAAAGCTACTAATTTTCTGTTTAAAGGAAAAATTATACTCTACAACTCTATGAAAGATACTGAACCTAATAACTAATTGTATTTGGATTCTAAAATAATATGTGTATTGGAACACATTTGGAGAATATATTATCTTGTCTGATGTTTTATTTATCACTCATATTTCAGTCATTTTATTGTAGAAGCGATCTAAAAATTAGGTAAATTGAAGAAAACAAGAAGCAAATGCTTAACGAGTTAACTGAGCTATTACAGTCTAATTTGTGACATATCACAATGGTTTTAGAAGTAGCTCCTAGGGAGTGTTCTTTTTTATAAGAATCAAATTTGAAGTATGTCATTCATTCTAGATATAAAGATAGTAATGACAAAATATATAACTCCTATTAACTATTTTCTGAATGGTAAATGAACTAATGATACAAGAAAGAGCATGTGTGAATGTTTTCAGATCTCTCAAGTGTGAACAAGCTAAGAATATGGTGAAATCATAAGTCTTTCTGGGGCACAGTTTATAAAAAGTATGTCATGTGGTACATTTCTCTGGTTAAGGGGACTTGGAGTAAATTCTTTAGTTACTCTTAGAAAATTCTAAATTCACTTTCTACTGTAAAGTTCTATGAAGGAGAACATGTACAATAGATATAAATATATCTTTTTTTAGTCAAAAAATTTGTAAATGTTTTCCATACGGACAGATGATTTTGAATTCTTAAAATAAGTTTGAGAACTAAGTCATTTTAATTCAGTTTCTGAGGAACCCCCAGTAAGAGAAATTTGTGGTGGATAAAACTTATGCTAATATTCAAGTTGTAGGAAATAAGATCATAAATGAAGTTTTAATATATACTTTATACTGAAATAAAAAATACAAACATTTAGGTATATTTCTGAAAATTATCATAATTTTTAACAGGAAAAGTAAAAATTAAGCTATATACTTTGTTGGCAAATAAAAATGTTGGTTTTGTTTTTTTGATTGCAACTTACTAAATGAATGGTACTAAGAGTTTTCAAAAAGTACATTGAAATATGAAGTATAAAAATTTGTGCATGGATTTTAAAAAATTTAAACCAGAATTTATTTTTAGTTTCCTTTTCCATGAACTCTTTGCAGTACTCTCATTAAGTGATAGCAAGTAAAAGCGTATTTATAAGAATATAACTAAATATTTACACAAGAAGGATTAAGAAGTGCTCACAAAAACTTGTACAATAATGTTTATATCATTTTATTCATAATGAGCAATAATTGTGAAGAATCTAAAATGTGTAATGATAGAGGAATAAATAATCTGTGGTGCATCCAATCAGCAATACAAAAGAAGGAACTGATATATGTAGCATCATGGATGAATCTCAGCAACATTTTTCGTAAGAGGACAGAAACAAAAGACAGCATACTGTGTAATTCCACTGATTTAAATTTCCAGAAGCAAAAGCTAATCTGGGTGATAGATAGAAGTCAGAACAGTGGTTGCCCTGGTGGTGGTGGGAGTACGAGGATTGACTGGAAATAGGCCCATGGGATCTTTCTGGGATTATGTAAGCATCTTGATTGGGGTGTTAAGTCTATGGGTGTATATATGTATTTGTCAGTGGGTTACATCTGTGCAATTCATTGAATATAAAAGTATATATTTCATTTGAAAAACACAAATGAGGGAAAAGTGAATATAAAATACATTTTGTTAAATACCCAACTCACTGGTTGTATTATTCAAGCCATAGGTGGCAGTGGCCTTTAAGCATTGCATGCTTTTTTCCCATCTTGTCTATTTAAAGAGATTTGATTAAGCTCATAGGTAACTTGCAATCATTTGTCTCGGTTGCAGTAGAAGAAAGTGTGTCCTAAGTATTTTAAGAAAATCTTATGTATTGGAGAGGTGTAAAGGTTGAAGCAGGGGTTGTACTGTAACTTAAAAATTAATATTCTATCATGAAGGTCCAGTGTAAGTGAGCACCTACATGGCAAATCCAATAGAGCCCATTGGTGGAACATCTGTCAGACCATATGCTTTGGCTTCAGGTTCAGTGTAGAAACTAAAATGCTAATGACTCCATCCATCATGACAGAGCTTGGCGGACATGCATCATTGAATTGGGCAAAGAAATTCAAAGGTGGAATTATTGAAAATACAGATTGTGTGGGTAGATTTGGTGGCACCATTTGTTTTGGTGAATTGTGATGAGGATGCTTGATGTGTAACTGGTAATCCTATGCTGATTGCCATCAAAGCTGTGGCAATTGGGCCAATCTGTCAGCATTCACTGCAGGTGCTGGCAAGGTGCCTCTTCCTGGGCCTGCCAAAATGAAAAAGTCAGCCACCACTTTGCCCTTGGTGAGTCTCATAGCTGCTAATGTAGTGTGATACAGCTAGTTTCTCAGCCAAAGGAAATGTCATTCCTTATGGAGCAACAGATAATTTAAGCAATGGCTTGAGAGTAATAATTGGAGAGTGAAATTAGTAAAATGAGATGCAAATTGCTCTAAAAAACAACCAGAGAGAGGCTGACCTCTTGGTGTACCAACTGTTGTCAGCTGAGAACTGTTGAAAATAGCTGGTGAAAAAACTTTTGACCACATACTGGTGCTTTTACCTACTATGCAAATACATGGCCCTGTTCCTGTCATTTATGTGAACATCATCAAAATATAAAACATGATTTCTTAAAATTTACATTAATTATTTCAAATTTTTGACAGGCACATACATTTTTTCATATTTATGGGGAGCCATTGAAGCATTAAAGTAATAAATGTAATTTAAAAGTGCAAATATTTAAACTGATGAAATGTATCACTTCACTGTTTCAGATGCCATGTAGAAAATGTCCAAAATGTACTTTCTGATACCCACATGCTATTGTACTTTGCCATGCTTGTTTATACTGTCATTGAAGAACCCAGAGGCTCATAGTATAATTTCCAAGAGTTACTGTCCTTGACACCGTTTATTTTAGAGAAAAGAAATCCAGAAAAATTTTGCATGTATTGTATTGGGAGAAAGTCCTCTGAAGAAATTAGTATGTGCCTGGAAATTACTAGCCTGAAGTTTATAGTGGGGAATTCATGGGGAATTAATGTAAGAAGAAATTTTCATAGCTAATCTAACTAAATATGTATGTAGTATGTGTTCAGCTCATGTTAAATATCGTGAAAAAAAGTAAAAAGGAATTCAGTACTGTAAAAGATGTTTAATACCTGGATTTAGAGTTCTGACATTTTCTAGATAATTGGCATCAAAAGTGGTTGACATGCTTTTGAAATATGAGACTAAGAATAGGTACTATACAATTACAAGAACAGTGAGTAAACTGGAGAAATGTCAGAATTACTAAAGGGAAATGGCAAAAGTGTATCTTGAGATTTGTTGATGACTGGTTAGGTTTCTAAAAGTCTTAGAATGTCAGGAATATACAAGAGGGGTTTAATATGTTCTTTATAGATCCTAAAAAACAATAATAACTTATGGTTTGAGGCTTTATGATCATAAATTACAAGAAGGACCCTTATAATTGTGCACTTGTATAATTGTGCACTTGTTGAAATCTAGAGTGAACTACTCTAGGAGGTAGTAAAATTACAATCAGTGAATGTCCCCAAGCATAATCATGACAAGCATGTAAGATGTAGAGGGCATTTAAACTTATGGCAAGGTTGGGACTGGACCATTCATACTTTTTAAGAGCCTTTGAAGTGTGAGTATGACTCAAAAATAACTGAATAAGGAGACACTATGTAGAATCTAAGAACTATGCTGAGTTAGAGATGGAAAGCAAGTGATGTGGACCCAAGTATTTGGTGAAATCATTACAAAATGCATCATTCAGACCTTGAATATGACTTAAAAAGATTAAGTGGGCTTGGCTATTAATTTTGGAAGGCACAAAGCACTCTGTGTATGGATTGAAGTGGGATTGAAACATAAGGCAAATAAATTTACTCAAGTAGAAGGTTCACAGTGGGGTAAGAGATAGCTATAGTTAATGGCAGGGTTGGGACTGGACCATGATGGAGACAGCTTGGGGAGGAAGAAGCCACTGTTAGTACAGACATCACATCATGATTGCCTAAGATTGGACCATGCCAGCAGAATTGGAGAATCAGTAAGTGAGGGGAACAAGGGACATGTTAAATAAGACAAAGGGTTTTGGTTTTGGTTGGTACCAGATTACAGAATTTGGGAAAATGTAATGGTGAAGTAATAATGACACCTTTCTAAATTTCCTTAATTTTTTTTAATGCCAATCAAAAAATTTGTTTTCTCATTTTCTATTTGGAACTAATCTATATATTAGAAATCATTGCTTGCCTTTTTACCTCTTGCAACCTCTGTAATTACACATAAGTGATCCTAAGAGTGAAAGATGAGAAGGTCATTCAATTCCTTTTGACTCTTTTTAGCCTTAATAAAAGTTTACTAAGACAGTTTGAAGCCTGTGTTCAAATTAAACCTCTGGGTGGTCCTGGAATCCATGAGGGGGAGTTAATCTATGAGAGAGGGGGAGTTAATCTATGGGAATGCCTTTAGCCTGGGCTTCCTGTGTCACCTGTGGCTCACAGAGTAGTAGTAAAAGGGGTGTGAACCATGTCTCTTGTGCTTTACTTGTAAACTGCTCTGGACCTGAATTGACAAAGAAATACTAGCCTTCTAGTTAATTCTGATTTTCTCTGTTTATCCTCTGTTTAAGCAGTTGCGATTTTTTTTCTGTGTATATCTTGGTTTGCAATTAATTCTGCTCCACTTAAGAGACTGTGCTCCATTTGGCAGCTAATAGCGATCACTCTTGTCAGTTCTGTTTTTCCTTGGACCATTGATTTATTCTAGTTGCTGGCATTATATTATCCCAGCAGGGCTTTGTATAAAGAATTCTGCTCATAGGTCTTGGGATGGAATTGTTGACCATGTATAATGGGTTATCAGGTTTAAATTCAACCCACTGGCATTTGGAGAAGAATGTGTTTATGTAACAGTGGATTTCAGAAAGTTTAATCATACTCAAATTTTAGGATTCTTCAATATTCTTGAAGTCATTTTGTCTGTGTATATATGGCTTTCTACCATGAAGACTTAAGTGATTTATAGATATAGTGTATTACTTTTCTTCGTTAATAATTTATAAATTCTAGTTTTAATGTCTATAGATTACATAATTGATTTTAATTGAGTAATGTGCAGAATCTTCTTTACCCTCATTATCTATCCCTGGAGAAAGAGTGAAATCTCGGCAGCCCTTGAAGCTCAAGGATTTCTTCTTATAGATACCTATAAACAATTTACTGCTCTTTGTGTGTAGGAATAATGTACTCTCCTGGTATTTGTAGAGCTGTCTTTTAAGTGTATTTTCTAGATGTGTCACATCAAGTGCTGTACAAGTTTCCCATTGAGCTCCTGTGATCAGTTTTAGAACATAGGTCCTTGACAGAAAATCACACATATGTAATATGACTGAAAGAATTTTTTGAACACCACACTTGTCAAAAAGAAAGCTTTACAAACAATTACAGAGGTCAGAGGCTCTATTCCAAATACAACGGAATTATCTTCTTCCTTTAAATATAACCATTACCATAACTTTAACCCTTGTAATTTTTCTTCATTCACATATGCATCCCTATACACTATAGTTTAGTCTTTTCTATTTAAAACAATATAGGTCTTTTGTATTTGCATCTGATCTATAAGTTTATACTCATTTGTCTCTGCAGTTTGTTGAGAAACCTAGGTCAAGGGACATTTAACTTCCCACAGTCTACATTTTGCTGGTTGCATAGTAATGCACTCTTCAGTTCAAGAAGTTCCTGGTGAATTTCCTACATCTTGTATTTCCTACAAGTTGGCAGTCAGATTCAGGGTCATGTTTGGTCTCTCAGCTGCAGTATAGGTGGCACTTGGTGTAATTACAGGGGGCACAAAATATATCTGGTCTTTCTTTTTGTGATCTTGGCAGCAGCAGCTGATGATTAATGCCTAAATTCTTTTCTGGAAGTTGTAGTTTGTAATATTCTGTTGCTTCTTATTTCTTTCTTTTGTATTTGTTTAGTTGATGAAAAGATACATCTTCACTTTGCCTTGTCCAGAGTTTAGTTTTCCCATAGTACAGTTCCCTATGGTAAGGGAGGATAAATGTTCCAATGTGTGCTTTGTATACTAGTTTCCATGTGATGATTTGGTTGCTGAAATCCTCTATACATAAACTGATTTTTTTTCTTTCTATGTCATTATGATTTCATTGACTTAAACATATATAATAGACTTAATTCATTACAGTTATTACTTTTAATAAATCTCAAATTGACCTATCTTTGGCCAGTGGAAACCTTTGTTCAGTTTGACTCCTGAGTCCTTTTGACATGACCTTAGCAGTCTTGGAGAGCTTCCTTGATTCTTGCTGTTATGAGATATTCCATTTTCTTTTCCAAAATATGGAGTCATTTTTCAGAGTGCACCAGTTTGGTTTGGTGAGAGATTGTACTGTAACTCCATATGATATGTGCTGAGGGATAGTCATTGCTTAACTTCTTCAGTGAATAGAGTTAAGAAATATATACAGATATACATAAAATAAAATGCCTATTGAATTATTGATGTTTCAAATTCAAGGTTAAAGATTTTCACTTAATATTTTCTTTGTTACAGCTTTCAGTTGCAATGATTTTTTCCCACACAGATACTTTGGTAGTCAATGACATAATTCAAGATAGGTTTAGAGTATGTTATAATTACTTATTTATTTTATTTAATGGTATTTTGAGTATTTTTTACCATAGCACCATTGTCAGCATTTAGCTTTTGCATATGTACATACTCTCATTATTATTTCTTTTATTAGTCTTAGTTCAGAATATAACTTAAGTTTTTAATGTTCAATATCTGGGTATATGTCATATCTTTCTAGTAATTTTGAATGTCTGAAGGTCATTGATAGCATCTTTTTCAGGAATGCTCATAGGAATAATATTCTCTGAGTATTTAGATGTTGATAATAGTTTTTCTGTGCCCTTGATTCTCAAAGTCAGTTTTACAGGATGTAAAATCTTTCATTCACATTTTCTTTCCTTGAATAACTAAAATGTGTTATTTCATTTTCTTCTCACAGTAAACCTTTGATGACAAAATCATTTTCTTTTCCTTATAGGTCATGTATCCATATTCTCTATATATTCACACAATATTTTTCCTATTTATTTAAAATCTCTAGTTTCATTAGAGTATCTGTCACTATAGATCATTCTGAGTTAGGTGTATGGTACATTTTTTCATTCTATGGTTTATAAATATTTTTCAAGTTTCAGAATTTTTTAAATTATAATTTTTGATACTTTTCCTGTCCTCTTGCTTCAAGTATACTTGTTATTTGCGTTTTATTTTGTCTGTTGATCATCATTAATATTCATTTTCTTATAGATCCTTTTGATTCTGCTTAATTTTAGATTAAAATATTTTCATATTCTGTTTTGATAAAGGAACCATCTGTTTTATTTATTTACTTTAGTTATTCATAATTACTAAATGGGATTTTCTTTCATTCCTTATATTTTCTGAGTTTTTTCTGTCATTTTGTTGTTGAGTTTTATTAATTGAAATTTATATCATTTTTCCATTAATTGAAAGAGAGAGAGAGAGATATACAAGAGAGACAGAGATCAATATAGCCCATTCTGTAGTTGACTCGCCAGGTACCTTCAATAACGGGGCTGGGCCAGGTATTCCATTCAGGTCTCCCATTTGGGTGGCAGGAACCCATATACTTGTTACCATCCACTATCTCCCTGATGCTTAGCAGGAAGTTGGATCAGAAATGGAGGTGGAACTCAATCCCAAACACTCCAGTAGGGGTTGTGGGTATCCCAAGAAGGGCCTTGACTTAATAGGACAATATCTATTCCTCTTTTAGTTTATCTAAGATACTAGGCTGCAGTTTTCATCTTTTGCATGAGCATGTTTTTCTGACTTACTTTCAGAGGCTCTAAGGACCATACTCTGTTCTTCTTTTTATTTAATCTTATAATAATTTTATATGGGATATGAGCATCTTGCTTTTAAGATTTATTTATTTATTTGAAAGTTAACAGAGAGGGCAGGGAGACACAGAGACAGTACATCTGCTGGTTTACTCCCCAAATGGCTGCAGTGGCCAGGGCTAGGCAAAGCCAAAGCCAGGAGCAAGGAGATTCATTCAGTTCTCCAACGTGGGCGGAGGAGTCCAAGCACATGGGCCATCTTCTGCTGCTTTCCTGGGTACATCAGCAGGGAGCTGGATTGGAAGTAGAGCAGCTGGGATTTGAACCATTACTCACATTTAATGTTCCAGTAATAATAATGGTGACAAAATTTGAGAATAGTTATTATATCTATGAAACAGTAAAAATTATACAGATCTCATATAACAGGCAAACCCTAGTAAGCAACACTTAGGTTTTGGGGATTGATTCAGCTGATTGTTGCATCATTCACTTCAACTCTACTTAGCTGTAGTCGTGCACATTTACTTTGGAGTTAGTTTTGGGAAAAAAAAACAACAATAACAGTGATGAGTATTGACCACTCATAGGCAGTCTTTTTGATGCCGTTCAACAGAGAGTTAAACACCAAACATAAGAAAATTGTTTCTTCCCTGGTCTTGCAATTTTACGAAGATGGAGGAGTTACATATTGTATTCTCAGAAGAGGCAGTGAAAAATAAGTAAAACAATAAATTTAATTCAATATTTTCTTTAAGTCAATAGAGTGAAATAATCTCTGCAAGTGTTCTAAGTGCCACATTATTTAATTTAAAAGTAAATTGGATTAGTTTTATCCCTCAAGCTTTGAGAGGAGAAGCTGAATAAACTATACCATATTTTAACTCTACCAGTCTTTCCACTTAGAGTATTCGGAGACTGAAAGTAACAGAAAACCAGACATACAATTTCACTTAACAGGAATTGCTCAGAGAAGGGGCTTGGAGAGTTGATGACACCATTTTAGAGACTTGATCAAGAACCTGCTTCTTCCTCCCTAATGTGCTGTTGTTAGTGCATCAGCATTTCCCTTGGATTCATCCCCTCATGGTGACAAGTCAACTCTTCCAATTTTTGCCCTGACATAGAGAAAAAGAAAAGGGAAGCCACGTTCTCATGTGCCTTCTTGGAAGTGATGACATGTTGCCAAAAATGACCTATTTCTGTCATATATACTTGCTGAAATCAGGGCACATGCCCATTTCAAAACATGTCACTCTTAATGCACTTGATTAATAACATGGTTGGAATAGACACTGGGGAATCAATCAGTATTTCCACAATACTGCTTTATGTCACAGAATGAACCTGTCCAGTGAACACTGCATGCACCCTTTGTGATGAAGCTCTCCAAATTTAATAGAAGAGTAATGACTCTTAGGATTCTCAGTGGCTTGCTCTGCTAAGTGACAAATTCTAGCTACTTGTGCTGGAGACAAAGTTAAATAAGAAAGTGTAAGATGGACCTGGAGGTGAAAAAGGAGCAGTAAGAACCAAAGTTCTAGGTTAATATACTTGGACCATATAATTCTCAGATTCAATTGTCAGGACTTCTCGGGCTGGGGGTTTGGGGGGACTTTTTGCAATGGAGAAATCATATATTAAAAAAAAAAAAAAACAACAAATCTCAAAGCAGAAACACAAAAACATAACAGAGAACTGAGGTAAACTTCAAAAGTTCATGGGAAATGGAAATTAAAATGTTTATTTTGGTGTAAAATGTTTTTGAAAACTATGCATATGAACAGTCTTCAGAAAATTCATGGAAATATATATGATGAAAAAGCTATACCTGGATTCCAAACAATTTTTGCAACAAAAGAGGCATAATCTCTTAATTCTATTTTCTTCCAGCTTTATGAATTACCATCATTTATTCAAACAACGATACATAACAGGAATTTATGTGTATTTCTTATATCCTTGTTTATGGCTTGCCTACTGTGATGAATTGAAAACTTGCAGTCAGATAAATACCTAGTATTTATTGTTGTCTTATGTAATGTACATGTTATGAACTGCAACATTTAAATGTAGGTTATTACTAGAATTTGAGTAAACAAAACTATGTTTAGTACAATAAATTACATTTTCTCATTGTAACAATGCATTTATTGCGGCTTAATAGCAAATACCCATATACTGGGTGTGGCCTGGGAAAGCATTAGAAGATGGCCCAAGTCCTTGGGCCCCTGCACCCATATGGGAGACCCGGAAGAAGCTCCTGGCTCCTGGCTTCAGATCGGTGCAGCTCCGGCTGTTGCGACCAATTAGGGAGTGAACCATTGGATGGAAGACCGACCTCCCTCTCTCTCTCTCTCTCTCTGCCTCTCCTTCTCTCTGTGTAACTCTGCCTTTCAAATAAATAAATAAATCTTTAAAATATAAATATATATATGTAAAACATGAACTCCTACTTTCAAAATGATTTATTTAAAAATATATTTATTTATTTGTTTTGAAAGAGTTCCAAGAGAGAGAAGGTGAGAGAGAGAGAGAGAGAGAGAGGAGAGGAGAGAGATCCATCCACTGGTTCAGGTCCCAAGTGGCCACAATGGCCATGGCTAGGTCAAACCAAAATCTGGAGCTTCATCTGGGTCTCACATGTGAGCAGCAGGGACCCAAACAATTGGGCCATCTTCTGCTACTTTTCCAGGCCATTAGCAGGGAGCTGGATCAGAAGTGGAGCAGCAAGGACACAAGTCATCGCCCACATGGGATGCCGGCATTAAAGGTGGTGGCTTTACCTGCTATGCCATGATGCTAGTCCCTTTCAGAATGATTTCTTTGGATGATATAGTATCTGTTATAGATATTAGAAAATTTGGCTAATATATTTTATAGTAATATTTTATGGAGTTTAAAGAATGTGTTATTTAATTTGAAAGTTGGGACACACATACACACACACACACAGAGCAGGGGAGAGAAGAGGGGTGTAGGGAAAGAGAGAGGTATTTTCCATTTGCTGGGAACCTGGACCTCAATCCAGGTATCCTAAATGGATGGCTCTAGTATTTGATCCATCATCAGTTTCCTAGCAGAGTGCACATTAACAGGACTCAAAATTGGAAGCAAAAGAGCCAGAACTGAAACCAGGCTCTCTAACCTAGGATTAAGAAGTTCCAAGTGTTATCTTAAGCACTCAGCCAAATGCCCATCTCAATTTTTCATGGCCTTTTGAGATTTCATTCAGGACACTGCCAGCAAGAGTTGAAAGGGAAACGTCTATAACCTGAAGGGATCTGAAGTTAAGGCAAAAAGGAAGAAGATGCTGTGAAGTCATTGTGAAAATCACAGCAGAATGTTAATAGCTCCTAGTCTCTGTTTTTAGTTAACACAGATTTTTCATACAAACAAATGACTGATTTCAGAAAAAGGAGTTTTAAAATAGGTGTAAAGAAATGGTGCAAATCCAATTTTGGCAATGATTATATTATATAAAGTTACAAAAATCCAAAATTCTTTAAGATTAGTGAACACCCCTTTGGAATGACTGGTTATAAACTAAAGGATCAGAAAGTGAGGCCTTACTGATAATGTTTTGGGGGAAAGCATCCCATGGGCAATTATTCTGGAGGGAACTATCATAGCGTAAGGATTTGGATTTTATAATTCAGTAAAAGAGGGTGTGGGACATCATTGACTCCGGGTTGAGTTTGGGGATCCTGACAGTTGTTAGAACTAGGGTGTGAGGATAAGTTGGTCTATGCATAATCCCAGTGACTGGGGATAATATTTGGATATAATGGGAATTCTAGAAGTTGAGAGATGGTTGGGTGGCAAAGTAGAAGCGTAGTCTGCCACTGAGGAACTGGGTGTGGATAGATCTCCCTGAGGAGTCTCTAAGGTAGTAGAGGAAAATGTGTTCTCTTTTGATTAAGTTGCATTCTAAGAAAAGGGCCAGTGAAGGTGAACAAATGGAATCATGTATTCAAAGGCAAACATTAGTCATTCTCTCTTCACAAGAGAAAGATTTTTTGAAAGGCATATTGTTAAAAGATGGGGGTGGGTATGTGAAGGTGTGAGAGAATCCAGAAAACAAGACAGGCAGGAGGAACTGGATAATCCTTCAGAGGAACTTAAAAATATAAATATTTAAATATAAATATAAAAGACAAATACTGTGAGTACTGCTGTGTACATTAGGGAGTGGTGGTGAGTCATGATCTTCCTTGAGGTTAGAAAGATAGTCTGGAAATGATGTGTTAATTGAGAAAACACAGGCTGAAATTTATATGGATAGTTGAGCTGATTTTATGGATTTATATTTCATCGATAAGCTACTTTTAAATGTAAGCTATTTTTTCTCCTCATTGTTAGGAGAATGGACAAGAGTTCTCGGTGTGAATATCATGGAATGGGTTGGTGAGCAGAAAAGAATGTAGTTGAGACTTTGTGTCTTTAAATATGTATGTATGATACACCTACACATATATGTGTATGATGCATACTACATTTATATATCATTTCAGATGTAGAGTCAAGACTTCATTTTAGGATCTGACAATTGTTAAAGCAGTATAGTGCCTCCTTTAAAATCCACAAAAAAATAGAAAAGTTAATCATTATGTTCTTAGAATTGTAAATACAGATACATGGAATCTGTTAAAAACTAATTAAGAATTAAAATTTTAAAAATTTAAAAATATAAAACAATAAAGTAGCGACGAATGTGCCACAACCCTAATATATTTTATGTTGATATTTTGAATTCATGTTAGGGATTTTAACTTTTTTAAAGGATTTCTTTTTATTAATTTTTTTTAAGATTTATACATGTCTACATTTAATACTAGTCAGTAGAAGGCTGAAGCCTGTAAGTAATAGAAAATTATAACGTAATTTACACCATAGACATTAACAAATGCTGCAAATCAGCAGTTAGGTGTTTGTTGAGGACATGTCTGTTTCAGGTTTTCTCATGCACTCTTCAACCTAGTTTGCTTAGTTTAGCAGTTACCTTGTAGTTACTGAGTGCATAAAATACAGATTATTGCCTACTCCTCATGATTTATATTATCCACTATTGTGATTCTGAGTTCCACCTGTTTGTCCATACCTCCTTGATGCAAGAGTGATTCAAATGCAGGAATTTGGAGGTGGAATTGCTTGGCTCTGTGGATTGTGCATCCTCAACTTTACAGAAGAGTAGCAAACTATTTTCTGAAATTACTGTTACCCTTTATGCTTATGGCCTTATTTTACACTTGACAGTTCTAAATTTTAGGTTGACAGTTTGCTTTCATGGTTATTAGACATATATATTTTTTGCTTTTTATTGCCTGTCTGTTTTTTAATTGAGTTGTTTATCTTCTGTCTTATTGAACTGTAAAAGATCTTTACATATCCTAGCTGTTTATCATGTGATGGCCATTTCCTTGACAAATAGCCTATCATGGTTTCTGGCTTGTTTTTGTCACTTTATCTATGATATATTTTAACCTATAGAAGTTACAAATTTTATCATAGTTGTATTTTTTTAGTCATTTCCTTTATAGGTTACTTCTATTGGTCTTACATGAGAGACTCTGATAACATAAATGTGTTATCTCTTATTTTGAAAATGGATAAGTATGATTGTAATTTGTAGGCTTTTCAGATTACTCATTCTAAAACATATAAATTGGTTGTCATTCTTGCCAAAGACATAGAGGTTCGCAAATAGTGCAGATTTGGTACAGAGTCTAACTTATTCAGTATTTTACTGTCCTTTGATGGCAAGCATATCCACTGGGAATATGGAAGCTTAGGTCGTATGCATATGCTATCCACTGGGAATTCACAGACGCATAGGTCATGTGCTTGCTCTCCTGATGGTGATAAATATATTATATATGGCACATGCAGTATAGTATAAGCACTCAATGAAGTTTTTTTATATACTTTGTTGAGAATGGGGTACTGAGTCATTTGTCTTGGAATCGTTAACTCTCCTATTAATTAATGCACTCTGATATAGTAGCAAAAAACTAAGTGTTGGTCCTATATCCAAGGATACCATACCATGTCATATCCTGTTCCTGATTAAATGACACTAGTAAAAATTTGTGGTTCTACCTACACATTTGGCTTCTTATTTTGCAAGAAGAATAATTTATCACAGATATTGCTTGCTAAGATGCTTTAGATTTATGGTAAGGTTAAAAACCTGTTTTTAAAGATTGGTTTCTGTTTGCAGAGACGAAATGGGGAAGATATACCAGTAGCCCAGACTAAGAACATTAATCACAGAAGATTTGCTGCTTCCTTTAGATTGCAAGAAGTGACAAAAACCGACCAGGATTTGTATCGCTGTGTAACTCAGTCAGAACGAGGTTCCGGTGTATCCAATTTTGCTCAACTTATTGTTAGAGGTAAAGTAAAATTGTTTGCATTTCATGAAATTGCATGGCTTTATTTGAACAAAAGCATCTGCATAGATATTTTGATTGATTTTTAACACCATAATGTTCTTCATCTCAGGTTACTATAAAGAACACATCATTATAGGTTGGATAATTTCTTAAGGTACAATTAAAAGTGTAAAGTCAGTCTATCAGTTTTCCAACAAGTGTTTTCTAGCAAAAGGCATCTATTAAATAATGCTCTATTAGGGCAAATGATATTAAAATGCTTTATTTCATACTGTTCTTATCTAGTTTGCACTTAACACCTGTTCTTCCTGTTTAAGACAACTCTGCAGATAATATTTTTATTCTTCTAAGCCTATAGAAATGAGGTAAAGGTCAAAGGTTCTGTTATAACGTACAGCTGTAAATTTTACCAATATCAAAACATGGTAGTACATGCTTATTGCTGGTGGAATTTTAGAAGTTAGAACTGCTAAAAGATCCTTGTTAATATTTCCTGTATTACTAGAGGAATGTAAGGGATTATGACATGGTACTACATACATACATGGATTTCTGGAAAAAATATGGAAAAGTGCAACACATACATATTCCATTCATGCAGAGTTTACTGAATCCCTGTTATATTCCAGGCATTGTTAGAGTTTGTAGATATATAATTGTAAGTAAAGCACAAAATTCATGCCCACATGGAGCTTAACATTGAAGTATGTTGAACATACTATATAAAAAGGTATTGAAAATGTAGTGTCAAGTCATGGTGTGTGTTTTGAAGTAAAATGAAAAGTAGGCCTCTTTGAGAAGACACAAATTAAGCTGAAACCTTAACAAAAAGAAATTTGGTCATGAAAACTTGGAAGTTTTTTTAAGGAGAAATTTGAAAGACCCCATTGCAAACAACTAAAGTGGACTGAGATTTGTCAGAAGTATCAGGGAAAGCATGGATGAGTAAGTCCTATTCAAGATAGGATCTTAAGGTTGAGAGACAGTTGCCCAGGTGAATTCTGTGGATTTAGGAGTAGTGGTGAGAGGAAGAAGCACCAGCGGGTAGAAAGAGCATTCGTGCCAATGCCCAATGGCTAGAAGGATGTGAGATCCCTCCATATTCACATCAATATATTTTTAATGCTTAAGAGAAAATAGTTTTTAAGATTAACTTGATTTTAGAATGTTACTCTCTCATGTTTTTAGAGAAAGCCGAATTAAAATTCAGGCTATTGATAATTTGTCCACAAAAGTCTAATGATTGACTGAGACAGAATATTACTCCATGTTTTTCTTTCACCCACGCTTTCTCCCTCTCTTTCTCCCTCCTTTCCTTCCTTCCTCCTTCCCTCCCTCCCTTCCTCCCTTCTATCTATGTTTCTTTCTATTTGAGAGTGAGAAAGAAGTGAGGTGAGGGTGGGAAAAAGAGGATCCACTGGGTCACTCCCCAGATGCCTGTGTTGGCCTAACCAACCTGGGATATGAGAATGTAATCTATGTCTCTCACAGGGACCCAACTCCTTGAACCAGACTTTTCTGTGTTTGCCAGACTTAGCACTTGCAGGA
Source organism: Oryctolagus cuniculus (assembly GCF_964237555.1). NCBI lineage: Eukaryota > Metazoa > Chordata > Mammalia > Lagomorpha > Leporidae > Oryctolagus > Oryctolagus cuniculus. The sequence goes on from NC_091436.1 coordinate 41,185,108, forward strand.
AGCTAAGCTGGAGTCAGCCAGCCGGAACCAGGACTCAGACAAGGTTCTTTGATGGGGGGAATGGGCATGGCAACCGATGGTGTTAACCAGTAAGCCCAAATGCCCACTGCATACCTCAAGTTTTTGATTCAAACAGTGGACTTCATCTTTTCCATCACAAGTTTCTTTCACATTCACATTACTTGATATGGTTAGCCTATTGAATGCTTTTTTTTTCTAGAAAGACTATAGTCCATCAGGAAAAAAAAGTATCTCTGTATGTTGAATATATTTTTAGTAAAATGTCTCTCGTGTTTCTGTATGAGCGCATGTCCCCTGAATAAATTCCTACCATCACAGCCTTTCTTCATTTCATAGTAAAGTATTGTGGTGTTTGTCTCTAATGTTCAGGCAGAGAGGTGATTTATCACATGTTCATATATACATGTGTATTTATGCTTGTGGAGCCCTGTTTGGTATTTCTGTCACCTGATCTTAATTTTGAAAGCCTGAAGTTATCCTTGTGTAGTCATCAGAGTGATTAGTACGCTATGGATATACGAAAATGATCATGCTATTATGCCATGCCGACCGTATCTTCTAGTACTGTCTGTACATTGTTAGTATGCAACCACTGAAAGAAATGGTATCTTAATAGTGCCTCTAGAGTTACAGTTATATGGAATAATATATGCATACATAATATAACCGTAAGTATTCGTAGTAGTTTATATTCAAGAGTGAGGGAGTGGCCCCACAGTATATTTATTGGATGGGTTGTAGATGACAGAATTGATATACATGTGCTCTTATATCTATGTGGTTATTCATTTTAGATGGTCACTATCTGCCTTTTTTTTTTTTTTAAAAAGAGAATATTTTGTCATTGTTAAATATACCTTGTTTATTATCACAGGTAAGTAAATTTTACCGGTTTATCACAGTCTGGGTTTGCTTATCTGGAGATAATTGCATTACAGCTGTTCTAGGAGTTTTATTTGTAAAATAGTTAACTATTTCCATGAAGTTTATAAAGGGAGAATTTTTCATTTTCATTGAAAATAATTTTGACTTCTTCTTTTTTTTTTTTTTTTTTTTTTTTTTTTACATTTACTTATTGGAGAGGTAGAGTTACGGAGAGAAGGAGACTCAGAGAAAGGTCTTCCATCCACTGGTTCACTCCCCAAATGGCTGTTGCCATGGCTGCAGCTAAGCTGGTCTGAAGCCAGCAGCAATGAGTTCCTGCTGGGTTTTCCATGAAGGAGCAGGGATCCAAGCAATTAGACCATCTTCCGCAGCTTTCCCAGCTTGATAGCAGGGAACTGGATACGAAGTGGAACAACTGAAACAGGAACCAGTACCCCTATGGGATGCCGCAGGCAGTGGCTTAGCCTATTATTCAACAGCACTGGCCTCTTGACTTCTTTTTTTATTTTTTAAGTTCTACCATTTTATCTATGTTTTATTTTTGATTTTGTGATAGAAAAGTTAGTTAAAATATGGTGGTGCTTTGAAAATGTTATCCTGAGGTTGCTAATATTGTGGAAATATATTTTTGATAGTTTTGTCAACTTTATATTTTTCAACTGTGTTTTTAATTTAAAAAATCCATCTGAAAGGCAGGAAGAGAGTGAGAGCAAGTGAGATAGAGAGAGAGAATACCTCTGTTTACTTGTTTACTCCCCAGATATTCATGATGGCTGGGGCAGGGCTAGGGCCAAAGCTGAGAGCCATGAACTCTGTTCAGGTCTTCCGCATGAGTAGGAGGAAGCTAATTACTTGAGCCATCACTGCTGTCTTCCAGGGTCTACGTTAGCAGGAAGCTGACGTCAGAAACCAGAGCCAAGACTCAAACCCACATACTCTGTTTAGGACGCAGGCATCTTACCTGCGTAGCTAAATGCTGCTGCTATCAACATGCTTCAGTTTGTGCTGTGTCTCATATGTAAAGGTGTTACTTTGCTTACTGTTTTATTTCAAAACCAATTTAGAAGAATAAATTTTCTCGTTTATCTGGATAACCAACAAATAAATACTGCTAACCAAAAATATACCCGTGGGTGTCAGCTGTCCTGGTGTTGAAATAGTGCTGTGAATTAACTATGATGACAGGTCCTATCTCTCATTGGCACTTTCAAAGCTGACATCCTGTTACATGGATAGAAAAGATGGTAATTTTAAAGGAAATTTTGGGGGCAGTGATATGAATGGTCTTTAATAAGAGCTGGCATACTATTGCCTGTTGTCAAAGATGACCCATGGGTAAGAGTTTATTAGTGCATTTTCTTCCAAACTAAAAGTGACAGGGTATGCTTAAGGCTTTTTTTTTTTATGTTGCTGTTTGTTATAAATGAAAATTTCACTGCAGAATTCTTGTACTGAAGAGTATTGATCCATGTGTTCCCACGGCCAGAAGAAGAACAGTAATATATGATGAAACAGAATTTACTTTGTCAAGACTTTAGCATTGCTTCCAGGTCATTTTGAGTAATGATAAAGTCTGGAGCCTCTGAAAGACAATCTTTATTGACAAAGAAGTTTTCATAGAGATGAGATGAATACCAGATATTTTTGTTCAATGATTCCACAAAATTGAAGTATGAAAAAATCTGAAATAGCTTCCAACAGAGAAGTACTAACTTTTTAGTCTAATTATATTATAGATTTGTTTTGCTGATTCTCTTCTTTCTCTTCCTGTCCAAATCAAAGACTCACTTATATCTCTAATCAACTGACCCACAACAAACTCTATAAAATTCTTTGGTTGCCTCAACTAAGGCATGATTTCTATTCAAAATTGTTTTTTTTTTTTAATTTTTTTTTTTTTTTGACAGGCAGAGTGGACAGTGAGAGAGAGAGACAGAGAGAAAGGTCTTCCTTTGCCGTTGGGTCACCCTCCAATGGCCGCCGCGGCCGGCGCGCTGCAGCCGGCGCACCACGCTGATCCGATGGCAGGAGCCAGGAGCCAGGTGCTTTTCCTGGTCTCCCATGGGGTGCAGGGCCCAAGCACCTGGGCCATCCTCCACTGCACTCCCTGGCCACAGCAGAGAGCTGGCCTGGAAGAGGGGCAACCGGGACAGAATCCGGCGCCCCAACCGGGACTAGAACCCGGTGTGCCGGCGCCGCTAGGCGGAGGATTAGCCTAGTGAGCCGCGGCGCCGGCCTTCAAAATTGTTTTTGTATCACCTGTGACTTCAGTAGTATTTTATTTTTTTTTGAAAATCTAAAATTACAGTTTTTGTTTGTCATCATTAATGTTTAGGCTTTTAAATTACTATTATGACTACCAGTGTTGTAGTGCAATGAGTTACGGCATCCCATCTGAGTGCTGGTCCAGGCCATTGCAGTCATTTGGAGAATGAACCAATGGATAAGAGATCCTCTCTCCCTCCCTCCCTCCCTCCCTCCCTCCCTCCCTCCCTCTTCCTCCCTCCCCTCCCCCCATCACTCACTCACTCCTTCTTTCTCTGTAATTCTGCCTTTTAAATAAATCAGTATTTTTTAAAAATTAGGGTCAGCAACATTTTGCCATTATCAAAATGCTCTAGACATACAAGGTAAACAGTTAATCTATTCTCTATTTCCAGTGAAAAACAGAGACTCATAGCTGAAAATTGGGGTGAATATGAATGCATTTATTCTCTTAATTCCGAGTAGCTTTTTAGCCTTACTCAGGCTTGGTTTTTAAAATCCTAAGAAATTCTGATTGATGTCAATACTTCATACTTCCTTTGGTAAGAGAGTATAAGCTAGTTAAAAAGTACTAGTATTTACTGACTTTGGTGATTGGAAGGCGAAGAGATCATGATCAAGGATCTAGATTTTTTTTAGTTCATTCTAATTAAGGAAACATGTTAGGAGAAGGTATAACTTAATCTTGGGGAATAGACAGAGTTTGGAATATGATAATATTGGAGAAGGGTGTTACCTTAGTAAGTATCAGTGTGGATCATAGGTAATCAGTGGGATCACAGCTTATTTGGTCAGTGATGAGCCATTAATGGAATCACTAGCTTACTACCAGGTAACTCCTAAGTGCGTGTAGAAAGGAAGAAATCAAAATGAACTGCATTTGAACTTTTCAGATGCTCTTTTTATAGCAGTTATTACTTTGTGTTTCATATAAGAAGCCTATGTAGTTCATGTTTGTTTGCTTCAGAACAAAGCATGATTTTTACATAAAAATGCTTTTTCTCAGACCTAAGAAATAAAATTGTTGAAGCCCAAGCAGTTTGGCCCTGAAAGATACAGAACATGGGTGATGAGCCACATATCCCTTTCACTGATGGATGCAGTGAAGTTTGCAGACATACAGAGGTGGTGATGCCAATTTATTTTATTGTATCTGAATCAGTCATTTTTCTTTCTCACTTACTTAGTAAGGTTGAATTTAAATTATATGAAATATTTTTCACTTGAAAAGTATTCGTAATTTGACCAACTTTCTAGTATAGTGTGATAGTATTTTTGTATATGCCAGTTTAAAATTTTCTGCATATTTATTATTTTTATATTAGAGCAAGGACATAGGGAAAGCAGAATACATGAAATACTTTACTAATAATTTTACTAAGTTGGTGGGTAAAGGTGATAGAATTCCTGGCTTGAGACCTTTAGGAGTCCACTTAACACCTTCTAGTATTATTTTTAAATTAGTTTTCTAAGCAAGTTGTCAGACTCATGATTTAATGTACAGTTTTTTTTTTTTTTAACTTAAGGTAACTTGAAGCCTCATTTTCTTTGTTTTTATTGTGAAAGTATTCAACTTGACAAAAGTTTGAAGTTGAGAAAATGCAATTTAAACACTCATGTTTTATAAAATCCAGTATACAATTAAAGTCTTAGAATATATTGATAATCCACATACTGATTGTCTCCAGATACTTCCTTTTTTAAGATTTATTTTATTTATTTATGTGAAAAAGAGTTACAGAGTGAAGTAGAGACAGGGAGAGAGGTCTTCCAGCTGCTGATTCACTCCCCAAATAGCCGCAATGGCTGGAGCTAAGCCAATCTGAAGCCAGGAGCCAGGAGCTTCTTACAGGTCTCCCACATGGGTAAAGGGGTCAAAGGACTTGGGCCGTTCTCAGCTGTTTTGCCAGGCACATTAGCAGATGGGAAGTGGAGCAGCCAGGACTCAAACTGGCACCCAAATGGGGTGCCAGTGCTTCAGGCCAGGGCTTTAACCCACTGCGCCACAGTGCTGCCCACCCTCCCCCTACTTCTTTAGTAGGACAGAAGTTAAGTTGGTGGATAGTGAATGTCACAAATTTGGAGGAGACTGCAAATTGTGTTGTGTTTAAAATTTTTTCCTTTGCTCCCCTTGGGTATGATAAAAGAAACATTTGGAATCTCCTCTCACTCATAGTGCCTACTTGGAATTCAGATGAGTTAGTGTTTAAGATGTCTGGCACACATTTTATGTATTCTAAGTAGCAAAAGCATACTAGTTGTTCTTGTTTCATAGTATGCTGATGTACAACCAGACACAGTATTGAATTGTTCATATGATGCATTTAGGAATGCTTCTTCAAAGTTGAAAAAACATGAAAAATAATGGTCATATTTATGTTTATTTAAAAGTAGTAGAGAAATGATGCCTTTTAAATTTAGTATTGCTATTGACTGGTCTGTATTGTTACTGACCTGAATTAACTACTTCTGGAGATCATTATTTTAAACAGTTTCCCTTATTATTTTTCTCTTCTTCTGAGTTTCTTTATAGCCTCTCTACCAAAGTGGGAGAATGTAGTACATGTTTTTGCCTAAGTAATTATTTTCATTTCATTTTTTTCTTTTCTCAGTTTGCTGTAAATGTAAAAATGTGGTGAGAGTCTTTTCCAAAGGATGTCTGAGTGTGTTTCCTGAGGTTATTCACATGTTTAGGTCAATATAATATTTAACAGTTGAGGTCACTATGCTTTAGAGTGAATCTTTGGGAAACTGGCTTTCCTTGGAGCTTTCTTTAAAGAATTTGCTTGTCAAGGAGGAAGCTGAATCATTTGCATGCCAAATGATGCTTGTTGGGGAGACTGATGGAATTTAACTCAAGAATACTAATAGTAGATCTATACTGTCCTAACAAGCCTTTCAATCTTCTTCCCGTGGAGTTTCTGATCAATGTAATTTATGTAATTTGTGCCCACTTTTACCTAGGGACTTATATATACTTCATAGACCAACAGTTTCTTTGCAATTTATATTCACCTCCCTTTTCACATTTTTGTGTTTTCTTATTTCAAACAAACAAACAAAACAGCAGAGTCAATTTGAGGTAAGATATTTCCTTCTCTCTGGGTTCCTTGGCAACTTCATTGCAAAATCATCTAGCAGCCTTTGTTGAGTATTTAATGTTAACAAGCAAGGGGGAGTGGCATTGTGGAGCAGCTGCCTCATGGGACAGCAACATCCCATATTAGCGCTGGTCCAATTTGGATCCAGCTCCCTGCAAATGCACCTGGGAAGGCAGCAAAAGATGACCCCAGCACATGGGCCATTGGAATGGGCCCTGTTTTTTTTTTTTGTTTGTTTGTTTGTTTTTTTTGGTTTTTGGTTTTTTGGTTTTTTGGTTTTTTGTTTTGGTGGGGCGGGGAATGCAAGAACTTCATTGAGAGAAAAGTACAGTGAAATCTGTTGAAAGCTTGAGAGAGAGGGCGGGGGTGGGGGGAACTTGGACACCTCCCCTCAGGTGCAGGACCAAGTTCAGAGTGGATTCTTTCTGGATTTTGTACTCAGGCTGCTTCTTTCTTTCAGCTGGTTGTCAGCAGAGATCAACCTTCCTTATCTTAGATCCATGCCTTGACATTCTCAGTGGTGTCACTGGTTTTGACCTCAAGAGTGATGGTATCAGGTGCTTCGCAAAAATCTGCATGGCACCTCTAGGCCAGGCCTCCCTTATGGATAGCCAGACACAGAACCCCATTCTGGTCTCTCACATGGCTAGCAAACCAAATGGCTTATGGTTTCAGCCTGGATCAACCCCCAGGGGTCATTTGGGGAGTGATTGAGCAGTGGACTATCTCCCTGTGTGGTCTCTCTCTCTTTCTCTATTACTCTTTCAAATAAGTAAATAAGTCTCTAAAAAATAACAAAACAAGAATAAGCTCTAAAAAGTACTAAAGACATAAACAAGAGTGTCAAATTGTTAAGTCAACAACAGGAGTCACTGTGTACTTACTTCTCATGTGGGATCTGTCCTTAGTGTGTTGTCCAATGTGAAGTAATGCTATAACTAGTACTGAAACAGTATTTTACACTTTGTATATCTGTGTGGGTGCAAACTGATGGAATCTTTACTTAATATATACTAAATTGATCTTTTGTATATAAAGAGAATTGAAAATGAAAAAAAAAAGTACTAAAGAGATATCATACTTTGTCTCAGCCTTCAAACAGCTTATAATTTAACCATATAGGAAAGTATAAAATTATTGACTGTCTTGTTACTGAATTTTGACTTAAATTTTGGTCACATTTTTAGTCTGACAAGGAAAAATGGATTCCCTAACAAATAAAAAATACCTTACCAAAGCAACTCTTCATTAAAATCCTTTATTCAGCTATAATGTGGTAGATAATGTTATACAGGGGAGTGTTATAAACTGTTAATTGAACAGAAACTCTGCTGCTCACAGATTGGAATCAATGAGTGAGGGCAGAGAGATAATTCAGTGTTCAGTAGTATATTGAGTAAAAATGATGATGTAAGTGTTACGGTGGAACATTACTGCATTGTTTGTAGTCTGGAATCTCTTTCACTCTTTTCCAGTTCATCTTCAAGGGAGTCAGTGATAGCAAGGTTCCCTTCAGTATATGACCTACAAGTGAGTTTGTATTTAGCTTTGCAGTTAGCATAAATTGTTTGCCACTGAATTGTTCACATCTCAAAAAGATTTGGCTAATAGACATTCAGGTCAGGAATCTGAAACTCATAGTATATAGAAATATGTAGAAATCAGAAAATAATCATGAAATGTTAGGTAGAAGTCTTAAAAAGAAGGAGGCCAATAATGTATTTACTTTGCATGAAAAAAATCAGTGAAAATGAAGTTGTTCAAAATTTAGCACAGAAAGCACTTTCCTTTCCATCTCGGTTAAGACAAATGTTATTTTTTCTCATTTTCTAAGAAACATTTAGTTTAGTACAAACTTAAAGCAAGTATAAGATTAGCAAACAGAGTACAGATAGATAAACATTTATATCTTAAGACATAAATGAAATCAAATGAAGATGAAGTGGTCCTTAGCATGGATTATGTTTAGTTCAGAAAGTAGTTTTTAGGACAAAAAAAGGGAGCATTGTATCATGTCAGTATTAAAAATGAGGAATTGGTTGACTACATATTGGTCAGAGATGAAATAATATAGTAAAATATGTGGAAGCATTTCACAACATATCAAAGTACAGCAACCTCTTATGCACAATTGCCTTGTTGTAATGTTTGATTTTTTTGAGAAATTATGCTGCATTGATGCATTCTCATCCTGTAGGAGTTACAGGGACAGAGATTCTTTTAAATTTCTTTTAAATTTTATTTTTATTATTTAAAAAATTTATGTATTTGAAAGAGTTACAGGGAGGGAGGGAGTGGGTTCATGTGGGAGGGGGAGAGGAGAGAGAGAGAGAGAGAATAAGAATGAGAATGAGAGAGAGAATCTTCCATCTGCTGGTTTAGTCCCCAAGTGGCCACAATAGCCAGGACTAGGGAAGCCAAAACCAGGAGCCTTGATCACCATCCAGGTCTCCTACATGAGTGGCAGGGGCCCAAGCACTTGGGCCAACTGCCACTGCTTTCCCTGACACATTACCAAGGAGCTGGATCAGAAGTGGAGCAACCAGATCTAGAGCAGGTGCTCATGTGGAATGCTGGCATTAAAGTGGGCAACTGAACCTTCTGTGCCACAACACTGGCCTCTCTTTTTAAACTTTAGTAAGAAGCTTAGAACATATATTTCCTTTGTTCTCCACTTTCTTCTTTCTGAGTTCTAAACTAAGGAAACATTTTGTTTTTCTTCTGTTTTGTGTAATTAAGAATCTTAAATTTAGTTGTAATGGTGTAGAATCTGTCATTGTTTTCCAACAAAGAAACAACAAATTAAGAATTACTTTTATCCTAGTGAGAAAGAAATCCTACACATGATTCTTTATATTTTCTAGATTACTTTTGGCATTGTCTTTCATCTTCTTAAACATATGGTAGATGCTATTGCTACTGTTCTTAACATGGTACTATCTCCAGCACTTCCCTTCACATACAGGAAAAAATAAGAATCAGTCATTTTTCTGGTCCAAAGGCATTAAATGATACATCTTCACTCACTTCCTTCATTAATCTGCAACATACTTACTAACTCACACAGACATGCTCCTTTCTTAGGCCTTGCTTCTCTCTCCATTTTCCTTACTTTTTCTCAAAATTATGCAAGCTTTCAGTCTTCCTCCATCCAGGTTTCTTTCTTTTTCTTGCGTTTCCAATAGGATATCTTATTCATAAGTTAGGTGTCTTTTTAGCATAGTCAGGTTTCTGCTCAGTTCTTTTCAGAATACCTTAAGGCCAAATGGCAGTTATTTTATAGTACAGATTTTATTTCATATTTTTCCCTAACATTATTTAATTTTTATGTTTTTTTAAAAATCTTTATGTTATCCTTTCTAAGTATGAACAGGATAGGACAGTTATCTCAATATTTTTACTTTGCTTGGATTACAACAAATAGAAATAACTTTCTGTTTCTATTATTCATTTATCTGTATGTAATTACATATGCTCTGGGCATCCAGCCCTTTCTTTACCTTCACTTCCACCAGTTTGTCTATGGCAGCATCTTATTTTTCCCATACTTTTATCAAAATCTCCTTAATTGTCTCCCTCCATCTGTACTTACCTCTTCCAAATCGGTCTTCACATAGCAGCCAGAGTGCCTTCCTGAAACAGAGTAAGTCAGAATATGCTCTCCCTAGCTCATGCAGTGTCATTACCAGAAGTGTCATCATAGTTGCTGGGGCTCTGTTTGATCTAGCAGTACCCATCTTCTTCAATCTCTCATGTGATTTGCCCGTGCTCACCATATTCAAGCAACTGTGGCAGTCTTTCACATGCCCCAATGAACCATTTTCTCTACTGCTTTACAGTCTTTCCTTTTTTCTTTTTTAAAAAAAGTCTACTTACTTTTATATTTATTTATTTGAAAGGCATAGTGACATTGAGAGGGACATCAGATAGAGAGGAATCATCTATCTGATGGGACAGGTTAGGAAGCCACAAACACCATCCTGGTCTGCCACATGGTGACAGCGACCCAAGTATTGAGCTACCATCTTTTTTTTTTTTTTTTGACAGGCAGAGTGGACAGTGAGAGAGAGAGACAGAGAGAGAAAGGTCTTCCTTTTGCCGTTGGTTCACCCTCCAATGGCCGCCGCTGCTGGCATGCTGCTGCTGGTGCACCGCGCTGATCCGAAGGCAGGAGCCAGGTGCTTCTCCTGGTCTCCCATGGGGTGCAGGGCCCAAGCACTTGGGCCATCCTCCACTGCATTCCCGGGCCATAGCAGAGAGCTGGCCTGGAAGGGGGGCAACCGGGACAGAATCCAGCGCCCCGACCCGGACTAGAACCCGGTGTGCCGGCGCTGCTAGGTGGAGGATTAGCCTATTGAGCCACGGCGCCCGTGAGTTACCATCTTTTGCATTCCCAATTGCATTAGCAGGAAGCTGGATCAGAATCAGAGTAGTCAGAACTCAAATCAGCACTCCAATATGGGATACCAGCATAGCAAATGGCAACTGAACATATTGTAACCCAATACTGCCCATCATTTGAAAGTCAGAGAAATTGAGACAGACCTATACAAATAGACAGAGATCTTCCATCTGGTGGTTTACTTTCTAAATGACTGCAACAGTCATGGTTGCAGCAAGCCAATGCAATCCAGATGTCACACAGGTGTGACAAGGACCCAAGTGCGTGAGCCATCATCTGCTGCATCCCAAGGTACACACTAGCAGGAAGCTAAAATTGGGAGTAGAGCTGGGTATGTAGAAGCCTCAAGCAAGACGCCCATCTTAAACTTTACACAAAAATCCACTCAAAATGGATCAAAACCTAATTCTATCACCCAATACCATCAAACTATTAGAGTACATTGGGGAAACCCTGCAAGACATTGGTATAGGCAGAGATTTCTTGGAAAAGACCCCAGAAGCACAGGCAATCAAAGCCAAAATTGACAAATGGGATTACAGCAAGCTGAGAAGCTTCTGCACTGCAGAGGAAACACTGCTGAATGTATATGGGTAAGTCTTATACTAATTGTAGGGTATCAAGTAAGGATTCAAGCCTGATGAATTGAGCAATAAATACTTAGTGCATAGAAATTTTTTTATTTTGCAAGCTTTCATTTCATAGCCTTTAGCCAGTATTATTAGAAGCTTTCATGTTGTTACAATTAGGATAAAAGCAAATGTATTTAATTAAATGGAAAATTTAAAAAGAGAATCCCAACATAATCAAATACGATGTCATTGTTTTTCTTTATAGCTGACATTATATGCATATTAAAACACATGTATGATACACAATGTGTGTAAATATTTTCCTTTGATGTTTATATAGACTTCTAGCTGGATTTGGGCAGCTGGTTGTGTGATCATCTTTTTCCTCCTTTTTGTAAACATTTTACCTCACAGAAATGAACCAAACTCTCTATAAAGTCTTCTCCATTTTCTCTGCTCTTCAGAATTTGATTGCTTCTGGTAAGAATGCTCTGAGACCTGTCTTCCTCCCTCAGCAATTTGTTAAATGGATTGAAGGATGGGGGGAGTGGAGGCAGAGTAGGGGTCTTTTCTAGAACTTTTGGCGTATCTTACTTCTCCATGTCATTCACTGTTGCTGGTGGTTGGAAAATATTTATTTAAGGGGAGATAAGGAGGTCCCACCTGCACTTGCCATAATTTTCCTATGTTAAAACTCCCAGTTGGTTTGACATTTTTGTGCATTGTGCAAGATTGCTAAAAAGTAGTTACCATGACCAGACTGGTTGATGCATGGTAATGATGAAAAGTAGGGTGTTTGGAATTCAGCAAGGATGGTAGAAATGCAAGATGTCAGAGAAGCCGTATATTAAAGAGAATTTGAATTGGAAACTGAATCCCAGTCTGCCACTGGGAACATTTTGATCATTTTGATTTATTAAACTTTTATAACAGCATTCAGACAGAGCTGAATTAAAACCTTTAGTCTTGGATAGTTTATGGTACACTAACCACTGTGTTACTGGTATCATTTTTGAAAGATCTCTTAGCAATCAGTAAAGAGGAAAAAACTGGTGTGTGAAGCACTTATTTTAAATGGCAGTTTTCATTTATATTCTTGCATCCAGCTTTAAGTTCTTTTTTTATTTGCACTGTGTCAGAGACAAACACGTTTTGCAATTCGAACTTGTGAAGTACCTTAAAGTTTTGAATTTTAATATTGAACATGCTTGAAATTCTGATTGATAATTTCACATTGAACTATTACATTTACATATGCTTTGTGTTGTACATCTTTGTGTGTGTCCTTGTGTACACATAGGAATCTGTGTCCTCTATGTCTAGCTTTGTGTTTTTGAGTTTTACAGTTAACATTCACATAGAAATGCTAATGCAGTTCTGAAGCTTTACTTATAAACAGTGCATTTCCCTACAACTGTTGGACTCTTATACATCAGATCTTTTAAAAATTATCGTTCAGTGTCAGCAACTGTAGGTAGTCTTTTCTGAACACTAGTTCTGCAGTAAAGAGAAATCAATTACTATTAGAGAGTCACTGTGGGTAAAAGGCATTACAGGTTCACACTTGGTTTTGCAGCTGAGAGGGGGTACTTAGCCATGAATCAGGAATGATGCAAAAGATGGATGAGACAGAGTTCAAGGAGCAGTAATGTGAGGGTCCAGGACTATCATTCCAAGCTGTCTCAACAGTAATGATGGATGGTTTCGTGGCAAGAAGTAATAATATCAGATGATAAAAGATATATCTCAGCATCTTGAGCCACAGCATACCATCTACCTGATGGAGTTGTGGGGCATAATGATTCCTGATTTGCAACCAAACGGGTTTGCTGCATTTAGCAATCCAAATTTTTGGCAGCTGTGAAGGAAGCAAGTAGCATATCAAACACTCCTGCACATTGTAAATTTAATTACCTCATATTTATGCATAGTAGTTGTTGACAGGAACTTATAAGCTATGCTAATATGGTAGGTAATTTGTTACCTCCAGAAATCACTTTCCATGTGTCTTCTGATCATTATCATGAAACATGATAAATGATCTAGCCCATGAGGTATAAATGAAAATGAAATGGATAATTGGATTCTATGTCTAAATTGTGGCTGGAATAGTCACAGCAATTATAATTGAATTTATCTCATAAAAATGCATTTGGCAATTTATCACTGACCTTTCATCATGTGGAGCCTATGGTGTAAGAAACCACTCTTACTATGACTATAAAACATTATCATAATATAAAAAAATTCTCCTATACTTAAAATTTTGTTTTCTTGCCTTATCCTCCCACATATTTTTAGAGTATCATGCTGAGCTATAATGAGTCTAAGCAATTAATACAAATAATCTTATTTTTATACTGAAAATGTAATGTTTTGCTGTTAACAATGGAATGGTGTAGGAAGAGTACAAGATACCATGAGAATGTTTTTATGAATACATTGTCATTATCTGCACACATCTTTCTAGCAATGATGAATGTGTGTGCTGAAGGTGTTTCTTAGAAGAGGATGTTTCTGAAGTGCTAGGATAAGACAGTTTTTTTATCTTTCCATTTAGAGTTTGTTTTAAATATTCTCAGACTTTGGTCATTCTCCTTCCCTTCTCTTTCATTGATTCTAAATAAAAAATTAGTATAATCGTGAAACAACTTATTGATTGATTTGGTTAATCTTTTTGAGCAATTAGCACTGGTTATTCATTTGGCAAGGAACTAAGTACATGAGCCAATCCCTGCTGCTTCCCAGGAAGCTGGTTTGAAAGCCGAGTAGCTGGGATTTGAACCAGGTACTCCTACATGGACTGCAGATGTCCCAAGCTGTGACTTAACTGCTGCTCTAAACCCCTACCCCAGATACAGTCTTTAGTCTCTTATTGTTACAAATGTAGCTATCAGAGTATCTAGTTTTCAATTTAAAATCCAATATCCTTTTTAAACCTTGTTCCAGATTTCCTTTTTCCTCTATGGCTTCTTTTTGTGAGATTTGATAAGTTTATAAAACATCTCTTAATCCTGCTACTTTTTATGTCCAACTGCAAAAAAAAAAAAAAATCTATTCCAGATTTAGTTACCAACAAATATATGAAAATTTTAAAATTTATTGGACTTTAAAAATTATTGGAGTTTGAGTGAGATATGTCAATAAATTGGGAAAGTCCTTAGAACTTTGTTTTTCTTCCATATCCATTGGTGATGAAGGTATGTTAGCTCCAATTGGTAAGGTTGCTTTAGAAACTTAGTGATACAACACAGTGAGGATCTTGATCTAGCCATTTATTCTTCTTTCCAGCAATGTACATTTCATAAAACAAATGCTTTAGAAAAAAAATTGTTGTGTTCAAGAGAGTATTATAGGTCCTTTACTCACACCATTTCTCTAATTTGAAGGCAACTATTCTGAATATTCCATTTTACTTTCAGGGAATGTGAGTCTGATAGGTAAAGGAATTCCATTCATAGGGCCCTGATGGACTAGCTCCACATTGTAACCCAAATCTCACCCCATTGCTCTTATTCTTTATACTTGGCCATGGTAACATCAGGTTACACAAAACCAAAATTTATAGAAAAATGCTACTTAAGACAAGATTTTTAAAATGTGAATAGGAAATAGATATGAGATGTTGCCCTTAAAATTTAATGACTCCAACTACAGATACTAAGATTCTCATCCATCACTTTAGATATATTATGTTTATTTTAAATCACTTGACTGTTGTTTCTAACTGTATCCTGTCCCGATGAAAAACATTATGGTTGTAATCTACCATGTTATAGCACTGACCTATATAGAGTAGCAGGAAATATGTCTCTGTAATCAAGTATTGAGTATTTTTAAAACTATGTATGACCACCATACATCTTCCTAGATTCTGCTGTTATAACATAAATGTGTGCATACAACTTAGTGGCATAAAGCAATCAGCATCTTATAATGTTCACAATTTTGTTGAAATTTGAAAACACATACCAGGAATGGTTTATCTCTGTCACAGGACTTTTGGGTCCTGAGGCAAGAAGTTTTAAATTGAGCAGCTTGATGGTGGCTCAGATCCTCTTAGGGCTTGCTTGTTCATGCCTATACCTGACACTTGGTCTGGGATCAGTTCCTCCAGCCTGCTGCAGATTTTACATGTTGACTCTGGGCTCCAAGATCAGGCAAACCAGGTTCTAGGGAAAAGTGGGAAAGCTTCATCATCTAGCCTCAGGAATCTCATTCCCTGCCTTCCTCTGTGCTCTACTTGTTGAGGCAGGCATCAGGGCTCTCACATTTAAGGGATAGTATCATGGACCTGACCTCTCAATAGGAGAGACATCAAACAATTTGTGAGCATGTTTTTAGACCACAATAGTGATTATGTTGTTTTATGACATTGTTTCATTTTATGTGTGTTATGTATAATGCTGTAATAATCACATATACTCTTGAGCCAGCATAGATTCTGGTTTCATTTTTTTTCCTTACCATTTTGCCTGTAATTTGAATCTCTTTATGGTGTTGAGTCTTTGTCACTGATATCTTCTTTACTATTTAATTTTCATGTTTTATGAGGAGGAAAAAGAAGTTTGCAATGAGTATATTTGTTTATCCACATAACATGGTGTACATTCATATGTTCAAATAAAATAACTTTTTAAAGATCTATTTGAAAGGCAGTTAGAGAGATAGAAAGAGAGAGAGAGAGAGAGAGAGAGAGAGAGAGAGAGAGAGAAATATCTTCCATCTACTGATTCACTCCCCAAATGACCTAATCAGCCAGGTCTGGGCCAGGCCAGATCCAGGAGCCATTAACACTATCCAGATCTTGCACATGGGTAGCAGGGGCCCAGTACTATCATCTGCTGTCATCTGCTACCATCGGCTGCTTCCCTGCACATTGCAAGGAGCTGAGCTGGATTGGAAGTGGAGCAACCAGGACTTGAATTGGCACTCTGATATGGGATGCCTATGTCATCAACTTAATGAGTTTTACTGCAATATGAGCCCTATAAAATAACTTCCAAAAGATTAAAAATATTGAGCTACAAATTAAGGACTTTACATGTTAAACAAATTGATATGCTTTATAGTAATTGTACTTATGGTATACATTTATGATTAATTTCTAAACTTACTGTCAACATTTTCCATCTGTCAGACTCTTAATAAGTCCTAAACAGCACTCTGGCCTCAGAATCAGCCCTTAAGGCTATAACTAGTACTGAAACAGTATTTTACACTTTGTGTTTCTGTGTGGGTGCAAACTGATGAAATCTTTACTTAATATATACTAAATTGATCTTCTGTATATAAATACAATTGAAAATGAATCTTGATGTGAATGGGATGGGAGAGGGAGTGGGAGATGGGAGGGGTGCGAGTTGGAAGGAAGTTATGGGGGGGAGCCATTGTAATCCATAAACTGTACTTTGGAAATTATATTTACTAAATAAAAGTTAAAAAAAAAAACTTGAACAGGGGCCAGTGCTGTGGTGTAGCGGGTAAAGCCACCGCCTGAAGTGCTGGCATCCCATATGTGTGCCAGTTCAAGTCCCAGCTGCTCCACTTCCGATCCAGCTCTCTGCTATGGCCTGGGAAAGCAGTGGAAAATGGCCCAAGTGCTTGGGCTCCTGCACTCACGTTGGAGATTCAGAGGAAGCTCCTGGCTTCTGGCTTCAGATCGGTGCAGCTCTAGCCGTTGTGCCAATAGGGAGTGAACCAGCAGGTGGAAAACCTTTTTCTCTCCCTTTCCTTCTCTCTCTGTGTAACTGTGACTTTCAAATAAATAAATAAATCTTTAAAAAAAAAAACTGAAGAAAGTCATACAAGTCCACATTTAAAAACATTAAGTGGATAACTATTGCTTTGGATGAAGAAGTGTTATCCTTTTCTTTCAATAAGGAATTCTATCAGGTATCAACTTATATAAGTATGTCATTTTCCAAAACAATGTCAAAATGCATAGTACTTGTTTTTCCATCTTTTTAATACTTGCAAAATTAGGCTTCCTTGCCCAATTCTTTATAAAACTTATGACTGAACTGCTGTTTACTAGATCTTTCATGAAAATACATATATTAATACATTTTGTTTTGTTATGGTTTCCTATCAAATTTTTAATTGATGTGGATAACGTTGGAAGATGATAGGAAATTTGAAGTTAACACAAACGAATATATGATATAAGTTGGTATTCATTGTGTGCCCTTACATTTAGAAACCATGATATTTATAAAAGTAGAACAGGGAAGTTTTTGACATTCAGGAAGGGCAATAACTGTAAAAAGATGAGCCTAACTCCTTAGCTGTGTAGTTGCATTGCTTACAATGTAGAAACCCTTTGTCTAACTTACTGAGAGACTTTCCACTGCTTTGTACGGATGGATCACAGAATTGGGATTGCTTTCCAATATTTTATGTTTTAGGTGATATGATTTATTTTGATATTTTCTGCTGTCAGTGTATAGGTTACCTTTTTTTGGTGTAGAAGTGGGACTGTTCACAAAGAATGGAAATAAAAGGTCTTTTGCTGGTTGAACTGTCACGCTAGTACAAAATGTCCTGGGCAGATACATGCTTACATGCTTAAATATCTTTAAAATGTCAGTAAGTTATTATTTTCTCAGATAGGCCTATAATTATTCTTGTCCACCTCCTGGGAAATTTGAAGTTGAAATCAGTTTCCATCTGATTATAAAACTAGGTGTGGTGATTTTCTTTTTGATGACACTTTGACTATTAGTTGTGGGTATTTTTGGTCCCTAGAGGAATTCTAATAGAACTGCATGATTAAAATAATTATGCAGAAGTCCTTATCATTATGGGCACCATAGTGATGGCTCTATTTTTATGGCATTGCCCTTTTATTCATGGTGCTACCAATGCACTCTCCAGTTACCCATAAAACCTCTTAGTTAAAGGACTTGAACTAAGTTAGAGTGCTCAGAAATCTGTCCTCTGGTTCATTGGTTCAAATCTCTAGATTTTTATATTGTTGCCATCATGAATAGGGTTTCTGGAGGCAATGGCTGCATCTGCTGAAATCATTTGTCAATAAAAGTTCTCTGTCTCCTGATTTAGTACAAGGTATTTAACCCAACAGAATACATTATTGTTTTGGTTTAATAATCGAATTCAGGAGCTATTCTGTAATTGCTCATTTTATCATTTGCTTAAATTAATGTATATTGGGAATCTTTATGCCATGAAACTGTTTGGTCCTTATAAGCTAATGATGCATTTTCTCTGCTATGAAGATTTTTAGAGGCACTGAAGATTGATATTTTTCAGCTGAAAACAATTAAAATTATGACTGCACTCCAGTTAGTAGTGCACCCATAAACCCTATTATGTAGAGGAATTATGCATATGGCTGAGGTTCTATCTACTGGTTGTATTAAGCCATCATAAATTCTTTTTCACAAAGAAGTAAATGTATTACTTAGTGTCTAGAAGAATATGCTGTGTCAAACAACAACAGCTCTGTTTCCTCCAGAGTCTTGTAGAAATAACAGGTAAATAATCATTTACCTGGTTTCCTTGGAGTCAATGAAATCCTGGATTTTACCTGCCTGGAAACCAAGGGCCCTGCGTGGAGGGAGCATTTAGTTTCTCATGAGTTCATTATACTGAGCTTGGAATGATCATAAAGTATTTGTAATAAAGATATTTACCGTGTGTCATATTAGAAGGAGTCAACACAATGGAGTGTTTGGGCCAGAGGACAAGCTAACAAAGGTCAATTTTATTTAGTTACAATTAAATGCTAGAAATTCTCCTAATTTCATGGTTTTAAAATTCATTAAAATTTGGAATTTAGCCTCATGCATTCTTAAAATTTGCTTATTTTCTATCTGTGAAATACTTAGTGTATTTTTAATGTTTTTTTTCTTATTAAACATACACAAATATGTAAATGTATGTTTATATATATGGAGAGAGAGAGATTATAATCTCATTGTAGAAACTGCTTACTAGAGTTTTTATCTTTTAATTGGTATTTCTTTGTTCACTGGATTTTTCCCTTGTGTCTTAATATGAGTGATTCATATGAATGGTGCTATAGCTTTTCAAATCTTCCTGCTTATAAACTGGAATGGAACAGAAGCCAAAACTATATAACTTAGACATATTTAAAAATGTTGGAACATGGGCATATATTGTCATTTGTAAACATATTTCTTTTTTTTCTCCCTCCATATTTTATCTCCTCTCCTCTAAAGGTGACTGATGCGGTGGTTATGTGATTTTCAGTTTATGACTCTAGACTTGAGAGAACTGAACACAGTTGGAACTTTCTTAGTTTTACTACAGAGTTGATTGTTATTTCTAGAATAAACTGAATGTTCTTTCTTTGAAATGTTTTGAACACTTTGAGCTCTAACAAAGCTGAAAGAGAGATTAAACAACCATAAAAACACTCTTCTGTGTTTATTAGCTTATGATTCATTCACAGGTATTCATAATTTTCATCATATGTGGTTTGTACTACTTAGAGAGGCTTTTCTAAAATTGTTAAAGTAGTGCACTAATTCATAATTTGTAACCAATCTGTTGCATAGATACTAATGAGGAAATGAGATACAGATTCATAATTATCATATAGTATACTTTTAAAAACCCTCCACCTTTTTATATATCCTTCATATGACCCTGACCTTGTTTTTCATTTCTGCTGACAAAACTAAAATAGTTCATTACTGCTCTGCCTTTTTATTTCAAGCCATTGATAAAATTATTGCTGCAGTGTTTTCAAATCAAGGTAAATAAAATGCCACAATAATGCATGGGATGTAAAATTCAGTATGCAGAATTTGCAGTTTCATTGCTGAAATTATTATCCTTACTTCAACATGTTTGGCAGTAAGAAATAAAAATATTACAGAGAGAAAATTCTGTGATTCCACATTATCTTGAAGTTTAGAAAAACAGATGAATCATACAGGGATATGAGATTAAAATAATAGTTCTTGCAACATGAGGCGTTGCATATTTGGCATCAGATTTTTCTCTTGAATTAAACTTTTGTTCTGGAAATATGAAGATTTCTCAGAAGGTTTGGGAGAAACAGAATTTTTACTTTGGTATAAAGTTATTTAGACATCAATGTACTTTTTTTTCCAAAGTACCCGGTTTTCCATGAACTTCCAGAAGACCCCTTGTATATACAATTTCAAAATTTTCTTGGTGACAACTAACCAACCACAAAAAAGGAAACCTGTTGAAGTAAAAGGGACACTATGAGAAACAGTGACTTGATCAGCCCTTGTCCTAACTGTTGATGTACAATTTAATACTTTATCCCTTTTAGTATTTCTTTTTGTTCTAGTTAATACTATTGGTTGAACTCTATAATTAACACACATTTATTCTTAGGTGTTGAAATTTAACTGAAAAGTGATCCCTGTTCTATATAAGAGTGGGAATAAGAGAGGGAGGAGATGTACAATTTGGGACATGCTCAATTGGACTTGCCCCAAATGGTGGAGATAGAAATGTGCCAGGGGATTCCAGTGCAGTCCCATCAAGATTGCATGTACCAATGCCATCTCACTAGTCCAAGTGATCAATTTCAGTTCACAGTTGATCACACTGATAGGTCTAAGAGCCAAAGGGATCACACAAACAAGACTAGTGTCTGCGAATACTAACTGATAGAATAAAAAAGGGAGAGAACGATCCAACATGGGAAGCGGGATACACAGCAGACTCATAGAATGGTGGATGTCCTAAACAGCACTCTGGCCTCAGAATCAGCCCTTAAGGCATTTGGATGTGGCTGAAGAGCCCATGAGAGTATTTTAGGCATGTAAAGTCAAGACACTCTGGAAAAAAAAAAAAATGACCTAAATGAAAGACCTCTGCGAGTGAGATCCCAGTGGAAAGAATGGGACATCAAAGAAGGAGGTACCTTTCTCTGAAGGAAGGAGAGAACTTCCACTTTGACTATGACCTTGTCTAAATAAGATCAAAGTCAGCGAACTCAAGAGGCTTCCATAGCCTTGGCAACTCATGACTAGAGCCTAGGGAGATTACTGACGCCATAAACAAGAGTGTCAAATTGTTAAGTCAACAACAGGAGTCACTGTGTACTTACTGTTCATGTGGGATCTCTGTCCTTAATGTGTTGTCCAATGTGAAGTAATGCTATAACTAGTACTGAAACAGTATTTTACACTTTGTATATCTGTGTGGGTGCAAACTGATGAAATCTTTACTTAATATATGCTAAATTGATCTTCTGTATATAAATGCAATTGAAAATGAATCTTGATGTGAATGGGATGGGAGAGGGAGTGGGAGATGGGAGGGGTGTGAATTGGAGGGAAGTTATTGGGGGGAAGCCATTGTAACCCATAAACTGTACTTTGGAAATTATATTTACTAAATAAAAGTTTGAAAAAGAGTTTTCTTGTACCAAAATAGTTTTAATTTCATTTTCCATGAACTTTTTGAAAAACTCCCACATATAGTCATGAATGTGTATATAGATTGATCAACAAATATTCATTCATTCTTGTATATGTACAAGTATATGTTTTCTTATAAATCCTGATCATTATTACTTATTTAAATCCCTTTAAAATTCACTGTGGAGATTTTTTTTTCTTTACATGTAAAATACTTTTTGAAAATATTTTCATTGACCTGATTTGGCTGAAAGACAAAAAAGAATTATTGCTAGTTTTTTAGCTGTGTCCCTTTTAGAAGCTAGATAAATCATTCCGTGTCACTTGGTCACTAAGCAGTTGCTTAGAAAGTGTTCTTTTGTTCCACTCAACTAACTCCTTTAATTAAATAGTAACATTTTGTGGGTACTGTGTATCAATGTCACAGCAGTTGGCTAGCTCTCTGGTTCAAACTATGCCAGAGTAAATCTTTTTTGAGTAGTTAATTTCAGCATCTGAAAATAAGTTAAATAAAAAATACACAACATTTTAGTGTTGCCGTCTTCAGATGATAATTCTCACATTGAAGTTGCAGCATACATTTTCTTGGTTAGAACAGGTTCAATGTATGTAGATAGTTTTTTCCTACAGTGTCACAAGTAGCTTTTTTCTTCAATGCATTGTTCAGCTGTTCGTTCATTCCATAAGCATAGTACTGGATATTTTCAGACACAGCAGGAAGTACTGGGAATGTAATGGTGAAAAACGTTCACAGTTATATTACATTACAAATTTTATTGGAAAACAGATATAAAAGAAAAAGCTTACTCGTTCGTGAACTCACAGTTCCACCACTGTTAGCTTTTTGTGTATTTTCTTCTTTTTGTGGTGGTTTTTGATCCTCCCCACAAGGGTATATAATTTGTCTTTTTTTAGTGAAAATTACTAATATTCATAATTTGCATTCTTAAAGCTTCTTTGGAATGAGATTTAATAGATATATCATTACATGCTTCACCAGTTTCTTGTTGAATGTTTTTATTGTGTTTCTGCCCTAAATTCTTAGAAATGGAATTATTATGAACACATATAAAGTAATGTACACATTATTATTGCTTAGGAAATATTGATGTTTTGTTTGCAAAGGTCATTGTTACAAGTTCACTTGCTTATGAACAAAGTGTGTACTCAAATGCTCCCAACCAGTTTCCTCCTGGACACTGGTCAAACCTGTTTCAATAAACGATCACCTATACAGGAGTAACACTCTCTTGCTGACCAATCTGTGCCATTGCTGTTTGACTGATGGAAATAGGAATGATAACATGATGAGTAAGCATAGGCTGTGGATTTAATATTTTCTACCTGGTTACCTACTTACCCCTATGAAATCATGTGCCTCTACTTATGTCCTGGTTTTCAGAAGTTGTGACATAGTGTGAGTGTAGGCAGTGAGAAACACGTCCACTTTTTCTACAATTCATTGTAATCTCATCCTGGCAGCATTTATTTTTATAGTGATGATTAAAAATAAACATAAAAGATAAAAATATCTCCTAGGGACTGACATAGGGGCCTTAGGTTTGACAACATCTAAACTTTGCAATGTCTTTTTTATAGAAAACTTTTATTTATTTAATAAATATAAATTTTGACAGTACAACTTTTGGATATAGCAGTTCTTCGCCCCATAATCACCCTCCTAACAGCAAACCATCCCATCTCCTACTCCCTCTCCCATCCCATTCTTCATTAAGATTCATTTTTAGGCCCGCGCCACAGCTCACTTGTCTAGTCTTCCACCTGCAGCACTGGGGTACCCCGGGTTCTTGTCCCGGTTGGGGCGCCGGATTCTCTTCTGGTTGCTCCTCTTCCAGTCCAGCTCTCTGCTGTGGCCCGGGAAGGCAGTGGAGGATGGCCCAAATGCTTGGGCCCTGCACTCACATGGGAGACCAGGAGGAAGTACCTGGCTCCTGGCTTTGGATAGGTGCAGCGTGTAGCGCACGCACCAGCCACAGTGGCCATTTGAGGCATGAACCAAAGGAAAAGGAAGACCTTTCTCTCTGTCTCTCTCTGTCTCTCTCTCTCTCTCTCACTGTCTAACTCAGACTGTCAAAAAATTCATTTTTAATTATCTTTATATACAGAAGGTCAACTCTATACTAAGTAAAGATTTGAACAGTTTTCACCCAATGTCTTAGCCATAACTTTGATTAGTGTAAGCTGATGAGTCACCTGACTGATATGATTGGAAAAAAATCGGATTGATTGATTTTGATAGGAATTTTATTGTAATTTTAGACTAAAATATATTAAAATCACAATTGTGTATGTATCAATTAAAAAAACTATGTTTTAATTGTGTCATTGCATAGATATTAAATATAACAATACCAACTTATAAAGAAATTTTATATAAAAAGTCTATTTAAACAAAATTTTTAGAAATTGCTGACTTTATCATTGATATGAGCAAAAATCATGACACAATATCCATGAAAGTGAACAGAAACCTATTTGGCTCCCTAAGGAACTTGTTAGGAATATAAATTTAAGTATCAAAAGATAATAGAATGCAAATCATGAAAGAACATTGTTATAAATATGTCTGGGTTACAGCTCATAAACTGCAACCGCTGGAGAAACATTGTTGAATAAATCTGAAACTTTCAAATGCATATTTTGTATTTTAACATCTAAAGAAAATTGTAACTCATATTGTCACATATATGACAATATATATCTATGGAAAATGAATCATGAAAAATCTGATCTCCATTTCTTATGTGATCGAAGGTTATTTTCATGTTCATCAGTGATATTGTTTCAGGATTCTTGACTCACTCAAGTGCCATTAAATTACTTTGTTATACCATTGAAGTATAATTTACAATCATTTAAAAATTATTACCGGGTAGCTTGCCACATAAATATGTTAACTGTATCATACAATGTTTCAAACTTCCTTCTCTCAGTCTTTTTTATGTCCATTCTCTTTATTGGAACATCCACCAGATTATAGCAATGAAACTTAAGCGAGAAGTATGAAGTTAGTGCATTTGTTATTTAACAAAGAGCCAGAACTGGATTAGTATTTCAGTGAGAAGGATAATAACGAAATACAATAAATTAAAATTTGAAGTGATCCATTCTTTTACCCAAATGGCATCAAAATAAGAATTAAAAATTGTTTCCAACATGTAAATATTCTAAGGTGAATATTTTTGAGAATTTAGACGTGGTAACTAGGAATGGTTTCTCTGGTAGTCAATTTATCATTTCTATTTTCATTTCTTTTTACAGCAAATAAATTATTTGCTCTTTTGTAATTTCCACTGCTGTGAGTTTTAGGTGAATTACTTTCTGTTCGTAAGTGATGTGTTCCAAATGTACTGTTCTATGGAATTTCTGAGTATTGCCTTATATGGAAAAATATTTATATAGGTGATTAAATAATTTTAAATAATATGTCCTGAATTTCTCATATGGGCCCTAAATGCAACCATAAGTATCAAAATACATGGAAAGGAGAGAGATTTGAGTCCAGTCAGAAGAGTAGGCAAAGTGAGTAATGAGGCAGAAAATAATAAGACCACAAGACAAATAATACCAGGAGTTGCTGAGAGTGGAAGAGGCAAAGAATGAATTTCCTTAGAAGCTTTGGGGCAAGGATGGCCTTCGGACACCTTCACTATGATCCAGTGTTACTGCCTTCAGATTTCTGGCTTCCTAGACTGTGAGAGACTAAGTTTCTGTGGGGTTGAGCTGCAAGTTTGTGTTATTTTTCACAGCAGCCATCAAAGTCTAATGAAATAGCATTGCCTACATCTGCAATAGGAGGGTTAAACTAATGATACTTTATGTCAAGTCCTCATTGACAATAAGTAAAACAGCCATGATGAAGTAGGACTGAAGCTTGTTTAGTATCTGTTTGGAAAAATGAATAAATGTTATTTGCCTTGCATTTACTTTGTTACTGACTTTTTCTGTCTTTATGGCTTCTTTTTCTCATTTTGCATTTTATTAATTAACTGGATCATCTAACTGACACATGTGTTTGTAGATTAACTGTATCTCCTAAGCCATACATGTTTGTGAATATGGGAGAAATTGGATAAGAATCTACTTCCATAATGATCTACTTAATTTCAAGACACCTTTAAGAATTATTTGAAAAATAAAAACAAATAAAGCAATTTGAATATATAATTGGAATTTTATAGTAGGTTCAGTTCTAGAATAATGAAAGTAAGTCATTAATTGAAAATTAATTGGTAACACCAGCAACGTTTATCTTGTATTTTGAGGATTGCATGCTTCAGCTGATACCGAGTATGCAGTTGGGATTTATTGGCATAGTGGCTCTAGGTCTGAAAATGTATTAAGTTATGGAAAATATTAATATTGCTGCAGAACAATTACTTGTTCATTTGCTACCTGATTAAAATTCATGCATAATTTATTGAAATGAATAGAGATTTTTGTAAATAAGACTCCATTTCTCAAGGGCCTGAAAACAAAATATGTATGCTAATCTAAGGCTACTTTTTACCTCCAGTGTAGAACATTTAGTCTGTATCAGTATATTAGTCTCAGTGCAAGGCTTTACTTTTTACACTTGCTGTTAATCAATGTATATACATCTAAGACACTCTTCACATTGCCATAGTTCCAAAATTGAGCTATTGCTTTGATTGTTGGACTGTCTCTTACCCCTTCTTTTGCGTGACCACAGGGAGTGAGATGTGAAAGCGATTAGAGTGTATTGCTGTCCTTCTTTATGCTAAGAACCTGTTATATCATACTGTTTTCTTCACTTACATATACTACTAGTGTTGAATATTAATTTCTGATTTTAAAATATGTATGTTCTCTTGGAAAACAAAGAAAAATACTATCACAGGGCGTTGATGTATTTAGAACTGTAGTCTTTTAAAATTCTTCAAACAGTGCATAGTTAACCAACAAAGAATTTGTAATGCAAAGTTAAGTTATAGATTCTGATTTACTCCGATATTACTGTGTATTTTTTGCTTGAAAACTAGGCCTGTTGATTCCAAATTTCATTTTTTATATGTAGCTTCCTTGAACATATAAATCATGGGAGAAACAGTATGCTTTATTATATTCTTATTTCTAATACTTGTGCATTGTTATAGACTTTTCCTGGTATTTTTCTCCATTCCATCTTCTGCTCTCTTGTTTCCTGTTTATTTTTCATGGCAAGAGTATGTGGGGTTTTGGTAGAATGGATTTAACATGTGAAACACATACATATAAAGTAAGGTTTCAGAATACCTATAGCCAAGGTTTGTGACTTATATTTTATTTGAAAATCATTTCTGTTTGTACTTCATGTCAAATAGCCGATCTCTTCAGGTCATTGTTGTGTTGTAAAATAAGCAAAGTAGGGCCAGCACTGTGGTGCAGCAGGTTAAAATCCCAGCCTACAGCACCAATGTCCCATGTGAGCGTTGTCTCAAATCCCAGCTGCTCCACTTCCCATCTAGCTCCCTGCTAATGCACCTGGGAAGGCAGTGGAAGAGGGCCCAAGTCCTTGGACCCCTGTACCCACGTGGGAGACCTGGAAGAAGCTCCTGGCTCTTGGCTTCAGATCAGCTCAGCTCTGCTCTGGCCATTGAAGCCATTTGGGGAGTGAACCACCAGATGGAAGTTCCCTCTCTCTCTCTTTGTTTCTGTCTCTGTCTCTCTCTCTCTCTGTCACTCTGTCTTTCAAATAAATAAAATAAATCTTTAAAAAAAACGAGTGAAGCATTGCTACTCTCAGATGACTAATTTAGTGAGCTGGGAATTCAGGATTGTTTCCCATTTAAATTAGTTGATATATGAGCCGTCTGGAAGGAGAACAAATGTTGGACAAATGTGGCAACTCAGTTTATCCACAACACACAGAATGCTTCTTAAAGTATATGTAACTTTTAGATAGACTGGAAAGAGATTTGCATTTTTCCTATTACATTCATTTTTCTTTTCAGTTGCATTTCAGCTTAGTTTTAGGGACTAGTTTAATTTTCCTTTTCTACCAAAACTTTTAAAAATTCTCAATTTAAATGGTATTAAATAAGTATTAAATAAGTTTGTGGAATTTGTGGTGTGAAATGCTTAGTTCTATCCTATTTTTGCTGATAAGTGAAAACGAAGCTTAGATTGTTTTTATTTAAACTTTTTCCTTTGAGAATAATTCTGTATTGAATTCAGTTGTGAAATTGAAATAGTTGACTGGTTACACAATTTTGACTCTTTATTACAAAGCAGCAAGTAGAAAACAGTTTTATGTTTACATTTTACAAAGGTCCTATGGAGAATTACTTTTCTATAGAAGTAAAAAAAAATTTAAATGTATACTAGTACAGTTTATAGAACATGTGAGTTTTATTTGGATTTTACACAGGAGAATCACAAGATCATATGGTTCTACTGTAAACTCGTTTGAAAGCTATTGCCATAAAGAGCTGTATTTGAGGGGAGTACCTTACATTATTCAAGTGGTTTGAGATAGAAAAAAAAAATGTTAGCTTGACCTGTTATTCTTCATCATAATATTCTGTTTGATTTTTCCATAACTCTCAGTTTAAAATAAGGATTTTATTGATATGCTGTTACTGTGTCTCCTTCACAATATTGCATGTGTAGCCAGTATGTAGAACTTTCTAGCAGTTTATACTCAATAAATATTTGTCATGTGACCTTTTAGGCCATATTCTTGAAGAGTACCGCACCCTGCAGAAATCTAGACCAGCTAGTCTTACCACTTACTAGGGATGCTTATAATTCAGAGGCTTTTTAGGTGGAAACTAGAGTTGTAATCAGCCAGACTTAAAAAGCATACTAGAGGCTTCAGTGAAAAATTCGTTTTTCATGTAAACTGGCAAAAGAAAGCAAAACCTTCTATGAGCTTTGCTTTTTCTTTTCTCTTTTGCATTGTATCTTTCTGTTCAATGTATTATTATTAAAATGTAAAATCTAGTTTGAAAGTTACTGTGTGTTCCTAACTTGCCTGTGAGTGCATTTTCTCCAGTCCCCACTACCTATGGTAGATCAGGGTGAGGCAGTATTGAGTGGTTGCAGTTAATAAGTGTGCAGTGCTCTCTTAAAATTGTATTTAAATAAATTTTTAGCAATTACACCATTATTAACATTTTCATTTAAAGTCTTTTAACTTCCCTGAGAAGTGTGAGAAATGTTCTAGAAATTCAAAGAAAACCTAACTTGATCACAATGTACTGATTAGAACTTCATTGCATATCATTCCCGGTGAACAGACCCTACCCACAGAGCTAGGTCTGTGAGTTGTATGAAGTGTCTTACTTTGGGTACATTGTTGTGAATGGGTAAAGAAATGCTCTGAGGCATCCTTGAAACACTAAAATAATGTTTACCAAAGTATCTTCCAAGCAAAATATCTTAAGCTATCCAAAATTAAGTCCTTCCACATGTGAGTTGAATGTCCTATGCATTGCCTTACCCTGTGCAATTCCCAAAGACCAGTGATGTGTGGTGATTTGTGATTTTGCCCAGGTGTGAATTTCCGTTTTTTACACTCTGAGGTGGGTATGTGGGAACTAGTCAGGACCTAGCATCAGCTTCCAGTTCAGCTTTTGCTATATTGTCTTCTTTTATGCACCTTTCTGAACTCTGGAAAATTTTAAAGAGCAATACAAAACAAAACCAAAATAAACAGTTGGCTGTATTTCATGAATGAAATCAGTATCAAAGATCAGCTCTATTCTGTTCAGATTGCTAATCAGAGCTATCTAGCTCTAAACATTTTTTTCTTTATTTTCCTTGTTCACTGTGTCTTTACAAGTTTGTCTCCTGGAGAGGAATGTTTTTAATAAAATGAATCTTGTGCTAAGTTAAAATGTTCTTAAACCAACCTCTCACACATTATCTTCTCTTTAAAAGTGCAGTTGCCAGACCACTCATGTCCTGGTATTCTTTCAAATATTTATCATGTGATCCTAAATAAATCAGTCATTAAGACTTTAGACTCTGGGAGATATTCATATATTGGTATATTATGAGGCTTTAGAGTTTTAAGTAATTGGAGTTCATACTCTTCTCTTGTAGAACCACCAAGACCCATTGCTCCTCCCCAGCTGCTCGGTGTTGGGCCCACCTATTTGCTGATTCAACTAAATGCCAACTCCATCATTGGCGATGGTCCCATTATCCTGAAAGAAGTGGAGTACCGAATGACATCCGGATCCTGGACAGAAACCCATGCAGTCAATGCTCCAACTTACAAATTATGGCATTTAGATCCAGATACTGAGTATGAAATCCGTGTCCTGCTTACAAGACCTGGTGAAGGAGGAACAGGGCTCCCGGGACCTCCGCTGATCACCAGAACCAAATGTGCAGGTAAGACTGAATGGCAGGCCCTCCTAACATGTGAAGAACCTCACAGAGGATGCCTAATATTAAAAGTTCTCTTTATTTAAAGTATGATATAGTCATACTTGTGAAAGAATTCCTGAATTAGGTAAGTCATTATCTTGATTGTGTCATTTGACATATTACAGAGCAATGTGAATGCTTCTGTATTGTTATTTTGGTATTGTTATGACTCAAAATTCTTATATTGTAATTTTGATGAACGTGCTATGTCCTGGAAACTCAGGTGTAGGTGAAAGTATGATTGAGAGAGAAGACTTTTTGAATTAAAGCAAATACTGATTGCCTTTTTACTATGTGGAAATTGTATTCCTTAATAATTTTGTTGCAGTCAGTATGCAGAGGCCAGACCTTATAACATAGATAGGAAAAGTTACTCTGGACAATACCTTGATGAGATTACTATTCTATTTAGTAAATCCTGTTGTTGAGGATTAGCTCAGTGACATCAGCTGTAAAACAGAGAAGTTTTCCTTACATTTTTTTTCCTTTCATCTTTAAGATTTGTCATTGTCCTCCCTATGCCTGACACAAAACGATTAAAATAGAAGCATATGGAGAGCACAAAAGGATAAACTAAAATAAAAAGTAATGTATAGTCATATATCCTAGCTATTTACTATGCCATATTATTATAATGGAAAGAATGGTTAGCTATTTATTAAAAGTAACTAAATAATTTCATCTAAGTTGATTTCTTTTTTATTACATTGTTTATTATTGAAAATATTTTTGTTGTTTAAAGATGCATTGTGTATCTATCCAGCATTATATTGAAGTATCTGTCACTTTACATGGACCTATATGTCTTCCTTTTTATTGAGTACATGTTTATTCTTGAATACTTAATGTGTTAGTTTATGAAAATGAAAATTAAAATTGTGGGGGAATCTATGCTAACATAAGTACCTGTAAAATAGCTTTTGTTTTTGAACATCTGTTCATAATTTGTAATACTGTTAGGCTAGTCACTAAGAATGCTGATCTACAATTAAAGCAAAGTCCATCTAATTAACAGTTATAGTGTAACACTTAACTATTTTTTTAATCTAGAAAAATTCATTTTTCATGTAAACTGGCAAAAGAAAGCAAAACCTTCTATGAGCTTTGCTTTTTCTTTTCTCTTTTGCATTGTATCTTTCTGAATTGTGAGACCACATGGAACCTTAAGAATAATTATAAATACTTTGTAACCACATGTTTGTGTGAGATACTCATTTCACATAAGTATCAGTTATAAAGGAACAATGATTATTTTCTACCTTTCAGAAATTCTCATTTCATTTCACACCACAAAGTCACAGTTTTACTAGGTATTAATAAAAGAGTGAATTAGTTACTGTTTACTATATTTAAAATTTCATTTTGATGTATTTTAGTGATTGACACTTATGTCAATAGCAAATTTTTTTTTTAAGATTTATTTATTTATTTGAAAATCAGAATTACACAGAGAGAGAAGAGGCAGAGAGAGAGGTCTTCTGTGCATTGGTTCACTCCCCAGATGGCCGCAATGGACAGAGCTATACCGATCCGAAGCCAGGAGCTTCTTCCGGGTGTCCCACGTGGCACAGGGGCCCAAGCACTTGGGCCGTCTTCCACTGCTTTCCCAGGCCACAGCAGAAAGCTGGATTGGAAGAGGAGCAGCAGGGACTAGAACCGGCGCCCTTATGGGATGCCAGCGCTCCAGGCCAGGGCATTAACCCACTGTGCCACAGCGCTGTCCCAATAGCAAATATTGTTTACTTGGAGAAGTTTGTGAATAGTTTTCTGTAAAATTTATTCATTGATTTTATTTATGTATTTAAATGAATACATCTGTTATTTTTAAATGAAAAATATATTTTTTCATTTTAATAAAATAAAAAATATTTTTATAGTTAAATATCAATTGATGCTATTCTAGAACCAACATTGGAAGTGCAGCTATCATGATATCTTGTATTCACATCAAACTGTAAGTTTGAAATAGTATGATTCTAATTTTGTAGCTTGTGAATTTAAGACTTGGGGAGAAAAACATGATAATCAATGGCTTGTCCAGTGCAAGAATGCCAGGTAGCAAGGGCCTAACCCCATTTTTTCCAGTACTTTAAAAACCTTGGATCTTTTCCATTTTAATGCTACCATTGTGATCCACTGCCTTTTGCGATGGTGTATTATGAATAGATTAAAGAACAGCAAAATCTGGGAGGCATGTACAATTTAAAAAATGGAGTCTGTGTGGCTAAATGAGACCCTGAGAAAGCATGCCTTAATGTTTACAACTTTACTTTTCTTGAAAACACGATAAATTCTTTTGAACACTCCAATATATGCTGTGTTTTAAATACTTCAAACAGTTAAAGAAGTGTCAAAAAGTGCCTTACTTTATTATTTTCTAAAAATGTCCTGCCTGGTTGCCAAAGCTATGTTTTTGTTGTTGTTGTTGTTTGGTTTTCTTTCTAAAGTACATTAAAACCATTTGGTAAGGCAATTACCAGCTTCAGGAACTCTTAAGTTAGGAGAGGTAGTAATTACAGCCTCTGGTGAGTGAAGCCACCTACGCTTGCCTCATGCTCTTCTGTGAACCTGAGGGGTATGATTTTCACCTGTTAGTTTACATCTCACCCATGTTATTGTTTAGACAATGTTTCTTATGGTATTTTACAAATTTTTAAAAAGGGATATTAAATGGGAAGTAATTAAAAAACTCTATTGAACAATCAGAGAAAGTGAGCTTTTTTTTTTTTTTTTTTTTTTTTTTTTTTTTTTTTTTCCGTGTGTCTATTTCCTCTGGGTATGCCATCTGGTACAGAAGCTAAGAAAATAAAGTTTCCCTTTCTCTTATTAAATGGAAATAAAATATGCCATCATCAGAAATCGTCTGCATTGGATGTTCTGACAATTGCATGTTAACGTTGCTCTTTTACATTGCCTTCTGCTGCTGGGTAAGCCATTGTGGAGCAGTTTTATGATTAAATGACATTTTAGCAACATCTCCCTCATAAGGTGGGTCAATAGTTCAGAGTGTCCAGAACGTAATGTATTTACATAGTTGGGGAAACTACTCTGCACACTTACACTGAAGTTCAACACTCTTGGCAGTGGCGGTTTTCAGTGGAACATGCAGGACTATAATGCAAGGAAAAAGAAAGTAGCAGTTTTACATGTAAGCAAATACTTAAAATGCTTTTTTTTCAGTCCTAAATCCAAAACTGGAACAACAACAACAACAACAGCACAACAACAGAAAAGCCACTGGTCAGAAATGAAATTTTGGTTTTTATGTTGTAGCTTCATCAACAACATGGTAACACATACTGTTACTTTTGTCCAAGATAGTTATTAATCACAAAGACTTACTGCCATTGACACTAAGCATAGAGGTTAAAACAAACATCTCTTCTGAATTGTTTAGTTTAACCATAGAAGAATTAGTTACAATTTGATGTCAAACTAAGGCTTATATCAGTACATGTTTCAAAATTTAGGCAATGCTATCCTAATTAAAGTTAAGAAAACTAATAGTAAAAAGTCATAAGAGAAGTACAGGAAAATAGTTCTTAATTTCCTAAAGATCTAAAAGACTAAAATCTTGGCTGAGATTCCTTTCTTTTTATTGAGTAGTTATCTGATTTAGTTTTTCATATTGTGCAGAGAATATTTGTGTGAAATATATTTATCTATTCAGAAAATCTTTTGTTGGCTTCTTTTTTTGTTTACAGTGTTGGATTAGGTCTTCAAAGCTCTACAGGCGTTGCTTTGCAAATAAGCCACTTGTCCTCAGGAGGGATAGACATATAAATAAAAACTAAAATGAATAGAAGGAAAAACAGAGGAGACTGCATGTTTAACCCAGTTGTAAACATTACTGATGTTTTTTGGGTTCTGAATATAGATGGGTTCAGTGAATCACTGGCTAACTCTGGACTTGTGGTATGATAAAAACTGGCAGATAAGCCATGGTTAGTTCTGACATGATTCAGCTGTTATCTAGCTAGTTTTATGATGCAGCCTGAGACTAATGGATTTGCTTTTAGAAAGATCACCCCATCTCTGTGGAAGAGGAGTTCGCGTTAAGGAAGGACTGTAGGCAGAGAGACCATGAAAACATGCCTTTAATAATACACACACTACACACACAAACACACACATACACATACACACACACGAGGGAACTTCAAAAATTACCTGGAAAAATGGAGTTAAAGGATAAATTAATTTTGGTGCAAAAAAAAATGAAATCTATATGTATGAGTGGCTTCCATAAAGTTTGTGGAATGCATATTATCAAAAACTCTACACAGATAAATATGTGTTGTTTACACTCTTCTTTACTGATCTAAGAATAGATTGGTATTATGAAATTAATTAAGTTCCTGGAAAATACTATCATTCCTAGTAATCAAGAAAGTTTTTTTTCAACAGAGATGTTATTAATTGTAAGTGATCTAACTTACTTTATTGCTTTTGAATTACTTTCCTTTCCAAATATGTACATTGTCCTATATCATTAATTCTCATGCAAATCACATGTTATAATTGCCTGAGACCAGCTCCAGCCAGTCCAGGTGCCCCAGTGTGTGACAAGTGTTGGGGCTCAAAGAAATGAGCGACACACTCACAGCAAGGCTGATGGCAGGGCTCTGGCTCTCGAGCACCAGACTTTATTTTTATATCATAAGTCAAATAATGATTCTTTTTTCTCACAATAACAAGTCTGTTGTCCATTTTTTTTCTAATTATAATTTCTTTGATTTCCAAGGGCATATTCAGAGCATGGGTTACAGTCACAGACAGGTGCGAGATAATGGGCTGCCCACACATGCCAAGGCCCGGAGTGCTGTCGAGCTATGCAGAAATTGGCTACATAAGCTAGAATATTACTTTCATAATCTAATCTTTATAGGAAGCCCCAAGTTCAAAGCAGGCCCTTTATAAATGCATCCCCTCTTTGCAGTTTTTTCTGTAATTCTAATTTCTTTATTGCACTTATTTAAAGGTTCACTTAGATCTATTCTATAGTTTTGACATCCTAACCATTGCTATATTTGTAGTACATATTGAATTAAAGCTTTAGTAACATTTATCTTTATACTAGAGGGAAATATCTTTTGATTCTTTTCCACAAACAGCTCAACTTTTAAAGCATTAACCCTTCTCCTATGTTAGCATTTGATTTGATTAGAATTTACAAAGCAATGAGCATTTGGGGGATAAGGAAATAGGAGTACTTCCTAAAATTAGGAATAATGATTAGCAATCATTAGCAGGACCACCAGGAAGCTCCGGCTTTCTTATGCAGGGTCTTGTTCCCAACAAACCTAAAACCACCAAGAGACCTCAGCTGTCCTTCTCACGCCTTGCTGAGACAGACCTTCTGCTGTGACCTTGTCAGCCAGCTGAAGTTGCCTTGGCCTCGCCATATAATACATTATTTTACAGGGGAATATCTTAGAATATTGGAAGGAGGTTCAGGAGGTGGAGTGTATTGGAAGGGACATCTGTTCATTTAACAATTTTATGGAGGGTCTGAGATGTACACATTGCCATTTTCAGTGTAAATCAAGTCTACACTTGACAGTCCAGTGTTAGAATTGCAATAAAAATTAACATATAGTGATACTATAAAACTACAGAATACCCCAGAAATCTTGAGAAGTGAGGGAGAATTTCTGATCAAAAATATTGTTTCTCACTCATTGTTGACTTTTCTTGATAGAGCTGGATTAGTTCCTGTGATAAATAAAGAACCTATGGCCTCATCCCTAATTGCTGTGAAATCCTGTATAAAACACTTTCCTGCCAGTAGTCACTGCAGGTTGATTTGCCTTCTTGCTTTCTTTTGAACCACACTACAGAAATCTGTGCAGACAGATGGAGATATTAAAAAGAAGATACAATTCATGTCCTAATTTATGTCTTCAAACTAATTGCATGTTTTCTTAATATCTGTGATATAGGGATCATAAAATATATTCTAAATTCCATGGAGAGAGGGAGAGAGAGAGAGAGACTTATCAAGGAATCAATATCTGTATAGTCTACAAATGATCTATAATGCTAGGAGTTCCCAGCGTAAGAGTTGTGAAAGTTAAACAAATATGAAACCATCTCAGTCACTACCATTTTAAAATTTTTCCCTCAGGAGCTAGTCATACCTCAGTTCAGGGCACATTTCCTTGTAGGTGATATTATATCATCAGTTGCAATGTAATTAACTTTACTAAATAGAATTGGTTGGTTTTCAGCTTAAAATGGCCTCATCTGACTAACTTTCCTGTGGATAAGCATTTGCTAACCAGTGAAAACGACACTGTATTTATTCTTCCATAGTACTTTACCACATGTTGAGCTGTTAACTGTATCATTAAGTAGTCTTTTTATTGGCTTCATTTGTTTTTATTGAATTTTGCAGAGTACAATAAAGCCGACAGGTGGAAATGATTTGAATAACAGCATTAGTCTTATGAAGTGTCTTGGGTTTCCCCTGAAGTCCTATGACTTTTACTTGCTACCAAGTAATGGAAAGGCTTTATAAATAAAATGATGTGTTAATAAATGATCGAAATGAAATGACACAGGAGGGCTTGGCAAAGCAAATGACCTAGATAGAATTAGAAGAACTTGGGTCACAAAAGCAATCCTTCAAGGATATATTCCTTATGAAGATGAGTTTAGGGCCGGCACTGTGGCACAATGGTTAAAGCCCTGGCCTGAAGTGCTGGCATCCCATATGGGCGCCAGTTCTGGTCCTGGTATTCCTCTTCCAATCCAGCTCTCTGCTATGGCCTGGGAAAGCAGTGGAAGATGGCCCAAGTCCTTGGGTCCCTGCACCCACGTGGGAGACCTGGAACAAGCTTCTGGCTCATGGCGTCAGGTTGGCTCAGCGCCAACTGTTGTGGCCATCTGGGAAGTGAACCAGCGGATGGAAGACCTCTCCCTCTGTCTCTACCTCTCTCTATAACTCTTTCAAATAAATAAAATCTTTTTTTTTTTTTCCTCTAAAAAGAAGATGAGAATAAGAGACCCAGCCTGTGGGCTTAGACATTCCCTTGCTGGTGCCAGTGTAGTCACAATAATTAACAGACTTGATACTGATGTCCTTCACCTCTACTCAAAGAATCAGCCTCGGCTTTCAGTTGTCATTTATTTTTGGAATTCACTTATCCAGATCCATCCTAGTGATAATTAGGATCTTAGGAGACTGTTGGTCATTCTGTGTAGTTTTGGATGGAAAAAAATGACATTGCTTGATTGTGTCTAATGATTTTCATTGCATAATTTGAATTTTACCTAAATTTGAACCTAAGATCTTGAGCTTAGGATCTCTCTTTCTGGTCATCCATTTCTTTATACAATTTACAGCCTTATTATAGCTAATAATTGTTGTAGGGTTACTTCTTCCTTCCTTTTTCCTCTCCACAAACCTTCATGTGAACTGAAGGAAAATTGAAGGAAAGAGATAGTGACTAAATTCTAATTTTGATTCTTGAAAGTTATATATCATGAACCCAATAGAAAATGAACTTCAAATTGCAGATATGTTTGCCTTTTATGTCACTGTAAGTAAAATCACTGAAAATTCAGCTGTCACTACATATGATACGGCCTAGAAATCATCGAGTCATGTCCATTTATTTGTGTTAGTTAAATAGTTTCAATGAAGTTGAGTTTAAATAATTCATCTTTCATTTTTTTGCCATGTTATGATTTTATACCACTACATAATCCTTTTCTACAAAAAAAATGAAAAAGCAATTCCTAAAGCAGTGATTTTTATTTATTAAATTGTTTTGAGTTTGAACTAATGCTACATGTGAACTTTTAATACTTTGTTGCCAAAAGGAAGGTTTCATTTGTTTATAAAATTGACTTTCCAGTTAAGGAAATTAGTTTTACAAATTTGAACATTGCCTAAAAATTTTTTATGGGATAATCATGGTTACAGAGATCCCTTTATAAACTTCCACATCTCTCTCTTCTAGTGATCCCTGCACCATATGTAAGTATGTGTATGTTCATTATACACGTGGCAGCTCTCTAAAACAACCTCTATGCTCCTTACATAGAGAAAATACGACAGGAGTAACATACCTGTTCTTAGGCTTGATGTTATTGGAGGTCTCAGAGTTTATGAAATTGCATGGGATTCATATACACAAATTGTTTTACAAATTATTTAATAAAAATACCAAATTTTGCAGGTAGGCCTTTTATTTAAATTCAGCTTTTTTGCATTTTTGCTTAGCATCAATAGTTTCTAATATTTGTCATGTTCACTTCATCTGTAAACATTGTGCATATGTACATGCACACTTTTTAACGAGCAGGGCTGTATATAGTAATTACATATAAGATAGGATTCATGACAAAGATCATAAAATGAGGAAAGAAGGCTATATTATTATGTAAGGATATAATTAAGTGAAAAGAAAGTTATAACTATATAGCAAAACTTAAAATACATGCATAATGCTGCAATATTTACAT
The DNA here is from genome assembly GCF_964237555.1 of Oryctolagus cuniculus. NCBI lineage: Eukaryota > Metazoa > Chordata > Mammalia > Lagomorpha > Leporidae > Oryctolagus > Oryctolagus cuniculus. The sequence continues at coordinate 41,223,617 of NC_091436.1, forward strand.
AACTTTTGTTTTTGTTGAGCCATTATCATTTTTATTTTTCTCCATACCCGTGGATTTTGAGTATAATACATACGCAGTATGTGTGTGTATATATATATATATATATATATACACACACACACACACACACGTTTTAAGGCTCTGTTTATTTTACCTGCCATCATTTCAACCTGTTTTTTTTTTTTTTTGTATGTGTGTTTCTACAGGATATTTTATTACATTTAATGACTGCTTGATGTTCTATTGGCTGTATATGTTTGAATTTTTGTAAATCTTCTATTACTGAGTTATTTTTAGTGCTGCAGTTAGGAACATGCATACATTTTTTAAAAAGATTTATTTTATGTGGGGCCAGAGCTGTGGTGCACTAGGTTAATCCTCTGCCTGCGGTGCCGGCATCCCATATGGGCGCTGATTCTAGTCCCGGCTGCTGCTCTTCCAGTCCAGCTCTCTGCTATGGCCTGGGATAGCGGTGGAAGATGGCCTAGGTGCTTGGGCCCTTGCATCCACATGGGAGACCAGGAAGAGGCACCTGGCTCCTGGCTTCAGATTGGCGCAGCTCCAGCCATTGTGGCCATTTGGAGAGTGAACCAAAAGAAGGAAGACCTGTCTCTCTGTCTCTCTCACTGTCTGCAACTCTACCTGTCAAATAAATAAATAAAAATCTTTAATAAAAAAAGATTTATTTTATATAGTTGAAAGTCACAGTTATGGGAGAAAGGGGACAGGGGCAAATCTTTGGTCTGCTGTTTCACTCCCTAGCTGGCTGCAACCCTCACTGAAGTCAGGAACCAGGAACTCCATCCATATCTCCATGTGAGTGTGTGAGTGGTCGGGACCCAACATTTGGGCTATCACCTACTGCTTTCCCAGGAGCAACATTAGGAGGGAACTGGATCACATGAGAATCAGCTGGGTCATAAACAAGTGCTCTATGGGATGCTTGTATCACAGGGGGCAGCTTAATCCACTATGTCACAACACCGACCCCCATTGTTTTTTACACATTAAAACACACACTACTTTCTTTTCTTTTTCTTCTCTTCTCTTCTCTTCTCTTCTCTTCTCTTCTCTTCTCTTCTCTTCTTCTCTTCTTCTCTTCTTCTCTTCTTCTCTTCTTCTCTTCTTCTCTTCTTCTCTTCTTCTCTTCTTCTCTTCTTCTCTTCTTCTCTTCTTCTCCCTTCTCCCTTCTCCCTTCTCCCTTCTCCCTTCTCCCTTCTCCCTTCTCCCTTCTCCCTTCTCCCTTCTCCCTTCTCCCTTCTCCCTTCTCCCTTCTCTTCTCTTTTCTTTTCTTTTCTTTCTATAGGCAGAGTGGACAGTGAGAGAGAGAGACAGAGAGAAAGGTCTTCCTTTGCCGTTGGTTCACACTCCAATGGCCGCCATGGCTGGCGCGCTGTCGCCGATGCACCACGCTGATCAGATGGCAGGAGCCAGGTACTTATCCTGGTCTCCCATGGGGTGCAGGGCCCAAGCACTTGGGCCATCCTCCACTGCACTCCCTGGCCACAGCAGAGAGCTGGCCTGAAAGAGGGGCAACCGGGACAGAATCCGGCGCCCCGACCGCGACTAGAACCCGGTGTGCCGGCGCCGCAAGGCGGAGGATTAGCCTAGTGAGCTGTGGCGCCGGCCTCAACTACTTTCTCAAAGTATATTATCATTGCATTTTAAACCAACAACAATGAATGTAGTCATACAGTTTTAATCAGAGAAAGTACTTTATGATTAATCAAGACCATTTCCCCTATTGATCACCATTTCTGGGCAGTTGGACTCAATAGTGAAGTGATTTGATCCATAACAAACAGCCCCTTGTTGAGAAAACAAAGACTACTCTTCATGTTGCATTTTCTTATCTATTTACACATGAGTACCTCCTGTATACTAGACACTGTCTGAGGTGCCAGACAGTCTAAGATAAAGACTGCTTGTAGTCACTGGATGTCTAGTGACTTATAAACGTGGCACTCATGTGCTCTGAGTCCTTGTTGTATGCCAGGCACTAATATAGATTCCTCAAAATACATTGGGACTCCATGAGTATATTTCCTTTTTAACTGTCTACAAAAGTTAAATAATAAACATACAAATAAATAATTATTCCAACAAGTTGTATGATAGATAAGCTTGTAGTCTGCAGTTGTTCAACAGAAACCTGAAGTAAGAATAGAATTTCATCAAGGAGCAAATGAGACTTAGTGGTTGTGAGTTAAAGTTGGGAGCTGTTAAAACATTCAAACCAGGCTTGAATACTATCAGGGAAGTAAATTGATCTCTTGTGTTGCATTTCTTCATCTGTAAGAATCAGTAATTGAACCTGCCCAATTTGATATTTGAGAGCTAATCAGAGAAGTGCTAAAACTAAGATTGTAAAATTTTCTGCTCTTTTGCCAGATGGTCATAAAATGATTTTTAAACATAAATGACATAAACTTATAAATATGTTAATTATATGTTACACAAAGGGATATGAACTCATGTTCCTATTTTAATAGATTGCCCCATTATCTATGTTCTTGAGGCTGTTTATATCTATTTTATCCATATCCTAGGGACTAATTATTTGTTACTCTAGTTCCTATCTCTTCCCAATTCTGCCTTGGGAAGTTAAAATGATAGTAGCAGTGCCACAGCGTTGAAGTTAGCTAGTACTGCATGTCAGGGATTTCTCTCACCTCCTACAACTCTTTATTTTACAGAGCCCAAAATGTGTAAATATTAAATACTTCATGCATATCACTACAGATAGCTTCAAACTGCTTATATTAGATCTGTGCATGATACATAAGATACCCTTGGTAAATATCAGCCGTTGCTATATTAAAAGTCATTTTATTATTAAAAGTCGTTTTATTAAAAATAATTTCTCTGATACTTTAACAATTACAGACATGCAGAAAATCTGAAGGTATTGTGAGGTAAACACATAGTGCTCCAATTTACTGTTTGTTGTATTTGTAATATCACATTTGTATTCACCTATCAGTCTCTCTTCATATTTTAAATTCATACATTAAAGTGTTTTATGAAAGGAAGAGTTTTTTAAAGAATTAATTTAAATTTTTATTAGCTTAAAATTATTTTAAAGAAATATATCTTTAGTGGTCATTTAAGAAAATGACTGGGCTGGTGCCATGGCTCAATAGGCTAATCCTCCGCCTGCAGCGCCAGCACACCAGGTTCTAGTCCTTGTCAGGGCGCCAGTCCTGTCCCGGTTGCTCCTCTTCCAGGCCAGCTCTCTGCTGTGCCCAGGAGTTCAGTGGAGGATGGCCCAAGTCCTTGGGCCCTGCACCCATATGGGAGACCAGGAGAAGCACCTGGCTTCTGGCTTCGGATCAGCGTGGTGCGCTGGCTGCAGCGCGCTGGCCACAGTGGCCACTGGAGCATGAACCAACGGTAAAGGAAGACCTTTCTCTGTCTCTGTCTCTCTCTCTTTCTCTCTCTCTCTCTCTCACTATTCACTCTGCCTGTCAAAAAAATAAAAAATAAAAAAAAAAAAGAAAATGATTGAAAGGAGATTTCAGGGAAATTAGAAGGCTGTTAGTTCAGTGTAGACAAAAATTGATCAGTGCCTGAACTGAGTCAGTGGAGGTAAAAATTTCAGTGAGGACGCAGGGTTAAAAGGGACTTGAGAGATGCCGTCAGGAAAACTTGGTGACGCACTGAGAATTCTGGCTTGGAAAGTTAAAGTATAGTGACAGGTTCTGAGTCGGAGAGGTAAGACGCTTGGGAAGTCTTAGAAGAGTCTCAGTGTTTATTTTGATCCATGAGAGTGTGGGTAGGCAGTGTTTCAATAGAGAGGGCAGAGAACAGAATGGACAATTGTAAGTGTCATTGCTGTTTTTTCCTGGTGTGCGGGTCATTTGTATGTTATAATTACTTTGAGTTGAAAATTGAAGTGCCTTTCAAGCTTATTTTTTTTTGCAAAATTATATTCTACTTTAGAGGAAATTATATTGTATACTTGAGAATCTTATTGCATGAACTATTCTGATTACTGAAGCTTTCCTCCTTACAAGGGGAAGATGTTAATGATTTTATATAGAAATAACTTGAAAATACTCAGTAGTTTGTTGTATGTTTACAAAGTACTTAAAGTGTTCAGATTATGTGAGGCAAGATAAATTCTTAAAGAAAAGAGGTTTATTCAGCTCATAGTTTTGGAGGTTTAGGGTCATGGCACAGGTAATCATTCAGTTCTGATGATGGCCTTCTTGCCAATGAAGTTCGGAGATGGCCCTGGTATCACATGGCAAGAGGAAGATAACAGTGCCTCTTCTTAGAAAGCCACTGCGAATCAATCAGAAAGGTTCCCTTCTAATGATATGATCGAATCCTATGCACTTTTCAGTGTCTCCACTCCTGAACACCACAGTTGGGTTTTGTCTCCATGCATTGCTATTAACAATGACTTTAAGGATTAATCTCCTGCCTGAGTGCAGGGATGGACAGGAGACAAAATATATTCAAACTACAGCACCATGCTTCCTGTAGATTCATTAGATTGTATTGTTGAATTGTCACCTATAAGTGTACTATAAGTATTCTCTATAATGTGCAGCTTAGAGTACTACTATGCTAAGGACAGAATCAACATGGGATTTAGTGTTGTTTTTTCAATACTGAGCTCTTTGTCAATCTTTGGCATACCTGCAAGGTACCTGATGTGTGCTGGGTTCACTTCTATCTTCTTGCCCATTTTGCTGTCTTACCTCCTATTGAAATATGCACATTCTGCCTTTCTCATCTCAAAGATTCATGGTGCTCATATGCCACACAGATGTTCTTTACATATCTCCACAGGATGAAAGGAGAGGGGCATGAGCATATGAACCAGTGATTAACAGTATCACTGCTGTGCACATTTGTGATTCTAATATTGAACAAATAGACCGTTATAGCAACTTATTTTTTGAAGTTTGTATCATATTCTACATTTGAGTGCTTTGATAATGAACTGAAATAATTAGCCTGATTATTTAAATCTTCAAATCAGAAGCTTTTGTAAGGCAAACCTAAATATTTAGACTTCCATAAGGATTGTCACTAGAGCAAAGGAAATCACCTTTTTATGTTTCAATGAAGAGCAGAAATAATTATTTCTACTGTCATATTTTAGTGACATGTTCTTCTAAACTAAAAAGTAGGTCATCAAGACTGAGTTATTTATTACAGGAACAGCAGTTCAAATAGCATATTAAAAAATGATTCCATAGTTGCCTTTTTTTTTAAAGGTAGGGAAAATATTTAGTGATTCATTTCTTAAGCTGTTCCAGGCTTACAAGATAAAATTATTTATATTGGATAGGTTAATTTGATCCTACTTTTGTTGTTGATCTCTTCCTGTCAGTGGTAACACAGTGAGAATTTTACAAATAATCAGTAAGTCTTTATTAAAGACTAGTCAGATTGTCTATTTGTACACAATTTTAGTGAAATGGTTCTCAAAATGCATTCAAAGGTTAATCAATTCCTTTATTATATTTTTTGAATATTTGTTTATTTATTTATATGAAAAGTAGGGTTACAGAGAGAGAGGGAGAGACAGAGACAGATACGTTCCATCACCTGGTTCACTACCCAAGTGGCCATAAGGCCTGGGCAGGCCAAAGCCAGGAACCTGCAGTTCCATCTAGGGTTCCAGTGTGGGTTCAGGCACACAAGGACTCGGTCATCTTCTGCTCCTTTTGCAGGCACATCACATTAGCAGGGAGCAGGATTGGAATTTGAGCAGCCAAGGACTTGAACTGATGCCCATCTGGTGTGCTAGTGTGGGAAGCAGCAGCTTAACCCATTGTGCCTCAATGCCCCATTATTATATTTTAAAGAAATTAATGTCACCATTATTATGGAACTGATTCTAAAAGAAGTTAAATTTGACAGTCTAGTGACCTCCTGGAAATATGTTTTTTAAAGAATCTTGTATATATGTGTACATGTATATACTCTTATAACAATAAAATAAAAATGGGATTGTGGGGAGCAACCTGGACTGGACTGAGTTACTGGAATTAAGACTTATTCTATGCATCTGCTCTCCCACAATATGGCGCTGGGAGAGGAGGCAACAGCTTCTACCCAGCTGCCTCTCACCAACTTGACAAGCTGCAGGAGCTGCTCCTGATTGGAGGAGAGCAGCGTACTCGGCGTGTGGGTAGCAGAGTTGGGATTGGCGGAAGAGGACTATAAAGGAGGAGAGAGATGGCATGCACCAGGAACATCTAAGGGGAACATCTATCTGAAGGAACACCTGAGCAGCCCCCGAGAGAGCCGGCTGGCGGTGTGCCGCTCCCCTGCGGAAGTGGGGAAAGTGGCCAGGGGGAACCGCCCTTCCACGGAGGTGGAAGGGACGATAGCCAACCCGGGAAGAACCAGCAGCAAACCTGGGGAGGGCCGAGCAGACAAAAGAACAGCGCAGGGTCCTGTGTCATTCCTCCACGAAGACGGGGAGCGACATGGGATAATGTTACTTTTATCTTAAATTTATGGTCAAGAATTGATCTGATGAAGAAATTATTCCAGAATTTAAAATATTCTTCTGTAAAACAAGAAGGTTATAGCATTTTAATACACAAATCATCAAAGGTCTTGAATAATCGAGAAACAAATGACTACCTGCATGCAGCAAAACAGGGAAACAGGTCTGCTCTCGAATATTACGAACAGCACATAATAATTTAATTTTCCTAGGAATAGTAAAGCATTTATTACATTGAAGTTTTTAGCATGGAATATTGCATATGTCTTCACTTAAAATATATTCACAGCTTGGACAGGTGGCATTTAAGGATTTTGGAGTGAGAAATGGTTTGGCAGTATAACAAGGAATATTACAAGTGACTGGCTTGAAAGGAAATAAAGACGTTTCCATTACTACCTACTGTTAAGGTGCACACATTATCCCCTAAACAACCTCATGCTTGTGGCAATAATCATGCACTGTCAGGTTTTGTACTTAATATGAAAGTGCAATTCAATCTTTTTGACAAATACTGCATCATTTCTGGCTTAGCAAATTTTTGTCACTCAAACCCAGTTGATGTGTAAGTAGGTTGTGACACACTGGATGTAATGACTTGGGATTAACTCTATTGAGGAAGACAAAATTTTACCTGGGTTGTTACTTTTCCATTCATTTCTCTTTCTTCTTCTCCAACCCTCCCCTCACTCCTTTCCCAAATTCAAAATCATCCTACATCCTTGTTCTTTACAGTAGTGGATGACATCCAGCCCATGGGCTATATAATGCCCACAAAGTCATCTGGGCTTTCCCTACCAAGGCAACCACAGGTGGGACTCAAAATCCAGTAAATCTGTAGTGGACTAACTTTTAACTAGACACTTTTGAATGATGTTTTACATATCCAAATCACCATTGATAGAAAAAAGGTTCCCCACCTCTGTTATGTCTTAGCGTGAAACCCAAGGAGGTGTTCCATGGAAATATGTAATTCGTTCCTTTCTTATTTTCCCAATTGTATACTCGTGTGTCCATACACAGCAGTGCATAATCTAAAGGGTGTGTAATTTTTTTTTAACTTTTTGCCAGGTTTCAATTCCTAGAAAGATCAGTTATACATGGTCTGTAATCTCAGCCTCTTGAGTTTATTCATCATCTGTCAGTTGGTGTGATATATGAACATTCTGCTTTTTTGCTTTTATGAATAAATGATTATGTTTTATACTAAAATTTCCTTTGCAATCACGAAGGTTTAGAAATAGTTGCAATTTTATTTTTTGTTTTGTTTTGTTTTGTTTAGTAACGTCATCTGCATCTCATCTGGAAGGAGATATTAGGTAACAATATTATTACTTTAAAAGATAGCCTGTGAATTCTGAGTGTTAAACTCTGAAATGACACTCTTGAGAGGTTGTGCATGTAAATTAATATGCCAGGTAAGAAGTATTTCTATACTTAAGAAATATTCTTTAGAAAATGCAAACTACACTGTTAGTTCTTTTAAGTCTCCAAATAAGGTTGCAAAGGAATTACCCATATTTTCCTATTGTTTGTTGTCTCCTAGTACAGTAGGCTATGCTTAGCAAAAACATAGGAATAGTTTTGTATTGATAAAGATATGGGTAGCTGTAAATTAAGTGTACCTATAGATACAGAGACTTCGATGTCTTTCCACTCACTTTTTTCCACTCACTTCTCTGTGGTCTTTAAAGGAGTTTAGCTCATTCCTGTTATTCACACACACACACACACACACACTACAGGCAGTACTGATGATCTGCCTTGGCCTATTTTATAATGTTTCAGATTATATTAAGCTTTGTGTTATTCCAAATTGAAAATTTACTATGACAGCTCAAATGACACTTCAGGACATTCATAGTGCCATCATTAAGATTTCTTTACAATCTAGTTTTAATAAAATTTGAGTAAAAAAGTTATGAAAAATTAGAAAACATTTATTGCGGTTTGCAAATGTCCTCCCACTAGAATTTTTTTTTTTTTTTTTTTTTTTGACAGGCAGAGTGGATAGTGAGAGAGAGAGAGACAGAGAGAAAGGTCTTCCTTTTGCCGTTGGTTCACACTCCAATGGCCGCCATGGCTGGCGTGCTGCGGCCGGCACACCGCGCTGATCCGAAGGCAGGAACCAGGTGCTTCTCCTGGTCTCCCATGGGGTGCAGGGCCCTAGCACTTGGGCCATTCTCCACTGCACTCCCTGGCCACAGCAGAGAGCTGGCCTGGAAGAGGGGCAACCGGGACAGAATCCGGCGCCCAGACCGGGACTAGAACCCAGTGTGCCGGCGCCGCTAGGTAGAGGATTAGCCTATTGAGCCGCGGCGCCGGCCACACTAGAATTTAAACATCTGTTTTGTCACTAGTAATTTATATTTTGCTTTTCAAATAGAAGGTAAAGTATTTTTTACACATTGTTCTAGAAGATTTACGATGTTTATTATGAAAATGTTTACATAGTTTGTCTCAATTGTGTCATCTTAAAGTAATACATATCCATATTTTTAAATTTAATATACTATATATTACTTTTGATGTAACTTTTTTAAAGATTTAATTATTTTATTTGAAAGGCAGAGTTAGAGAGGGAGAGAGACAGATCTTCCATCCACTGGTTTACTCTCCAAATGGCTGCAATGGTCAGAGCTGGGCCAGACTGAAGCCAGGAGCTTCTTCCTGGTCTCCTACGGGAGTGCAGGGCTCCAAACACTTGGGCTGTCCTCCTTTGCTGTCCCCGAAGCATTAGCAGGGGGTTGGATCAGAAGCTGAACAGGCAGGACTCAAACCAGCCCCCATATGGGATGCCAGTGCTACCAGGCTATGCCTTTACAACCACTATTTCACAGTGTTGGCCCTGAGGTTACATTTTTAATTTACATGATTGTCAAAGGCTTAGTACTCCAGTAAATAGAGTTCAATAAAAAAAGAGCACCATAATTCAAGAGGAATATAGGCAGGGCTATAAAAACAGTAGGCTTGAATTTAATGAAGTGTGATTCACAGAAGCTTTCTGGCTTGTTTTCTCTTTTGAATTAGGCTGATGATAGTACAGTAAGGATCCATTTATGAAAAAAATGTGCTAATGATATCACATATCAATACTGAGCACTGAGTTCAGAACATACTTTTTGGTTAATCAGTATGATTGAGAGGTTTATAAAAGCATATACTTTAGACTACATGACTAACTTGAGCTTAAGGTAACATTTATTTTTTATTGTATATAAGGTATTTCAACATGTTTTGAAGCACAAATACATGGTGAAGTGATCACCAGAGTCAAGCAAATTAGCATTGATCACCTTCCATATTTACCCTTTTATTGACAGGTGAGAGCACCTGAAACCTATTCTAACAATTTCTCACTACACAATACAATGTTGTTAGCTGGAGTCATCAGTTTTTAAATTGCTGGCCTTGATCATCTTACCTTACTGTAAATTTTTACCCATTGACACACTACCAACTTTTCTTTATTTCTCTCCCTCCCTGTTTTGCTATTCCCATTCTACTCTCTGTTTTAATTTATTTAAACCTTTTTTGCTAGGGTCTGTGTATGAATGAGACTATACAACATTTTTCTGTGATTAGCTTGTTTCATTTAGCAAAATGTTCTCTATATTCACCCAAATTATCAAAAGTGGCAGAATCTCCTACTTTAGATCAAAATAACTTTCATACATATGATTACAAATAATGCTATATTGAAGTTGGGAGTACAGCTATTTCCACAAAGTACTAATTTCTTTATCTTTGGGTATCAACCCAGATTAGGGGTTGCTGGGTCATATGGTAATTTTTATCTTTTTTAAGAACATCCATAAGGCTGTTTTCTGTAGTATACTGGCTGTGCCAATTAACATGCCCACCAAGAGTGTGCCAGGGTTCTTTTTTGCCCAAAACCTTGCCAACACGAGGCTGTTTTTATTTTGAACACAATCTTTTTTACTTTAAGTAAGTTAGTATTCAAAAGAGAGATGAACAGTTACTTATTTGGGAGATGTCATAAGATTTACTTCCTAAGAATTTTTGTTCTGAGAACACATTTTCTAGCATTTGCTGCTGATCTAGAATGATTGTCATTCCAGTGACTTATATTACAGATTTCAACTTGCGAGTGCCATTTCCTGTTTTCAGATTGAGAAGATATTTTACTCTGGTATTAAAATATTGTTTTAAATTTTTATATTTCTTCAAAAATGGAAATATGTGGCCCCAGCCAAGAACCTAAGTTTCTTTTTAAATGTAAATTGTTGGTAGCATTACATCCTTGACAGATCTTTGCAAAATGCTAGGTCAGAGGCAGCAAGTAGAGTCAGTTCTAAAGTAAATTAGAAAAATATCCCTTGTCTTATACTGAAGAGAAGAAAATAAGGATCTCAATGTGGTGCTAAGGCTTGGTTCAGGGAGAAAAGGAAGCCTGTGCAGAAGAAAGTGTGCAATGTAGATCCTCCAGGCAATCCTTGAATGATTATCTCTTTGGTCTTTGTTGGAACCAAATTATTTAGTCTTCAGGCTATGAGCAAATTGATTTTCTTAAAGCTGTGTCTCCTATGAACAGTTAATATTAAAGCCAAGGAGAAAACTTGTTGGTCAGAGTTTTAGTAACTTTGTCCTTATTTCATCAAGATCTAAAAAAAAAACACTGTATAATTGAGACATAAATCTGGTGATTCATCTGTCAGACAGAATTTTGATAAATATTCTGTGCTATTTTAAAATAATTTTAAGTATTTTGCACATGTGTTTTACTTTCCTTTCATCTTTTCCTAACTATGGAATGCCAGTTTTTCAAAGATACAAAATATTGCAATGAGGAGACACTAGGTTTTAGTTTCAGGAAATTTTCATAAATAGTTAAATGTTCATTTATAGTACCCTATGAATTTATAATAAAGTTTATTACTAATTGTATTCAGGTAGAGATATATTTGCAAATTTGTCTTAATGAAGGCAGTGAGGAGAAAAAGCATCTCTAAAGTAATGAAAATGTCACTCATGGGGGGCCGGCACCATGGCTCACTTGGTTAATCCTCCGCCTTATGGTGCTGGCATCCCATATGGGTACCGGGTTCTAGTCCCAGTTGCTCCTCTTCCAGTCCAGCTCTTCGCTGTAGCCCGGGAGGGCAGTGGAGGATGGCCCAAGTGCTTGGGCCCCTGCACCCGCATGGGAGGCCAGGAAGAAGCACCTGGCTTCTGGCTTCGGATTGGCGCAGCACTGGCCGTAGCAGCCATTTGGAAAGTGAACCAATGGAAAGAAGACCTTTCTCTCTGTCTCTCTCTCTCACTGTATATAACTCTACCTGTCAAAAAAAAAAAAAGTTACTCATTTTACTTTCCTAAATGTGTGTCCATTTTGATCCTGCATTACATTACTTCTATATATTACAAATGTACTTAAGAATAAAGTTCATGTCTACAATTGTTATCAGGACCTGTGAATTTTCTATTGCATTTCTGTCATTATTTAAAAATTTTTAAAACAAGCGTACAAAGAAAAGAAAGCAATTATTTTAAAGCCGGAGAGGGCTAAGAGTTGGACTGAGAAGGCCCATAAACTTCGGAGTCCCGAGTCACAGACTAACCAAGACTGAAAAGTAATCATAGTACTAGAGAATGCTTCCCTTCTCCTTATCTAGCAAAAGAAAGAAAAATCAATAGTCCTATCTTGCAAAAAAAAAAAAAAAAAAAAAAAAAACAAAAACACAACAACTTACCATTAATTTCTTTGTTTTAATTTGAAAAGAGAGGAGACAGACTGGTTCATTCCACAAATGCCAGCAAAACTCTGGTTTGGGCAGGGGCCAAAGCCAGGAGCTGGGAACTCAATCCAGGTCTCTCATTTGGGTGACAGGAACTTAACTACTTGAGCTGTCACCACTGTAACCAGAGTCTGAGTTAAAAAGGAAGCTGGAATCAGGAACTGAAGTCAGATATTGAACTCCAGTGCTCCGATACTAGATACAGTCATTTTAACTGCAAATTGAAATGCATGCCCTTACCATTACCTTGTGGAGAAATTCCTTTTAATAAGTCTTTTCTTTTTTAAGATTCATTTCATTTATTTATTTGAAAGACAGAGTTACAGAGAGAGGTAGAGACCGAAAGAGAGGTCTTCCATCCACTGGTTCACTCCCCAGTTGGCTGCAATGGCTGGAGCTGAGCCAATCCAAAGTCAACAGACAGGAGCTTCTTCCAGGTCTCCCATGTGGGCACAGGGACCCAAGGACTTGGGCCATCTTCCACTGCTTTCCCAGGCCATAGCAGAGAGCTGGATCAGAAGAGGAGCAGCAGGGACTAGAACCAGCGCCCATATGGGATGTGGGCGCTTCGGGCCAGGGTTTTAACCCACTGTGCCACAGCGCCGGCCCCCTAATAAGTCTTTTCAAGTGTGCATGTCTGTGTGTGTAAACAGGAAAACAGGAACAGGTGGCTAGTTAGGATGGATAAAGAAATGTGCAAAATTTTTTCATGTACACATGCAAAATATTTTTCATTTCACAAAATATGAATTTAAAATAATGCTAATAAATTACTGTCAGATAAAAATTTCATATCACAAGTATTTTTATTCATTTCATTCTTTCGTTCTTTCCTTAATTAATTAAACTTTTTGTGACGTCCTAAAACACTCTGATTGGATAGCAATTTGAGCATTGTAAGTTGCAGGCATGGAATTTATAGGCAGTGTGTACCCATGAGTCCATACAAACATGTGTAAAAGTGAGACTCTCATTTTTATGAAGGACCACGTATGCTTGTTATACTATTGGGAAGCTAATTTAATCAGTGAGCTCATTTACAATGGGCTGTACAAAAATATTAATGACTCAAAATTGTTATGTGTTGAAATTCAGGTTTTCCTTTGGATGGAAATACTTGACTTTTTGGTAGAAAGAAGAACATCCTAGTTTACATCCACTTAATTAATAATTAATACTGTCTTATATTTGTTATTTTACATCAGTATATTATATTTGTCTTCTACCTTACAGCCATAGTTCTAACTGCTCTCTCATCCTATTAACACATCTAATATTTAAAATTATACATTTTGTGATGATTTGATGTTATTTTTTATGTCCCTTTTAACTGGAGATGTTCCAGTTGTTTTGAAGAATATATTGTGTAGAACATTTTTTTAAAAGACATAAACTACTTAAATTACCCTTTTATTTTCACTATTTGTATGCTTGTATATATGGAAATATGTACAATTAGTTTATTAGTTTTATTACAGAAGAATTATCCTACTTTGTGACTTACCATTTAAGTATATTTAAATTCATTCTAGTTTTTTAAAAATATAAATAATGCTGTAATGAACATCCTTTTTAATGTCTTTTAAAACAAGAGTACCTCTTTGGATACTTCACTAGTATTTAGTGTTGTCAGACTAACTTTTGATAGACTGAGTGTAATGCTGAAGCTGAATGTACAACTTCTTTATTGATATTTATTTAAATTATACACCAGTTACTCGAAGTGGGAACATCTTTCTTTGGTTGTTTACATTTCCTTCTTGGTGAATTTTACCTTCCTTTGTTTATACTCTTTTCCTTGAACTTTCTCCCTGATTATTTAAAGTTTGTATTGGCTGAAAAGTTTTTGAAACATATGCTTCAAAATACTCGAATATTTTCTTGTTTTACTGCAGCTAATGTCATTTTCATGTATTTTCTTTATCATTTTGCATACTTTCCTTTCCTCTGGCTTTCCTCTACCTTCAACTATTTGATGAACATTGTTAGTTTTCCTTCATCCTCACTTATATTTTGTATGCTTTCTGAAAACAGAATTTATCAGATGCATATGAACAAATCAGGTCATTCCAACTAAAGATGAAAATAAAGCAGAAATAAGCTTAAGATTTAGTTCTTTGTTTTGTAAAGCTGCTCATGCTCTAAGAATGATCGTGCAGCACACTCATATTGTATAGGTCTTTATTGTTAGAAGTATTGAAATGTTGCAGCTGGGGCCAGCGCCATGGCGCAGTGGGTTAATCTTCCACCTGTGGTGCTGGCATCCCATATGGACACTGGTTCTAGTCCTGGCAGCTCCTCTTCCAATCTGGTTCTCTGCTGTGGCCTGGGAAAGCAGTGGAAGATGGCCCAGGTGCTTGGGCCCCTGGACCTGCGTGGGAGATCGGGAAGAGACACCTGGCTCCTGGCTTCAGTTAGGGATGTGGTACTGGGAATCAACATAGGTTCATAAGTTGTGTGAACTGGAATTCTAGTATCAAGCATTATTCAAAACCAGTAGATCAGTAGAAAACCAGTTTTCTCCATTTTTGAGCTATACTTCTAAACTTGAATGACTGTTGTGTCAGTGGTAGCCTTCTCTGGTTCATCACTAATGTTCCTTTCACATATTATTGTTTTTATATGAATAGTTCTCATAAATGTAAACATTATTAGACAGTCGCTTCAGATTTAGCCATTACTGCATGATGTATAGGGTTGGTTATGGGGTGTCCCTCAGAAGAAGATGAGAGGCAGTGAGGGATTTGTGTGTCAAGGGAAGATGATAGAAAGGGCTAGAAAGTACTCCTCTAAAACAGGTCTTTCTTTATTTTATTTTTTTAATTTCTAACAGACTTTATGTATTTCATAGATATAGTTCTGAGAATATAATGATATTCCCTTCCCCACTTCCTCCTACTCCCTCTCCCTCTTCTCTCCTTAACTTTTGAGATATCATATCTTTAAGTTACAGAGTGGTCAAGGGCTTACTGCTCCAATAAATAAACAGTGTAACAGGTGATAAGCAAAAAGACTCTAGGAGAAATATAAGCAAGGAATATGAATAATAATCAAATGGAAACATGATTGTTTTACCCTTATACAGTAAGTTTCAAAGTGATAACAGATCATTAAAATTATATTTTTAACCATTTGTTTGACAAAGGTATAAAACAAAGTTTGACAAAACTGTATTTGCGGCAATACTGATACACACAGGCATTTCTTTCCCTTTTGTAAAACAGGTTCTTTATCTGGGTGTCCATGTATTTAGGACATTGGAGAACTTGTAGTTGAAAAAAAGGTGTGCAATTTCCTTTCATCTCCAACTCGGAATCAGCATTTCCTTTAATTATGAATAGTCCGCAAAGTACAATTATGCCAACTGTTAGTAGTACAAAGACTTTTTTCTCCAAGTATCATCACATGTAATTTCATATCACATTATAAATGTTGCATGTATCTTGGAATATTCTTTATGCTTACCCACTACATTTTTAACAAATACTTGTGAGGGAGGAGGAGAGAGTATGAGAGAGACAGAGAGAGAATGAGAGAGTAATTGCATCTGCTGGTTCACTCCTCCAATACCTGGCAGAAATCAAGAGCCAAGTACTGAATCCTGGTCTCTGGGTGGCAGGGGCCCAAGTACTTGACCAGCCATCTACTGCTTCCTAGGGTGTGCATTATCAGGAACCTGGATTAAAGAGCAGAGCTGGGGCTCAAACCTAGACATTGAGATATGGGATGGGGGCATCCCAAGCATCATCTTAACTGCAGAGTCATATATTCTCCCCTATTACCACTACTGTGAGAGTTCAATAATTGGGGCCTGCTTCTGTTTTGTTTTTAATAGAATTTATTGTTTTACTTTGGAGTCAGGGAGGAGAGAGGAAGAGAGAAAGAGAGAGAAAGAGAGAGAGAGAGGTCTTTATCTGTTGGTTTATTCCCCAAATGGCCACAGTGGTTGGAGCTGAACCAATCTGAAGCCAGGTGCCAGGAGCTTCTTCCTGGTCTCCCATGTGGATGCTTTCTCAGGTCTTAAGCAGAGAGCTGGATTGAAAGAGGATCAGCCAGGACAGGAACTGGCGCCCTTATGGGATGCCAGTGGCACAGGCGGAGGCTTAGCCTATTATTCCATAGCACTGCCCCACCTGCCTCTATGTAATGCAATGTAGTCTGGTGAGTAGTGTTGTGCAGCAGGTTAGGAAAGTAATAAACTTGCTGCTTTCTCACTTATTGAAGTTAAACTTTAGTAATTGTGTTTCACTATAATTAGTTTGTGGTGTAATTCTCAGTGTTTGATGTTATGCATTTTCAAGTCTTAGTTTCACAAGAGAAATAAGCTTCAGTAGACTGTAAAAGGGAGCCATGGCATATCAGTGTGGAAGTACTTCTGCTGAGGTCAGCTAATTCAGCTGGCTTTTAACCTTCCTTCTAGTCAATTCCAAAATGTGGTAACCCCTCTCCATTCCATCTGCCATCCAGCTGAAGATAAAAGTGAAATGGAAAATATATTTCTACCATGCTGTTTCATCTTGCTATTCTCTTGCTATTTTGGAATGAATATGCCCAAGGTAGTGGGTAAAAAGAAAAATTAGATACTTCTTTTAGATTTTTCTAAGCAAAGACATTCCCAGTGTCATAATGAAGACAAAGTAGGATGGTCAGTACATGTCCAAAAATGCCTCAGTAGGAAAAAAAAAGTATTTTGTCCTCCACAGTGATGTTACAGAAGCATTACATATTATATTCTCCAATAGAAAAAGTTTAGCTTTGATCATCTGCGATAATTTTAAGGAGAATAACTGATACAAGTAATAACATATTACATGGCACGAAAAATTGTGTTTATCACATGAGAAGGAAGGCAGAAGGCCAAGTAGTTTGTCAGCATTGACGTCCACATTACCATTTTCATTGAGTGAGGGCTTGAGCACCATTACTGAGCAGGGTTCTGTGCAGACTGTGTCAACACCTATAGCTTCCTGCAATTTACTGTTCAATTTTCAACATTAATGGAACTTTTCCAAATCGAGTTAGCTGGATAGGTCTACTCTTTCATTAATTGTATGCATGAATTATTTGAGTTGAAATGCAGCCTTTCCAGGGATTTGACAATTGATTGTTTCTAAATATATGTGGGTATGTTGCCTTTGCCTCTAGCTCTTTCTGCAGATGTGAAAAGTGTTCAGGCAGTTGTTGAGAATGTATAAGCTGGGCCCACTTTGTGACTTTCCCTCCAGATACAGACATGATAAAGTCTAGAAAGAGTCCCATGTCTTTCCTGTTTTTCACACGCAAGCTCTTAAACACACTCAAACACACAAAGGATTAAAATGAGATACAGTGGAATTATATGCAAAATGTAAGATTCAGTTCATTGGTAGTTGTATTATAAATCATACATTTTTTAGCTATGTTTTTAAGATTTATGTCTGGGATGAAATAAAAAATCAGCTAACCAGCTTGTAAAACATCAACGTCTTGCCCTCCAACATCATAGATCAACATCAAAACTCCGTCCTCATTAGTGTGTGATGGTATATTGGTGCTTGCTGTTATTTAAATGTCATGCCTATTTCCTTTTTGTAGTGCTGATGCTAACCTTGTAAGCTCTAAATTGTCTGGAAGTTAATGGTCTGTTATATGAATTTAATAGTTCTTAGTGAAAGAATATTAGATTATGTTATGTGGTTAGAAGTGTAACTTGATCTCTACCTCATAATCATGGATAATGATATAGTCTTGGCTGCAATTAGGAACATCCGTTGTTTTCTGTGGTTGCTGTCTGTAGGATAAGTGAAGAATTCCTGTTTTTTTCTTGAACTTTGGACAAACATATTGTTTTGCCCATCATTACAAGTCATTGTAGGACAGGAGGGAAAGGGAAAACAAGTCTACATTCACTCCTAAGGGTAGAGTGTTCTTTTTCAAAATAAAAATTTGAAAAGTACTATGTTAATTTTGGTAAATTCAGTAACATTATATTCTGTCAGGTTCCATATATAATCTTGTCAGGTTTTGGGGCAGTTCTATTTTTTTTTTAATTTTATAAGAGTTAAATTTGAATTGAAACTAATGTAACTGACAAGAGGGAAACAGAAGCAATTGGCTTGCACTAAACAAGTTTGAATGGTTGCTAATGCGAATGACTTTCAGGCAGGGAATGTCAGAGAACAGTAGATTACTTTCTTTACCTCAGGCATTTTAAACCATCTTCTGTGGTAGGACTGACATAATTTCTCTTTCTTTCTCTCTTGAAACTGGGAAGCAAAGTAATTGCAGTCTGGTAATTTTGGCCTATGGCTGATGAAGATAAATCATAACGAGCTATGGAATACACTCTGGCAATTCACATAGGGCTACTAGAACATGAACTTTCAGAAATGCATTAATCAAATATTGTTTCTTTCTAATTTATATTCAAGAAAGCCATGGAATTGCCAATTATAAATGTACCCATAATTTATTATTTTTGACTGAATTTCACATGATAAACAAATCGTTCCAAATGTAAGCCATTGTGTACTTTACAAGTCTTAACCTTTCAATTATGTCCATTATATGTGATTTGGAGCAGACATATTTGTTTAGCACAAACTGTTTGAGGTTTTAAATTAAAAGAGGGGGAAGAGAATTTAAGACCATCTGGTCTAGCCCCTCTCCTTAAGGCTCATGAATCTTTAAATCAAGCTGAACAGATGGACATATAGTCACCTAAAATTTTATAGAAATAGAGCTAAAGCTCCATTCGGTAACTTTTATTTATTTGATTATTCTATTAAGGGGTTCTACTTTGTAGTCACATTATTTTGTTTAAATCCATCTTCTACCCTCATTTTGGGGGCACCTTTGAGGCCTACCCTCAGAGTTTCAATTGGTCAGTATAAGTTTATTAGTAACATAGGTACTTCATAATGTTTATGTCATGTCACCTACTGATTCTGTTCAGTGCGTTGGATGCTACACTAAGAATTCAGCTGCATTGTTCCTTTCAGTTCAACAACCAGATCGGGCTTAGCTTTTGTTATCTCCATTATACAGTTAGGAAATCACAGTGCAGCAAAGATAAGTAATGTGGCCACCTCACATAACCAGTGAAAAGAGTTCTTCCAACATTAATCCAAATTTATCTAACTCAGCTCTCCCACTGAACTACCTTCTCAGTGTTGGGTAGAGCCCAAACTCCTTCCCTCTTGGGCCAAGTTTCCACGACTTCTAAGTTTCCTAACTTTATATCATCTTACAGTCCTCTTTACACACTTAAAGGTGTTGTATCTTGTGTACTCAATTTTTTTTTAATTATCACCTCCCTAAACCATTTTAGAATTCCTTTAATTTCTCTTGGTGAAGTTTTAATACCACAGATATATTAGGTATCATGTAAAAAAGAACCAATCTCATTCTTATTGGGAGATAATGTTGCTCCCACTGTTGAAGCATGCTCCCCATGCTTGTGGCATGACTCTTACTACTGTACCTTTTGGTTACATAAGAACACATCCATTGCATAGTGTGGATGGCATGTTAATATAGTAGGATATGAGGAATATTAAAAAGTCAGGAATAATCAGCAACTTTCTTAATTCTGCAAGCTTAATACCCTTAAATAAGAATAATTTTGAAGAACTATATAAACATCAGGCTATGAGTAAATTTTAATACTTGTTTAGCAATGCAGGGACCAGCTCTGTGGTGCATTAGGTTAATCCTCTGCGTGCAGCGCTGGCATCCCATGAGTGCCAGTTCTAGCCCCAGCTGTTCCTCTTCCTCTCCAGCTCCCTGCAATGGCCTGGGAAAGCAGTGGAGGATGGCCTAAGCACTTGAGACCCTGTACCCGTGTTGGGGAGCCAGAGGAATCTCCTGGCTCTGACTTTCAATTGGCCCAGCTCCAGCTGTTGCAGCTGTTTGGGGAGTGAACCAGCGGATAGAAGACCTTTCTCTCTGTCTCTCCCTCTCACTGTCTATAACTCTACTTGTCAAATAAATAAATAAAATCTTAAAAGAAAATACATAGTTTGAGATTTTGAAAAATAACAACATATAAGTAAACATTATCTAGCTTATTTTTGATATACTTTAGACTTTATTTCAAATTTTCTACATCCCCAGAAAACCCATTCTTACTATAAATCTGCATTCCTACTTTGACATCACAATCTGTTGCCATGGACATGCTTAATAACCTTCATATCTTCTTAGCGGTTTCAAAAGTATTATCAAGAAAAAAATTACTTTATTGGCACTAGTGGATTTTTAAAGACAATTATGTGTTTTTATGTCCATCTCTGTTTTTTTTTTTTTTAAAGAAAGTTTTTATTTAATGAGCACAAATTTCATGGGTACAGCTTTAGGAATATAGCAGTTCTTCCCTCCAGACCTGCCATCCCAGCCCCACTCCTGTCCCACCTCCTATTGCCTCTCCTATCTCATTCTTCCTTAAGATTCATTTTTTAATTAACTTTATATACAGAAGACCGACTCTATACTAAGTAAAGATTTTATCAGTTTGCACCCACACAGGCACACAAAATATAAAGTACTGTTTGAAGACAAGTTTTACAGTTATATCTCATAGTACAACTCATTAAGGACAGAGATCCTACAGTGGGAACAAGTGCACAGTGACTCCTGTTGATTTAACAGTTGACGCTCTTATTTATGACGTCAGTTATCCCCTGAGGCTCTTGTCATGAGCTGCCAAGGCTATGGAAGCCTTTTGAGTCCACAAACTCTGTCAATATTTAAACAGGGCCATAATCAAAGTGGAAATTCTCTCCTCCCTTCAGAGAAAAGTAACTCCTTCTTTGATGACCACTTCTTTCTACTAGGTTCTCACTCACAGAGATCTTTATGTAAGGCATTTTTTTGCCACAGTGTCTTGCCTTTCCATGCCTGAAATGCTGTCATGGGTTTTTCAGCCAGATCCGAGGGCTGATTCTGCCATTTCCATTTTTAAAATGCAAGAGTTGCAAATTGATACGTTTTGAAACTTTGCTTTCTGTTTTGTAATTTCTTTCAAAAACCATATTGGATTATGATGCTCTATAAATAATTCAAGTGGTAGATTTTTCATGATTTTTATTTTATACTTCAAGTATACAATTACTTTGCAGTCAGTGTCCTAGCAACAGTGGTGGCTGAACATGTCCAGTACTGTGATGTCTTCAAAAAATACAGCACTTAAGTGTAAACCTCATTGGTAGGTTCTATACTATGAAAAAGCCAGAAAATGATGAAAATTGAGAGTTTTTATCTGTTGACTGTGGAAGGGTCCTAGTCTGGGGCTTTGATCTATTTCCTTGGATCCAAAACATGATAAATTAAAACTAAAAACATTTTCATCCCTTTTTTGGAATTATACCCAATATTCAATTATTTACATAGATGGAACTGATGACATATGTTTTAGAATCTCTTTCTTCTATAGTGGCTCCCTCTTACTTTTTCTAGAATATTGTTATGTTCTATCCTGAATTGTATAACCTTTTATATCCAAGAGAGGCGTTTTAGTAGTTTTTTTGTGTCACTCAAACTAATTCTGACCTCATTGTTTACTGAGAATGTACTTACAAATAAAAGAGAGTACTATGAAGTAAAACAGGAGCCAGACTTTTAAAAAGTTTATTAATTTATTTGAAAGGCAGAGTTACACACACAGAGAGAGGAAGAGACAGAAAGAGTCCTTCCATCCTCTGGTTCACTCCCCAAATAGCCAACAATTGCTAGAGTTGGGCCAGTCTAAAGACAAAGAGACAGGAGCATTGTTCGGGTCACCCATGGATGTGGGAGGGGCCCAAGCACTTGGACTATCTTCTGCTGCTTTCTCAGGGCATTAGCAGGGAGCTGGATCTGAAGAGGGGCAGCTGGGACTCAAACTGGCATCCATATGAGGTGCTGGCATCAGAGACAGCAAATTTACCCACTACACCATAATGCTGGCTGGAGCCAGACATTTTACATCCAAAATTATTTTCCTGCATTTGAGTCTTGAAGAATTAAGAGGAATTTCAAAAATTATTACTTGTGAGAAGGTCATATGCCACCTATTACATTTTCCAGGTACCTGTACAAAAGGATAATATATATCTAACTGAATGAAGTGGAAGAGTTTAACAGGCCTCCAGTTCAAATGAAGAGAAAAATGAAAACTCTAATAATGAACTATTTGATAAAGCTTTGGGAAGAGGAAAAGAAAAACCTGAAGTGGCCACCATGAATGTGTTTTGAGTGACTTAAAGAGTCTTCTTATTTGATAGCCATAACGCTTTATGGAGCTTTAGCTTTCGATGAAGGGAAGAAAATGGGAATAGGAAATAGCAACCAGGAAGTGTAAATAGACCGACATCAATTTAACTTCTGCCAACTTATTTTAAACTATGTATGCTGTGTGGATGCAGCATCGCTTTTGCTCCTCTACTGTGTTATGCTTGGTGCCCTTCCTGCAGTAAACCTCACTCAGTACAACCAGAGAGAGACCATCCATTTAGTGAGTTGTCATTTCGTCATGAATACCATAAAAAATGATTTTCTGAGTATTTATAGTTAATGCTTTTGAAAGTGATGTAAAATTAGAGATCATGTGGTTATAAAATGTTTTTGCCCATTCACAAGCTGCTATAGTAATCCTAAACAAGTATCAGGTCATTCAGCACTTAGAGGAATGTCATTCTCTATAATGCTTGTGTTTATCTATTCAAATGTGATATACCATTCATATACTTATGTGATGCATATCCATAAATGATAATAAAAGTGTCACTTGTGTGTTTTAAGAAATGACATAATCTTGATAAGTTTTGAAGTATCTTTCACATTAAAAAAATAAGTGATAATGAAGGTATGTTTGAGAGGATGCTTTAATATTCTGGGAGCTTAAAGAGACCTTGTGAAAATCAATAGCCTGTGTTCCAACATGAACATATAATAATTCTCCAGCCAGGTCACCAGCAACATCCTGTGATCAGCCATACTATAACCTTTGCAGGCAAAACAGAGAGGATAATTAAAGTGTATAAACTGACTCATCAGAGTCCTGCATTTGAATAAACTTCTGGTGCCCAGGGCTCTTTTTTCTTTTTTGGATAAATGATTATGGATTTCATTTATATTCTCACAATAACAGGATGACTTATTAATAAGGCCCATTTTAAAGGCATAGAAAATCAAACAAGGAAGAATTAAGTAAATTGTTTGAACCATGTAGTTACTAAAACAAGGATCATGAAGCCCGCCTTTATGTTCTTACCTAACAGGGTGCCATACTGCCACTGTGCCAAACATACATACACATAAGCATACACACTTACAGACACCTGCATTCATGAACACGTAACTAAGAACCATTTAGAAATGATATGGAAATCCTGTATATTCACATGGTTTTTTAAGTAAAGATTATTCTCTCATAATTTTATATTAGGTTTACCTTTTTATTGCCCATGTATACTAGTTGTTTTCTATGTTTCAATTTTTCTATTATCAACGTTTGTATATATCTCATACTTAATTTTTTTGATTTTTAAAGGAATTCCATATATAATGACTTTGCTTCATTTATACAGTATTAAGGTTGTATTAGGAATTACATCTACATGACAGATTGATTACAGAAAATACTTCCATGAGCAAACACGAGTATTCATGATAAATCACAAGAAATAATATACTCAAAACTATAAAAATATCAAAGCATTAAACTATGAAAATGTCCAATAATTGCTACCCAGGCATGGAACATGCAGTTCTTAAACCTAGGATCGGGGCCCTGGGATATATACACTCATAAAACAATTGTTGTCTGATGTCAACCTCAGCAGTAAGAATGCTTGCTATTATTCATATGGTTTCTGATAACTACTCATCTTGACATTTTAAGAAAGCTTTATTCATTTATTTACTCAAGAAGCAGAGAGAAAGAGGAGAGTAAGAGAGAATTAGACAGACCTTCCATCCTGGTTCACTCCAAAAATGCCTGGATCTACCAAGGTTAAGCCAAAGCTGGGAGCCAGGAACATAATCTGAATCTCCTTCATGGGTGGCAGGACCGCAACCACCTCTGCTGTCACTGCTATGTTCTAGGATCTGCCCTACAGGAAGCTACATTCAGGAGTTGTGCTAGCTCTTCAACCTTAGTACTCTGATGTGAGACTTTTTTATAACCTGGTTTGAAAATTAACGTTTTTTTAAAGTGATTATTTTTAGAGAGAGGGAGGGAGAAACTGACGAGAAATCCTCATCTCTGGTTCATTGCCTAAATGCCCACAACAGCAAGGTCTGGGCTAGGCCCAAGCCAGCAGTCAAGGAACTCAGTCTGGGTCTCCCACATGAGTGGCAGGAATCCACCTGCTTGAGCGTTTACTTGCAGGAGCACAATAGCCAAAAGCTGGAATCAGAAGTAGAGCCAAGACTTAAACCCACACACCCCAATATGTCATACGGGCATTTTAACTTGTAGGCCAAACACCCACCCAAAATTGCTAAACGAAATGCTTGCCCTAAGTTTTAATTTTGCAAAAAGTTTTGCTGATTTTTAAAGAAATAACTAATATTCTTTCTGTAGCGGGAGACACACAGGTTCCTGAAATATCCAGAAACACCAGAAAATAAGGAAGTATCAAAGGTTCTTAAGGATTTAAGTGCCAGCCTGAAGTTATTCTAAATAGCCAAAAATGGGATATCCTGGATTAAAAAAAAAAAAAAGGAAAAAGGAAGGATGGGAGAGAGGAAAATGAAAAAAAAAAAGGATTAAAACATAAAATGTTGAACATACATACATGTTAAACATATATGTTAAATATATGTTAAACATACATAATAGGTACACCATTTATATCCTTGATAATCTTTGAATAATGCTATAAAACCAGTGTATTCTGAAAACCTTTAGGGAAATAATCAGACATTTAACCTACTTTCCTAAATTAAGTATAATTCAAAGTAACTAAATAGCTGAAGAAGGAAAGCTGCCTTTATAGAGGTATTTCAACCAATGAATAAAGATAATAATAGAATTACAATATTTCCACTTTATAAAACATAATAAAAGGATGGTCTTAACTGGTGTTACTATCTGTTAACACCCCCAAAGACAGAATGGAGATGGGATCCAGCAATGCCGAGCAGAGGGCGGGACTGGGGACTGAATTAAGGAATATTCTGTGCCTCCTGAGAGAAGTATGCCACACCTACGAAATGTTCTAACCAAAAAATTCAAGTCTAAATCTGATTGAGTTTCTGTAGCTAACCATCAGTATACAGGAAATTCTGATCCTTGAGACATATATAAATAATGTGATGTGTAGAGATGTAGAAAAGCCTAGAATGTAGGAAAATGTGTTGGAAAAAAATGTTATGTATTTATTGACTGAAGTGCATTGTGACAGATGGGGAAAACAAAGAGAGGAATTACAGATGAAAAGGAACTTAAGGGACTGCATTTGGCACTGTATCCCATATTGCAGTGCCCAGTTCTGCTTCAAAATTCCAAGTTCCTGCTAGTACATACCCTGGGAGGGGCAACAGAAAATGACTTTGGACAGCCCCTCCCCATGCCTGGCTGTTTCAGGTTTTTGGGGGATTGAACTAGTAGATGATGTCTTCTATTTGGCTCTCTCCCTTATCTCTGATTTTCAAATAAATAAAATCGAAGAGCAGATAGACTTGGTTCAGATCTATGTTATCTAAATCAACTATCCAAATCAAACCTAATATTGAAGCTAAGTGCATGAGAATTTATTTCATGATTCCACTCACTCTTCTGTGTATGTTTATCAGTCCTTAACAACATAAAAATGACATATAATTTACTGCATTGATTGTACTTTCATTTTGTATCACTCTGTAATTAACAAATTATGAGAATTTGAAACAACTGGAAATTGGGTTATCATTTTCATTATTTTTGAAATTATCTCTAATTTCATTCTTATTTCCTCCTTGTTGAAGTAATCACTTAGTTGGACCATTTATTTATTTACATATTTAGTTAGCTTTAATTATTTGTATTACATTGTGCTTAGGAGATGAGTTGGTACAATTTATGCCTTTGTAGAAGTTTAAAAACTTTTCTTCATTTACCAGGTAAATTTGATTTTTTTAAAAAAAGGTATGTGAACTCTGAAAGAGTTAATACTCTAAAGTGTGGTTAACTTAGCATCAATAAACATTTTTTAAAGATTTTTATTTATTTATTTGACAGGCAGAGTTACAGACAGTGAAAGAGAGAGAGAGACAGAGAGAAAGGTCTTCCTTCCGTTGGTTCACTCCCCAAATGGCCGCTACAGCCAGCGCTGCGCTGATCTGAAGCCAGGAGCCAGGTGCCTCCTCCTGGTCTCCCATGCGGTTACAGGGGCCCAAGCACTTGGGCCATCTTCTACTGCTATCCCAGGCCATAGCAGAGAGCTGGACTGGAAGAGGAGCAACCGGGACTAGAACCCAGTGCCCATTTGGGATGCCGGTGCCGCAGGTGGAGGATTAACCTAGTGCGCCACCGCGCTGACCCTAAAAACCTTCTTTTGCCATTATATTATTACTGTCAGCTAGGTCATTTTTGATTGTAATGATCTTTTAGAGGTGCTAATTATAGACCAATAAAAATTTTGCTGAATTTCTCCTTTTTATTCTAATATTTTTCTTTTTTACATTGTGGTGCTATATGCACTAGTAGAAACTCATGGTTATTATACCTTCATTATGAATTGAATTTTCTCTTGTTAATATCTCAAAATGCATTTTAATATCAATTATTTATGAAATTACCTACATTAGATGTGCCATTCAAATGAGAGCACTAAATTATACATAAAAAATATGACCCTTGTATTAAACCTTAGCAAGTAAACCTGAGTAGACTTTCTCTACCTTTATGGAATTATATCTCACTCATGCTCTGCTTCAATCAGAAGTCAGTTCTTCACTAAAGAATACCTGCTTATGAATTTGCAAGTCTCCATCATCGTTATTGATAGCACTTGTGGAATTTCACTTTTCTCTCAGGACCACGGAGAATGGAGCTAATTTTGATAAATGGGGGCTCTAACTACACCTTTATGCTGCATATCATAAATTCTTTTTAGCTATCTTAATATTTCAGAGGAAAAGGCCATTTTTCCGTGGGAATATTGAATGAATAAATTTCCACCAATGAAATGATTAACAAGATTTTGCTGAATTTTATATTTTTTATTTAGTAGGTATTGTATCTTAAATGTCAGCATTGTCTGTCAGAACAGTATTATAATGCCTTTATCTTAAATTCTCTATAAACTAGTTGATTTAAAAATTATGGGAGAATAATATGTTTTCTCTTACTGTAATATATAAGATGGATTTTAGACTATGGTTCTGTGGTGAAAAATTGTGCAGTTACCTTTCGATAGTTTACTTTTAAACCCAAGTGGTTGAAATCAAATCCTGGAAAATATATTTTCTTTTATCTGATAGCAAATACATAATATGTTTTAACAGGAAACCCATATGCTAGAGAATGATGAACATGATTAAATAGACGTTATTTGCCTTTACCATGTTCTCAGTTATGTCCCAGTGATTATAAGTTAGTGTTTTATATTTACCAAGAAATTTGTCTGTCAAGTGGTCTTCAACATTACCACTTTAAATTTTAGAAATCCTGTTTTTCTCATGTCTTTGATCTTGTTTTGACTTTGATCTCACATGTAAAGCACAATACTTATATTTTGTCTTGTTAGGCAACTAATTTCTCCATCTATTTTACTTTTCCCCCAACACATTCTGTTCTCTTTAAAGGCAAAACTATCCTATGGTTTCCTCATCGTTTTCCATACTGTATTCAGTTTTAGAAAGAAGGAAAAGTGGTAAATTCTAGTTTGAGTTCTGTAATTTACAGAAAGAGCCAGTAGAGTGACAAGGTCTTTTCTGTTGGTAAATAGTTTGACTTTTAACCTGTCCCTGGTGTTTCGCTCCATATAAGTGACCCTCGGACATAGCCAATGTCTCCTGACACTTGTGCCACTGGGTCTCTTCTCTGAATTGCTCCTTCTTGGTGGGTCATATCAAATAGATGCCCCATCATGTCATGATGTCCCTACGCTCAGCAAAATTTTCAGTCACCGCACTGTTGGATGATGGTACTTGACTGTCTGACCAGTGTACTCATTGGAGTAGGTTGCATCTCCCTCTTCCTGCCAGACCTCATCTTCAAATAGACCCCACAGAATGGCTTCATGTGTGTGAGGAAAAAAATGTTGTGTTGGTTGACTCTAGCACAGGTCCAGTTGATCATCAGTGTTCTGATTGGCCTGTAGTCAACTCAGTTCTGGGAGCAGCTAGTGACCCCTAAGATCCCCTTCTCTTTGATGCACCCAAGTTCTCTCTTCTCAGCTAATTACTTTTACCTTTGATTTCAGCAAGCAAAACAAAAGCCATCTGACTCAACTCCACAATTACTTTTTTTGCATTGACTCTTTCTGTTTTTCCTCGACAAAGCATTTTTCAGAATATACTCCCTTGTGCCTTGCTCTTTAGCAAGTATATCCTGTGGTCCTGTATCCACCCACTCAGATCAAGTTAATCTTAGCTACTCATCTCTCCATCAATTAACCTCACATGTTTCTCTTCATAAATGATGCCAGTTCGTCAAATCAGCACACAAGTATGCAGATTCTTACAGCTCCTCATCCAAAAAAAGTAACTTTTATTTTGATCCCAGTTTTCCCTCTTTTTTCTCTGATTTTAGTTTTTACTCATTTCTTAGTTACTTGTTATTCTATTTCTTCACTAGAGTAAACCTTCTTTCAGTAATCTGTCAACACTTAAAAAGCAATTGTAATTGTAATTACAATTGTAATTGTAGTTCATTCTTGTTTACCTCCCTCTTTACTGCAGAAGTTATGTGTAAAGCACAGTAAGCATAGACTTATAGAATATATACTGCATGTGTGCATGTGTGTTTGTGTGTGCTTTTCTTTAAGCTGTTTCATCTAAGTTTTCAAGTGTGAAGAACTTCCAGTGTTCTTATTTGTTACTGGATATCACCTCGTTACTTGTGTATTGATCTTTGTGGATTGGTTGAGCATTATATACCCTTCTCATATCTAATATAATGAAATAAACTGAAGAATTGTTAAAGACACATGTTGGGATGAATGGGTATCTTTTTAAAATTATTTTTAAATCAGTAAAATTTTAATTTATTTTTTAAAGATTTGTTTGCTTATTTGAAAGGCAGAGTTACAGAGACAGAGCTAGAGGCAGAGAGAGCGCTGACCCCAAAGGGAAGTCTTTTTAAAGAATGCCTTAATTTGTTCTCTTTGTACTCTTGGCATATTTTGATGACTCTATTCATTAAGAAAATGAAATATAGCAGACAATAAGATTTTCATGAGTTTCTTTTTAACAGAATACCTTGCGAATGAATAGGAAGAAAGCTCAAATTCACAAGATAGGAAAAATTCTCCCTATTTTGAATTGATAATTCTATCATTCTTCTAACTCCCAATTATACCCACAATAGATGTGGACATTTAAGTCCATTTAAGGATTCTTTGATTTCCTAAATGGCAGGCCTCATATTTCTTACATATCAGCCAAAATTACTTACTTACCCTCCATTGGTTTAGCCTTTTTCCTACTACTTCTAAAAATTATAACTCAAATACAGGTTTGAGTTATTGGCAATAGTCATAACAATAATCATGTTAGTTCTCACAATCAGCATTTTCAAATGCAATTCTCTTTTCCAAATACTGCATTAATCACTTAGCTTCTTATGTATTATTCTCAGTATACACCTAAAATATTTGTTTTCATTCTCATGTAATGATGAGTAAATATAGAAAGTTGAAATTCCCCTAGGTCATAGATACATCCAGGACTGATCTTGAATCTCTCTTTTTTCATAGCCTTCAATTCCCTCCCCGCATATTTGTATATTCGTTATGTATTTGTAACTCCTTACAGAAAATGTGATACCCAGGAGAAAAGGACACATAAAACAGACGCTTATGTAATGGGATGACAGGGTACATTTCCAAAGCATCCATATCAGTCAAGTGTTTGAAAGTTGCAGTGAAGCAGGGAATATGACACAGAAGGGATAGCATTTGGAGAGCCTCCAGAAAGATGTAGTAAGCAAGCAGGGGAGGGAAAGGGGACATATTCCCTAGAGAGGGAGCAATGAAGTTCCGATCCTTCAGTATCCCATGAAGCTGGACTATGAAAAGCATGAAAATTGTTTTGGTTTTAATTATGTATTTTATAAACAGCTGCAATGTAATATAGCTTATTCCCTACATCCAATGTGTATTTGTGTAAGTCAGAATGTGTAAAATCAGAAATGAGGATGGCCCAAGTGCTTGAGCCCCTGCACCCGCATGGGAGACCAGGAAGAGACACCTGGCTCCTGGCTTTGGATTGGCACAGCACTGGCTGTAGCGGCCATTTAGGGAGTGAACCAACTGAAGGAAGACCTTTCTCTCTCTCTCTCACTGTCTGTAACTCTACCTGTCAAATAATTTAAAAAAATCAGAAATGATTTCATGTGATAATAAAAGCTTAGAGAAGCAATACTAAGCCCAATGCAATAATTATAGATCTGTTATACCATCACCACCCCAAACCTTGGGCTTTTATTTTTTGCCTTGATGCCATATTGATCATAGCCAAAAAAAAAAAAAAAAAAAAAAAAAAAAAAAAAAAAAAAAAACCACCTCAGATTCACTGAACTTTTGCGTCATTACATGTAAACTGAATTGAAGATTATGAATGTTTTAAGATTGTGTACTGCTTCTATCTAGCTCCTGAGCAAACATTCTGTCTTCACCATCCAGTGAAATAAGATTTACATATGGTTGCTGAGCAAATTCCCCAAATTCTTATAAAGTTCTGGCATGCCATGCCTCCCAGGAAACCATACCCCATAGTGAGTTAGATATGATCTCTGTTTTAAAGGTTTTCACTACTGACAGCTTCTTCCCTTACCTATGATTTATATATGTACACAAATCTAAAGCTGAATTAGTTTGGCAGGAATAAAAATGAAGAAAGGAGTGATAAGAATAGTACAAATAGATTTCTGTGTCTCAAAATAGAGAATTATACTATAAATGGTACATACAGATTTCATTGATTGAGACTTTACCAAAGGCTGAGTTCTTTACCAAATACTTTGTGTGCATATCTTAACTATTTTAGTTCTCACAAGTACCCAAACATGTATGTTTTACTAACTTTCTTTAAGATAAGTGAAGAAACCTTACATTAGGGAAGTATCACAGCGAAAATACTATTCGGAATTGTATTATATTTGTTTCTTTGATTCAAATGTTATCTGCTTTGTGTGAATGTAACAATATATTGCTACTGCAATATAGCAGCTGTCAAAGGTAAAAATACTGTTCTTAAATCAGAAAAATCTAAAATACTACTGTAACATCTTTAATGTTTAGTATGTCTATGCTGTTTTAAAATTATCAATGTTATTATTCTTATCATCTCGTTAATTTTGTTATGTCATAAAGATCTTGTTTGATTTTCAGGGACAGTCTGCGTCATCATATAAACTGGCTCATTCAGTTCGTAGCTCCCTTTTATTAAAATGCATCAGTCATTTATGTAAGATATGATCCTTGAATTGCCCTTGAAATTGTGGAAGCAAGTCATTAAATTCTGTCATTTTACCACATGTTAGCTTTGTTCTTTTCTGGAGAGACATTATATAATCTTAAAGTAAACCAGATCTCATTCTCCCAAAGTTAATTAGTATACAAATAAATTTACCACACACTAGTGGTTATTCTAAGTAAATCAGTGTAGCTGGGCACATTATTTTTAAGTAGAACTTTTTATATTTTTTCATAACTCTTAAATGGGAAAATTTGCAAAGTTAAGAAATGAAAGGCTAATATATTCCTTTTGCACAAACAGCCAATTCTTAACTTTCTGCTCTGATTGGTACATTGATGAAATGTTAATAATATATCTGTAACCTCTTAAGGAATATCAAGAGTCTTCAGGAATGGTATAATACCATGCATTACCCACTTGAATTGGAAGGGATTGTGAGGAACATATGTGTCCTCTCCCCCATCCAGGGAGGATCACCTTCTACAGTAATTCCAACCAACATTCACAGGTAGCTTCTAGACTTAGGCTGTGGAGGTAATTCTTTGAGAGAAAATTTTGTATTATTATTATTATTATTATTAGTGTGTTTATAATTTCATAATTTCTCATTCTTCCCTTTTATATAGTACATACTTTAAAAATCTCCAATGAATATTTTAAAATATCAGGAATCCGACATTGTCTACCTCACAAAGCAACCCTTTTCATTTTTAGA
This sequence comes from Oryctolagus cuniculus, assembly GCF_964237555.1. Taxonomy (NCBI): domain Eukaryota; kingdom Metazoa; phylum Chordata; class Mammalia; order Lagomorpha; family Leporidae; genus Oryctolagus; species Oryctolagus cuniculus. The sequence continues at coordinate 41,256,150 of NC_091436.1, forward strand.
GTGTCCACTTGTGTGAGAAAAATGTGTTGTCATCATCGTCCAGGCACTAAATATTGAAACCCTAATTCTGCTTTCACCCTGGCCCAATGGAGGTCCCTCAACCAAACAAGTGTCCCTGTGGAGAACTGAACTCCTAATGGCAACCAATATGGATATAGTGGGATTTCTACTCTTTTTCTCTGGTCATTAGGATTCTAGTGTAATCGTTGGCAGCCTTTTCTCAGCTCGAATTAGACAGTAAACTAAAATTGTCACGGGTTTTTGTTTTACTTTTAGTTTATCTCACATCATAATATTGCTATTATTATCTAAATTGACCTTTTAACCTTCTTAAATAGAAGAATATTCACAATAAAGTAGGGAAATGAAGGAAATTGAGCAAGCAGGAAAAAAATCTTTGCTTTAGTGGGTAGGTGGAGAGAAGGAAGGAAGGCACCTGTAATCTTATAGTAATGATTTTTTAATGCATCAGATTTTTAAATTTTTTGTATTTATAAAAAGAAATAAATTTCATTGTTTTATATATAAGTTTTAAAAGCATACGGACAATTCCCACTCTCTCTCCATCCTCCATACATCTTTTCTTATTTTTCTTTTAATTTTTGCAATGACATACTTTCAATTTTCTTTATAATCACAAGCTAAACCCTTCACCAAATAAAGAATTCAACAGATATAAGGCACTTTCTCACTTCTCAGGTTTTATTGATTTCTTTCATTTTCTTTTATTCAGTGTTATTTTTAACTATCATTGAGTCCTGGTACCTACACAATTAATTGTATGAGAGAATTCTTTATACATGTGTAGCAAACAGTGATCAAACCAGTCAGTAGCATGTTGCTCAAAGAAATATTTCTTTGTATGAGTGTTGGAAATTATTAAGTACATATCAGATCAATTTTCTTTTTAAATTTTTATTTTATTCCTCATAGTATGTTTTATAAATTATGTAGTCTTAATATTGAACAAAATTCATGGTGACTTGGAAATGGCTTTTCTCATTAAAGAGAGACATTGTTGAAGGTGTTAAGATGACCAACATGTGAAGGTCCATACTGGAAGGCAAGCCAAAGTTTTTCTATTTATTACCAAACATTGATGAATAGATTCCTTGAAATCATACAGTGCCTCGATTTTGTACAGTTTTACATATAAAACATAAAGAAAAAGTTATTGTGGCAATTTAATCTGAAACAGATTATTACCTTGCTAAAATGTTTGAATATTGCTAAATATAATTCATGAACATTTCTCATAGGCTGGAGCTGCGGCTCACTAGGCTAATCCTCTGCCTTGCGGCGCCGGCACACCGGGTTCTAGTCCCGGTTGGGGCGCCGGGTTCTGTCCCGGTTGCCCCTCTTCCAGGCCAGCTCTTTGCTGTGCCCAGGGAGTGCAGTGGAGGATGGCCCAAGTGCTTGGGCCCCGTACCCCATGGGAGACCAGGATAAGCACCTGGCTCCTGCCATAGGATCAGCGCAGTACGGCGGCCATTGGAGGGTGAACCAGCGGCAAAGGAAGACCTTTCTCTCTGTCTCTCTCTCTCACTGTCCACTCTCCCTGTCAAAAAAAAAAAAAAAAATTTCTCATATTCATTTATATAAACCCTATATGAATGTCTTATTTTATACATATTTATATATATTTAAGGAACAATATATATACTGCTTTAGCAAACAATTAAAAATGGAAATAGTTTTCATTTTATATAAAGACAGTACTTCCGACTAAAACAGGCGAGCAAACGAGGTGGAAAAATGAACAAAGCAGTTTGGGGTAGGAGAAATGTTCACACTTCAGTTCTCAAGAGCCTGTATTAATTACATACATTACCATGGTCTCTTATGTCCTATTTTCAGTTTAAAATACAGAAGAATAAACAGGGTTTTGCCAGTATGTACATGATAACTCAATAGAAAAAAAGAATAAAATCATTATCTTTATGAAACAAATTATATTGGGAGGACAAAAATAATTATATAAGCATACCAACCAAGTAAATTATCTGTAGTATGAGGAAAAATAATGCTGGATGAGGGAGTGGAAAGTGATGCCATGATCTTATTTTAAAATAAGATAAAACGGTCAGGGACCTCTCTGAGGTGGTGACATTTATATTGGTGAAACAGATCCAGAGCCAGCCCTGTGACTCTCTGGGAGGGAGTGTCCCAGCTGAGTGAATGACAAGAGCTGGACCTGAAATTGGCTTTGCCTGCTGTGTTTGGAGCAGTGCAAAATGTGCCCGCTCAGCTGGTTATTTATTATAAGCATGCAATAAGACAAAATTGACAGTAAGCTTTTAATAGCAGTTGGACATAGTCCTTGTGTGTGTTGGCGCTGATAGTTGATAAGGGTTGCAAGTCTTTATTTTTCATTTCATTATTTACCGTATGCTTTAATAGTATTTGTTCACCCTAGATTTTAGGGTATATTGGTCATCATCACACAAAGTTTGAGAAGCATGGTGTTACAGGAATAGAACAGGGCCACTGGCTGGGGTCATGAAGAGAATTCCTTGAATCACTTAGCTGAAGTTTGAAACAATAACGATGTTCTATGTCTCTCTTTTTATATATATATATATATATATATATATATATATATATATATAATAGAATTTATATATATATATATATATAATAGGATATATAAATCCTATTCATTAATTTTTGTCAACTGGAAATGGGGGTGAGGGGGAGAAGAGACTTCTGTCCTTTTCCAAATGCCCACAACAGCCAGAGCTGCTGTGCTTTACAGGCCAAAGCCAGGAGACCAGTGCTCTGTCCAGGTCTCCCACATGGGTGGTAGTGGCCCAAACACTTGAGCTATCATTTGCTGCATCCCAGGATGCATTAGCAGGGAGCTGGTTCAAAAGCAGAGTAGCCAAGAATCCAGCCATTCCAATATGGGATGCAGGTGTCCCAAGAGGCTGTGTAACTGGCTATGCCAGGAGAATTCCAAAGGTTGTTGTTGCCTAAAAATAAAAATGGTTGCCTTGTGAGGTATAGAATCTCTGAGTGCAGAAAGAACCCAGCTGAGAGTCTCAGAGTGAGAGCACGAATAGCAGTGATGCAAGGATAGGAAGTGATGTGAAACTGGCCAAAAGCGGCAGAACTAGATCAGGGAAGCAGTAGACCAGCTTGGCTGTGCTGAAGACCCACCTCAGGTCTGGGAAATTAGTCATCAGAATTATTATTATTGAGCCACTTTCAGCTACTTTATTGAAGGTGCTAATTAGGCAGAGGGTAGGTTTAACGATGCATGGAGGTTTCTCTGGCAAATAGTAAGAGAAAAAAGAATTGAAAGCTTGTGAAAGGATGTGATTATATGATATGCTTGGACTCTAAGCCAGGTAAACAGAACTGCGAGGGCAAAAGGGATGGGGGCAATGAAAAATCGATGGACTGGAAGAGCCGGTGAGGTGAAAGATTGGGAGCACTAGAGACCATGAACTGTAAGGTAAGGGCAGTAAGTCAATAAGAAGGATGCCCAAATGGGTGTTTTGGAAATAGAGCAATTACTGATAATGACTAAGGTGGGAGAGAGGTCACCTCATTGTGGTAATATTCGCACATACTAATAAAGAGCCTCATTTTCAGACTTGTATAGGACAGGGAGGCATTAAAAGATCATGTTTTAGGTGAAGTCAGTTACCATTGAAAAAACATTTATCTGTATTGATGACATTCAACATTTCAAGTCAGTTAATTAAAAAGACTTCATCAGATACTTTTGTTAAGTAAATAGACAGTTGCCTTGAATATCGTCTCTGTATCCGGTGAGAGATGAATCCATTTGCAGAGGATGCATGGTGATGAGTTGAAGTACTGGTAGAAAGAATGAGAGTCTGAAGTGCTGAGTTATTATACCCGTCTGCTATTATGTGGCTAAATTACTCTCTTGTTCCATTTAGCTCAGGAGTCTAAGGGTGGAAGAGAAACATTTATACTGGAGAGATCTGCATTGTAGGAGTTAAAGGAGAGGATGTAATAAACTTCAGGACCAATTAGCTTTGGAACATTATTTAATATTCTGATTCCTTTAATGTGCATGAGTTTCTTTTTTTAAAAGATTTATTTATTTATTTGAAAGGCAGAGTGACAAGGGCTTCCATCTACTGGAATACTCCCCAAATTCCTGCAACAGCCAGAGCTGGGCCAGTCGAAGCTGGGAGCCAGAAATTCCATCCATATCTCCCATATGGGTGGCAGGAATCCGAGAACATGAGCAATCATCTTTGGCCTTTTAGGCATGTTAGAAGAAAGCTGGATTGGAATCATGGAGTAGCCAGGACTCAAATCAGGCACTCCTACTGGGTGCGGGTATCCCAAGTGGCAGCCTAACCTGTTACACCACAACACCCTTTCCAATGAGGTTATGTTTTAAAAATTACTTGAGAAGTCATTTTCTTAGATCAGAATTATCTATATTATCTTGGATAACTATAATAATGTTTAATTATATTAAGCAGTGTTCCAAATTGTCTCCATTTTGCTATGGCTTAAAATATAGCATGCCCTATAGATGACAGTGTAGCTTTCCTTTCATATGTAAATAATATATTTTACATGCATGATACTAGAATGCTCACATGGTAAAGCATTATATTCACAGATTGTTAAAATTACTTTTGATTTTGAAGCTAATTTTTTCCTTTTGTTTCATGATTTCTACAAAACATTTATGAAAATACTTAAGAAAAATACGAATGGATTCAGAATTTTAAACCCCAATAAGCTTATCTTAACTTTCTGAAGTACCCTCATATGCACTCTAATTTTACTGAATTTACTTTTTATAAAAAATAAAATACTTAAAAATTTTCCTTTATACACTATTTCATGTATAATAAATGTATTTGCATTTGGAAGACACATGTCTTTGAAAGCAATATATATGCACATGTCTATGTATGCACTCATTGTGCAATATTCATCCTCTTCACTTCCAATGAAATGTTATGTACATAATTTTCTATGTGGTCCCAGTGTTTGACTTGCTAAGGTGAGAGCTGCGATGGATTTGTTCATTTTATATGATATTTATTCCTCTTACTTCATTACACATAATCCACCTGTGCTGGATCTTATATCCTGTATAGACTTTATACTCTCCTAGACAGCTTATCAGCTTCTCTGCAGGCTTCTCAATTTGAATTTTAAAATAAAAATGAATGAATTTGTGTTGCATGTGGAGCCCATGTTCTGAACGACTTCTCTCTGGTTCAGGGATGATAGCTAGAGAATGGAAAGCAAGTTCATGGGTTGTCATTTACAATGCCTGCATTATATCTATATCATCTTTATATATGTAATTAAATATAGGCGCAGATATATACGCACACTTGTGTGTATATGCATAGGTGTGTAGGTACACACATTTGTACTATATAACTATACAGGTTCACATTTATATTTAATGTTTATGTGTGTGGAGGGTGTAAAAGAGAAGAGCTAGTTATTGATTTCAGAATGAATTTGATCTTGGAAAGGAAGAATGATTTACTTTAATTTGATTGGGCAATATATTATATATGCTATTAAAATTATGGAATTGAAAGTCAAACTATAAAATCATTTAAAGTTTTTTTTTCATCTGGCTTTTATATGAAATAAGGATTGAACATTATGAGACTGATCCTGTAGGTGGAGGTTTGGTATAGAGGCTTAAGTCCCAGCATGAGACGTTCATTTCCGATACTGAAGTGCCTGGTTTAAGTGCGTGTGACGCGTCTTCTGATCCAGGTTCTAGATAATGTGCATCGTAGTAGGCACCCACATGGGAGACTCAGATGGACTTCCCAGCTCTTGACTTCAGCCTGGGTCCAGCCCAAGTTGTTGGGGGCATTTGGGAAGTGAACCAGCAGATGAAAGTTCTCTCCCTGTCTGTCTTTCTCTATCTCTCTGCCTTTCAAATAAAATTAAAACTAGAGTGAAATAAGCTAGACTAAGAATGAAAAATACCACAAGTTCTCCCTTATATGTGGGAGCTAAAGAGCAATAACAACTTGTTCAGAATACAAAATGTTGATTACTGGAGGCTGGGAAGGTTGGAAGGGATAAAAGGTTTTTGGATTGAAAAATAGGGGAATCTGATTGTGGTTAACTAATTGTGACAAACATACTAATATGAGATGTTAATGGGGGGAAACATGGTGTGAGGTGTATGGGAACTCTTTATATGATTATCTCTTTAATTGAAGAGGAATAAAATATCAGAAACAAAATGGAAAAGAAATAAGTATTAATTTTTAACAAGTCATCCTACCACATCAAAAGACTGGAGTTCAGACACCCGAGGCCAAGATTAAATGGACCAATTTTGTAATCAAAGTGAATAAATATAAAATGCTTTTGCAGTCAGAATTGATTAATGCATCTCTAGCCACGTAAAACAGTGGCTTTAGCAAATAATAAAGTGTTTAAAAGGTTGTCAAAATGCTATACAGCAGATTGGCACTTGGGTCAATATACTTCTTTTTAAAGATTTATTTGTTTATTTGAGAGGCAAATTACAGAGAGAGGGAGAGACAGAGAGAAATATCTTCCATCTGCTGGTTCACTCCTCAAATTGCCTTAATGGCTGGAGCTGAGCCAATCTAAAGCCAAGAGCCAGGAGCTTCTTCTAGGTCTTCCACTTCAGGTGCAGGGACCCAAGCTCTTGGGCCATTTTCCACTGTTTTCCCAGGCCATTAGCAGGAACTGTATTGGAAGTGCAGTAGCTAGGACTCAAACCAGCATCCATATGGGATGCCAACTCTGCAGGCAGAGGTTTAACCTACTATGCTACAATGCTGGCCCCATATCAATATAGTTTTGATACTCCTTTTGCTGTTAAAGGATTCCAAACTCCAAATCTCCACAGAATACTACTCACAGAGTTTTGTTTTTTTATACTTTTAGTTTTTTTTTCTAAGATGTGTATGGATGAGAAAAATATATTAAAATATCCTCACACATTTATTTCTTTTGAAAGAGCTTATTTTACTATGTTATTTGCAAGTTTTATGAAAGTAATTGCAGGTATAAGTGAAGATCTGTCCCATGTTAACTTATGTCCTATTGCTTTTGAAATATATGTAAACAGACTTTATTTTAACTTCAGATATATGACAATGTTTACAGGTAATTTTGGTATTTTAAATTTCTTCCTCAGGCTATAAGGAAATTTTTATTATGATACCAGTGAAATGATAGTTATACTTTATCAAAGTTACACATATGATACAATGATTTTGAAAAGTATGTAATATCGGGCCGGTGCCACGGCTCAATATGCTAATCCTCCACCTAGCGGCATCAGCACACCGGGTTCTAGTCCTGGTCAGGGTACCAGATTCTGTCCTGGTTGCCCCTCTTCCAGGCCAGCTCTCTGCTGTAGCCCAGGAGTGCAGTGGAGGATGGCCCAAGTCCTTGAGCCCTGCAGCCCATGGGAGACCAGGAAAAGCACCTGGCTCCTGCCTTCGGATCAGCGTGGTGCGCTGGCTGCAGCAGCCATTGGAGGGTGAACCAACAGCAAAGGAAGATCTCTCTCTCTCTCTCTCTCTCTCACTGTCCACTCTGCCTGTAAAAAAAATTAAAAAAAAAAGAAAGAGAAGTATGTAATATCAAATTAAATAAAATAACTTATTCTTTTCTTGCAGTTAATTTCATCAAGAGTTAGCCTTTTATGTGTTTAATTTTTTCTCACCAATCTAGAAATCAAGTTGTATTTAATAGGTGATCAGATGTTTTAAGTGTAAAAGTACAAATATGTAGGCTTATTGGAACTCTGTAAAAGAGACAGACATAGAGATAGAACCGAAGCCATAGAAACAGTTCTCCTTTATCACACTTACTTCTGAATAGAGTCTCCTCTCTGGTCAAAGTAAAATGCTGTGTTCCTCCTTTGTTTTTGAATTTCTAATCCCCATACTTAAAGGCTAGAAAATCATTTCTACCAATGTAACTCTATTTCTTTAACATGACAAGTAAGCTTTTGTGTTAAATTAAAAGTGTTTTCTGGCATAGAAACCAAGTAAGAAATTAAATCTGTACAGCCAGTTCTGTTTATCTGCCTACTTCATTTTAATCTGATCACTTTTTCAGAAAATGCTTATGTATAAAAATGGGCATTGTAATAATGATGATGATGATGATATGATCAATAATTCTGAGAGCTTATCCAGTAATTCAAATAAATAATTTACTTCTGGGGGACATTTTTTTTTCCTACAAATTGTTGAGAAATTACAGGTAGGAGTATATAACCCTGTGGCCAATGTTCTGAATCAGTTTGATTACAAGAATCAAGGAACCAAAAGATAGTATCACAGTATTTGCAGTTGAATGTGGGACTGGTAAATTAGAGATGTCTTGGACAAGCTCTTGAAATTCATTATAGAATGTTTGACTACTGCGAAACAGGTACTTTAAGGTACTTATTTCAAAGGTAATGTTTCAAATTACAGGAAAATATCATTGCTTGTGTATTTCTTATTTTACCAATCTCAAAAGCCACTTATACAAATTATATCTCAACCCTATTAGATTTCAATAAACCTCCCTAATTTTATTTCCAGCTATAAGCAATGCCTTGGATGTAGGATCGTTCTTCGAAGTGGTGTGAAGTCATATGTCTAGATGTCAATTATGTTACTCATCTGTGTTGTCAGGTACAATGAGTCCTACATATTGCCAGCATTAACGAGGCAGAGAGAAATGCTGCACTTTGTGCTTCTAAATGCAAGACAAAATTGTTATTTCCAGTGTTATATCCAGGAGTCAATGACTTGCCTTCTTTCTCTGCAGTTAAGAATGGCATGACAGTGGCTGGATTTCTAACAGTTTCCTTGGCATTGTGTTTTCTGGTATTACATTTACTTTTCATTATTCAATGCCAATTTATTTGAGTTAAATATATTGTTGCAAGAGAAATAAAAGAAAAACAATAGTGTGCTCTAGTATGAGTGAAAATCAAGCCATTGTCATTTGACATCAGTTGAATTTGTGGATGTATAGAAGATACACTGTAATTAACTCTTGAATACCTTGTTGTTTTACTCAGAACTCCTAGCTATTGATTCTGAAGTCTAGATCATTCATCATAAGCCATCACAGAAGGGTGACTTAGATTTAGATATGTTTGCTTATTAGGAAAGGTGTTAGCGAGACAGGAGGGGGAGAAGAGAAATGTATTAAATCATTTTTCAATGCAAGGAGCTCTAATCATTCAAGACTTTACCTCAGAATTTCATGTTTCAGAGTTCCTCATGATGATCTAGTAGGAGACATTTAGCAAAAAGAACACAGGAGTCCTTTAACCTATAGTTTCATTACATTCTATTCATATACATTTTAGTGACTGGGGGGTGATGGCGGGTGGTGCAGTTTATCCTTGAAATGTGAGATGGCTTTATACCTACCAGGCTGTCATTTCACAGGTGAGTCTGTGGCTGCTGCTTCCAGGTTACCCTTTCTTTTCAAGTTTTTCTGGAACAACAACAGACAGCTATTCTGGGGCAAGTAATGCGGTACAGTGAGTTAAGCCACTGCTTGGGATGCCTGCAACCCATATCAGGGGCCTGCCATTGAGTCCTAACTCAGCTTCTGACCCAGCTTCCTGCTAATGCACTCCCTCTCTCTCGCTCTCGCTCTCCCTGTCTCCTCCTCCCTCCCCCTCTGTCTCTGTCACTTGCTTTTCAAATAAATGAGTAAACTCTTTAAAACTATTTTTGTATACCAGCAGAATTAATTTTCCTGCACTGCTTTTAAAATATTTATTTATTTGAAAGGCATAGTGACAGAGACAGAGGGAGAAATAGAGGGAAGGATAGAGGTACGGAGGGAAGAAGAGAGAGAGGAGAGAGATTTACCATCTATTGATTCACTCCACAGATGGCCTCAAGAGTCAGGGTTGCACCAGCCTGAAGCTAAGAGCCAGAAATGCCATGCAAGTCTCCTATGTGGGTGACAGGGGCCCAATTGCTTGGTCCATCTTCCTCTGCCTTGCCAGGCACATTAGCAAGGAGCTAGATTGAATGTGGGATACCCTGGACTCAGTGCCCTTACTCCAATACAGGATGCCAGTGTCACAAGCAGCATCTTCACTCGCTACATCACAACACCAGCCCCTCTTAAACTGCTTTTAACATGTTTGATTCCTGAGCTCAGAGCTGCAAAAGGCTTGTTGCTGCTTGCAAAAGTCCAAATTCTTCATCTGTAGTATGGCTATTCTTTGTTCTCATTTTGCCTCCTATTATTCTCTGACCAGACCCTAAACTTCTACTAGGTGCCTATTCTTTATTCCCCCACTGCCTGCTATTTACTTTCTGCTTCTCTAACTGACATTACTCTCCCATCTCTGAGTGTTCATTGATAGATAGCCCTGCAGGTGGTGCTTAACTGCCTACCCCATACCCCATTTAATTGAAGGCTCTTGGGGAGCAGGAGGCCTTGCCATTTCTTTTGTATTTCCCACATGCCTTGTGTGATGAGGAGTGCTGTCTGTAGAGAAAGCACTCAAGTGATTATAGAATATGTCCATTAAGTCTCCCAAGCATAAGACCCTTATTTATTTCCTATTATGCTGCCACTCCAAAAACTGAACAGAGGAGGTTCTGAAAGGCTCAGTATTGCTGATTCCCCAAAGACAGGGTATCTAGTTCCCTGGAGTCCCAAGTGATGCGTGGAAAAAAATTATTGTGTTAATGTAAATTCAAATGGAAATTGTTAAAAGTGGGAATGAGTCACTTAATAGAAGGAAAAGTGGTAAGACAAACCAAAGTTGTTTTTGAAGAAAAAAAAAGTAAAAATCAACATGCTACAAGTATCAAGGAATATGTAAGAGGAAACTCGAGATAAATCAATAGGAGAATAATCTCTAAGGGTAGCAGAAACATTGAAGTTTCTTGAATAAGGAATGAAATTATGGAATTGCCACACAGGTAAATGACACTTCATGAGGCTACCTAAATCCTCATCAGAAACTGCTCCTTAACCCCGATTGCACATCTGTTCTTATGTATTGATAGGTAGGTAAGTCATCAAGAAACTGAGTGAGACATATAATCGAATTATGGTTTGTACACATTTATGTGGGGCTGGCTAGGCAGACGGACATCTCTACTGAACAAGATAAAATTATTCTGACCTCCCTCTGGCATTTACAGTTATAGTACATGTTCAACATCTATTTTTTGTTTTGTAATATCTAAACAAGAACTCATTATTTGCATCTTCCATTTGGGGACTTGATTTATGAGGATATGTCAAAAAGTTCATGGGAAATGGAAAAGAAAGATAAGCTTATTTTGATGCAAAGAAAAATTTAAAATCTAGGGGCATTATTTTTTTCATAATATGTATTTTCCATGAATTTTCTGAAGACCCCCGCATTATTTGATAACAATAAGCTTTTATTTTCATAAAGCTATATATTTTTACAACTAGATATCTGTGTAATTATACATATTTCATAGGGGTTTATAATTTAAATCAGCAAAAAACAGACCTGAAGTTGGGGACCCTAAATTTGTGGAATGATTCCCTTTTTTCTGGATCAATTCTTGGTATTCTTTGAAATAATTCATAAAATATAATATCTGCATTTTAAAAACATTTTATTGAAATACATTATACATACCAAGAAATGCACAGCAGTGTACAGATGAGTTTTTGTCCTTTAATCACACTGAAACACCCAAATTAAGAACAAAAAGTTGTTAGTACCGCATGAGTCTTCATTGTCCCCCTCCAACCCCATCTCTGTATTTACTACTCACAAAGTTTCGTATGATCCACAACATTTTGCATTACCTTATGTATGTCCTCTTAGCTCGTTGGAACATTGAATATAAGTACCCAGCTGTTCATTAGATTTTGCTTCTAGGAGATTTTTGGATGCTGTGAGGGTTCAGTAAATGAGTATTCATAATCATTAGTACTGAGACTCCAATTTTAAAGGCTTTTTGCCCTTAGAAACAGCTTACCTAAATTTCCCAAAAATTCATTATAAAAATGCAGAAAGAAGATGTTAATTTATAATATGGAAAACAAGTCCTGATGGGCAGCTTGCTAACAGAACTTGAAAGCTATTCTGGAATTGTTTTTCCTGCATTTAATAACAGAATTAATAAAAACAGCAATTGAAACAATCTAGTAGCAGAACCATATATAATTATCACCTAGATTTTACTATAATAATTTTGCTCTACTCATATTTGTATATATGTGTGTTTGTGTGTATATACAAATATCTCTCTAATTAATGGAACTCCAATTTAAAATGCAACTGATGGCTTCCTTTTGCCATACTACTGGAAATAGAGCTAAGCTTTCCCTAAAGTAAGAAGTAAAGCACCAGCATTGTGGCTCAGTGGGTTAAGCGGCTGTTTACGATGCTGGTATTCCCTATTATGGTGCTAGTTCAAGTCCTGGCTGATCCACTTCTGATCCAGCTCCTTGCCAATGTGCCTGGGAAGACAGTCCATGATGGCCCAAGTGCTTGTGCCCCTGACACACATATGGGAGAGCTGCATGGAATTCCTGGCTCCTGGCTTAGGTTTCCCCCACCTCAATCATTGCAACCATTTGGGGAATGAACCAGCTCTCTGTATGTGGGTCACTCTGTCTTTAAAATAAATAAATAAGTAAATAAATATTTTTAAAAAGCAAGAAGAAGAACTAAATGGGAGATGACTCAAAAGATGTCTTAAATGTTGAATACTGGGCAACAGTTTATGTATTATGTAGTTTGTTTATCAAAGCAAACTCCTTGTGCAAGTGCCTGTTTGTTTTATTTATTTAATTTTTAAAGATATATCTATTTACTTAATAGGCAGAGTTATAGACACAGAGAGGGAGAAACAGAGAGAGGGCCTTCAGTCCACTGGTTCACTCCCCAAATGGCCACAATGGCCGGAGCTGGGCCAGTCTGAAGCCAGGAGACAGGAGCTTCTTCCTGGTCTCCCACGTGAGTGCAAGGCCCAAGTATTTTGGGCCACTTTCTGCCTCTTTCCCCATTCCTATTTGTTTCAAAATACATTCATGTATTAACTCAATGTAAAACAGGGACAGGGGAGACAGTTTTGTATTGTTCCCTGCAGAGTGTAATTCCCATTGGTGGAATACCAAGAGACATCAACTTATACAGAAGCTTTTACTTTTATACATAGTCTGTTTACTCTGAACTTGAGAGCACTGACAGTGGGAGAAGAATGAAGGCCCACCCCTGAACTCGGGAACTTCACTGGACAGTATAGTCTGCTGGCTTCTGGAATATGCTAGGAAACATGCACGTCAACCAGCCATTGAGCTCTCCACCTAAGAAACTGGTTCATTCACTACATAAGAGTACGTGGAGGGCCGGTGCCGCAGCTCACTAGGCTAATCCTCCGCCTTGCGGCGCCAGCACAACGGGTCCTAGTCCGGTCAGGGCGCCGGATTCTGTCCCGGTTGCCCCCTTTCAGGCCAGCTCTCTGCTGTGGCCAGGGAGTGCAGTGGAGGATGGCCCAAGTGCTTGGGCTCTGCACCCCACCGGAGACCAGGATAAGTACCTGGCTCCTTCCATCGGATCAGCGCGGTGCGCCGGCTGCAGCGCGCCAGCCGTGGTGGCCATTGGAGGGTGAACCAACGGCAAAGGAAGACCTTTCTCTCTGTCTCTCTCTCACTGTCCACTCTGCCTGTTAAAAAAAAAAAAAAAAAAAAAAAAAAAAAGAGTACGTGGAGTAGGGCGAATGATGCATTGCCTTTGGTAGCTGCCCCCCACATTCATTAGAGTGCTAACTTTGTCCAAAAATATGTAAATGAAGGAAATAATGTAGGAGCATTTAAAAAGAAAATTACTTCAGAATTTTCTAATGTGTTAAGAAAAATGTTTTTTTGAGGAAAGTACTGAGTCAAGAACTTTACACCTGATAAAATTAGTCTTCACATGACAATGTCGAAAAAGGCATTTTTATTCAGTTGGAGTTTTTAGTATGTGCACTCAGTTGTCACTTCAGGAATCTATAGTAAGATCCTGAGGAGGCCATGTTAATAAGTGGGTTAGGCATCTTCCCTTGTATGTTTAGGTCAACAGAGCTCAAGGAAATAGATGGGATATTGCTTGATAGGTAGATTGTATAGCCAGGAAAAGATCCTGAGGCCTTGTCTTTAATGCTTTTCTCAGTTATTCTACTATTTTCTCATTTCTGCTACCATGTATATTAGTCTTTATAATAAAATATATCTGAATGGATGGATTGAATGACTGAAATGTCTTCTCTCACTGATCAGCACACTAGAGGTCCAACGTCAAGGTGTCAGCAGGTTTGATTTTGCCTGAAGTCTTTCTCCTTGGCTTAAAGATGAACACCTTTTCTCTGTGACCTTCTCGTGGTCTTCTGTTTGTGCAGGAATAACTCCCATATCTTTCTGTGTGTCCAAATTCACACCTCATAATGATTCTAGTTACTTTGGTTGGGAGTCACCCTAATGCCTCATTTTCACGTAATTAACCCTTTGAAAAACCTATCTCCAAATGCAATCTCATTTTGAGATGCTGAAGATTAGGGTTTCATCCTGCATTTGGGAGGGATACTATTCAGCCTATAACCCCATACTCATTGGTCTGTCTGCTGACCTCTTAAAACTCAAGCAGATGCTGTTTTTGAAGTGCTTGATAACAAAGATCACTGGTTGTACCACTGAAGGACAACCCAGAGCACATGTCTAGATTTGGTCTCACTGTTTCAAATCAATACTATTTGGAACTAACAGCATGAATGGCTCACAAAACACAGGAATATAGTCATGCAGTCAGTGCCTTAGTCTGCTTGTGCTGCTCTAATAAAATTTTTGAGGCTGACTAATTTATAAAAAACAGGAATTAAATTTTCTCAGAATTCTTGAGGCTAGCAAGTACTCTGCTACTCTTTGATTCTACTTTCCATTGACCTCACTAGCCCTCATGTGAAGAATAAAATGTCAAAAAGAATTTATTCGAAGCCGGCGCCGTGGCTCAATAGGCTAATCCTCCACCTTGCGGCGCCGGCACACCGGGTTCTAGTCCCGGTTGGGGCGCCGGATTCTGTCCCGGTTGCCCCTCTTCCAGGCCAGCTCTCTGCTATGGCCAGGGAGTGCAGTGGAGGATGGCCCAGGTGCTTGGGCCCTGCACCCCATGGGAGACCAGGAAAAGCACCTGGATCCTGGCTCCTGCCATCGGATCAGCGCGGTGCGCCGGCTGCAGCGGCGGCCATTGGAGGGTGATCCAACGGCAAAGGAAGACCTTTCTCTCTCTGTCTCTCTCTCTCACTGTCCACTCCGCCTGTCAAAAAAAAAAAAAAAAAAAAAAAAAAAAAAAGAATTTATTCGAAATACACACCGTGCTGCTCAAAACATTAGTGAGGATTTTGTAGGGCACCTTTATGACAATATCTACCTTATTGGCCATGTTGCTGCATAAAAGCACAATTGCTAGGACTTCTACTTTTTACTTCAGACTAAAGCTAACCAATGACTCACTTAGTCAATATGGGGGTCACATCAGTGCTGGTCATTCTAGCCACTCTATACAATCAAACTTGATTGTACAGCATTTTTTTTCCACTATTTTCTTTTATAGTAATTTTCTTGGGGAACTAAATAATTTTGCTGAATTTTCCTTAATTTTGCTTATCATGTTTTGCACAAAGCAGAGCCATTGTCTGACACAGCTGTTAAAGATTGTTAAACTGACATATATTACTCTGAAAGGTGGTGTGTTTGTGTATTAGATTTGCCTGAAAAACGTTATTCATTTCCCTTCTTTTTTAAAATTAATGTTATGTGTATATATTTAACTAAAGAGATTTATAATCATAAAAAAAAAAGATTGAGCACCCAAAGATTTATTGTGTGGTAAGGGCCTTGTCTCTTCTTCTAAGGTGACACTTTGTTGCTGTGTCCTCTAGAGGTAACAGACACTGTGTCCTCAGAGGACAGAAAAATGGAAGGGCAAAACGATCCCAGCTGGTTCCCTCTCGCCCCTTTATAAGACTGCTAATTTTGTTCAAGGAGGTCTTCCAAAAGTTCATGAAAATTCGTATTGTGAAAGAGCTATGCATGCATTTCAAAACTTATTTTGTACCAACATAAACTTATCTTTTAATCCCATTTTTCCACTGGTGTTTTGAAGTGCGCTCATACATCAGGGTTCTGCCATCATGACTCAATGTCCTCCTAAAAGTCCCATTACATTAGGTTTATATTCCAACATGTGGATTTTCAGGACAAATCGAGACCATAGCCGTTATCTAAGAGAGTGTTGCTCTTGAAATAGAGAAAATGCAGCTTCTCTACTGCACCCCCACAGACAGTGTTCCCTTTGACAGCCAGTGAGGATGCAGCAGGGCGGGTAGGCACCACACCACTCAGGATCACTTCCTAGGTTGAAGATTGGTGGCATGGGAAAGCAGCTCTAGAAAACCTCAAGGTTTACATGTATCTGATGAGAAGCAAAAAGTCAACAAGTCTTTTTTGGTTGAAGATACAGCAAAATATTGCTTAGAGGCAGCAACTCCTTACACCTAGGGAAGCCAAACCAAACTGAAAGATGAATGATGCCCCAGTGGGTTTTCCAACCCAGTAGGGAAGAGCGCCACAGCACTGAATCCAGTTCTTTCCGTCCACGCACCGTCCATCATGACAGGAAGCAGAATTGAGCAGACTCCACATGCTGGGTTTGGGAACAAACAGCTGTCATGGTTAGATCTTGCCTCATCTAGGATTCAATTTAGAAGTTAACAAAATGTGGTGATGATATATTAGGCATCACAGAAAAACAGAACAAAACCATTACAATATATATGGAGGTGGAGAATGTCAGTCGTTCAAGACCTTAAATTGATTGAATGTGCCTTTCCTTCCCCCACCTCAATCTCATTTGCCTTCCTCAAAGTCTACTGAATAGATGTTAATAACATCTAATAAATTTCTTCACAGCAACATCTAGACTGGTATTGACCAGAGATGGGACACCATAGCCTAGCCATGTTGACATGTAAAACTAACTGTCACCAGTGACTATGTAATATTTCTGAATTTAAATAATGAAGCATACAACACTTCAGTGCAGTATCAAGCATAGTGTTGAAACTGGAGGACGTCATGTTGAGTGAACTAAGCTGGCCACAGAAAGACAACTACCACATGCTCTACCTTATATATGGAAGCTAAAATATTACACATTTGGAGCAAGCATTGCTTCTTCTGAGATAAAGCTGCCACCTGCTTCATCAGCATCCCAGTGGATACAGGTTCCAGTAGCCACTGCTACACTTGCCATCCAGCTCCCTGGGAAAAGCAGTGGAATATGACCCAAGTACTTGGGCCCCTGCTACCTGTGGGGGAGACCCAGAAGCAGCTCCTGCCTCCTGGCTTTGGCCTGGCCTAGCCCAGGTCCTTGAGGCCTTCTGGGGAGTGAAAAGTGAATGGAAGATCTGTGTGTGTGTGTGTGTTTGTGTGTGTGTGTGTGTGTGTGACAGCTCTACCTCTCTGGAACTCTGACTTTCAAACAAATAAATACAGCTTTTAAAAATAAATAAATAAAATTTTAAAAAATTAAAAATCTAAAACCAAAACAAAGAAATAAAGAAATGCCTGTAAATATCAGTATTGCTGCAAAAATAGTTATGTCAAACTTTGTTTTATCTCTTTGTCAAACCAATGATTAAGAATGTTATACTACTGGACAGCCCCGCGCCGCAGCTCACTAGGCTAATACTCCGCCTGCAGCGCCGGCACCCCAGGTTCTAGTCCCGATCGGGGCGCCAGATTCTGTCCTAATTGCTCCTCTTCCAGTCCAGCTCTCTGCTGTGGCCCAGGAGGGTAGTGGAGGATGGCCCAAGTCCTTGGACCCTGCACCCGTATGGGAGACCAGGAGAAGCACCTGGCTCCTGGCTTTGGATCAGCGTGGTGCGCTGGCCACAGCACCCCGGCCACAGCGGCCATTGGGGGGGTGAACCAATGGAAAAAGGAAGACCTTTCTCTCTGTCTCTCTCTTCACTGTCCACTCTGCCTGTCCAAAAAAAAAAAAAAAAAAAAAAAAAAAAAGACAGAATGTTATACTGCTGTAATTTAATGATCTGTGATTATTTTAAAATTTACTGAATGTTAGTGAAATTGTCCTCTTTGCATTTGATTACTGTTAGTAGACCTTGCATGTGTTCCTACTGAACTAGGGTTTTCTTACTTTTTCTTGCTGAACCCTATTTAGTGGAGCATTAAGCCCCTGACTGTAATGTAAATAAAATTATTTTATCTCAAAAAGAAAAGAAAGAAAAAAATATAGAAATGGAGGCGGGGGGAGTTAAAAATAGGCCGGCTCCAAGGCTCACTTGGCTAATCCTCCACCTGCGGCACCGGCACACCAGGTTCTAGTCCCAGTTGGGGCACCGGCTTCTGTCCCGGTTGCTCTTCTTCCAGTCCAGCTCTCTGCTGTGGCCCGGGAGGGCAGTGGAGGATGGCCCAAGTCCTTGGACCCTGCACCCACATGGGAGACCAGGAGGAGGCACCTGGCTCCTGGCTTCGCATTGGTGTAGCGCGCCGGCCACAGCGTGCAGGCTGTAGTGGCCATTTGGGGGGTGAACCAATGGAAGGAAGACCTTTCTCTCTCTCTCTCTCTCTCTCTCTCTCACTATCTAACTCTGCCTGTCAAAAAAAAAAGAAGAAGAAGAAATTAAAAATAATCTACTAACGATTCAGTTTCCAACTTTTTGATTATGTTCTAAAACATTGTCACAGAATTAGTTCTCTCAAATTTGAGATTATATAAATACAGTGACAAATAATTTTTGAAAACTTACACATGCATTTTAATAAACAAGAAGTTGGTAGGTTATGCCATATCCCCTTTAAAGCTGTCTCTTTTTTTCCATAAAAGGTACTATTATTCAATTCTATCTGATTTGAAGGGGAAGGCATTTCATTCTGTGGGGATCCAAATTGTATTTCTGGCTGCAGGGTTACTGGAAGGTTTTCAGTCAGTACTACAGTGAGAGATGGATTTCTGTTAGATACTGTGATGCCAAGAAGGGTAGGAACAAAACACAGTTCATTTTACCATTGAACAGTGGTTAATAGGCTACCTGTGCCTATATGCACACCTGCCATCTGTATAGAAAGAGATACAGAGTAGAACATACATGGTGATAGTTTCTTGTCTGATGTGATTTCCCATAGATTTTTATTAGGTCAGTCATCTTTGGTTCTCCCATCCCATTCCCTACTCCTGATCACCTATGTTTTGCCATCAAAGAAGGTAGTTTTTCAAGCAGCACACAACTGACATTTGGAAAATTGCCAAAGTCACAATTGTTCTTTTTCTTCCAGTGATTTTTATTAGAAAGCCATGACATGAATTGAATGTTCTAAGCTCTGTCCCTGCACAATCTGTAGTACATTTTTTCAGTTATGCCTTTGATTGCGTCTTTGGGCATTGATAGTTCTTTGTAGCATACTACCATTCCTTCAGTTCTCTCCCCTTCAAATTGGAGGGCAAATGAAAAACCACAAAATCAAACAGTGAACAAAAGGTGTTTGGAAAGTAGAGCGAAAAGTAGAAACATTCACAATCTCACGAGGATGTGAAATGGATGAAAATTATAACATGGAAGACAACCATCACTCACTCTTCCAAACCCAAATGATTTTGGAGTGGAGGAACTTTACCAATTTCAAAGCAAATTCCTATAATGCAATGCAGTTTTCCAGTGTTCAAATGTTTCATCTCGGGAATTTCTTTATTCCTTAATGTGTCCATTTTTGCTCTTGAGCATCTAAATTGAAGGTGAAATCTCTTCTTTCTCACGCCGATACCATCCTCTGTTTGTGGAAATTTTCTTGATTGTCTGAACAGATAGTCCTGAGATATTTAATACGACTGCCAAGTGAATTTTCAAAATGTGCTTTGGAGTGTTACAGTGAAGATAAACATGTTCAGGCCTCTGTAAGTATATGCTATTAGACTTGTTCAGTAAGTTTAATACAGCATTTCCTAAATAAAACTCTTCATCTTGCTATCTTTCTTTAATGTATAGATAAAAGAAATGCAGATTCAAAAGAGAGATTAACAAAATTAATGAGACGCAGGTTAGGCAGTGTGGTGAAGGTGAGTAGGGCTGCCAGGTTTCTGATCTATGTCTCAGTGGTTGATAAGCCATTCACTTAGATGGACACTAGATATATTATGACTTTCTGATGTCATTGTCCCTTAGTATTCACAGAAGATTGGTTCCTGGACCACCACCACCCCCATAGCAAAATCTATGATTGTTGAAGTCCCTTATATAAATTAGCATATTATTTCTATGTAATCTACTAAAACTCTTCATATACTTTAAAAAGTCTTGTAAAGTGAATTTATATGAAAAGCAGAAACACACAGAGACAGACAGACAGATCTCCTATCAGCTGGTTCCCTCTGTAAATACCTGCAAAAGATATGGCGAGGCCAAGTCAGAATCAGGGGCAAGGGACCCAATCCAGGTTTTCAATGTGGATGGTAGGGACCCAACTTGTTGAGCCATCACCTGCTGCCTCTCAGGGTATGCATTAATTGGAAAATGGAATCAGCGATAGAGTCTGGGCTTATACCTGAGCACTTAGATATAGGATATCCTAAGTGGTGTATTAATGACTTTGTCAATCACTTAGATATAGGATATCCTAAGTGGTGTATTAATGACTTTGTCAATCACTTGCCCAATAGAACCATCACAAACCAAATGCATTGTTTGACCTGTGATTGGATCTTGGGGGAATTTCTTTGTTGAAAGAGAGAGAGAGAGAAAAGGAGAGAGACAGACAGACAAGCAGGCAGGCAGGCTTGAGCCACTCCTGCTGTCTTCCGTGCTGTATATTAGCAGGAAGCTAAAGTCAAGAACCAGAGCCAGAACTCTAATCCAGGCACTCCAGTATGAGATGTGAGCATCTTTACTAGGGGCTAAACTACTTGGCCAGATGCCCACTCCTCATACTCTTTAAATCACCTCTGATTTACTTACAATGCTTAATGAAACATAAATTCTATATAAATAGTTGCTGTACTGTATTTGTTTAGGGAATAGTAACATGAAAAGAAGGCTGTTCATGTTTATAACAGATGCACTTTTCCCCCAGATATCTTTGATGTAGATTGATTGCATTCATGGATGTGGAACCCACAGATAAACAGAACCAACTCTATGCCTGATCAATAAAAAGTGGCCAGTATTCTTGATTTGGGGAAAATTGGGCCAATCTTTAAGATTTATTATTGAGAAAACATCCTTTGAGGAAGCGTAATGCTTGCAAAAAATAGATTTAGTATTCTATTTATGTGAGGAAATAGAACTTGAAATTAGGAGATAAAAGCATTATAACCAGAATAATTAGAACAAATTGCATCCCACACTAAGGTTACCTAAATCTTTTTGACTTAAGTAATTATTTAATTTTTCCATTATTGTCATATGAAAACAGTCTGTGATTTAGTGAAACATATACCGTATCATAACTCTTATTATATCCATGTATCTTCTTGCCAAGCAACATGAGAGGGTTGTACATTCAGGACTGGTAAGATGATTGTCTGAATGTGACATTATCTGATGACACTCAGAAAGCCTTTAAACATAAAAGATATAGAGAAATGCTTCATTGCTTTCCTTGGATGACATTTTTTCCATTGAGTCTAAGCAAGATTAATGTTCTCAACTGACATAATGACACATCTAGCCATGAAATGATAATATAGTATATACAAAAATGGGGGTAGGGACATGCCTAATAAAATGCACTACCATAATTTTTTTCTAAATACTATTTGAGATCATTCTGAAGGTAATGATGTTCAGCTTATAAATGTGTTGCATATGCCATTATGTTTATACTTTTATGTGTGTACACTGTTTTTGTTCAAAGTGATAGATCATCCCACTTTCGCATTGAATTCAGTGTCTGAGAAAAGAATGATATTCCTTCTTTTTTTCAGTTCCATTTTCCAAATGTATACTGAGTAATTTCTCTGTTTAAGGTACTGTGCAAAAAGTTTCTTATGTGAATTTAACAGAGAAGTTATGTGTTCAGTTTAGCTGAATACTTAATTCCTGGTGATTGAAGATAATTGGTGATTAACTTTTTAAAAAGTCTAGAAGCATCACAGTGCGGTTGATTTAGGTTCAGTTGGGCAAATTATTAATGAAAACGTATCATATGTGAATAATATTGGTGGCTATAAGTCTTTCTTGAATAGCCATGATAAGATAGCTTACCCTGAGAGGTATGGAAAAATCTTTTGCAGAGACATTGACCTTAAATTGGTAATAATCAGAATAAAAAGAAATATATGTAATTAGATTTACAAGTCAACTTAAAGAGAAAATAATAAATTAAGGCAAATTTTGTAAGTTCTAAACAAGAGAGGAGACCCAATCTTTAGTCTTGTAAGAGTTAGTCAAAGGGCCAGTGCTGTGGCATAACATGTAAAGCTGCCACCTACAGTGCCAGTAGCCCATATGGGTGCCAGTTTGGGTACCAGCTGCTTCACTTCCGATTCAGCTCTCTGCTATAGCCTGGGAAAACAGTAGAAAATGGGCTAAGTCCTTGGGCCCCTACACCCACATGAGAGACCTGAAAGAAGCACATGGCTCCTGGCTTTGGACTGACATAGCTTTGGCCATTGCAGCCATTTGAGAAGTGAACCAGTGGATGGAAGGCTCACACACTCTCTCTCTCACTCTCTCTCTCTGTGCCTCTCTGTAACTCTGCCTTTAAAATACATAAATAAATCTTGAAAAAAAAGCTAGTCAAGATCTCGGTATAAATTATGATTCATAAAAGCAATATGTGCACTTAGTAGAAATATATCCTAACCAAACCAAAAGGCCCTTATAAGCTTCACTTTTCAGTGTGCTACCATCATCTTGTTCTGTTGATTCATGTTATTTCTGTGCCTCACTTAGTGCTCATTTGTTGTCTGTTCCACAGTGTATTTTATATCTTGGGAACGCCCAAAAGCAACTTATCTGACAGAATTTCCAATCATATAACTCTAGCATTAAAGGAAAATGACCAACTACCTCTGGGAGAGTCGAAGGTATAGCCTAATTTCTTTATCTCCAGCAGGACAATTTCTGAAAGGTTTTGCTGCCTCTTAAATTCTGTGAATATTTTATTCTTCTTTTTCTAGCATCTTAATGTAGTTTCTGCCCCAAATTCTTAGTGACCATAAAGCTTAGCCATAGTGATCTAGTGGTTTCTCCAGTCTCATTTGAGGAACAAGGATCTTGCAGATGTTGATCTCAAAGAATCTCACTGTGAGGTGTTAAAATGTTGTTCACCCAGATTACAAAAGGAGTGAAAGGAGGGGAATTGATGTCTGTACCTTGTCCCTAGTGAAGGACAATTTCAGCTAAGACTTGATAGGTGGGAGTTCTTTTAATAGACTGAATAAAAGAGAGGAGGAGGACCTTCCAGTGGGAAGACTGGTATCTTTTCCTGCATAACCAATGTGGTCAGAGACTGGGGTGAAGATGTCTAAAGATAAAAATGGAAATAGAAGCAGTTTTTTTGGCTTACTCTGCTAGCTAAGGATTGGGTCCTTAGGTTATGTATTCATGATGCTTTAGCAATGAAAGCCATTTTTTAAAGGAAATCTGTGTGAAATTCCATTAAATAATTCCGGGAATGAGTAATAATTTCAGACCTTTGTAAAGTTTTATGTGGACAAACCAGTAAAAAAAAAAGTATTTATTTTGATAAATAGACAAGATGAACTTCATGGGTTTGAGTTGATAGCTGCCATCTTATATTGGCCTCAAGATGAAGTAGATTTCTGTATTTTATTTTGGTTCCATAGTATTAGGAAACTCCTGATTCATACTGATATTGTTTTTGTTTTATTTTATTTGACAGAGTTAGACAGTGAGAGAGAAAGACAGAGAAAAAGGTCTTCCTTCCGTTGGTTTACCCCCCCAAATGGCCGCTACAGCCAAAGCTATGCCGATCCAAAGCCAGAAGCCAGGTGCTTCTTCCTGGTCTCCCATGCAGGTGCAGGGGCCCAAGCACTTGGGCCATCCCCCACAGCCTTCCCTGGCCACAGCAGAGAGCTGGACTGGAAGAGGAGCAACCGGGACTAGAACCCAGTGCCCATATGGGATGCCGGCACCGCAGGCGGAGGAATAAACAAGTGAGCCACGGCACCGGCCCCATACTGATATTTGTACAGAATGAGTATTAATAGCGTCATAAAAATGTGTATTAATTGTTCATTAGTAACCCAAGGATAATCTCTTAGATTGATAAATTTGAATGAGTAGTAATTGGAAATTGCTATTTTAATTCTGAATCACTAAGAATTTAACTATTTTTCTAAATGCTTATTAACTAAGCATTTAATTTTGGTGGGGCAAGCTAAATTATTGTATGATACCATATGAAAATAATCACAAACATGTCAATGTTTTGCTTAGTCAGATATTGAGAGTGAATAAATACTCATTTTTGTCGCTCCCCCTCTTCGTGGAGGAGCAACACAGGACCCTGCGCTGTTCTTTCGTCTGCTCGGCCCTCCCCGGGTTTGCTGCTGGTTCTTCCCGGGTTGGCTACTGTCCCTTCCACCTCCGTGGAAGGGCAGTTCCCCCTGGCCGCATTCCCCACTTCCGCAGGGGAGCGGCACACCGCCGGCCGGCTTTCTCGGGGGCTGCACGGGTTCCCTTAGATGTTCCCCATAGATGTTCCTGGTGCATGCCGTCTCTCTCCTCCTTTATAGTCCTCCTCCGCCAATCCTAACTCGGCTGCCCACACGCCGAGTACGCTGCTCTCCTCCAATCAGTAGCAAGTCCTACAGTTTATTGGTTGAACTGGAGGCAGCTGTGCGGAAGCTGTTTACTTCTCTCCCAGCGCCATATTGTGGGAGAGCAGATGCATAGAATAAGTCTTAATTCCAGTAACTTAGTCCAGTCCGGATTGCTCCCCACACATTTTACCTTACTTTATAATGTTGACTCTAAACAGCAAGTTTTATTTTCATCAAAGAAATTGTCCTGTCCCTGCAGATAACTTTGTGGCCTTCAGATAAGAAGATGAACTCGATCAGCTAAATAAAATCCTAGCTCATAAGCAAGCTAAGTCATTGCATCTGTACTCTAGTGGAGATATTTATATGTAAGATTGCTTTAGCAGCAAAAGTATAAAAGTAATTGTTCTTATTTCCAATAGTGCATTAGCAACTTTCCCCAAGACCAAGAGTGAATTTTAATTTGTTACAGTACATTCTAAAATAACCTCTATAATTTAAAGAGTTACAAGACAGTATTTTATGCTATTTCAGAAGACTTTGTACCTACTATTTGACAAGTGCTTAGTATTTCAGCATGTAACAGCTCCTGGAGTAAACTTCAGCCCTCAGTTTGATGTAAGATTCTACTATAGTTTCTCCCACCACTGCCATAGCAGTGTGTTTCTCTCACAAGAAACTTCACCATTGTATCCTTCAGTGCCTCAGATTTTGCTAATCAGTTGATAATAGGAAAAATATAGTCCTGTACAATGATGTTGTGTAGTGAAGATTAAAAGAGCAAATACCTTTAAACAGCTTAACGTAGTGCTTGGATAGTAATAAATGTAATAGGTTGAATTGTGTCTCCAAAAAGCTAGATTTAAATCTTAAGGCCCAGTACCTATAAACGAGACCTATTTGGAAGTGAGATGTTTGCAGTTGTAATTAAGATGTTCAGGGTGGTCATTTGGTGCAGTGGTTAGGATGCCACTTGGGAATGCAGCATCCCATATTGGAGTGCCTATGTTTGAGTCCTGGCTCGGCCTCCAATGCCAGCTGATGTAAATGCTGGGAAGTAGCAGGAGATTGCTCAAATAGTTCAGTCCCTGCCACCCATATGTAGGGCTCTGATTGAATTCTGGGCTCCTGGCTCTGGCTGACCTACCCTTGACTTTGGGTATTTGTGTGGTGAACCAGTGGGTGATAGATACATGTCTACATGTCTCTTCTTTCTCATTGTCTCGTTCTGTCTCTCTGTGTGTCTTGAAAAATACATATTTTTTAATGAAAATTAAGATGACTTCATACTTGATTTGGTAGATCTCAAATACAATTAAAAATATACTTATAAGATGCCAGGCAATGATGTGGAAACTGAGGCAGAGAATAAAGTCATTTTACTTCAAGCCAAGGTACTCAAAGGATTGGCAGAAACCCTCAGAAGCTGGGAGAGAGACAGGGGCATTTCCTCCCTGAGAGCCTCCAGAAAGAACTGCCCTGTCAACACCATCGTTTTAGACTTCTACAATTGGGAAAGTAATACAATGAGAAATCAATACATTATAGTAATATTATCTGAGCTTTTATTGAAACAAAGTACTCATTTAATGCTAGACTTTTTTTGTTTTTAATAGCATTAATAACTTATTGAATATATTCTGAGGCAAATATGAATTTTGTGTTTAGGTTCATTATTTTTTAGTTGGTCATGTTATTTCATCTCTCCAAGAAATAATTTTTCAGGCTTTCAAAGCATTTTATACAACTAGGTCCCAGATGCTTTAGTGCCATAAATAAGGAACCTAAATGGAAGGAGGCAATTGTAAGATTTCCCATGTTAGAAGAGAGAATTTTGGATATATTGCTTTCATGCTTTTGTCAATATTGTTTACACAGACTGAAAA
Organism: Oryctolagus cuniculus; assembly: GCF_964237555.1. Taxonomy (NCBI): domain Eukaryota; kingdom Metazoa; phylum Chordata; class Mammalia; order Lagomorpha; family Leporidae; genus Oryctolagus; species Oryctolagus cuniculus. Next base: position 41,282,808 of record NC_091436.1, read on the forward strand.
ACCACATGATTTTTACTGGTTGTTACCACTGGTCCTTAACTTTACTCTTCCATTAAATTTCATCAGATAATAGTAAATTATTTCTTTCAACTCATTTGAAATATCTTAGTGCTAAAATCTAAATGAAATATTTTCAACATACAGTAAATATTGAATCTGATAATTTGATTCATTCTACAAGTACTTATTGAATCCCTAATATTTATCAGTCAGGGATTCATGGTGCTTTGAACCCATTGGTGAACAAAAGAATAATTTTTTTCTTTGGTGGCTTATTGCCAAAATGAAGAAATAAAGAGTAAACAGTTGTAAAACAATTATAAAAGAGTAAACAATTATAAAAAGGAAACAATTATAAATAAGCCCATTTTTAAGCTAGAAGGTAAGCAAAGTATTTTCAAGATAAGAACATCAGCCAAAAGTATCTGCTTTAACTTGGCTTGAAATTGAACTGAGTGCATTTAATATATATAAATGGTATCACACCCTAACATTGAGAATAAGAAAAATAATACTTTCTCTCACTGTTCGTCTTCAGCATTGTGCTGGCTAATACACACACACACACACACACACACACACACACAAGGAATATGCTAGAGAATCCTGAATAAACCCATCCAAACATTAAATTTATGCCTTTTGACCTCGGTCCAAGATGGTTCAATGGAGAAGTAATATAGACTTCAGCATTGCAAATCAGTACAATGTGATTCTGTACAGCTGAAAGTATTAAAATGAATAATAGTTTTTTTAAAGATTTATTTATTTATTTATTTTGAGTTTATTTATTTGAAAGTCAGAGTTACACTCAGAGAGGAGAGGCAAAGAGAGAGAGAAGTCTTCCATTTGCTGGTTCACTCCCCAATTGACTGCAATGGCCAGAGCTGCACTGATCCAAAGCCAGGAACCAGGAGCTTCTTCTGGGTCTCCCACATGGGTACAGGGGCCCAAGGTCTTGGGCTATCTTATACTGCATTCCCCAGCCTTTGCAGAGAGCTAGATAGGAGGTGGAGCAGCTGGGACTTGAACCGACGTCCACGTGGGAGGCCGGCATTGCAAACAGGACTCTACACACTACACCACAGTACAGGCCCCTAATACTTTTTAAGCGAGTGAGTGATCACTGCTAGCAAGGATGTAGCACAAATAGAGATTTTCATTCATTGCCAGTGATAATATATATCGACATAGCTATTTTGGAAGACAGTTTGATATTTGTTACAAAAGTAATCAGTCTTACACACCATTCTGCAATTGTGCCCTTTCCCAGTTGTGTTGCAAAACACAACCTGCATATGTCATCTGCATAAAACTACCTCATAAAAATATTTTAGCAGCTTTATATAACTACCAAAAATTTGAAACCAAAAAGATGCTCTTGAATACTTGAATAAATAAATAAACTGCTCTGTATGTATGTGTTGGAATACTCTTCTCCAGTGAAAATGAATTAGCTGTTTCAAGCCACAGCTAGACATGGCTAAATATTAAATACATATTGTTTGGTGAAAGAAGTCTGTCTGAAAAGGCTAAATCCTATACAGATTAAAATTATAGAGAGAGTGTATTAAGTTTGTATAGAAAATTACAATCAGCAGTGTATGCTTTTATAGAGATTTATTTTAAAGAATTGTCTCACAGAAGTATGGTGGCTACCAAGTCCAACATCTGCATTTTCAGCCCGCAGTCCTGAGAACCAGGAGTGCCAGCGGTGCTTCTCCAGTTTGTCTCCAGGGAAGCCTATGATGCAGTTCAAGTTTGAAGAGGCAATCCTGCATATGAATTCTGGAGGCAGTCCACTGGTCTTTCTGGTCTATTCAGGTCTCCAACTGATTAGATGTGGCAGAGAAATATGCTTTCTCAAAAGTTTCAATGTTAATCTCATCTGCAAACACCCTCTCCATTGACATCTAACATTAGCCATCTGGAAATTAGGGATTTCTTAATGCTGGGGGAAGAAGTTTGAACATGTGCTGCATATTCAAACTCGATACGTTTTTGGGCAATTAAACAATGATTCTGTAGTTGTGATGTAATCTGTTCAATATAAATCCCCCACACTCCTTCCTCCCACCCAAACCAAAAAGAAAAAAAAATGTGTACCCATTCTAAATCTCTAGGACATAGAAATGGTATCTTAGATTGCAAAAGAGTGAGTATTGCCTTATATGATAACTGATGTGTGAAGTAGAGTTTTTAACAGATGTGATTGAGGACTACAGACAGGTGGTTAAGGATCAATGGAGAGACTATTTGGGATTGTCTTGGTGAACCTGAAACCCTGTGTTAGATAGTTAATGACAGCACCAGTAGTACTAAGTCATGTTGATATTGATCCTTGAATGATATGATGCAAATAACACTTTGCCTTTCTGGCCTCCCTCTCAAAAACTCTCATCTAGGGGATAATCTTTCCTTGGCTCTTCTAGAATTTGATGATTCCTATCCTTTCTTGAAATTTTTTGCTTCCAGAGGCAACAATTTTAATCTGGGCTCTTGTCTTCACATTGCTGCTTTCCCTGTCTTTCTCTGTTTTCTCTTTAGTCTTTAAAAAGGGCATCCATTCTTGAATTCAGGGCACACACTAATGTAGGAAGATCACATCTTAAGATCCTTATCTTATTCACAATCACAAAGAACCTTACTGCCAATAAAGTCCCATTCTGAATTTAAGATGTCAGAATCTGTTATGTAGACTTATTATTCAGTAAACTTACGTAACATCATAACTGTCTCCACAATATACTCAAACATGAGCATAAGCATCATAAAAGAAACCTGCAGACAAATAAATTAGTTTGTAGGACAGTGAACATAGTTGTGATCTACCAAGTGTTACAATTGCCTTACTGATAATTACAATAATAATAGGTAATAGTTACTGACATCTCATGTATGCTGTTTATGTAAGTGAGGGTCATTCCTGTATCTCTTTAATCTTCACATTGCAATTACCCTAGATTTGTTGGTCCTGAAATTAAAGCAGTGAAAAGGAAGAAACTTGCCTAATGTCACTTTACTGGTAAATCTCAAACCAATGTTACTCATATGTGTTGTAGTTAAAACACAGCAAGTAAAAGGTGTATCCAGTGTTTGTAGAAGTTCTGAATCCTATGGAACTTGAGGAGGAGTGAAAGCCATGGGGAATCATGTTTGCATTGAATGTGTTCCCTACTTCTTGGTGTGAATATTTATCAGTCTTTTGTGCCTGGGGACCCTTGTGACAGAAATCAGTACTGCATTTTGAAGTCATAGAATTTCATGTAAGATTTCACCTCTGTTTTCCAATCTACTCTTAACTTCCTCTATTAAATTTCTGATTTCCTCTGAAAATGATCTGTGTTCTCCAACTTTCCTCTCAGTAAAATAACCCTCACCCACACCTCTGCACAGGAATACAGGTGCTTTTTTTTTTATCCTTTAGTGTTTGCCTTCCTCCAAAGACTTAAAAGTTCCTTCTTAATAATATGAAGACTTACAGACTCTGCTATAAGCAAATGTAATATTTCTGGAGGCTATTAAAAATGTGTAGAAACCAAGCAAATGTACCTGATGAAGTAAGTGATTCGAATAAAACAATTAACAGATGGCAGGAACAATTACATATTCATAAGTGTGGCCAACACCATTTGGTAGATATAATTACCTTACAGGTGTTAACTTCCCTTCTATCATGGAATGAGACATCTCCAAACACTAGAGAGGCACCATTAAATGACTGATGGTCACAAATTAGCTAAAATTCTATTGGCTCATTTTTCAGACATGAATCAGAAAGCTAAATTCAGTTCATGAAGTCGAGTACTAAGTTCAGAAAAAGTGAGACTTAAATAGGAGAACAGGTGTGGTATAATCTTCACGTTGATTGCTGGGGTGGGAAAAGCCTGCACATTAAAAGACATTTAGCATTCACTCAACGTTTGTAAGGTACAAAGTCCAAAAAGGCAGTCATTTAGGGAAAAGGAAGCAGCTGATGAGACTTATTCCTTTGAGTGTCTTTAAATTATCAGTTTCATATGCAAAATTGTATTATCATGCTATTTTCCAAAAAACATCAAAAAGGTTAATATGTAGATAAGTTTCTCACTTCTTTATAGCCTTAAAAGTATTATACCACTAACAGAGTTCAGCAAATACTAACAAGTGAAAAACACTGTTCTGCCAACAGTAGAGACAAGGGCTGTAAATTATCATTGAACCTCAAAATGTCAGTTTCGCTCCTATACATTACATTTTTGATACTCTTTACTTAGTGTAGGGTTAATCTAATGAATATAAAGAAAGCTGAATGTAGATCATTGTAAAAATTAAGAGCAGAAATAGGAGATGAAGAAAAAGGAAGGGTGGGAGTGTGGGCAGGATGGAAGGTGGGGAGGATTATCACTATGTTCCTAAACCTGCATATATGAAACACATGAAATTTGTTTGCCTTAAACAGTATTATACTAGATTGAGAAGTTATAATTTTTAATGTGATTTTTATTATTGTTTTAATCATTTTGAGCAAAAATATGTTATGCACACAAGGACACAAACTAGGTCATTCAGGCATTGTTTAAGTTTGTTTTTGTACTCTGAAGAGTCTCTATTTGATACCTCTGTTTAGAATTGCATATGTTACAGCTGTCTGTCCAAGGAGGTATTAACTATATCTCATTCCCTGGGAATGATATTGTCAGGTTAAAATCGGAGATTTCCTCCCTTCAAGTCAATTCTGAAACTTTGAGTTTGAGCCCTGTTATGCACCATAATTTAAGGCTTACTTATGTTGTTATCTTGCATTTTTCTGTGTTATGCTTCCAAATAAACTTTATTGATTTGTCAAATAATAGGTTCACAACTATTTTGAAAAGTTCTTAAACACTGATAATAACTCTTCTTCAGTATCTTATTTATGGCTGGACAATACTTATTGCTGAAATATTTTATTGATTGGTTGAGGAGAACCTATTCTAAATAACAATTTCCTAAAATATTTTTCTATTCCAATTGTTTACAAGCAAAAGAAGTTGACTTTTTTTTCCTCAAAAGATTAGGGGGACAGTTCCATTGATTAGCTTAGTAGGTTAAAACGTATTTATTGTAATATAATCTTATTTATTTTTTTCAAAGTCACTATTAAATTATTGAATGGTACCTCAAAATATCCTCTGATGTTCAAGATATTCTCCAATAAACCTGATGCGTTAGTATTGACTTTTTATTCTGCAATTAAGAATATTACACTTTTATCCCCTGATCATGGTGAATATTCAAAAAGTAAATAAGCTTTCTCACAAGCATTACATATATAAAATACAATCATCAGTTTACTCCTTCCTGCTTTCCTGATTTGTAAATTAGGAGTTTGATAATCCATGAGTCTTGAATGTTCGTCTCAAATTGCCACATGGCAACATTTATGCATTGTCTTTTTGATAGTTCTTCAGTAGTGGGAATACTGGATCCAAAATAAAAAGTTTAAAAATGAAATAAAAATACATGTGCATTGATTATTTTGTTTTAGAGTTAAAAGAGCTTAGAAATTTATAAAATGGAATTTTTTAAAGAAAAATATTCCTTTTCTACAATTAATACTTTTAGGAATAATATTTTCAAATATTTCTTAATAGAAAAAAATAGCCACCATCATTATTAGGAGTGTAATAAGAATTTTTAGCCATAATAATAAAAATATATTTGTAAAGCAAAGGACTAGAATTGTTTTACCAAAAAACGAAAAAAGAAAAAAAAAAGTTGCTTCCTTGAACTGTGGAGTGTACTTAGACTGTGGAATGTCTAAAATGATATTATGAGAACAAAATATTATCAAAATGAAGTGTTATGCATAAATTAGTTAAGAAGATGTATTTCATTTAAAATTTTTCCAATGACATTAAATCGTTGTATTAAAAATTAGACTTCTTCCTACAACATGAGACTTTGGAACAGCTCTCTTAACAATCTTGTATGGTTATTTTAAGAAAGGAAATAGCATAAAAACACCTAAATAATTGTCTGATCTATATTCATTGTTTATGCTGTCATTAATTAATTTTCAATACATGCCCATTAACTCCACTGAAAACAGAGTATTTCACATAAGTGCTTTGGAAGCTGTTCTCATGGGCATTTTGTCATTGCTGATTTTTCATTATACTTAACCCCATCATGATATCACAGGATTAATGTGGAAGAGGGAATAACCAGGACAGAGAACTATATAAAACTGCAATCTTTCTCTTTTGGGATAAAGTCAATTTGGTCCTTGAGTAAATTTACTTTTCTAGCTATTATTTTCTTATAGACAGCTTTACTGTACTTCAGGAAATAACTGCCAAACTCAGCAGCCGTATTAGAAATAAATCCCTTGAGAAAATATTTCAAGCTTCTATTATATAGTTCTGAATTTTTTCATTATTCCAAAGGAAGTTTGTGAAGTATATTTTTAGCAAGAAGGTTAATATTCAGAACATTTTACGTTTACGAGAGTTTGCATTCTTCATTCGAGATTACATTTCGGATTTTGGTAACAGAATGATATTTTGTTTTTGAAACTGAATTTAAGAGAATAGCAATCAAAGAAGTGTAATTTTTTAACACATTCATTGCATGTATGATTTTTTCTATTCTTAGTTTTTTTTAAAAACAGATTTATTTATTTGAAAGGCAGAGTTACAGAGAGGCAGAGGCAGAGAGAGAGCAAGAGTCTTCCTTCTGCTGGTTCACTCCCCAAATGGTTGCAGCAGCCCGAGCTGCACTGATCCAAAGCCAGGAGCCAGGAGCTTCTTCTGGATCTCCCATGCCGCTGCAGGGGCCGAAGTACTTGGGCCATCTTCTGTTGTTTTCCCAGGCCATAACAGAGAGCTGGGACTCGAACCAATGCCCATATGGGATGCCAGCACTACAGGCAGCGGCTTTACTCACTATGCCACAGGGCTGGCCCCATAGTTATGTTTTTATGCTAATATTTTGTGAAGTATGTTTTTAGTTCTTGATGTAATCAAACCTGTAGTATGCGTTACTGGTTTAGATTTCATTTAATTAATGTATTATGCATTGTTCTACCAGATTATGAAATTTTAAATTTACACATGTCACTTGATTTGTTCCCCTGGCTTACCTGACAGAAATCTAGTAAATGAGGTGGATTTACAGGTGTTATATGGGAAAGGAAATGCTACTGTGGTTCAGAATTTCTGAGGAAGTTTTTTACACAATAATGCTAAGGAAAAGCCCATTACTAAGAACTACGGAAAATTTCCTTCTCATATTTAAAACTGTACGATGAATAGAAAGCAACTAAGAAATATGTGGTGAATTGATCAAGTAGAGAAAATGTTAAGGCTACCAGGACCAGTTTTAGTGCTGAAGATATGATCTAAATCTGTTAGTGATTTAAAACATAAGATATTATCATCACTTTATTTTGCTGAAGCCATCATTTTAATTATCATGGTAAAAACAGAAGAATTAGGGATACAGATAAAAGAAAATGTACATTCAGAAGTCATAATACCCAAAAAAATCAAATCATTTCCAAAGTTTTGGTTATCCTATATTGACATAATAATAGTTCAGTGAATATAGTTACGGAGAAATAATTGAAGATTTATTATTCACTTCAAACAGGGAGTTGTGTGAAATACAGCATTATTGTATTTCTGAATTCTTATCCTATATTCATAAAACAGAATCACCATAACAGAGAAAAAATAGATGCCCTTAGATGTATATATACCAAAGTTTCACTTCAAGCAGAAGTATTTGATGAGTAGAATTGCAACTGGAGAACGCAGGCTAATGCTGTTATTTGTGTCATAGAAACACAACACAGTGCAGGTCCTTGGTTTCCAAGATTTGTTCATTAAAAGCATATCATCCTGTAGATCCCTTTACTGAAAATTCTGATGGATAGAAGAGTAAGTGGCATTATTTGATTCACTGATCACTGGTTATTATTTATAGATATCATTATTTTAATATGAACATTTTATAATCAAAAAACCAATGGATTATGGGTGGGTTCCTTCTGCTTTTCACACTGAGACTACCTTCTCATGAAGTTTGTACACTCTCTAGCTCTTGGGTTTTATTTGCCCTGCCACAAGTCATCAGTTGTAACTTTATTATAAAATTCTTTAATACAATTTGAGCATTTATAAATAAAAACTAGACATTTTTAAACATGCAGCAACCTCAATAGATAGAAATAAATTAGACTGGAGTTCTGAAAAATGCTGCAGAATTTAAATATAACAAATTAAAATGTCATATTTAAATATAAGAAACATCGATTTCTGTAAGCAATGCAGTATAATAGAGATTGTTCTAAAGATTTTAAGTCTGTGCAACTAGAACACTCTCTGTTGCAGTATTATGCAATCAATTTGTTTTGATCGACTGTTATTCAGTTAGCATCCCAGGTTACAATCACATGAATCTTCATGTAGGAAAATGGTTTTCCAACTTCATTTTACAGAGTTGCATGTCACCCTGGAGGAGGCTTAGGGGCTCATAAATGTTGTCATCCATAACCCTGAAATTCAGATGTCCTTGTTCATCAAAATGTTTTCTGTTCCCATTAATTTATTAATGTGTGTGCATGTGTGTGTATGTGTGTGAGAGTGAGAGAGATTAATATATTTTCCTTCGTTGTATTGATACCCAATTTGCTTGAAGTTTTCCTCATGAAAGGAAGTTGTATTTATCAGATATTTTCTCTGCATCTAATGAGATAATCATATGGTTTTTGTTCTTCAGTTTGTTAATGTATGTTTCACCTTTATTTGCAAATGTTGAACCATCCCTGCACACTAAGGATAAATTTCACTTGGTCTGGGGAATGATCTTTCTGATGTTGGATTCAATTAGCTAGTGTTTTATTGAGGATTTTTGAATCTGTGTTCATCATGGATATTGGTCAGTAGTTCTCTTTCTCTGTTGTTTCTTTTTCTGGTTTAGGAAATAAGATGGTGCTGCCTTCATAGAAGGAGTTTGGGAAGATTCATACCCTTTCAGTTGTTTCGAATAGCTTGAGAAGAATTGGAAATAATTGTTTAAATATCTGGTAGAATTCAGCAGTGAAGCCATCTGAATTCTGAGCTTTTCTTTGTTGGGAGGTTCTTTGTTACTGACTCAATCTTCTTCATGGTTATTGATCTAGGTTCTTGGTTTAGGTTTTCTATGTCTTCATGACTCAATTTTGGTAGATTGCATGTGTCCAGGAATCTACCTATTTCTTCTGGATTTTTCAATTTGTTGGCATATAGCTCTTTGCAATAATTTTATCTGTGTTGTATCCAATGTTATATTTCATTTTTCATCTCTAGTTTTATTGTTTTGAGTCTTGTCCCTCTTTTGTTTATTGTTTTTTTGTGTGTGTGCTTTTTTGATTAATTGGGACAAAGGTGTATCAATTTTGTTTATTTATTTATTTTTTTTTTTTCAAAAAACCAGCTCTTCATTTCACTGATCTTTTGGATTGTGTTTTTTTTTTTTTCAATTTTGTTTATTTCTTCTCTAATTTTATTTTTCTTTCCTCTTACTGTTTGGGGCTTGATTTGTTGTTGTTTTTCTAGGCCCGTGAGATGCATTGATAGCTTATTTATTTGGTGCCTTTCCAATTTATTCATGTAGTCACCAATTGCTATAAACTTCCCTCTTGACACTGCTTTTTCTGTATCCTGTAAGTTTTGATATAATATATCGTTGTCTTCATTTGTTTCCACAATTTTTTTTATTTCTCCTTTGATTTTTTTTTCTATGACCCATTGTTCATTCAAGAGCATGTTGTTCAGTCTCCATGTGTTTGCATGTGATCAGGATATTCTTCAGCTGTTGATTTCCAGCTTCAATTTATTGTGTTCAGTGAATATGCATGATATGATTTTGATTTTATTGAATTTTCTGATACTTGCTTTATTGGCTTGCATGTAGTCTATCCTAGAAAAAGTTCCATGCACTGATGAGAAGAATGTTTATTCTGCAACTTTGGAATGGAAAGTTCTGTAGATATCAGTTAGTTACATTTAGTTCATAGTATCATTTGGCTCTGTTGTTTCTTTTTTATTTTCTGTCTAGTTGCTCTATCCGTTATTGAAAGTGGGGTATTGAAGTCCCCTGTTACCATTATATTATAGTCTATATCTCCCTTTAGATCCATTAGCATTTTTTAAATAGTCAGGAGCCCTGTAATTGGTTGCATATTCATTTATTGTAGTGACATTTGGTGTTGAATTAATCCTTTAATCATCATCTAGAATCCTTTGTCTCTTTTAACAGTTTTTTAGATTAAAGTCTATTTTTTTTTTTGGTTTCTGATAACATGGGATATCTTTTTCCATCCTTTCACTTTTAGTCTGTCTGTACTTTTGTTGGTGAGATGTGTTTCTTGTGGCAGCAATTAGAGAAGTCGTGTTTTTTAATCCATTAAGCCAGTCTGTATCTTTTAACTGGAGAGTTTAGGCCATTTACATTCAAGGTTACTTTTGAAAGAGTGACAGAGGGAGAGGGAAGGAGAGACAGAGTTTTTCAGCCCCTGATTCTCTACCCAAATGTCGGTACAACCCAGAGCCAGGCCAGGAAGAAGCCTTGAACCAGGAATTTGGTCTGGGTCTCCAACATGGATGGCACAGAACTAAATACTTGGGTCATCTTTGACTGCCTTCCCAGTGCCTTAGCAGGAAGCTGTTTCAGAAATGCAGTAGCTGGTACTCGAATGCATTGCAATATGGGATGTTTGAATTGCAAGCCATGCTTAATCCACTACACCTCAGTGGTTGCCCTTCCAGTTTATAATATGAAGTCAGTATTACAAATGTGAGACTTTGAATTAGATTTTAATTGTAACAACTTTATCTCTTCAAACGTAAGGAGATTTCAAAATTTTTTTAGAAAAAATGGATTTAAAACAATTTTGTACAGAAAAATGTTTGAAATCCATTCATAATTTTTTCATAATACATATCTTCCATATAAAGTTTTGGTGACCCTGTGTATGCATGGATTTCAAAATTTATATCCCCCTTAAAGTTTTCTGTTAATTCTGTTTTTCGTGAACTTTTAAAAATATTTCTCAGTTTTTTTCAAAGAAGATAAGCATTTTGCATAGCAAATTCACTCACTTCCCAACTGTAAAATCTTATCATTAGACTTGATCAAAAAAATAGCATATGAATAGTATGAATTATATTTTTAAGTTATTTATTTGTGAGGCAGAAAAAGAGAATTTTTATTTGGTGGTGCAGGCCTAAAGCCTGGAACAGCCAGAGTGGTCTAGGGCCAAAACTGGCAGTAAGGAACTCAGTCCACATCTCCTGTATGGGTGGCAGGAACCCAATTACATGAGGCATCACCACTGCCTCACAGCATCTGAATTAGCAGGAAGCTGCAGTCAGGAGACAGAGGTGGGTATTGAACCTACTCACTGCCATATAGGATACAGAAGACTGGACCATAATCTTAACTGCTAAGCCAAATGCCCACCACACTGACATTTTAAATTCTAAACTCAAAAATAGTAAGAAAATATTTATATATAAAATATATATATACATATATAGCTATTATATGTGTGTGTGCACGTGTGTGTGTAAGAGCTGTTGTAAACTAGGTATTAGAGTCCCCATTTCATAGGCAGAAAAAGATTTCTTTAAAAATTTTTGTGAAATTTGTCTTCACTCCTTTAATTCATCTTCAATAGCTTTTATTATATAGTAGGTAATTTGTCATTTTTATAAGAAAGTTCAGTGATACAATGAAGTGTGGCATCAATGTTTTTCTGTATTTTTTTCCATTCTTCACATTCTTACCTACATGTGTGTGTCATGTGTACCCAGCCAGCACACATGGAAAAGTGGAAGCAGGGTAGATATAGCTAGCTTTGTAAATGAGCACAGCATATATCTTGCCTGGAGGCCCTGCTGTAGGAACTCAGACCTTACTTCTGAATGCCGTGCACTCCTGAGCCAGCATATCCACAAATGTGTCTGACTTAGGTCCCGAGAATAACTGCCCACTGAGGCACACTGAACCATTCAAGTAAACTGGTGCCTAGAATGAATATGTGTGTATCATGCAAGGGGCAGACCGGTATCCAGAAAATGGCCAGAATGTGCACATCCCAGGGTTTTTAACTTTTCTCCCTAAATGTGATAGCAAGCGGAAGAGTGACATTGCGGGATTGAATTTTAGGAATATCTTCCTGAGGATTCTATCATTTCAATAATAAATTGAGACACACATAATGGAGGGCTGATTAATGGGCAAAAAGGCTGTGATGCTTATACAAGGATACTAAAGAATGTTCATAGAAAATGGAATTAAGGAATAAGTGTTTTGTATTAAATTTTTTTGAAATCCATGTACATAAGAGAACATCAAAAACTTCGTGAAAAATACACATTATGAAAAAAATCTGCTCAGATTCTTAACCAGAATAAGCTTATCTTTCTAAAAATGCCATTTTTCCACAATCTTTCTGAAGTTCCCTCTTACATGTTTTATACATCTTGACATGGACACGGCGTGTACATTCCTATCTCTCTGCTCTGGCCACCCCTGCATTGGTTTCAGTGGCTCCTTTGGGCAACCCTCTGCTCTGCCTCTGGGACTTCACAATGAGCTGTCTACATGGGATCCTCCCCAACTCCTCTGAGAAACCAGCGCCTCATATCATCCTTCACAGTGTAACTCACAGGATATTTCTTCAGAGAAGCCTTGCTTTCCATCACAGCTCCCATGAATGTTGTTATAATCCAAGGAGTAAATCCATCCATATATGACACTGCTAAGAGAAGTTATGGATATGATGTGTACATGTGTGTGCATTTATGACTATAGGTGTACATGTGCTTATGCATAGATGCAGGAGATTAGACTCTTTCCTCTGCAGGTTTCTTTTTTTAAAGTACACAGAACACAGAAGCATTTGTCTACTGGGATTTCAAAATGACCTTGCTAAGGCAAGAGAATACACACACACAAACACACACACACAATTTTATGTATATAAAGCAGGCCAGTTCTTACCGTGATCTAATTCTTTCCCATTTTTATCCTGCTGTCTGTGTGGACCAATGTGCCTTGTATCTGCTTGCAGTTTAATTTTGTGGTGATCTTGGAATGACTGCTACACTTTGAGAATATTTTTACATGTAATTAGAAATCAAGTGAAGGCAGATGGAAGTAGAGGGCAGGAGGCTGGTGAGGAAGCTGTTTCACTCTTCTAAGTGAGGCCCTGGGGGATTAGGGAAGGGTGATTTCAGAGTGAAAAACATTATGCTTCGGACTGAGATGTGATGTAAGTTTATGGGAATGGGGTGGGGGGGAAACAATGGGTATACCCATCATGACTCTAAGGTCTCAGCAAGAGTGGGTGACTCCAGAAGGAGGAACCAGTTTGAAAAGGGAGGTAGAAAGGATGAATTCAGTTAGTGGCATGAGTTGGAGTTGCCTTTAAGGAATCAAACTGCACTTAGAGAATGAGGCTATTGCAGTTTACCAATAAAGCGAAGGCAAAAGAAAATGGCCTCTGAACTCTACGTGCTAAACTGAATTTAGTTTCTGTGTTAGGAAAGGCCTAGTGAATTATTAAGGGAGCTGATGCCTCCTCTTCCCAGGAGGGAACTTTAAGCACACAGAAGCAGTTGTCTGCTGTGATTTGAAAATGATCTTGCCTTGGCGCAGCAGTTGCCAGCCCAGATGACCTGTGGAGACTCTCACAGAGCCCTGGACTTGGGATGAACTTCCTCTTACATGGACTCACATGTGCTGAGTATACCACAGTACTCATCAACAAACATGTCCCCTTTGTTAAGCTGATAAGAATTCATTGTGATTTACTGCAATACTTTCTCTCCATCACAAAATCAAACTATCATATGTACTAGTAATTTTTCCATAATTTCCCATTCTCTTTATCAAGGTTCTCTTCAGTATGAACCAAATTAAGTTCTGATAGCAAGTACTCATGACATAAAAATAGAATACACATTAATGATGATATTAAAAGTTTGGAAAGTAAAGTAAGTCCTAAAAGTAACTTCTTCGTTGAGCAAATCCGTAATTACCCTCACAGCCAGCTAGTTTACCATTCACACTGAGACACAGTGAGAGTAGGGTCACATTTTAATGCTGTAAAACCTTCACCAACACTCTCCCCTCCATCTTCACGGGTAAACCGAGGAGGCCTTCAACTCTTAAGTCCTTTATGGGTATACCTCTTAAGTGCATTAGCTATTATGCTAGATTCTGGGAATAAAACAGTGAAAAAGAAGTGAAACATGTTCACACTTCAGCAGTAGAGAAATACGTATAAGCTGCTAATTTTTGAAATCAGATCTCTGATACTGATAACACAAAGCATTATAAAGACATCTGCCAGAGCAAGGGAAGATGGGGCGATCAGAACATCTGAGCTAAGTGCGATTAAAGAATGATTAGGAAGAATTAGCCAGATGAGATGGTTAGGTAAGGGAGGAGCTGTCATGGAAGGAAGGGTTTCATATCAGAGAAAACGACTAGAAAACAATTATGAAGGAAAGAAAAAATACATGTTAATGTGGAGAGCGATGGGTAGTGTAGTATTCCAGATACAAGAGGTAGGCAGTGTTGAACAGTTGAGTGAAGAGCTAAATTGAGCTGGATTGCTGAGGTTATGATGTGCTTTGCTAAGGTGTTTATTCTGTACCCAGAAGGGCAGTGTTTTTCACAATTTTTTTTAGCCGCTGATGACATGAAACAGTTTAATGGGAAGGGGGAGTGCGTCATTGTGTCGTAGTGAGTAAAGCCACTGCCTTTAACACTGGCATCACATGGGCTCCAGTTCGTGTCCTAGCTGCTCCACTTCTGATCCAGCTCCCTGCTACAAGCCTGGGAAAAGCAGCAGAGGATGGCCCAAGTGTTTGGGCTCCTGTTACCTATGTAGGAGACCAGGATGAAACTCCAGGCTCCTGGCTTGCACAGTCTTAGCCATTGTGGTCGTCTGGGGAGTGAACCGGCAGATGGAAGATCTCCCTTTCTCTCTCTGATCTCTTTCTTTCTCTCTCTGTAACTCTAACTTTCAAACAAACAAATCTTAAAAATGAAACTTGAAAAACAGTACATTTTAAAATATATGTAAAAGTACTTCAAATTTCCATATTTGACATCAGAAAAGTGATGCCATTAACAGCAATTTTCATTTGAAAATTTAAGATGAATATTCTGAAATATAGCTTAATTCTAGGTCTAGTCTGTATTTTCTTCTAGCCTTTAACTTAGTAAGAAGTAACACATAATATAGGTCAGAGAGAGACAGGCAAGTGTATATATCTGTATCTCATATGAAACTTAAAATGTCATGACATATTTTACTAGAAATTACTTTTTGTGAACTGTTAGAATCTGAGTTGGCAAGCAAGCTTGTCCTAATACTCAGAAGTTAGAGTGTTAAATGTTTTAAACGAGGACATAGCAGAACATCAGTTTCTATGTACTCTGCACTCAAGAGTAGAAATTATTTTTTTATGTTTTGTAGTTTCACTGAATTGGCTTTAAAATATGCCTACTCATTTTTTTAAAATACAGAAAACCATTATGCTGAACTATATTTAACTTCTAGCAGTTGTATCCTTTGTACACTATTCAGTCATCTTAAATCTTTCTGATCCTCCAAATTAAATACAGTAACGCTTTTGTATTGATGTGATAGAATTAGGGTGTTCAATAAATGGAATATATTGCTGAAATCAGACTATTTGAGCACACCATTTGACATCATTGAAAAGGTCGTTAATAGCATGATCAGTGTCAGCAAAAAATACAGTGATCTCAACTCTCATTTTGAAAACCCATGTGAACTTGTTTTCCCTTGGTAGTCAGCATACTTCAGAGCAAAAAGACAGTCTTGTATTGACTGGCCATTCCTTCACTCTGTATATTGAAAATACACAATGATTATACTTGGTTTTTATTATTTCCTTCAACATTGTATCACGATCAGTTGGTATTGTGCTGGATTCTTGGCTGTTTTCAAGGGAATAAAATGTGTGTATTACCATTTAAGTTTTACTTAATTCTTTCTCATAGTGCCAGTTTTCACTTCTGCTTACATATCTGTTGAATCCACCACATCTTTTTCCAGCAATGAGTAGTCCTGTTTTTATGGAATGACTGGTAGTTAAATTAGGAAGTCCTTTTCTCACATGTTTATTCCATACATGTATCAAAAGGATAGTCTATACACATCAGTGGTTTGTTCAAGTGTCAGATGAAATATCTGTGACGACTTCCAAGAGATAGGGATTGCATTTCAACATTGTGTAGCTTCTCCGCGTTGACATTATGCAATGTTGAACATTGTTCATTGATGCTGAAATTTTACCAATAGCTTTTCCTGATTTTTTTAAGTTCATAATAGTTACCATTAATTTTCTCAGTGATATCACAAACCTCTGAGAAGCAGTATGAATACACTTATTTTTGTCTTTGGCATCTACAGTTACTAATTTCATCATGTAAAACATTATTTTGCTCTTGTTTTGTGAGAATGTGCTTGATTTATAATAGCACAATGAGATCCACAGATGAATGAATCGTCTTTGTAAGGAAATCCTAGTTTCAAGTACTTAAGTTGTACTTCCATTTTCGTTTCCTTTTTATCACAGCTTGTCCTAAAACAGAGAGATTCATATTATCTTTTGACTTATGAGTCCTGTGCAACCATTTTATTAAGGACCTGGCTGTGTTCATCATTATGTTTAGGGTTTCATGAACCAATTCTGAGGCATTGATCACATTTTTAAATAGTTATATAGCAACAAATGTCATCAACACACACAACTTAGAAATGAGGTAGATGTGACATCTGGACCAGCATTATCCTTGTGGCAGGTGCAGGCCATTAATAATGTCATTATTAAGAATACTACTGGGTTACATGTACCATCACAGTTAATCTTACATATCAAACATCTGAAACATGTGAAAAAGGGCAAGAATGGGAGGCATGGAGCTCATTTAGAAGGGATGCTGTGGCTGCTCATTTGGATTCAGTTACTCTGATATTGTCACACATTCATATCTGATATGAAACAGATAAAATATCGCTACTGACACATTAGTATTTTGATATTTTTATTGTTCTGGTAAATCTTAATCCTGTGGTCTTGAGCTGACTGTTTGTGCCCTGCCCCCACCCCCAATTCACATCAGTGTGATACCATCTGGTGGTGGAATCTCTGAGAGGGAACTAGACATGGAGCAGGACCCTTAAAGCTGTTTCCATAGTATATACTACATGATGTAGATTACTCTTTGTGTGTTCTGAAATAGATAATCACATCAGAAAGTTGTAATTTTGTCTTTCTTATTTTATTGAACTTTCATTGATAATGTTTAAATAGTTTGCTATTTGGATTCCCTACAGTGACTAAATTAACATCATATGGAAAATATACTAGATATACAGTTTTCTCTCAGTCAGTATTGATGCTGGAACAATATTGGCCCTTTAGGATGTGCTCAGAAATAAATGATTTTGAGTAAAGTTTTTGTGGCATTTCTATGGTGTTTTTTTTTTTTTTTCTTTCATTGGTTGGCTTTGGCATGGCCTGATGATATAAGGAAGCAATGGAGCGATCGTTTTCAGATCTGTGTAAAATTACAAGAAGATCACAAAAATGAAATGTCTGAGAAATAGACAGAAATATTATTGTGTGAAAAGGAACGCAGAGGCCTCTTGCGGCCCTGTGCCAGTCATGTGCTTGCGAAGGCACTGCTGCCGTGCTCAGCAGTAGCTGCCACACTGATGGTGCCCTCAGTGTGAGGCCCGTCCAGTGATGCAGCTTCACAGTGAGGGAGTCAGGATGACCCTGGCAGAAGCTGGAAAATCTCCCTTTCCCACATCCACACAAGTATTATGATTTCAACGCAGATATTGTTACTACCTTTTGAAAGAAATGTGATGAAATTTTTTAAGTCTATAATATTATTAAGAAATTTTCATTTCAATTTTTTGATAAAATAACTACAAATTATTTAAAGTTATGTATATGTCTTGCTTGAATGTAAATAATGTTTGAAGATATGGAATCAATACTATTTATTTTTCCATTACTTTTTGTATTACAGAGACTTGAGGTAAGAAGATATAATTTTTTTTATTTAGTAAATATAAATTTTCAAAGTACAGTTAATGGATTACAGTGGCTTCCCCCCGCCATAATTTCCCTCCAACCCGCACCCCTCCCATCTCCCGCTCCCTCTCCCATTCCATTCACATCAAGATTCATTGTCAATTATCTTTATATACAGAAGATCAATTCAGTATATATTAAGTAAAGATTTCATCAGTTTGCACCCACACAGAAACACAAAGTGTAAAATACTGTTTCAGTATTAGTTATAGCATTACTTCACATTGGACAACACACTAAGGACAGATCCCACATGAGAAGTAAGTACACAGTGACTCCTGTTGTTGACTTAACAATTTGACACTCTTGTTTATGGCATCAGTAATCTCCCTAGGCTCTAGTCATGAGTTGCCAAGGCTGTGGAAGCCTTTTGAGTTCACCAACTCTGATCATATTTAGACAAGGTCATAGTCAAAGTGGAAGTTCTCTCCTCCCTTCAGAGAAAGGTACCTCTTTCTTTGATGGCCCCGTTCTTTCCACTGGGATCTCACTCGCTGAGATAAGAAGATATAATTTAACCTTTATTGTAGGGGTAATGTTTAAAAATGTTTTCCAGATCTGTATTTCTGGTATTTGGCTTCATTACCAGGGAAATGAATTACACATTTTTCCTAGAAAATGAAGAGAAAGAAGTCTAGCTGAAACAAAAGTAGGAGAACTGGGTGTGGTTCATTATCTGTAATGAAGATATCGGTAGGACATGTTTGCAGGGGAATGGGTGAAGGATACATTTTCTAACAATTTGTATTACTATCTTACAATTTTTGTTTTGTAAATTTTTAACTATTCTAAAATGTAAAAATAGAATGCCTGTTCCTTGAGGGGAAACAAATACAAAATAAATACAAAATGTGCATTCTCAAACTACCTAACACAAATAGAGGAAGGAACTGGAACTCTCTTACTCTAATTGCTAATTTCATTTTCCTGATTTTCTTCAAGTTCTCCTGTTTCTTAATATCTTTCTTTAAAACTTACTTGAGAGTCAGAGCGCAAATTCCATAAACTGCTAGGGCTGGGCCAAAGCCAAAACCCAGAGCTCAGTTGCGGACCCAAGTACTTGAGCCATCATGGACTGTTCCAGAGGTATGCGTTACAGGAAGCCTGAGATGGGAACAGAGCTAGGACTTGAGCCTAGGGCCCCACCAGCTACTTAACTGCTAGGTCAGTAATGCCTGCCCTTATATTTGTGTATATATATATTTTTCTAAAACTAAATAAACATAATTTACTTGCTAGTGAACTATTAATAACTATAGTTGTTCAAGTATAAAGTATATTACATGAGTTGTTTAGTTTATTTCATAGACTATATTGGTCAAATACCCAATATTCAAGCCAAATAAAAAAATTTACTACATGGGTATTTCTTCTAGTTAAATCCAATTTTGAAGAAATAATTTTAATGTACCTATTGGCAGGCACTCAGTTCATTTGTGTTTAGCAACAGCAAATTATTTTTTTCTTTTGCAGAAAATATACTGAAGTATTCTTAGACATTAGAGAATATGGAAAATTTAAAATGATTAAGTTAGATCATAACATTTGGGTCTGTAAATGTCCTTGATCTCCTGTCCATGTAGAAGATAAATAAACAGCAAAACCTTTTTAGAAATTCTCCCTGTAGCTTTCAAACAAGAATTCTTGAAACATTCAGTGCTAGTGTTTAATGATATATTGAGAACTTCACTTGTAGGGAAAAAGACAGTTTGCACTCATCTATGAAAATGAGTGGGTAGGCCCATGGGATTTAGTTTAATAGAAAAGCTTTGTGTTCTATTGCTTTATCTATTCTTTTGTTAAGTTTTTCTGTTTGTTAGATTTATGTTAGGTTTAATACTGTTTTTATTTCAAGTCAGATTTCTCCCAAGTTCCTTAATACACATTTCTTGAAGGACTTGAAATGGGCCAAATAATCTGGAAACCAATTTTTTTTTTTTACAAAATTACTTAGAATAACATCCTGACATTTTTACTGTCTATGAGGGAAGTAGAAGATGGATAAATACCCACAGGTGAGACTTAATTGACTTTGAAAAATGAAAATAGCAAACAACTTTTCCCAAACCTTGACAGGATTGTATTCTCAGAAGAGAAGATACTACCAGACACTACCATCTAACTGCAGTAGAGTCAGTAGCCACATTGCATTCATAAGGTCCAGGACTGTTCTAAGAATTTCATGTGGTATCTTACTTTTCCATACTACAGTTCTGTGAGGCAGGTCTTATATTTTACTTATTTTTATGGATTTGGGAATGATGTGTAAGGATGTTAAGTAACTTGAGCTTGAGTTTCCCACAATCTCATCCCAACTGTCTCTCTCTTCTCTCTCTTTCTCTCTCTCTCTCTCTCTCTCTCTCACACACACACACACACACACACACGCACACACACACACACATATATAGCATCTTCAACATGTAAGGCCTCCCATTGTGGCTATACTGGGTAATTTAAGACATATATCACATATAGAAACATACAGGGGTCAGGAAGCCTGTTACGGACCATCATAATAGTCAGTCAGAAATTAAAAGCAGTGCACAAAGGACCTGACTCCAGGAACAAGAGAACATGATTGACATTAAACTATTGGTAAACAGTAGTGACTCAGGCAATAATTAAAGAACTAAATTTTTGGGTCTCTATGTAAATGAAAAAGAAGTTTAATGAGTATGTAATGATATCATCTTTATACAGTGTAACATAAAACAAAATCAATTGTTTATGAATTTAATTCATGTAGAGCATTAGGTTTTTTAGCTGGACTATGAAATAATTAAGACACCATAGGTCTTTTCTTCCATTGCTATGAAAATAGCATCCATTGACTTCAAGGATTTTTTTTGTCTCCTAATGAGATTTATTTTGAAATTTTATGTTTAAAGCCCTTTGATTTCATAACACCTCCTTTAGGGTAAAATTACTTGAAGTTTTTATATTCACTGCTTTCTACACTATGCTTAGCACTATAGAAATAAGTGAAGTGGTAAATATGTTCCTTGCCCTAGAGAAACTTGCTCTAGTTGAGAAAATAAAGAAAAAAAACTTCCTGAAAAATCAAAAAACAATAAAAGGCAGTTCAAAATGAGTATCGTTAAAATAGTCTGCTATGCCTGCTGAAGAAAATTTTTCAAGTACTCTTCAGGATTCCATCCTAAAACGTATACTTCTCTCAAAGATTTTCCCCTTAGTTTTTGAATGGTCTGCAATAAATAGCTTTTTCTGCTCTTCTCAATTGATTTTACAGGGTAATTTGACATTCTTGTTATTCAAATTGAAATTTTACTTTGCTTCTTAAGCATTAAATCATGTCAGAGGTTTTCTAGTGGATGAATCAGGTCAATTATTTAAATCTCATAAGGAAATTCAGACACAATTTAATTGGTGGCTTTACTGTTTTTAAAGAGTAACTTCCAGGGGCTGACATTGCGGTATAGCCAATAAGCTACCACTTGAGATACCAGCATCCCATAGGGACCCAGGTTCATAACCCAGCTGCTCCACTTCTGATCAGTTCCCGCTAATGGCCCAAGAAAAGCAGCAGAAGATGGGCCAAGTGCTTGGGCCCTGCCACTGCATAGGAGACCCATAGGAGGCTTCTGGTTCCTGGCTTTTGCCTGGCCCAGCCCTGGCCATTGCAGCCCTCTGGAGAGTGAACCAGAAGATGAAAGATCACCCCCCCCTCTCTCCCCTCTTTCTCTCCTTTCTCCTTTCTCTCCCCTCCCCCCGCATAGTTCTGACTTTCAAATAAATAAATCTTTATTTGTTTATTTGAAAGTCAGAATTACAGAGTGAGAAAGAGAGCGAGAGATCTTCCATCCTGCTAGTTCACTCCCCAAATGGCTACAACAGTCAGGGCTGGGTCAGGCAGGAGCCAGTAGCTTCATCAACATCTTCCACATGGGTGCAGGGGTCCAAGCATTTGGGCCATCTTCTGCTGATTTCTCAGGCAGATTAGCAGGAAACTCAATTGGAAGTGGAGCAGCTGAGACTTGAACCATCCCCTATATGGAATGCTGGTGCTATAGAATAGCATTAGCTCAGAGGTGGAGATTTTTCGTTTGAGATACCTAGCAAACCAAGATGCTTGGGAGTCCAGGGAAAGGTCCAACCAGAGACTGATATCCAAAAATGTTTACTTTCACCATACATTCTTTGTTGCACCCAGAACAAATGAGTATACACATAGCTACTGGGGAAACCCTTCTCAGTCTAATATGGCAGTTAGTATTCCCTGCAACCATGCTATTTCGGAAATTCCTTTATAAACATTATCTTAGCCGTGCAAATGCAAGTCACTCTTTAGCAAAGAGCTTGACTCTTCTATGGTGAAACGTCTGATTTTTCCATCACAAGAGATGTTAAAGTTCACATACCTCTTTGTTCCAGTAGTGGTTTGGTCTTTCCACATTGAAGTACTGTTTACCTGTTCATATATCTGTACCTTCATCACTTTGTGAGTGGTGCAAGAAAAGGAGCCATATCTCATACATTTTTGAATTCCTAACCAAATGGCCCACTTGTACTTGGTAATTATTTGATAAAGATAACTATCCTCGATATTTTAATATCTTGTAGGAACTGATCTTGGAGCTTATACTGACTCTTAAAAATCTGTATATATTTCAAGTATATATTTGCTTATAGAATTTTTTTAAGATTGATTTATTTATTTGAAAGGCAGATAACAGAGACGCAGAGGCAGAGAGAGGTCTTCTATACGCTGTTTCACTCTCCAGATGACCACGACAGAAGGAGCTGTGCTGATCTGAAGCCAGGGGCCAGGAGTTTCTTCCTGGGCTCCCACATGGGTGCAGGGACCCAAGGACTTGGGCCATCTACTGCTTTCCCAGGCCATAGCAGAGAGCTGGATAAGAAATGGAGCAGCCAGGACTCGAACCGGCACTCATATGGGATGTCGACACTGCAGGAGGCAGCTTTACCTGCTATGCCACAGTGCCAACCCCAAATAAAATATTTTAATACTTCACTTACCACCTTTACTTATCGGTGCAAAGGGCCTAGTTTCTCATTTCAATTTTACATGTTAATATAGGTCAAGTCTACATAAGCTTTGATATCTGATGAAGAGATTGGCAGGTGTGCAGGGCATTGAGAAAAGAGTACATGAAACAAAGTTTGCAGTATATATTGGGAAATCTGTGAGTTAGTATTTATTTATTTATTTATTTTTTGACAGGCAGAGTGGACAGTGAGAGAGAGAGAGACAGAGAGAAAGGTCTTCCTTTGCCGTTGGTTCACCCTCCAGTGGCCGCTGCGGCCTGCGCGCTGCGGCCGGCACACCGCGCTGATCCAATGGCAGGAGCCAGGTACTTATCCAGGTCTCCCATGGGGTGCAGGACCCAAGGACTTGGGCCATCCTCCACTGCACTCCCTGGCCACAGCAGAGAGCTGGCCTGGAAGAGGGGCAACCAGGACAGAATCCGGCGCCCTGACCGGGACTAGCACCCCGTGTGCCGGTGCCGCAAGGCGGAGGATTAGCCTAATGAGCCGTGGCGCCGGCAATCTGTGAGTTTTTAGACAAGAGGGTTTTACTGTGATTGTTCAGCCCAGGGAACCCACACATATTTGTTAGATGGCTCTGTTAGGTAGTCAGAAATCACTTTGGAAGGTTTGAATGAGAATGCACTAGGAATTTGGGGAGTAGAAAGAATTAGTAATAGTTTTCTTCAGAGAAAATTAGGCTTGATTTAAAGAACAGGGCAGAGAAAGGCTAGCTATCTTAGGAAATGATATATTAAAAAGATTTGGTAACAGATAAGGGACTATGTGGAGAACAGAGAATCCAATGATGTCTTCAAGGTTTTAGCCTGGAGTCTAAAGCCTTTGATAAAAGCTGGGGGATTAGTAAGAGGCATTCATGAAAGGATGATAGTAGGTTTTGTTTTAAATGTTGTATGTTAGCATCCAGATGGAAATATACAAGCTGTTGGAAATTCTGAGCCAAAATCCAAGAGTTGGTTTGGAGTTGATGATGTAGATTTGGATATGGAAAGCACCACAGAAGCATATGCATAGAACAAACATAAAATAGTCCCCTAGTGCTTTTCACTTGTACGCAATTTCCTCTTTGTTTGGTATTCTTCTGTGAATATTTATGAAGAACTTTGACATACTACTTCAAAATGTAGACTTACCAGGACTCAGTTGTGGAAACAAAGAGAAGCAGCAGTGTTCTAGGTGGTCATTTCAACCTGTTTTCAGCATTTTATGTCCTCCTGTAGAAACATTTGAAGATATTAGCAGATTCCAATAGAAAATATCTTCACCAACTATCTTGCATGAAATATTTAATGATGCATGAATTATACTTTTACTTACACAGTTTAAAGGGATTTTTATTTACTTTCAAAGCCACTATAAAATGCAGTAGAACATTTGACTGAGCCTGCAGAGCGGCTTGAGGCTGTCCATGCTTTTGACATTATTGTTGGTACCTGCTCAAAAGTAAGGTAATGAATCTTTCAGGATACCTATCAAAGTGAATTGCCTTTAATTTATTTCTGCGTTATGTGTCAACATAAAGGACATATACAGGTCAAAAATATAATCAGGTAGAATGCTGAATATTTCACAGTAAACATTGGTAAAATAATGTTCAGAAAGCTCTAATAGAACATGAAAAAGGAAAAGTACGATTTTGAAGTTGGAAAATATTAATCTCATGTAATTGAGTATATAGAGGTTCATTATTCTGTTTCTGTACAACCTCAGGATGTGAAATTGTAGACACATATATTTAATAGCATGGTAGTAGTTTTTAAGGTGAGATTATTCATAAAGCATGTTTGTTCATAAATTTAATAGTCACTAGGTTATTCACTAGCTTCAGAATGGCCATAGTTATGTTTCTAGTAATTAAAAATAAATCACCATCCCATTATCTCAAAAGAATTCATGAATCTTCAGTGTCAATATGGGTTCAGATTTTCTAGGTAGAAGTTAAGGAATTCATTATTCTTATCTGTGTCAAATTCCTAATTTACAAATGAGCTGAAGCAATTAATCCTTGCAAGTTGCCTGTATTAATTATAGTCTTAGACAGGTTTCCTTGCAGTTTTGTAATTCTTTTTGTCACATTTTCCCTGTTTACTATCTCAGCTTGATGCTTGTTGACATGCTGATTCATGTTTTAGTGTACTAGGTAGGTTTTATTCATCTAGAGGAATGAGTATAAAGAGGTCACACCTTATAATCACACTAGCATTTCTAGTGTGTGCAGGCCATATATCTCCTTTTAATTTAATCTCTGAAAATGTACAGGGATTTCTGCAATTGAGTTGTACAAATCGATAAAATTTATAATCAAGGCTGTCTAATCCCTAAACCTAATATAAAACTTCACAAGTATTGATTATATGTGCAGGATCTGCAAGCTGTTAATCATGCATGAAAGCATAGAATAAATGATGACTTCAGAAAAGGAAATGGACAAATAATCATCAAAACTGCAATTCTTATCTGTATTTCCATTCCGCCTCCAAAGCAAGTGTGTTGCTATGCACTTGTATTTTACAAAATCAAATGACGTATTAAAGTGTATCAGTAGCTATGGTTACTTTTGAAACTTGTATACTGTAACTCATTTCTCTTATAATTTAGGAGTTTTTGCTTCTTTTTCCATTTATGTGATCAATAACAAATTAGTCTCTTTAATAAGTTTCTAGAAGGAATGAAAGAAGGACCTAAGTTGATATATTAGAATCATAATCTTATTAAAGAAAGAACAAAATATATAGTAAATACTTGGGATATCATCATATGTGAATCCTATGGTTTATTATTTTGGAGGAATATTCAGTGCCATTAGATAGCCTCACAGAAATAGGGTGGTGTTAGTATTTCATTAGCTAATACAAAGGGACTTCCTATGCCTTAATGGAAACAAAAGATAAGTCTTGCTGCCACTGTCATGGCACAGTGGGTGAAGCCACTGCCTGCAGACACTGGCATCTCATATCAGAGCGCCAGTTCAAGTCCTGGCTGCTGCACTTCCAATCCAGCTCCCTGCTAATGTGCTAAGGAAAGCAGTGGAAAATGGCCCTGCCAAGGGCCACTTGGATGTTCATAACATCATTCACAAGCCATGCAAAATCAACAACTTCAAAATTAACCTGTTTGTGGTTGTCTTGGCAGGGCCAGCCCAAGTGATTTTGCAAGCCTTTCGGGCCCACAGGCCAGACATTCCCCACCCCTAAAACATAAGGCTTAATGAGACATAGTCTGAAAACCATGATAACCACAGGTTTGCCTCTTGACCAAGGTGAGGCTAACATCAAAGGATTTGCTTAGGTGTGAGGAATTACAAAGTAACATGGCAATCAATGTGAATAGAAGGAAGTATGAAGAATTACAATCATCATTGCAACTACCACAAGGGAGAACTGGGAACTTTTTTTCCCTTAGCTCCTGAGCTTAAATATGTTTAAGTTATGCATTTTATTATTCAGAAAAATGAAAGGTCCCAAGCATATACTATGCGGTAACCACTGTGCTGGGTACACTATACATTTATCTCACTCAGAAGAAGAGTCTAAGAAGTAGGTTATTTTTCTTTTAAGGAGTAAAGAAGGCATAGAAAACTCTGGGTAGGGGCCGGCACTGTGGTGTAGTGGGTAAAGCCACCATCTGCAGTGCCATTATCCCATGTGTGCACTGGTTCGAGGCCTAGCTACTCCACTTTCGATCCAGCTCCCTGCTATGGCCTAGAAAAACAGTACAAGATGGCACAAGTCCTTGGGCCCCTGCACCCACGTGAAGACCCAGAAGTAGCTCCTGGCTCCTGGCTTCAGATCGGCCCAGCTTTGGCGGCTGCAGCTGTTTGGGGAGGGAATCAACAGATGGAAGACTTTCTCTCTCTCTCTCTCTCTCTCTCTCTCTCTCTCTCTCTCTCTCTGCCACTGGCTTTCTGTAACTGCTTTTCAAATAAATCTTTAAAAAAAAGACAGAAAGAAGACCCTGTTTAGAATTTTGCTATTGCTAAATACCGCTTCTGTAAAGTCATCTTGATTTTTGCACTGCATATTATGAAGCAATGTTTTCCGTATTACATTTTTAAGGGTTATAATCACTCTGTCTTTTTGTGTCTGTGATTCATGCTGTTGTTAAAAGGTTTCGTGAAATGTAAAACTTATCACTTATGAAATAGATATTATTTTATTTTACCCTATAAGGCTTCTTTGTTCTATTTGCTCCATGTATAGACAGTTACCTATAGGAAAAGTAAAAACTCAAATGATGCGTAAGTATGATATGCAGTATCAGATATGAATAAGTTTTGGTTCATTGATTGTGCATATTTATTCCAACACTGTCTAATGTGGTAATATGAAAGTATTAAGTAAAAAAAGCAGTAAAAGTTTCCCAAATTTCAACTACCCACATTGTGAGAATTAGGTCTCATTGCAAGATATTCAATGGGAATTCTATTGGAAAATGAATTATTTTTGTCTTTTTTTCCAGGTTTTGTGGTAGTACTGCTCTTTAGAAATCAAATTACTTCTTTGGTATGATTGTAGAGAGGATTTAATGTTAATTTTATTAGAATTGTCTGAAAAGCTTAAGAAAGACTCTGGAGAGCAGTAGCGATGACTTGTTTTGGTTTAATATGATGAAGTTCTTAGTATGGTGCTGATGGCACTGGGTAAATATTACTGTGACCCTGCAGGAGAGCTGAATGAGCCTTGCACCCTCTGTCACTCCGGATCCCTGGAGCTCAAGCATGTCACTTCAGCAACAACACAGCCAGAAAGCCAAAAGAACTGACAGTTGGCTTGTGATTATTCCTGGACCTGAGGCTCCCTCATGTTACAGTACTAATCAAGTCATCTCTCTAACTTATCATTAACTCAATTTGACCCATAGGAGCAGAGATGAAATCTTTTTGGCAAGACTAATGATGCCCTAACATTGAAAAGATGTGAAATGTAAAAACTTGATTATCCTCAATCCTTACAGAGGGAAAGAATCAAAATACAAAGAACAGAGTAAAGGCAATAATCTTCCAAAAGCTCTTAAATTTTCTTCCCCCGAGGTGTGGCACTGTTTTCTTCTCTTTTACTTATTTATTTTTAATTCACTTGTGTTCAGAAATTCCATCTTAATACTTTCGTGTTTCACATGAACAATATTTTTTCTGGCAGTCAGAAAAGGCGCTTTCCTTGTATTTGCTTCAATAAATGGAATGGAAATTGTGTTTTGCAGTCAGCTTCTAACATTTCTGATGAAAAGACAGCCAGGAGCACGAAGCTCCTGTCATGCTTCAGTGTTCTGAGTTTGTGTACATCTTTGACAAGATCTTCCCTTTTTCCTTGGCATGAGCTTTGGGACATCCTTTATTTTTCTCTGACTGACAGCTGGATAATAAGTTTTATCATTAAAAACTGGTTCTAGGAAAATACGATCCCTGCCTTGCATCCTCTTGTAGCTGCTGAAGCTTTTGTTTTCACAACTCTTTGAGAGTAACTAGAGATGATCACTACAAAAGGACACGGTTATCGACCTGCCATGTCACATGGCGTTTAGCAAGTGCTTCAAAAATTTAATTCCCTTTTAACTCTTACCTAGAACCACTTATTAATTCATCTTTCTTTTGAATGGTGACTCAACATCAACAGACTCTGTCCATGTTCCCTTTACTTTTATTAACCTTTAGAGAATTAGTAAGTAGTTCTGAATTCTGTGCTTTGAAGTTAGGTTAAATATTTGACACATAAATTATTACAGGTATACATTCAGTGCTATTTAGAATTTAAATGAGGGCAATGATTATACTTCCTTATTTACCTGCTAATTTACTAATTTACTGGCCATAGATTTGACCTGTAAATTTTCTGCCATTTGTTTTTATTTCATTTTGATTTCACATGGTCTTTCTCATTGTAACAGTGAAGATATAGGTAGACAATAACAGACCAAAAAAAGGCAGTTAATCAGTTAATACTGATATTCTCATTGTATAAATACATACACACTCACGTTACAGTTTTTAAAAAGTGGCTATCATGAAAAAACTATGCATGGATGTCAAAACTTTTGTAACAAAAATAGACTTATCTCTCAATTCCATACTTCCATGAATATTCAAAAATACTTTTGTATATATTTAATTGATTAGGTAATAATTTCCTAGGATTTACTGAAAATGTAAGAATGAAGGTTAGCTTAATGCTGGTTTGTTTGTGCATCTACCCACAGAGAACACAGTAGGAAGTTGAGATTTATCAACTGAAGTGTAGAATGGGGAGAGAACTGGATTTTTATTTACTGTTTGAATTGTTTAACATCATTCTTACTGCTCTTCTGTCACCTCGCCCTTTTCTCCAAGTATAGTATACTAAAATGCATGTGACCTTATGGTTTCCTAATTCCCTTACTCAGTCCTTATTTCATGGATAATACCTAGTCTGAACCCCTGGTTGCTGATTGATGATTTAGGGGGAGGGTTTGGATGAGTGATATCCACTAAACACAGATTTCAAAAAGAAGCAGAATGATTCTAGAAGTTTGATTTCATGGTGTTTCTTCTATCACCCTAACTTCTGGCTATTCCTGACTTACTAATTTTCAAACTGAAGTTACCATTTGTCGCTCCCCCTCTTCGTGGAGGAACGACACAGGACCCTGCGCTGTTCTTTCGTCTGCTCGGCCCTCCCCGGGTTTGCTGCTGGTTCTTCCCGGGTTGGCTATTATCCCTTCCACCTCCGTGGAAGGGCAGTTCCCCCTGGCCGCATTCCCCACTTCCGCAGGGGAGCGGCACACCGCCGGCCGGCTCTTCTCGGGGGCTGCACAGGCGTTCCCCTTAGATGTTCCCCATAGATGTTCCTGGTGCATGCCGTCTCTCTCCTCCTTTATAGTCCTCCTCCGCCAATCCTAACTCGGCTGCCCACACGCCGAGTACGCTGCTCTCCTCCAATCAGTAGCAAGTCCTACAGTTTATTGGTTGAACTGGAGGCAGCTGTGCGGAAGCTGTTTACTTCTCTCCCAGCGCCATATTGTGGGAGAGCAGATGCATAGAATAAGTCTTAATTCCAGTAACTCAGTCTAGTCCGGTTTGCTCCCCACAACCATTGTCTATTTTCTAGCTCAGAATTATCATACAAAATGAAGATGTCATGTTAATGGATTCTACCAAATAGTATTTTAACTCTCCTGAATTATTACTACTTTTCTTTAAGCAACTTACTAGTTCCTTTCATCTGTGTGTGCGTGTATGTGTGCACACATGCACGTGCTAGACCTAAAAAAAAATAAAGGAGTAAATTTTTATTTTTTTTTCTCTCATTGCTGTATGAGAGTTGTTCATTCATATACTCCACATATTTTCATGGGAAATCTTATTCTGTCCTTTGAATACCTTTATAACCAAGTGTACACTAATCTGAACATGGCCCCTAAATAGTATCTGGCAGCTGCCCAGCAGGAAGCAAAATCACAGTTTATCTCAGAATTTTTTAGAAAATATCTTTTTTTTTTAATTTACTTATTCTAGAGACAGACAATGAGCCAGGAAAAAAGAGAGAGCGAGTGAGCTCTCATCTGCTAGATCACATCCCCATAGCCCATCAAGGCTCCAGAGCAAAAGCCAAAAGCAAGGAACTCAGTCTGAGTTATTTACATGGATGACAGCAACACAACTACATGAGCTATCAGGGTCTGCATTTGGAGGAGACTGGAATCAGAATTTGGAATTTGCATTTGAACCTGAATATCTTAACCAGCATCTTTAGTGCTAGGCCAGTTGTCCACCATTACCTGGGAATTTTTAAGGTGTCTTAGCAATAAGTGCCTGCTCAGCTGGCAGGCGGTGGCATCAAAAATGGTTGTGTTCAACACTGTTTTCAGTATAACGAGACTGAATTGAAGTATCATCAATTCATTGTTATATCTGGGTGGTAAAATGTTAGCATAGAGCTCAACAAATAAAGCTTTTTAAAAAGATAATTAAAAAATTGTCTTCTAGCCTATCTGTGTTCATAAGGTGAAACATAAAACAAAAGTGGTAAAATAGGAGAGTACAATAATATAAAGAACCATAAAATTGGCAAATAATATTTATTAACTAAGCATTAGATTCCACCAAAGATTTATTTTCATATAGATAGATACATACATAGATAGATTTTTTTTTTGTAGTTTCAAGGTTGAAAATTGAATGGCCACCATAGTTTATTTCCAGTTGCACATTAAATGCATGAAACTGGAATCTTAATTTGGGTTTGTCATCTGTTTAACTTGCTGATTATTTTTACAAATAAGAGTTTTTAATCTCAAAAATAAAAAATCTATAATTATACCTAAGTTGGACACTTTTGTATAATTTATTTTTCTTCTTTTTCCTCAATGATTTGTGCTTAACAGGAGTGTTGCATACCTTTAGTGAATAAAAGGAGGCACCAGCAAATTCTTGACTTTTTCTTTTTGTCAAATCAGTGTATTAACGTTTTGCTCTATGTTAGTTTTTTACTGTGTAGACTTTGTGATGGTCGTGACATTCATGAAGAAATTATGTTGATTAAATTAGACAATTAATGTTAGTCTCGCATGAGGAAGAATACACTTGGGAAGTAGTGATGGATGGATACCAGTCTTTGGAGCGTTTAGTTCTGCCAACATTTTACAGTTGAATGGAAATTGCCTTCCCAGTTTGGTTTGGATGACAGTGAATGGATTGTCAGACCTGAATGTTTTCTAGAAAAAAACAGAGATCAAGAAGAAAAGAAGACATTGTGAACATCCACATGCGTTCTTGTAATTTTTCTCAGATTTTTTTTTGCTTTGATGAACAGCATCATTACTGAAGTAATTAATGTTAATTCATATCTGCACCATTTTTTGTAAATGGTAGTTCAGTGTTACAGCTAGACTAATTAGTATACAGCATAGCTTGGTGACATGACAAATCATAGAGCAGAGTATGTTGACTGTTATCCATTATGATATATTAGCTAATTCACCTGCTCAATAATGACAAAAGAAAAGGGGTATGGGGAATTGGGCAGTAACAACTGTGAAGGCATTGTGGCCACAATTCCAGGCTTTAATTTTTCTGCCAGATTCATCAATGCTATGGATCATTGACATTTTTCATTTCATTTCTTTCTCTATTTGTAAAGCATAGTCTTTGATACTTTTCAAAGAGATTATAAGCAATTATAAAAGGAAAAGAAAAAGATGACTTCACGTTTTTCAGGATTTACTTATTCTATATTATGCTCTGTGTTTCTAAGATGGTTCATGGTTAAGTTAACAGCTGTCTGAAACCCTGTCTTATTTTTCAGAACCCATGCGAACCCCAAAGACGTTAAAAATCGCTGAAATACAAGCAAGACGCATTGCTGTGGACTGGGAGTCCCTGGGTTACAACATTACTCGCTGCCACACTTTTAATGTCACGATCTGCTACCATTACTTTCGTGGCCACAACGAGAGCAAGGCTGATTGTTTGGACATGGACCCAAAAGCCCCTCAGCATGTTGTGAACCATCTGCCGCCTTACACCAACGTCAGCCTCAAGATGATCCTAACCAATCCAGAAGGAAGGAAGGAGAGTGAGGAGACAGTTATTCAGACTGATGAAGATGGTATGCCCAGAAACCCTTACTTCTTTTGTTAGCAAGAGTAATATAATGCCTTAAAATTTTCCATAGCTTACCAAGCAGCAAACTGGACCCTGATTCTTGGCCAGTTTTCCTAATGATGTTTACTTTGCAAAGAGTGTACCTTTAGCAAAACTTAAAGAGAAACATCCTAAATGAAATGTACCTCTAGTGGCTTCTCTTTGAGACAGTGATATAAAAGTGGCAATTACACTAAAAGCTTAACTAAATTCTTTAGAGTAAAGCATTCAAAAATAATTTTCAATATTTCCCCATGTTACTTATTTCAATTTACCAATTAGTTAAATACACTTGAATATTAATTTTAGATTTTTATATCATATAGGTACCAATACTAGCTGCTTTTATTTTCCTAACATTTGAAGACAATGCTGTTTATCCTTTGTATTCACTCTGAAATGACTTTATGTGAGTCTAAATGTAAAAGATGCTAATAGTTCATATGTTTAATTCTGATCCTTGTATGATTTTAACAAGCTACCATCTTTGATAGATCAAATTATTATCCAAGTAACTGAATTATTTTGTTTTCCTGAATACAGGCCTGTGAGGGAGAAAGTGTGCTGTGTAGCGACCTGAGGCAAAGCTAAGATGGGAGTTGGGAATCATCAGCTTTGCATCTGGATTTTTTTTAAGATTTATTTATTTTAGAGTTACAGAGAGGCAGAGGCGGGAGTGGGGTAGGGGAGTGGGGCCTTTCATCCACTGGTTCACTCCCCAGATGGTCTCAATGGCTGGAGTTCGGCCTATCCAAATCCAGGAGTTAGGAGCTTCTTCTGGGCCTCCCACATGAGTGCAGGGACCCAAGAACTTAGGCCATCTTCCACTGCTTTCCCAGGCCATAGCAGAGAGCTTGATCCAAGCAGCACCTGTGTGGGATGCAAGACTGCAGGCCGTGGCTTTACCCACTACGCCACAGCACCAGCCCCTGCATCCGGCTTTTGTACCACCATAACCTTAGCAAATTCCCTCACCACTCTAACTCTCCATTTCTCATCTCTAAATGAGGGATTGATATTAGGTGATCTCTAAGGTTACATTCCCTTCTAAAATTCTTGGGTAACTACACAGTTGGACTGCAGGACTGTTTTATAACTAGATGTTTCCACCTTCCCTCAGTTCTGAATTTTTGTCTCAGATGTATCTTTTGGTGCCTACCAACTACGAGACTGCCGAGTAGTATGTTAATGCTCTGTGCTTTCTAGAGATCTTCCTTATCACTGCATACCTTCCTACTCTGTTGCATTGTTGTAATAAAGAGAAGTGAGAGCTCAGGTATCCTCGTGTCAGTCCAGCGTTGAAGAAGCCAAATTTTATAATCCTACAATTAAATGTAGTCCCTAAAGCTCCAGAGAATAAACCTCAGATTTAGGTTTATTTAGGATCAGTCTACTTTGTTCATGTTTGAGGTAATCAAATGTGATTTCCTCAGCTATCATCATTGTACTTGGATCTAATTGAAAGGACAACAATATTTAAACAACTCTGCCATGTACACACACACACACAAACGCACGCATATACAAACTCAATATTTTTAATGCTAGGAGGTTAGCAGTAGTTGTTACATAGGCAGATGATAGAAATGAGAGCCTATCTATGCATGGATTGAAAAACTCAAAAATTTATATCTCATTTTTATAAAGTGGGATAAATGTTACAATGTCTGTGTCATATTACACATTATGCAACCTATGTTTTGATTAGTAACTATACACAATATTTTATTATTTGCATCTAAGATTTTAAAGGCCATGATTTCTTAACTGGTAACGTTAGACTCATTTCGTTGAGCTTGCACTTTTTTTAATCAGTCACCATCCAAGAATACAAATCAAATTTGATGCTATTATTTTTTGATAGTTTGTGAGATTGCCTTTCTTTCTCACAAACAAAAGAATGCGGTCAGGCTTATATAATCTAGCATTAAATTTTTAAATGCATTTTTGTGTCTGTATGATTAGATTAATGATGAGGGAATGAATGGCTGTGGAATTTTAAACTATGTCCTAAGTTAAACAAAATTCATGACTTAGAATTTATTTGGTCCACAAATCATCATATAAAAGTAAATTGATATTAAACATCTGTTCTAATTTTAGCATTATATTCAGTCTCAGTTTTAGTTGAGCCTGTTTTAGAGACTTTCTTACTGATGTTAAGTTATAGTTATTTAACAGTGTAGTCACAAACTAATCCAGTCTGCTATGAGTATCCTTTAGTTTTTATTTTATAAATATCATAGAAGGATTGATATACAAACTTTTGTGAAGTATTTGCAGGTAACTCTGTTTTCAGATCTGTCCATGTAAGCTTCTATTTCCACACAGAGTACTTGATGTATCTTAGTGCTCCTGAGGGGGGAAAGAATATCTAAATCATAATCTATTGTTGAAAAGATCGATGGAATATGATGATCTGATTAAGTCAGTCTTACTAAATTATTGCCACCCTATATACATAGAAAAAGAATGAATTATCAACCATCTAATAAAAGGACATAATTTTATGAAAAGAATTCTTGGGACATCCATAAATCATGAGAGCAAAGCTGGAATGATTTCCCTCCAGAACCCTAAGGTAGAATTTATATTTAATTTATTGCAGACATTTTTTAATGCATGGGCAGAATTTTTATATGAGGTTTTGTTTTCATTTTTTATTCCAGCATTCATGAAAATCAATATTATGGAGTTAGCTCAGCAGAAAAACCTGGTTTAAGGACACTTTTGGAGAATACAAAGCTATTTTTAAAAGTACACCTATTATATTTTAAAGGCTATGATGCTTATTAAAAATATAATCCTGCCCCACCCACATATCATTTTTCCTCTTTTAGATTTTGAGACTTGGATAGTAAAGTACTTTCTGTACTCACAAAAAATTAGCTGAAACAGCTCTCATATAAATCACAAGCAGGGGAAAAAGTCAGCATTCTGTCTCCATTAAAAGTTGTTGATGTGGAAATGTGATGTGACATTTCTTGTGACCTGCAGCCCGCCATGAAAACAGCTTCAGTAGCTTCATGTTGTATTTACACAAATCATAAGTACATAGAGATGCTATTTATGTAGATACCATCTTCCTTCTAATGCAGAACATTATGGAATATACTTGGTCTGTGCCTCATCATGCTCAGGCCTGTTCATGTGTGTGTGTTTTGTAGTTCACCTATTTGTAGTTTTTCTCAGCCCCTATACTAGCCCAACTACAAGGTCGTACTATGACATTCTCTTGTACACGCTTTTCCCTACACACCTTCCTTCTTATAAATGTGACTGTAGCTATTTGAAGTAAATTTTTTTGAAAAAAATGAACATGTGTACAAAGAGCCTAGAAATACAAAAATTCCAGGGAAGTTACTTTCCAGTTCTACCCAATTTTCAGTGCAGAATTTTGCAAACATTTCATACCATCCCTATTTTTGAAAAGTTGACATTTGATAGTATTTGTTGACCAAACTGTGGTGAATGATCATATGCAGTTTTTAAAATTCTAATGCCGGGAACTGAACATTTACTCACTGAATAGTCTCTCCCTACCATACCAGCCCCCCGTACCCCTTTCTGTGGGAAGTACGGACAGATATAATAGTATGCTTTCCTTAATTACAGTCAACGTAAGTCATCTCAGTGGAATAGAAGTAACAGGTACTCCCTTGGAAAACAAATCAACGCCCATAGCAACCTCAGGGACTGCCATGGATTGTGCAATCAGGCTGCCACTGCCATTTGATTTGATAGGCTGCCTGTGCTTGTAGATGGATTGCAGGTGGGAGAGGGGCCTGGATGCCTTTGGTTAACCTTTCCCTAAGCCTCCAGCTGACGGATGCATGAACACGGCTTCTGAAGTTTAGTGCTGGCCTCTTTTCTGTTTACCATGGGTTTCTTTCCTTTATACATTTATAATTAATGTGCCAAATCATGTTGCCTGTCTCAGAGGTCATAATATCATTTATAGTCTCCTTGTAGATTGAAATAAATCTTACTCTTGACATATCATTCAGAATTTCTTGATGCTGCTAGCCACAATGCAATGCATTCCTTTGATCCAGTGATTTTTAATTTATTTCAATCCTCACAAAATTGCTCTATACTTTGAAATGACATTTCTAGATAATGTCATGTGTGAAGTTCACTGAAACATGAGATTAAGGGAAAATATTAATTAAAAACCATACTTGCCTAATGTTAGGTTGAAATTTTCAAAAGGAAATACATTTTTAAGCCAAGTATGATAAATAGTATATATTTTAAAAACATCAGAAGTTGAAGCTAGATTTTTGTAACGCAATAGCAGTTAGATATTTAAATAAAATATATAGAAGGAAAATATAGGGTAGCAGGAATATCATATTTTGCCAACAGAAGGTAAGCCATCATTAAACGCTGCTACGGATTATCACAGTTAAATGATATCAAGTAAGGACTGGAGTAAAGGCACCTCAAAAATGATCGTATCTGGGGTCACTTCAAAGTAGTTTGTAGATTGTTGAGCTATAAACAACACTGATATTTGTAAGTGTTTGAGTCATAGCTTTAAAGATTGAATTTTATTTAAAATAATGAAGCAGTGATACTTAAACTTTTCAACTTTAGCAAGTTTTTAAAAAAGTAATAATGCTGTTTTTAAAATTATACAAAATCTAGTATATATAGCAATAATAGATTAACTGTTAATGAACATTTCAATTCTGTGCCATGTGATTTGGCTTTGTGAGTCCAAGGAGTATTAATTATTATAGTAAATCATTGTTTTAAGGACTTGTTTGTACAGACTCTTTAGAGGATTATCCCAATTTTCAAAAATCTCTTAGTGAAATACAGCTCTTGTTCTTGAAACAAATTACAAATAAGAACTTCATATTATTATAGATAAAACAACAGAGAAAACTAGACTATATAATGTATGCAACTCTCTGAGGTGATGAATATTCTTTTGAGTTAAAATAATTTTACATTTTTGCATTTATTTGTTTTAGAACCTTATAGACTTACTTTAAGTTCCCAAATATTAAACTTAGATAACTTATTTTCTTCGTACAAACACATTTTTGTTACTTCATGTTGATTTTTAATTTTGTCTACCTCACTTACAAGCTAGATATTTTATGTTTTTAATGTAAGGATGCTTATAAACAAAATTTCATGTATTTGTAGTGCCAGGTCCTGTACCTGTCAAATCTCTTCAAGGAACATCCTTTGAAAATAAGATCTTCTTGAACTGGAAAGAACCTTTGGAACCGAATGGAATCATCACTCAGTATGAGGTAATGGGAGAAAAGAATGTTAATTGAATTGAAGGACTAAGAGGAGCAAAATAAATAAATAAAGTAATCAACTGAAGGGAAATAATGGAAAATAAGTTCATGAGGAATATGGGATTAAAATCAGTGTGAATTCTTTGCTTTCATTTTTCTATGATTCTAAAATTGAATATCAAATATTGATAACATGTAGAATTTAAAGTAGATACAAAGGGATTGTCCTTGTCAGACAGTTTTACTGATGGTTGTAATGAATAATCAAACATGAAATCCCTTGCTTTCCTTTTTTATAAAATTAGGAAACTCATATCGTGCTGTGATTTAAAAGTAAGAAATTAATACCCAAGAAATAAGATAGATTATAAGTCTGAGTATTTTAGAGATTCATGTCAGCTTTTAATATGAATCATATTTTTAAATATAAGAAATTTCTTTCTTAGACATAAGAAAGAAAAAAGAGAAATGAAAGATAATTCAAATGGCAAAAAATGCCCAGTTCCATTTCTGCATAGTCAGCGTTGACTACAGCGTAAAAGTTTAAATTCTGGTGGCTACAGAATGAATCATGGAAGTGAGAACCATGAGTGAATCTTTGATTTGGTAATTATGTCATGGTGCTTGAATACTATTTATATGAAATTTGTTATGTAATGTGGACAGCTTATAAACTTATGGTGAATACTTTCTGTCTCATGAACATTACAGTATATAACCATATGGTTTTATATATATGCATAGGTACATATATTAGTTTCTTTGAATAAAATGTATTTTGTGTATTTAGACATAATCCTAGTGTATCATAAATACATAATTCTAGATACACATAGATAGTTTCACATAGATAGTTGGTAGATAGGCAAAGCCAGAATAACAGAAATAACCATATCAAAGAGAGAAGGAAAGTCAGTGGGAAAAAAAATTATGATCAACTGCACAAGAATGCCCTTGCACATCACCTTATTTGACAGGACTAGAGCTGTACTAACAGTTTATTGTGACTTATATCGGATGCATAATGGAAAATATATTTCTTCAAACAGGTCAGCTATAGCAGCATCAGATCATTTGATCCTGCAGTTCTAGTAGCAGGACCTCCCCAGACTGTTTCAAATTTATGGAACAGCACCCACCATGTCTTCATGCATCTCCATCCTGGAACCACTTATCAGTTTTTCATAAGAGCCAGCACTGTCAAAGGCTTTGGGCCAGCCACAGCCATCAATGTGACCACCAATATCTCAGGTATGAAATGAATAAAGCGCAAATAAGATGGCTCATGCTCTAGGTTTGTAATAGCCCCATTCTGGAGAATCATGTATACAATGACTATACCTTGCTTATTGATCTTTAATACAGTTAAGTGTGATTGAAGGCACCTTAATGAATTAATGAAATACAAATTATTATTGGTTATTTGTCCAAAGCCAAGCAACTCAAATAGTCACTTTTAATTTACAGTGGTCTTCTGAAAATTATTTCCATCTTTAATAAAAATCTTTCCATGTTCATTATAACTGGTAATACACCATATTATATTTTTAAGGAGTTAGTAATTATTTTAGTATCAGCTTTACATTAAATGGATTTTACCACAGGAATGGGAGAAGATACTTGGACTCTGCTCCATTTTCCTTGATGTTCTGATAAAATTATATGTAAATGTGAGCTTTCCTGTCTCTTAGAAATCTCATATAAATGAATCTAAATTTCAGAATGGGAACATACAGGATAATTTTAGGTTGATAAACAAATATAATTAAATTTCACATTCTATTATGTTCAGAATTTTATAGTTTGTTTGACAAGATTGTTTACAGATGTTATTTCAGCCTCAGTCAAATCACAAGTGAAACCTGATTAAATTCTTCCTAGAAATTGGCATTATGATGTGCCATAAATCTGCCAGTTTATATAACATCTTATCTTCTTTTTTTCTTTTTTTTTAAACTTTTATTTAGTAAATATAAACTTCCAAAGTACAGTTTATGGATTACAATGGCTTCTTCCCCCCCATAACTTCCCTCCCACCTGCACCCCTCCCCTCTCCCGCTCCCTCTCCCATTCCATTCACATCAAGATTCATTTTCAATTCTCTTTATATACAGAAGATCAGTTTACTATATATTAAGTAAGGACCTCATCAGTTGCACCCACACAGAACACAAAGTGTAAAATACTGTTTCAGTACTAATTATAGCATTAATTCACATTGAACAACACATTAAGGACAGAGATCCTACATGAGGAGTAAGTA
Organism: Oryctolagus cuniculus; assembly: GCF_964237555.1. Taxonomy (NCBI): domain Eukaryota; kingdom Metazoa; phylum Chordata; class Mammalia; order Lagomorpha; family Leporidae; genus Oryctolagus; species Oryctolagus cuniculus. The sequence goes on from NC_091436.1 coordinate 41,323,137, forward strand.
CACAGTGACACCTATTGTTGACTTAACAATTTGACACTCTTGTTTATGGCGTCAGCAATCTCCCTAGGCTCTAGTCATGAGTTGCCAAGGAAGCCTTTTGAGTTCCGCGCATCGCATTGATCCAAAGCCAGGAGCCAGGTGATTCTCCTGGTCTCCCATGCGGGTGCAGGGCCCAAGGACTTCGGCCATCCTCCACTGCATTCCCGGGCCATAGCAGAGAGCTGGCCTGGAAGAGGGGAAACCGGGACAGAATCCAGTGCCCCAACTGGTGTGCCAGAGCCACAGGGGAGGATTAGCCTATTGAGCCTCGGCACCGGCCTTCGATCTATGTCTTTTAACTGGAGAGTTGAGGCCATTAATGTTCAATATGACTATTGATAAGTAGTAACTTTGCCCTGCCATTTCCCAAAGATATTTTCTAATATATACTTTGAACTTCCTGTGATCTTGCTGTGAGATTTCCTTCCTTTACCTTCTTTCATATTGATGACCATGTTTCTGTATTTCTGTGTGTAACACATCTTTAAGCATCTTTTGCAGGGCTGGAAGAGTGGCGACAAATTCTTTCAATTTCTGTTTACTATGAAAGGTCTTTATTTCACCTTCATTCACAAATGAGAGCTTTGCAGGATATAATATTCTGGGCTGGCAGTTTTTCTCTCTTAGTACCTGGGCTATGTCTCGCCATTCCCTCTTAGCCTATAGGGTTTCTGATGAGAAGTCTGCTGTGAGTCTAATTGGAGATCCTCTGAGAGTAATCTGGCGTTTCCCTCTTCCACATTTTAGAATCTTTTCTTTATGTTTCACTGTGGTGAGTTTGATTACAACGTGTCCTGGTGAGGATCTCTTTTGGTCATGTTTACTAGGGGTTTTATGAGCTTCCTGTACTAAGATGTCTCTGTCCTTCTCCAAACCTGGGAAGTTCTCTGCTAATATCTCACTAAAAAGGCCTTCTAATCCTTTCTCTCTCTCTCCATGCCTTCAGGAACTCCTAGAACCCGAATGTTGGTTTTTTTAGTAGTATTCTGTAGATTCCCAACAATATTTTTTTGATTTCTAATTTCCTCTTCTTTTCTTGGGTTTGACTGTATACTTTCCTGTGGTCTGTCTTTTAAGTCCGATATTCTCTCTTCTGCTTTATTGACTCTGTTTTTAAGGCTCTCTAATGTGTTTGTCATTTGATCTATTGAGTTCTTCATTTCATTTTGATTTCTCTTTACTATCACACTTTCCTGTTCTACTATTTTCTGTGTTTCATTTTGATTCCTCCTTAAGATTTCATTTTCATGAGAGAGATTTTCTATCCTGTCCAGTAAGGATTTCCATAGCTCAAGCATTTGTTTTTGAAAACTTCTAAATGTTCTTGTCATAGATTTTTTGAAATCCATATCTTGCATTTCTTCCATCTCATCATCTTCATAATCTTGGCTTGGGGTGTCTTGTTCATTTGGGGGGCGTCATAATGTCTTCCTTGTTCTTGTTTCCTCGGTTTCTGTGTTTCTTGCTTGGCATTGTGGACATATTCTTTGGATTCTTCTTCCCTTGCTGTGGTGTTTTTTTCTTGTTATACTATGACTGTTTTAAGTGGACTGTCTGCTTTTGATGGAGCCTTAGAGACTTTAGATGGGTGTGGCCAGAGAGCTTTGTTTGGTTCCTCAGGGTTAAGTGTGTGCCAAAGGTGACACTCCCAGGTTAGGCATAGTAAATCTCTCTCTCTCTCTCTCTCTCTCTCTCTTTTTTTTTTTTTTTTTTTTTTTTTTTTTTTTTGATTCGGAAGGGAAGTAATTCTGCACCGCTGAGCAGAATTGAAGGTAGTCAGCTTCCGATCTCTGGCTCCTGTGGGTATAACATTCGCCTGCTCTTTTCCAAGGACCACACAGGGAATCTGTTCTGCCCTCATTGTGGGCTCAGATTCTCCTGCAGTCTCCCACTGGGTTGCCAGGGTTACCAAATTGTAGTGTCTCTGGAGAATACTCACATGAACTCCATGAGTTCTCTCACCCACCATCCCTTTTTTCATAGTCTCAGTTCATTAGCTCCACACATTCACTAGGTCCTAATCACCTGTCATTTCACCCCCAACCCCCGTCCCCAGAGTCAGGTTTTTCTGGTTGGCTGAGGGCAGGCGCAGTCCTGAGGTTGCGCACCTTTTACGTATGTCCAAAATGGCGCCTGCTCTTTGTCTTGCTCGCCTTTGAGAGGTGAACGGAGGGAGAGAAACTCGTGTCTGTACCGGTCCTTTTTTTTTCCTCTCTCCTCTAGTAAGCCTGGTGAACTTTCCCCAGCAGGGCTTCAAGCCTCGTTCCCTCTAGGCTCCTCCTTCCACTTTCCCGCCGGTGTCTCGGGCTACTGAGGTTCGACTCACCTCATGTTCTAGTGCTGGTGCATAGATTCCGCAGCTGGTGTCCCGAGCCATGGGCTCCCATGCCTTCCACGCAGGTCCACTGTGAATCACTAGTTCCGGAAGAGTTTTCTCTGCTGTTTCCTCCCCTACTCTTCCTTGAACCTGCAGTATCTCCACTTTTATTAAACTGTCTCTTCCCGGGCTATCAGTGTGCTCCCTTCCTATTCTACCATCTTGCTGCTGTTTCATCATAATACTCATTAAATTTTTCTACCACTGTCATGATGTATAACATATCCATCAAAAGGAAGGTATATAATGTCCTAATTATTTATCTTTTAATTTTCTTTTTTTACTTGAGAGGCAGAGAGAGAGAGAGAGGGAGAGAGAGGGAGAGCACTTCCCATCTACTGGTTCACTCCCCAAATAGCCACAGTGGCAAGGGAGTGAAATTGGGAGCTGGATGGAGTTAGCAGGAACCCAACTGTTGAGGTTTCTGCTGTCTCCTAGTGTATGCTTGAAGGGAAGTTACAATTGAAAGCCAGAGCCAGCAAGCTCACCAGTAATCCAGTATAGACATAGACATCTTAATAAGCATTTTTTTTTTTGACAGGTAGACTGGACAGTGAGAGAGAAACAGAGAGAAAGGTCTTCCTTTTTCCGTTGGTTCACCCCACAATGGCCACTGTGGCTGGTGCACTGCAGCCAGCGTACTGCGCTGATCCAAAGCCAGGAGCCAGGTGCTTCTCCTCGTCTCCCATGTGGGTGCAGGGACCAAGGACTTGGGCCATCCTCCACTGCACTCCCAGGCCACAGAAGATAGCTGGACTGGAAGAGGAGCAACCGGGACAGAATCTGGCACCCCGACCGGGACTAGAACCCAGGGTGCCAGTGCCACAGGTGGAGGATTAGCCTATTGAGCCATGGCACCAGCCTAATAAGCATCTTAACTATGAGGCCACGTGCTACTTACAGAAGTATGTTGATTATAATGCAAACTTCAGAAATTTATGTCACAAATTAGTTATTCCAATGTGAAGTTTGCAAAATGTTTTATTTACCTTAATATTTGAATTATGTTTTTAAAAATATCATCTATTACATTTGAAAATAATAGTGTATTAAAATTGCCTGTGTTAAGGCTGACAATGTGGTACAGAGGTCTAAGTCACTGCCAAGAAGCTCCACATTCCATACCAGACTTCTGGTTTAAGTTCCAACTGCACTTCTTCCAGTCCAACTCCCTCCCTGCCAGTGCTCCTAGGAAAGCAACAGAAAATAGCTCAAGTACTTGGGCCTCTGCCACCCATGTGGGAGAACCAGCTGGAATTCCAGGCTCCTGGCTTTGGCCTGCACTGGTTCTAGCTGTTGAAGCTATTTGGGCAGTGAACCAGCAGATAGAAGATCTCTGTGTATCACTTCCTCTATCTGTCACTCTCCCTTTCAAATAAATAAATGAATCTTATTTTTAAAAAAAGATTAATAGCAGTTCTGGAGCCCATTGCATCACCCTGGGTTCAAGCCCTGGTTCTGCTCCCAATTCCAGCTTCCTGCTGATATGGAAATTTAAAATCTATTGTATCATAACATATTGGCAACGTTACGATCTGAGACGTGTTTCCTACCCTCTAGAATTCTCAATAGTGCCGTAGCTGAAATCATTCACAAGTATAGCTGTGAATGTTAATATATAAAATTTAATAATTGAACAAATGTATATTCTTGAGAGTCATGAACATACATATATGTAAATTTCTTAAGTCTGAGATACCATATTTGTGTTGAACAATAAAAATTTATAATTAAAGATCAGAACACAGATAGAATTTTCTTTGAATTTTTTAGTTTCATTTGTATCAACCTAAGTATGGTGAGTACTTGATTATACTTGATAAATTCAGTTGAATTCAAATGCATTGGGACCTACTAGTGATCATGGCTAAAGCTGATGAAATTTATACTTAGGGTGATTCTCAGCATGACTTGAAATTTAAGATAATTTATTGTTTTTTCTCCCTTAGTCCCAATAATTATACTTAGCACCATTTTAAAAGCAATTTAAATAAAGCTAAGATCAGGTTATTGAGGGTGAAATGATTGGAGGCATTTTTATATACATACGCATAATACACATACACATAGGCAAGTATCATGCTGAGTATTTGTTGAGTGGGCTTCTTAAATAACTCTATATAACAGTCTGTCTGCTTTTAATATTACAGTTCCATTCTCTGTATCTGGACAGGTCATTAAAATATCTAAATGGTATATCTACATTCAGACTTACTTTTCTGCAATTTATTTCCTATCCATCTTCATATAACATATATTTCCTTTTTTATTGTCAAAAAAATAATATGCCAGTAGGATCAAGTTCAAGCACCCACTCGTGATTTGCATCCATGGTCCTTCCTCGTGTGGCTCTTTCCTCCATTTCTCCACGTGAACCTGAAGGTGTAGGAACCGCAAGTTGCTGGTAGTGGTTAGAACACACTTTTTTCATGTTGTCTTATCTTCAGACACTGTATTTCCTCTCTCTGGAATTTTAGTCCCTGCTTTTCTCTTGCTGATGATGTTTTCACTTTATTAAAAAAAAATTGGTTCAAATAGTGCCTAAGCATTGAATTCTTCCAGCTGTGTTAATCTGCTTTTTGTTACTTTCACTAAAATACTTGAGAGGAGCTGCTTGTGAGCAAGGTTTATTTCAGCTTATGGTTTGGAGGTTACAGTTCGGGATTGCCCAGTTGCACGGCCCAGCATCTGATAAGGCTGGTCACGGTAGGTATGGAGGGCCGTTCACATAGTGATTCATGAAGCAGAGAGGCTAGGCCAAACTTGAATTCAAATAATTAGCACTCTTTAAGAATTACCCTCTGAGAATACACCCCGATGATCGAAACACCTCCCACGAGACCCACCTTTCAGATGCCATAATTAGATCAAGTCTGTACCCTTAATTCATCAACCATTAAATAGTACAGTTTAAATTATAGTATATATGCACTATAGAGTACTACTCAGCTATAAAAATAAATACATACATAAATAAATAAATAAACAAAATCCTGTCTTTTAAAACAAAATGAGTGCAACTGGAAACCATTATGCTTCGTGAAATAAGCCAGTCCCAAAAGACAAATACCATGTTTTCCCTGATCTGTGGTAACTGCCAGAGTACTTAAAATGTATTGCAGTGAAATGGACATTTTGAGTTTCAATGATTATTTACAACCCCTGCCCCTACTGTTGAGGAACAGTGTTTTTTCTTCATACTATTTGTTGAACTCTTTACTTAATAGAGGGTTAACCTTCTGAGTGTTAAGTAAACTGAAAATAGATCTTTCTAAAAATTAAGAGTGGTAATAGGAGAGGGAGGAGAAAGAAGGGTTGGAGCTGGGCACAAGGAAGGGTAAGGTGGGAAGTATCACTGTGTTCCTAAATCTGTATATGTGGATACATGAAGCTTGTATACCTTAAATAAAATTAAATAATAAAAACAAAAAAGATATCACAGTTTAAACATTTGCAAGAGTTTTAGAAACAAGTCATTGTCCCATCTCCCTACATTTAAAAATTGTGATCTCCACGCTAACAGCAGCATCTGGGAACATGGTAGAAATGCACACCATTAAGTCCCTTTCTGGATCTACTGAATGAGAGACTCTAGAGAAGAGGGATATCAGTCTTGATTTTAAGAATACCTACTGGTGCTTCTGATTTTACTAGCCTGACCACCATTGTTTTGGCAAATTTACTGTCTTTTAGTCACCTAACCTTTTTTTTCTTCATTTTTTTTGTGTTTTTTTTTTTAAGATGTTCTCCTTAAAGGTGAATTCCTGCTTTTTAATTCTAAAAACATTAGAGACAGTACTTTGTCTTTATATTTATAGGACTTACAAAACTCGGCACATACTACCATATCTAGTAAAAGTTGAACAAAAGAATGAAATCCTTAAAAAATTTATTACATGTCATCTACTTTGTTACTTGTTGATAATGCACATAGTTCACTGAGTGTATGCTCTTTAAACTTCTTTCTACATGTAAGTAATCAAACATCCTAGGAGCTTACCCTTTTAAGTCGCTTCAGATGAAGAAGCTCTCCCCCTTCCCACCCAAATCAGACATTATCCAATATTGTGGAAATGGATGCTTTTCTTTCTTTTAGGAAAGAAAAGTTCTTGGTGAATAAAAATTAAAGCTCTCATCCCTATTCACAGCCTGAGATCATTAAAGGCACTCATCCGGCAGTCCCATAACTCACTTTGTACCAACCATAGCTTCAGATTTCCATTTTTTGGTGACTCCATTACTGATACTCCCCAGCTTCTACTCTGCACCACGTTCCTCCCTTTCCATCATTGCTCTTTTAAAGGTCTCAGGAAACTAAAAACAAGCACATCTTCAAAAACTGTTTGAGATATATGTCAGAAATGGCTATAATACTGAAATTTCAGCAACAAATCTTAGCTTGACAGTGTCTTACATTTTAGATTCCTGGGGTTAATGTTCAATGGCAGATGGGCTACAAAATAATGTACGTTGTACCTAACTAGATATTTAATTGATTTTTCCTTATGTAAAAATCATTTGTTCATCCTGACCCTTGGTATATTACCATGAATTGATTGAACCTTTCTTCTTGGTCTCATTAATCTCTTTTCAGCTCCAACTTTACCTGACTATGAAGGAGTTGATGCCTCTCTCAATGAAACTGCCACCACAATAACTGTATTGTTGAGACCAGCACAAGCCAAAGGTGCACCCATCAGGTAAGCATGAGGGAAATAGTATGTGAAGGAAAAAGCAGCTGAAAGAAGGACTGTTATCTCATGATTGCTTAGCAGCCAAACACGGGGTTCATTTCTTTGAGACATTCATTTGACAGTTACCATCAAAAAGGTTTAATTTTGTGTGTTTGTCATTTGGAGAAAGCCTACAAGTAGACCTATAGCCTGAATGCATTACACAAAACTTTGAGATATTCAAGAACTGAACCATTCACCTATGTATTATTTGATTTTAGAGGTTTGCTTTTTTTTCCTTAGTCCCTTTTTATTTCACATCCTCTGTTGGTATCTGTGGGTATAAAAGATTTGAAGATATTTGTCATGAATTTGATGAGAAAATAACTCCTGTCCAAAGCAGTAAGTCAGTTATGAATAATTTCACGAGTGATTAAAAAATAGGAGGCTTTAAGGAAATAAAAGCAGAATGGTTATAATGAATGAAGCCTATGTGGCCTTTTAAGTCTTGAATTGGTCTTTATCAGAAATTCCATATAAATATTAAAAGTCAATTTGTCATTTCCTTTATCTTTCCAATTTTAAAATCTCTTATATTACCTAATATTCCTCATCTTTCAGAAAATTCTGACCTATGATATGTGTATAGATTGAATCAAATTATTACGACCATATCAATTCATCACATCTACAATTAGATGAATGTTCAAAACTCAAGCACATTTTTCATTTGAAATTTGTAGATTTTGTGGAAATTTTGATATCAAGCTTCTGCTGAAAGTAAGTTAAAGTGTAGAAATCAGTGCAGGTGTTTAATGATTGAGTCATCTCAAATTGTTGATGTGTTTATCAAAAAAAATTGATCTTTGTGTGTAAAGTGAACACATTTGACCTTATGCAAATGAATTAACCACTTAGGGAGTCCTATATCACTAGAAAGCAAGAAATGTTCTTCTTAATTTAAAAAGAACATATTGATAGAACAACATCAGTCATAAAGCAAGTGGTTGAGACCTCTGAATATAAATTAGAGGTGCACTACACTACAGAAGAAGAGATGGCTGAGTGTACTTGTAATATAAACACTTGTGAGGCACTGGCCACTTGAAAATTCAAAGTATATATAGTGCTATTCATGAATCAGGGATCTGTGAGTGAATCTGATTGCTAATCCAGCGGAGAAGAAGAAAACGCCTGCACTCAACATCTATTTCTATTGACAGGTAATCAGGGTCATTCACATGTGCCTATCTGTGATAAAATTTGCTCTGTAGGTGTTCAGTTCTGCTCCTCCTGTTTAAATGAGCTACCAGGCCCGTACATTTATCTTTTAAGAGAGAGATTTGAATGAATTCAGCTTTACTTTACCTAAGTTGCAAACACTATGTGTTTTATTGTTATTGTATATCTCTGTAGCATAAATTATAGTAAACCCTTCTTCATTTAATCAACTTTTCCCACAAATTTTGACTGTCTATAAAGAGAAGGACACTGTTCTAGGCATTACAACCAGAGATGAAAATGACCACAAGCATAGAGCTGAGAGCCCATGTCCAAATTGTACTAAGACCATCAGAGGTGCACACATCCTTGAAAATAATGTCATAGCTGATTTCAGAAACTTTGTTGACATAGTGAACATGCCATCAATGACACTTTAAAAAAAAAAAAGAAAAACAATAAAAACTCTGGCCTGCACTGCGGCACAATAGGCTAATCCTCCGCCTGCAGCAACGGCACCCCGCGTTCTAGTCCCAGTCGGGGCGCCAGATTCTGTCCCGGTTGCTCCTCTTCCAGTCCAGCTCTCTTCTGTGGCCTGGGAGTGCAGTGGAGGATGGCCCAAGTCCTTGGGCCCTGCACCTGCATGGGAGACGAGGAGAAGCACCTGGCTCCTGGCTTCGGATCAGCGCGGTGCACCAGCTGCAGTGTACGGGCCGCAGCGGCCATTGGGGTGAACCAACAGCAAAGGAAGACCTTTCTTTCTGTCTCTCTCTCTCACTGTCCACTCTGAGTGTCCAAAAAAATTAAATTAAATTAAATTAAAATAAAATAAAAAATAAAAACCCTTTCTTCTATTTTTGTCACCTTTATGTACCATGTAATTTCTACTTATTAAGAATTCATGTAGTCTGTGCAGAAGCAATCCATCATAGCACTATATTCTCTTTTTTGACACAAAAACCTACCTATTTGTATTCTTTGGCAATGCATTTGACCTTAGAATTGAGCCCAGTAGCTAAAGATTCCAAATTACACACTAGAGGAAATTAGTGCTCAAAATCTCAAATTTAAATCCTGGAATACTATAAGAGAAATGATTTATTGATAATATTTTTAAAAAGTTTTTATTGATTTGTTTTATTTATTTATACTTATCGATTTATTGATTTTATTTGGTTATTTATTGATTTATTATGAGAAATAATTTATTTATAGTATTTAAAAAACAATTTTTAAAAATTGATAGCACTACCAGGAAAAAAAAATATCTGTTTCCTGACTGATACTCTAATCTCACCAAGTCCATCTTCAGAATTCTGTGATAACTTTCCTGGCTCACCTGTGCAAACCAGGCAGCAAAACCAGACTGGTCTAGTCAGGAGGCTTAGCCTCAGGTGAACCAGGCCTTTGTTTGAATTCCATGCTGGGTTGTGTTATCCCCCATCTTCTGACTACTTTCCTAACTCTGATCTCTCTACTAGTAATTGGAGCCTTATCTTGAGGCTATATCATACAGTACCATAATTTTTTTTTAAAGAAGGACCTAATTTGATGTAATCATTTTTATGTTACTGATGGATGGTTTGGAATCTAAATCTTTGATTGGACTCCTATCCTTCCCTTCAGATGTACTTGCAGTTATTTTATCTTCCATTTCAGTGTTTTCATTATTTATGTCAGATGGTTAGGGTATCCTAGTCAGAATAGATTTTATAGTAGGGGTAGGGAGAAAAGGTATATGTATAATGTGTTTATATAACAATGGTTGTAACATTTTCATATGGATAATAGATACCAGGAAGTACTGAGAGCTAGAATGGAGACACATATATGTCAAGGAATATGGTACGATAGTAACCCCATTGTAAATAGGATAGAGTTTGACTTACAGAATGATGGAAGAGAAGCAATAGGAATAGAAAGAAATGGTTTATAAAATTTATTATGATGAGAAATTACAAGGAGATTGACCTTGTTAAAATTAATTCCAGGATACTAAGCTATGTTGATTCAGAAACTGATAGTTCCTCTTATAATAAATAGGAAAGTCATGAGAGAATTTTTTTTTATTGTGGTTAAATAGTAAAGAGGCACACAGCAGGGATTCTGATGCAACATGGACCCCACTGGAATCTTCTGGTGTTACTAGAAACGGTGGCTATGGGATCTTGTACTTCTGTGCAAAGGGAGGAATAGTTAAATATGGAGCTAGCTTGGGAATTCCTCCTAAAGCCGTTAAGGAGACATTTTAATTAAAATATGAGGAAGTTTATATGCCATCGTATAATTTGTTAGTTTGCTGTCACCAATAGCTCATGCAAGCTAAAACTATAATCAGATTCAGAGGATTTACTTAGTAACAGGTTTAAAAATCCTTGGAGAGGAATTTTAGGTTCAGCCTCAACATTTGTAAGCATCAAATCAGGAAGACTATATATATATATATATATATATATATATATATATATGTAATTTAACCTTATAATCCCTTTTTGAGCTAATGGTATAATCCCCTTAAATGTTTTTCTTATAGTCATAGTTGAGGGGAAATTGTAGGATGAGGAGTCATCATTTGACTTCCAAAAAACTCAAAGTGAGCCCATAGCATTGTTTAGTGATGTTAGATTATAGTAAGTGGAATATGCCCTTTTTAATTTTTAACACCTAAGGAATCATATTTTGAATACTGAATGAAGATGCATGATGACAGTGTGTTAGTGTATTGGTTTTAACTTAATTGTATAAATGTTTTAATTTAATTAAAATGAAAAAGGAATATAAAATAGCTCTACAATAAAAAAAATCTTAAGGTAGCTTTGAATTTTTTAATTGTTGGAGTACTAAGCTCAAATAAGGTCTAGGTCTCGTAGGGTTAAGTGCCAATAGAGAATTAGACAAGCATAAGGATGGAAAAGCACAGGCCCGTTGTATATAACCAGGCAAATCATTCCTCATTTGAATTTTCATTTCTTGCTTTCTGTCCTTTTTAAAATCTGCATTGATAAATAAGACTGTAACAAGGATAAAAACAGACTGCTCGAAGTGGAAATGTGTTTGGAGAAAACTCTCACATGGAACTATGTAGGAAAGATTTTTTTTTTTAATCATGAACTTTGTAGATAATTGCATTTCCAACTCTAGTTTGAGATCTCTCCTTAAATTGACATTTGGTTATTTGTGTAGCCACTTTTCACTAAGTGCAAACCCTCAGGAGGGCTCGCCATGCTTTCACTCACCACAGTGTAGATTATACACAGGCCTTCTCAAAGCACATGAAAAAGGTAGAAATAGATACACAGAGAGGTGTGTCCTGAAAGGTGCTGATTGAAGACTGAGCCCAACTAATGACAGCGCAGTGCCACTGTTTGGGACTTTGAATGGTATCATTATGTGGACAGATAACGTTTCTATTTCAGTAAGTTGGAAAGGTAGCATGCTGAGGAGGTCCTAAAATAAAAGATGGCAAAAGAGCAGGCAAGTGTGAGTCAAGATTTTAAGCTGCAAAGGGTACTTCCCTGCTTACATATCATGGAAGAGTGACAGTACAATTCAAGCTTGGTTTGGCTGTTAGGGCAAAAGGAAATGTAAGAGAGAATTTTAATTAACTGAAAATCTACCTTTGGATGGCTGTTCCTGTCACTTTTAAGCATTTGCCATAGACAATCACAGGTCCATAAATGGAGGCCCATAAACGGAGTAAGGAGATATTTTGGTTTTTCTTGTTATATTAAACTAGATCCAACGTGAGAAGGACAGAAAGCATTCTAACAATAGTAGAACACTGGAAATTTGACAAATGAAAGGTAAATGGAAAGCCCATGAGAGGTGGAACTCTTCATCTCCCTGCACTCTGAACCTACTCATTGCAAAATTGTTGAATGATAATGAGTCAATGAATGGATTCAAAGTAACAGAAACAAAGCTAATTGAGAACATCCTCATTTTTCAAATAGTGTTCAGGACTTTTTAGTTTGTAACAGTACTTTGGGGATAAAGGAAAAGAATACTTTTTGTGTCCTAACTAAGCAAAAGCATCAGTAGAAATGACAGTGTTTTGTTTTATTTATTCTACAAATGCTTATTTAAATGCCCATTGTGTTATTTGAAACCACACGTGATGATAAAACTGATGGCTGCTGTATCAGTAAGAGTTGAAATATGTCCAGAAACTGGGATGAGTATTACATCACGAGGCTCCTCCAGACAGAAGGTAGTGGTGGAATGAGGAGCCTGGAGTGTGGAGATTTCACTCACTGTCTCCATCGAGCTTTCTATCTGATGTCAGTCACTGCAGAAACAATGTTATATTTTTATTTTAACGTTTATTTATTTATTGAAATGTCAGAGAAGTTTCCCATCCACTGATTCATTCCCCAAATGTCTGCAATGACTGAGGGTGGGCCAGACCAAAGCCAGGAGCCAGGAACTCAATCCCAGTCCCCTGTGGATTGGGTGACAAGACCTAACCACCTGAGCCATCACCTGCTGCCCTTTGTGGCTGGTGTCTGCAGAAATGTGAAGCTGAGTGAGGAACTGGGGCTTAAACCACACACTGCAAAATGGGATGCAGTCATCACAAGCAATGTCTTAACTGCAGACCAGAATCCAGAAAGCACATCTGGAAGCCAGTTTTCAGAAGTCTTCATATGCATTCATGTATTTTAGTCTGCTCAGGCTGCTGAAACAAAATACTAGGTGCCTTAAACAAACATTTAGATTTCACAGAGGCAAAGAAGTCCAAGGTCAAAGTGCTGGCAGGATTTGTTCCTAGTGAGGATCCCTCTTCTTATCTGTTTACTTTCCAAAGGCCACATCTTCAAATATCTTCACATTGGAGTTAGAGTTTTAACATGTGTATCTTAGGGAGAAACAGACAGCTAGTGTATAACAATATAATAAAAATAGACATAGAAGAAAGTGAGGCTCATGGCTCATAGGGGATCCCTTTGCCTTAACCTCAGTTTCTCAATAATTGTAGCCAAAATATAAAACATCAGTTTCCATGCCCATCCAAAGGATAAATTAATAATATTAGTAAAACAAAGATGTCTTAGATGATTAAAATGAAGGGGGATAAATTTTCTGTATATATACAGAAATTCTTTTCTTAAAAATTATATTCCTTATGAAAACATCCTCAGATTATAAACTTGAGACCATTTATTGTTCATTCCATTATGAATGGTGCTAAATCTGAAAGCTCAATACCAGGTGTTGATTTTTATCTTCTATGGAATCATACTCAGCTTTTCTCAAAGAGCACCTTTTTTCTTCCTTCACTCCTCTCCAGCACTAGCAGTTTGCTTTGCTCCTAATAGATCTGCAGAGTCAAGCGGTCTTGCTTGAAGTACCCTTAACTTGTACAGAATCCATGTCAGTTTAATAGGATTAGTTAACACTGACTGTTCACTGGGTTTTCCAGTTTTTATTTAGAGGAATGGGATAATTAACAAGGAGCTTCCTTTTAAGTATTTGGTTAATAGGATGCTTAATTATCATTTTTCATTAGGGGAAAAAATATAAGATTTGGTTTGTTGTAGAACATGTGTGAACTCATTGCATATGTGGGTGTATCCACAGGATAGTGAAATGGTTAACATAAAAATAGAAATTTTTATATTAAAATAAAACATGAAATGGCTATGTTTACTGACCGTGACATTTGCAACTAGGATCGTTCTTTTCTTCTTTCTCTAGGGCTTTGCTTATATATTTTCAGTATTTTAAAATTGACAAGTGTCTGCTCTGTGGGTATCAGAGATTATGCATCTTGTCAGTAGCATTCTTAGACGCTTAGTGACCCACCTTGGCAGAGGTATAGAGGAATGATGTACTGTACATAATTTGAAATAATGCAGAATTCTACCTTAGCTTCCTGCTCAAATTGCTATTTCCAAAACTAATATTTCTTTCCTCTGTTTAGAGGAAAGAAGGCAAATACCAACTTACTAGTTTCTTAGCAATGTGTTTATGGAAAATTGGAACCAGAAAAGTTAGAGGGAAATAAAAGAAGCTTTAGCTTATAAAAATTAATTATAATGTAATCTTTTCACCAATGAATCTGTTCTTTCTTTTAATCTCCTTCCTTTCAGCCCATGAAGGTCTTTTATATGTAGATATAGCAGGAATTTATATTAAGTTGGAATTTTGTACCAAGCTATTTAATTTTCTTAGATGGAAGTTCAGTTTCTTCCACCCCATCTCCCTCTCTCCACAACCATTTTTGTGGAAATCTATTAAATAAAATACTCAATTCCTGCTGGAAATCCTTTGAATAGTGACTGCTTTCTTCATATAAAAGGATCATATTTGCTTAAAGACTCAAGAATCAACATGCAGCCCCTACACAGCTTATTTGTGTTCAGTTTCTATGTTTCCACAATGCATTTTTCTCATAGTTTTCAGAAAATTTGAATCATATTCCTTTTAAATACAATAATATATAAGCTACATTAATACCAACTTGTGTGCTGTACATAAATTTTTTTATCTCAGTCATTTCCTCCAAAGAATATTATTAATATAGCAATTTTAGGAACTGGTAAGAAAAAGAATTACTAAGGGACAGGGAAATCTTTGTTTTAAAGTGGCTTTTGTTCTTCTTGCCTCTTTTCCACAAAGGAATAATAGCTATTGTAGAAAAGTTTTCAGACTTTTAAGGAAGGTACTAGATGGTGTAGGTTAGAGCTTTAATAGGCCGATGCCATCTGTTTCTGCAATTTGTAACATTTTATTATTAACAACTCCAGAAGAAAGAGTGATCTATTTCCGTGGCGAGGACAGATTTCTGTCCATCTGTGCCCGTGTTGCCGCATGTCACTTGTACTTTAGATCTGCACAGCTCGGAGCCAGCGCGGACTCCGTGGCAAGGTCAAGAGGTGGAGGCGCCTGTCAGTGCATTCTGTCTCAAAGGCTGTGACAGCCGCAAACCCGGCTTCCAGCACTGCCCCGGGGCAGCCGTTCTGCTGGGCCTTGGAGCGGGGCCTTCCCTCCTATCATTTCAGGGGGAAATGTTCAGGTTCAACATTTTAAAATATCAAAGAACGTAATCCATGCCATGGCTCCAGTTAAAGTCAGGGTCCATGTTCCAGTGGCTTCTTTCTCCACGCTTGAAAATGAGAAGAGTTCTGCGGAGATTTTTCTTCCTTGTTCCAATTCCTCAGGGACTTGGTTGATGTTACAGGAAGCAGAATCCTTGTGAAATTCTATTTTATTGCAAGATAGCTGCAAACAAGTGTGGTGGGTTGAGTTGAAACACTTTTGTGTGGAGCATGTTCCCAATTAACCCTTTATTCCTGTTTTCTCCCCCCTCCCCCATTAAAGTCTTAGTGTCTGTGATCTCTAAGTGTGTGCCTTTTTTTTTCCTCTTTTGCCCAAAAGTGCATATCAGATCGTTGTGGAGGAGCTGCACCCACACCGAACCAAGAGAGAAGCTGGGGCCATGGAGTGCTACCAGATTCCCGTCACCTACCAGAGTGCCATGAGCGGGGGTGCGCCCTACTACTTTGCAGCGGAACTCCTCCCTGGGAATCTTCCTGAGCCTGCCCCTTTCACGGTGGGGGACAACAGGACCTATCAAGGCTTCTGGAACCCTCCTCTGGCTCCCCGCAAAGGATACAACATCTATTTCCAGGCAATGAGCAGCGTGGAGAAGGTGAGCTTCTTCCTTCACGATTTGCCTTTTCTATTGCCCTTAGGAAAAAACAGGAGTCAAATTGTATAAATAATAGCAGCATTTGTGAAGAAAAATCCGAAAAAAAGAAATTTTAAAAAAGTGGGTGTGGAGGCAGTATTGTTTCTGTTCCCAACAGTGTGCGGCTGGGAGCCTTTTTGTAGGGCTGATGCTCTGTGCCAGTTTCATTTCACAGGATTCCTGTTTCCTAGTAACTGCTCTAAGCCCAGCCTTCTTCAGGGAAGTCCACAACACAGTTGTGAGTACAATGAGTTGAAAGGGTGTGCGTGCTGCTGCCCAGCTCCACCCCCAGTAAGTATCAGGCATTGTTGCGTTCTGCCTTCTCAGTAGTGGCACGCTCCAGAAGATTAAATTTTCTACAGGATAAACAGAATGCGTGTTCCACAGCAGGCTGGTAAACCCTTATACACTTTTCAGGGGGTACAAGCCACATAGTAAATAACGAGGACCAATCCTCTGATTACGAAGTAATAGGGCGCCTGTGGTATACCTGTCAGAACCCGCGCAGAAGGCTGCTGGGCCATGGCTGGTTGCTGTGCCTTTATAGAAGTCTGCCTTCCATCTCCCTGGATGCCCCTCCTTTTCCCATTTTGGACACAGTTGTTCTTGAACGCTGCTGCTGATCCCAGATGAATATTGAAGAGGAAACACAACAGGACATTGGAAACTACCAGGAGTACTGTGTGTGGGGAAACAACCTGGCCTTCCGTGCCTCACGCTGTTCTCTTTGAAAGATTTTGTTTTCTAAAGCTAACTTATTTATTTATTTACTTAATGGCAGAGGGAGACAGGAAAAAGAAATGTTGAACAAACAAACTTCCACAATTTAAAATCCAATAGAATAATGTCATGTTTATGGACGTGTAGCTATGTAAGCAATTGCTGGGTTTGTGTAATTGAGTCCCTAAGGTGGGCACTGGGGAGCTGATGTGAGATATGTGATATATAATTGTGTCACTTATATTATATCCTGCCGTCATTTAATTGGAAAGCATAACAATCTATTTGCATTTCTGCAGGGGCCATGAGAACTTGGGTATTGGTTAGCTGCTTTTGAATGACAGCTTTGTCTTTCTGCTCACCTGTACAGTTGGCTCACAGGCTATGGCAAAGACAAATGGTACAGCATCTTCTAAGGTGTACTGCAGAGCTGAAGTTTGAAGATGCTGTTCTCCTAGTTTCTTTCTAAATAGCTGGGAGTGTTTCTGCATAGCTTGGAGTATTTAGTTCTCACTAAAGTCCAATGCCCACTTCCTTCCTACACATTCTTCCATACCACTGGTACTACTGGGCTGCTCAAGGAAGAGAACACTGGAGTTCTTAAACTGCTCTGGGTTTACAGTGACGTAGAGGCAGAAAACATAGTTCTGTGTTTGGGCTTTTTTCTCAAGAAAGGTGAGGATTTCCAGATTAATTTTTGTTATTTGGTCAATTGAATGAAAGGGTTGTTACTGAAGGTCTTACATATAAAGGATTTTCTTTGGCTCTTTTTAGAAGACTTAATATGAATTCTCTGTTCTGATTGTTAATATAACTACACTGTGGCTTAATAAAAGTTCAATGTTTCAAAAAACAATATGCTTCACAGCTTTCTTAGCAAAGACTTAAAACCTTACATGACCAGCACCAGCAGAACTTGCTTATGCGTATAGAGATAGTTAACAGTGATCACACTTAGGGAGTTAACATCCCTTTGGACCTTTAACAGAATGTGAAATACTCTCTTGAAGCAGATAAGTAACAGAAGTGCAGAATTTTTTTTTGTTTTTTTACTATTCCCTTACTACATTTTATTTTGTTTAATTTAAGATAAATGTTTCAGGCCGGCGCCGCGGCTCACTAGGCTAATCCTCCGCCTAGCGGCGCCGGCACACCGGGTTCTAGTCCCGGTCGGGGCGCCGGATTCTGTCCCGGTTGCCCCTCTTCCAGGCCAGCCCTCTGCTGTGGCCAGGGAGTGCAGTGGAGGATGGCCCAGGTGCTTGGGCCCTGCACCCCATGGGAGACCAGGAAAAGCACCTGGCTCCTGGCTCCTGCCATCGGATCAGCGCGGTGCGCCGGCCGCAGCGCGCCAGCCGCGGCGGCCATTGGAGGGTGAACCAACGGCGAAGGAAGACCTTTCTCTCTGTCTCTCTCTCTCACTGTCCACTCTGCCTGTTAAAAAAAAAAAAAAAAAAAAAAAAAAAAAAAAAAAAAAAAAAAGATAAATGTTTCAGAGGAAATTAAGAAGTCCAGTCTATCAACATATAGAACAACGCAAGATAGAGTTATAAATGAATCCTGATGACAGATAGCCTCTATTTTTGTTCATTGGCCTTGACTCATTTCAATCTGTTGGGTATTCATGGATACACAGTAAATGAACTAATTCCTGCAAGAGTAAGGCATGGGCCCAGCAGTTGCTGGCAGGGACATGTGTTGCCTACTACTATTCTACAACATTAAAGAAAAATAGCACTAATACTCCTTATCCTTTCCTATCTCTGCTTCTACTTCCTCTATTCCTTCTGTGTAGCAAAAAGAGGAAGATAGTCAATGCTAAGAACATTTCACTCCTACCAGCTAACTTAAAGGAAAGAAAGAACACATCATGTACTCTGATACTGCAATGCTGTGTTTTGATGATCTTTCTAATGACTGTCATTTAGCTCTGTACTCACCCTCAGGCCCAAGTAAGAGTATGTAATGTTTGGCGTTTGTCTGAGTCTACAGCTATCAGGTGAAAATTAAATGCAAATTTAGATCTGATTTATATTAGCTTTGGACATTTCTTCATACTGATAGTTTAAGAAATAAAATTAAATGCAGATAGAATGCTGCATTCCTCATCCCAAACTTTCCTGTTTCATTTCAAGGTGAAAACAGATACCAACATCTTTAGAAATAATAGGATTTTTTTTTACGTTTTTACTTTTGATTTTTAAAATAACTTCTCTGAGCATACCTATTAAAATATAGAAGGTATACTTAATACTGTGATTCTAATGTTTATAATCCTATTTGATGACCCCAGATTGAACTTCATAGTAGTTAGAATGTATAAAACAGGAGGTATTATCTATATAGTTACTGTTTTCTTTCATTTCTCCCCCATCAGGAAACTAAAACCCAATGTGTACGAATTGCCACAAAAGGTAAGTGGTTTGCTTTTTTATTTTTTTTTAAATTCTGCTTCCCCTTTTGGGGAATGAAATAGCTTTGTTCCCTTCTTCATGGCTAATTAAATGCAAAGTTTCCATTACAGAGTATTTGCAGTAAGGTCCAGTTAAACTGCAAGCCAAGTTCTCGGACTCACTTGGGTGTCTTTAACACATAATAGGGTGCTGCTTTCCAGCCTCTACTACTTGACTGAAGGAAGATTGTTATAAGAATAGGCAGGTTTTAGAGAACCATAGAAGGTCATATTTCTGCCTTTTAGTGTCTGGAAAGTTTGTGCTGCTGATCAGCTAGGGTGTTAGCAGAGGCTCAGCAGTAGCAAGTTGCTTGTTTAAAAACCTTCTGTTTTCTTGTCCTGGTAGACAAACACACCAAAAACCAAACTAGCTCATGTTTCTCTAAGAAGATACATGTGCAAATGGGTCCAGATCATCATCAGTTGTGTAATTTCATAGAATA
Organism: Oryctolagus cuniculus; assembly: GCF_964237555.1. Classification (NCBI taxonomy): domain Eukaryota; kingdom Metazoa; phylum Chordata; class Mammalia; order Lagomorpha; family Leporidae; genus Oryctolagus; species Oryctolagus cuniculus. Next base: position 41,342,752 of record NC_091436.1, read on the forward strand.
TAGTTTACTCTTTTTGTTTAATTTTACTAATGCCAAGAAGTGAAATCCATAATAGCTAATACCCAGGGTGACTCTTGCTGACCGCTCGCATGATGGCTTAGTTACTTCATTTCGCTGAGAGGAGAAAACATTTTCATCTTTGAGTAAGTACTTAGAGTTCATAGTGGGTGGGAATCGCCCTCATTGTCTGTGTTAATAATCCTCCTTTTAGCTGTGTGGTGCATTCTAGCAAAAGAAACAAGAAAAATCTTTCTGTGTGCAGACACGGGGCCTCCTCAGAGAGTTGGCGCTCTGGTTGATTGGCTGTTAGAATTAGTGTTAGGTGCACATTCATGAGAAGTAGTTGATTCTGTTGGGTTAAAAATGAATGGCCGTATTCTGATTGTGCTGGCGTCCTTCCTTTCATCATTTTCCTCCATCTAATCATCAATCTGCTCAATTAGCATTTTTGTTTTACTCTTGATTTGTAAAGGCAATAAAGACTTTTCCCTTGACTCATGAGAGTAATAATCTTTGCAGAAGAAAAGAAACGTGCTTGTTCGATTCAAATATTAACATTCCTGTGGTAGTTGAAAAATACAGCAACTCCAATGAAGACAATGAGAAAATATATGCAGATGCATGCAATGTATAAGCATTTACTTTATTTTAAAAAGATTACATGCATTTGGAGTTAGTTTTGGAATTGTAGAAGATGGTTGCAGAGACATTTAGGTGTATATCACCTATGCTTTTCCAGATTTAAAATAGAGCTCGGAATGTGAAAGACTCTTCAGAGCAGCCTTTAAGAAGCCTCTTTAGATATGATCATGCTGCATTTCTATAACTGAGAAAAGCCAGCTATATGATTCTAACATTTAAGACTTTCTTAGCTATTTGTCCTTGTCTGAACTTTGTGTCATTTTGTCCCTCCCTCAATACACATAAAATTCTGATGTCAGATCTATGCTATCTAAATCACAGGAGGATTGAGGTCATGGAAATGGATCTTAGTATATTGCTTGCAGTAGTTGCCAGAAACTCAGAAAGAGTGAGAATGAGCCCATTTGTAGTAGTTCCTCGCAGTCTAGTAATCTAGCCCTCATGTGCTTCTGCATCCTGTTGCCCACGTCGGGTAGCATATAGGAGAGGATTCTGGCTTTCTACTATCTAGATTCAGACCCTGACTTTTACTTATTCTTTACTTTTCAGCAAAATTAAGTTCTCACCCCCAAATAAGAATAATAGAAAACCTATTCATTATTGTGAGGAGTAAAATATTTATATAATAATTCCCCCTTATCTGTGGTTTTGCTTTATGCAGTTTCATTTACCTGTGTCAACTGCTGTCCAAAAATGTTAAATGAAAATTCCAAAAGTAAATAGTAAGTTATGTGCTATTCTGAACAGTGTGATGAAATCTTGTGTCATCCCACTCTGCCCTACACAGAATTTGAATCCTCTCTTTGTTTAATGTCTCCATGCTATATACACTGCCGCCCGTGGGTCACTAAGCAGCTATCTCATAAGCTCTACTGTTATGGTATTTACTATTTAAATAAACTTTATTTACTTAATAATGACCCTTGAAGTACAACAGTAGTAATTCTGGCAATTTTCTTACAGTATGTTCTTGTAATTATTCAATTTTTATTATTTTAAAATCATTTTATAAACAATTTTATTTATTTATTTGAAGGTCAGAATGGAGGTGGGGAAGAGAGTGAGAGTGCTCCCATCCTATGGTTCATACCACAGCTACCAGCAGTGGCCAAGGCTGAGCCAAAGCTGGAGCTAGAAACCACAATCCAGGTCTCACCTGTGAGTAGCAGGGATCTGGTTACTTCAGCCCAACTGTCTCCCAGCGTCTGCATTGACAGGAAGCTGTAGTAAGGAGCCAGAAGTAGGAATCAAACCTAACCACATTGAGGTAGAATGTGGACACCTTAACCACTGCCTTAAAAGCCCACCCTCTTTTTATCAGTGTTTATCATTCATCTCTTACCATGCCAATTTATGTGAATTAGATTTACTTATAGGTACTTATGTATAAGAAAAAACAGTATAAATAGGCACTGGCTTTATTCAGTTTCAACCTCCACTGGGGGTCTTGCAACCTACTCCTTGAGCAAATGAAGACTATTGTACATATGAAGTGCTTGAATCGTCCCTAGCTTCTTTTTTTTTTATTTTATTTTATTTTTGACAGGCAGAGTGGACAGTGAGAGAGAGAGACAGAGAAAAAGGTCTTCCTTTTGCCATTGGTTCACCCTACAATGGCCGCCGCAGCTGGCGCACCACGCTGATCCGATGGCAGGAGCCAGGTACTTATCCTGGTCTCCCATGCAGGTGCAGGGCCCAAGCACTTGGGCCATCCTCTACTGCACTCCCTGGCCACAGCAGAGAGCTGGCCTGGAAGAGGGGCAACCGGGACAGAATCTGGTGCCCCGACCAGGACTAGAACCCGGTGTGCTGGCGCCGCTAGGTGGAGGATTAGCCTAGTGAGCCGCGACGCCGGCCCTAGCTTCTTGTAAATATTACTTAAGTGTTGACTTCTGTCTTATCACCATCATAATTACAGTAATAATTTTTCATATTACCCTACAAGGGCATAATTGATATTACTAAATTACAAAAGGAAAGAATATAAAAACAAAACTAAATTTTCGTGATAGAGATTGACTGGGATTGACTCATTTTGTTCTGTGTGTTTAAAAAAAAATTCTGTCCAGATCTAGTGTATTTCCTCCTCTGGACATTTAGCATTTTTCCAAAAATGAAAAACCACACTTAATATAACATCTGCCTGACTACATTTTAATTTAGCACCTTACAAGTATGATTTGCTTTGCTATGAAGTTTTCCAGGAAGAACATAGAAAGATTTCTGACAACGTGTTTTGAAGACATACTAGGCAAAATGGTCTAAACGTGTTGACTGGGAAGGGGCATGAAGGAACTTTCTGGTGAAGGAATGGTTCAGTATTTCACAGATGTATACATAGAAAATCTGTCAAACTACGTGAGGGGGCTTCAAAAATTTCATGGGAAGTATGTGTTATCTTTTCATTGGATGTATACTTTATTATTTGTATGTGTGTTAGTACCTAGGAAGGTAAGATATTTCTCAATTTAAAAAGCAGTGATGAATAAAACATTAAAATTTGCATCACCATGAGTATGAATAACAGTGAGTGTACAGGGGAGTTATGGATTTGGAAGGCAGCCCAGGCTGGCTTCATCACAGCATCTTCACCCAACAAAGCACTTCTGGTGAGCAGAATGATCCTACCCAAGAATCTTTCGGCTGAATGGAACCAATCTGAGAAGAACATGGGTAGCTCACACGGGCAAGTCTGTGATCCACCTGTCACTCAGACTCTCCCTGATCACCAATAACACAGTCTGAGCTCCTTCCTCTTCAGATCAACTTTGTTGAAAAGAATGAGATTCTCTGGAAAACCTGGCGTTCACCTGGAGTTCAGTTTACAGTGGTTTTTATCACATATATTTTCTGTCCAGGCCATACGTAACAGTCTTTGGCATGTGTTTGTATTATTCTCTCTTTCTCTCTCTGTCTCTCCCCCCGCCTCCTCTATTTAAAATTAATATTTAGCCAGGTTTGCAGCTGTGATTTAATAGTCTTGTGCATCATTATATGCCAGAAAGAAGTTCAGAGCTAGAGTCATATTAAGCACATAAAGTATTTATTTTAATTGTTAATTGGACTTAAAGTAAATTTAAAGTAGATATTTCAGCTTGACTATTCAAACTAGTTACAGTATTGTGTGCAATTCTGAAAGGTATAAGAGCAGTTTATACATGGGTTGAAGACACTTTTTAAAATGTATTTAAAATGTATTAATTTTCATTTTATTTGAAAGGTAGAGAGATAGGCAAAAAGAAATATTTCATCTGCTAGTTACTCCCCTAATTCCAGCAATAACTGGACAGAACCAGGCCAAAACCTGGAGTATAGAACTCAATTCAGTTCTTCCAAGTGGGTAGCAAGGGACCCAAGTACTTGAACTAGCATCAGCTGCCTCAAAGAATACACATTAGCAGGATGCCCAACCAGAGGCAGAGGAGCAGGAAGTCAAAGCAGACACCCTAGTATGGGATGTGGGCATACCAAGAAGCAGTGTAACCACTGTGCCAAACACCTACATCCTAAGACCAATTTAGCATATAACTAGAGTTGTTCCTTTGATGTTTATTTAAATGTATATTTTATTTCAATATATTTTTCACTTTAACATTTAAAGTACTTTTTCCCAAAACTGATACTCTATTTGATTTTTATTAGAGTACAGTTAGTCAAATAATACCCAAAGTTTTGTGAATTGATTAAATTCTATTCTATCTCTGTGTCACTTTTATTCAAAACAGTTCCTTCTCTATGCTAAATTCTGTGACAATCAATTGTTTTTTTCATTCAAGATGACTACGTGTTTGGGTAAATAGAATGATGGCCCAAAATAAGAAAAAGTAAATAAATAAATATGGCTTAGCTGAAGTTCTCCCTCAACTTAATCACTGCTATTCTATCATTGCTTTGCTCTCCTAGTGTGCACATTTTAATGTGCAGAAGAAATTCTTGAGATTTAATCAGAATTAAATAATATGATGTATTGGAGCAGAGGTTCCAAAGGAAATCTAGCTATTACCTCTTATTACTTAGATTTCTGGATGGTAGGCCATTAGGATAAGAGATTAAAATTCTATTAAATGTCATTAGTGTGAACATAACTCAGTGACACATGAGTACATCATACTTTTCTAATGAGAAACTCTTTGACTTCATTAGATGTCTTTAAATTTTACAGTCAAAGTAAAAATAAGTATTCTTTATGGCTCTCAAACATAAGATTAGAACTAGAAATTGTAAAAGGATATGGTATTTTTGACATCTTCCCTTTCCTGAGTAATTCTTAAAGTTGTTAGCAGTTCTCCAATAATTTCTACATATCTGGAATTACCCTGTACCTATCAGTTTCTTCATAATTTGCCACCTCCTTTTCTGTGCTAACTAGACTTATTTCCTACCATATTTCCAGAAAAATATGTAAGTCATTGAAAAGAAAAGATAATGAGCTGAGAACCTTAAAAAAGCATACTTTCTACTCAAAGCTAGCTATTAAGTATTTGTTTACTTTAAAATTAGGTAGGTTAATTATTGTTTCTGAATGGGATATCTGATAGAATGATAGTGACAAGTATTCTAAGATACAAGGATAAATGGAAACAATAGTAGTGAATGGTTCACATAGTACACAGCAGATGAAACTAGGGTATCAGGAAAATAGAGTTAATGTGGACTCAGAGTTTACTTGATATTGATTTCCTCTAAATTGAAAAGTACAAAGTATTATAAACAAGTGAAATACATCAAATTCATGGATTAGAAGATTTGTGATAAAAACCTTAAGCAAACTGGGTATAGATGGATCATACCTCAACACGATGAAGACAATATATGACAAACTGACAGCCAGCATTATACTGAATGGGGAACACTGGATGCATTTCCGCTAAGATCTGGAACCCAACAAGGATGCCCACATTCTCAATTGCTGTTCAATATCGTTCTGGAAGTTTTAGAGCCATTAGACATAAAAAAGAAATCAAAAGGATATAAATTGGAAAGGAAGATGTCAAATTATCCCTGTATACAGAGGAGATTATCCTTTACATAAGTGAACCAAATAAAAGAGCCAAGAGATGACTGAAACCCATAAGAGAGTTTGGCAAAGTTGCAGGATATAAAATTAAGACACAAAAAATCAGTGGCTTTTGTATAAATAATGCCATAGCTGAGAAATAACTTCTGCTATCAGTCCTTTTCACAATTATTTAAAACAATTTAAATACCTTGGAATAAATTAACCAAGGATGTAAAAGATCTCTACAATGAAGATTGTAAAACATTAAGGAAAGAGAAGAAGTCACAAAAAAAAAAAATGGAAAAATCTTTCAAGATCATGGATTGGAAGAATTAATGTCATCCAAATGTGCATACCACCAAAGAAATATAGAGATTTAAAAATTTAGAAATTCAGGGAATCACAATCAAAATACCAAAGAAATTCTTTTCAGATCTAGAAAAAAATGGCCTTGAAATTCATATGGAATCATAAGAAACCCTAAATGGCTAAACAATCCTAAACAATAAAAATAATGCTGGTGGTATCACATACCAGTTTCAACACATACTACAGGGCAGTTATAATCAAGAGAGCTAGTACTGGCACAAGAATAGACATATGTATAAGTGGAACAACAAATGGTGTTGGGAAAACTTGTATCTCTGCTTAATACCCTCCTTATAGGGTTAAAATTTTAGGCAATCACTTTAGAAAAAATTTACCTTGTTGTATGTACTGAAGATGTACTAACTTAAAGCCCAAAAATTCCATTCCTAGGAACATTCCAAAAAGAAATACGTATGTTGGTGTGGGCATTGTGGCACAGCTGGTTAGCCACCGCTTAGGAGGTATACATCTCTTATCAGAGTGCCTAGAATTGAATCCCACCTCTTCTTATCTAGTTTCCTGCTAATGTACCTGGTAGGCAGCAGATCATGACCCAGTACTTGGGTTCCCGCCACCCTTGTGGGAGATTCAGATGGTGTTCCTGGGTTAGGTGGAAAATCGATTTTCTCTCTCTCCCTTTCAAGTAAATAAATTTTTAAAAATAAAAAGATATGGATGCAAAAGTAACCTATATTACAGGGCTTATAGCGACACTGTGAATACCATAAACAGGAAAAAGTCCAACCATAATAAGTGGTAAACTGAATAAATAAATCATATGTAGTCACATAATGCAATATTCTAAAGTAAAGAATATATACAGTCCATCAGTATACATAATAATAGAAGGGGCCTTCAAAAAGTTTGTAGAAATAGAATTTAAAAAGCTGTTAATAAAAAATGTATGAAATTATTGGGTTTATCATGATATGTATTTTTCATGAACTTTTTGAAGATCCCTCATATTCATGAATGAAACTAACATCATTTGTATATTAGAAGCCAGACACAAAAGAATATAGACTTTATTATTCCATTCGTACTTCAATGGCCAGTATCTGGTAGTGGAGGTAGAAATTAAAATAAACGGTCCTTGTCTTCTAGGAACTTTTACTCTCCTGAGTAACGTGTGAAATTTAAATAAAATATAACACAAAATATACCATGCTCAACAAAAAAGGCAGGCTTGCTGAAAGCATATGAAACGAGCAATGTTGGCAGCTCAGGGCAAACAGCATTAGCTGTAAATTCAGGCAGTTCTAGACTCAGACACTTACTGTGCGAGTTAATAGTTGTTAGGCCTTTAGCAGATAACCAGACCTTTCTGTGCCTAAATTTTTGTGTGTGTTCAACAAAGTAGAATTGAAAATAATTTTAAGGGTTGATGTTAGCCGGCACCGCAGCTCACTAGTAGCCTAATCCTTCACCTTGCGGCGCCGGCACACCGGGTTCTAGTCCCGGTCAGGGTGCCGGATTCTGTCCCGGTTGCCCCTCTTCCAGGCCAGCTCTCTGCTGTGGCCAGGGAGTGCAGTGGAGGATGGCCCAAGTGCTTGGGCCCTGCACCCCATGGGAGACCAGGACAAGTACCTGGCTCCTGCCATCGGATCAGCGCGGTGCGCCGGCCGTGGCGGCCATTGTAGGGTGAACCAACGGCAAAAGGAAGACCTTTCTCTCTGTCTCTCTTTCTCACTGTCCACTCTGCCTGTCAAAAAAAAAAAAAAAAGAGCAAAAGGGTTGATGTAAGAGTTGCAATAATAGACATGAATTTCCTATTAAAATATTTCATGTAAAACATTTTCAACAAATGTCTTTTATAATTCATTGCTGTTATAGTCATTATTAATATTATTCATATTTATGGTTGGGAAAGTTAAGAATTTCATGGGGGAACATATTAAATTATACTTTTAAGACGGATATTATTTAGAAAGTTAGAAATGTGATGGACGGTAAATCAAGGTAGAAGTAATTAAATAGAATAAAAACTATAAGACCGGAAAATGTACTTCACATGAAAAGAATAATAACTTACTAATTCTTCATATGTATGAATACAGAGGAAAAAAGGTAGAAAGTTTAAGTTCATAATTAACACATCCTTGATTTCAAAACTCATTGCAAAGACAACATTGGAAGCTTTAGAAGAGAATTCCATCTGTATGTAATATTTCAAATTTAAATTTAAAAAAAATTTTATCAGCTTGTATGTTAGATTAATGTAATAATATTGAAGAAATAAAGAAAATAAATAAAAGCCTAGTACACCTCTTTATCGTCCTCTTTCTCATTCTTTTCAATTCCTGAACAATTCCTTCTAAAACTGTGGAAGCAAAGCAGAGCAAGGCAGTCTCCACCCCAGCAGGAGAGGGGAGAAGCAGCTGTGGTCCTCAAAGCCAGTCAGAGCCTGAGCAGGGAAGGTAGCAGTGGATTCGTAAGATTATCAACATGGCGACATGGCTGATGCAGGGTGAGTGAAAGAGCCACAGTGGGCATTGCATCATGGGGAATCTGAGCTCAAACATCGGGAAAACAGGGTCCCTGTGGACAAATCAGCCAAGTGTGTGATGTCAGCTCAAACAAGGTTGAAATCCTGGGAGAGGGGCTCAACTTCTGAGAGACTGAACAGAATGTCAACAAAGAAGGAAAGCTATGCCAGGTGTCAGAGTCCAGTCAGTCCAGGCAGATGAACTGCCACACAAGGGTTTGGCCATGTGAGAGGTGTCCTGAGAATCAGTGGAATGAGGCACACAACCTTCCTGGGAGGAGGTAACAGTGGAAAAAAAAAATGATCATAATCAGCAAATGATGATAATGGATTATAATGCTGACAAAAATAGGACATCATGAGTTCTTATAGACAGAAATAAATATAAATAGAAAAGTAGATGAGAAATAGGTTCTATACATATCTCCCCACGAGACATATTAGTCATCAAGGTTAATTCGCAGTGGAAAAGCATGGCAGATGCTTTAACCAAATGATCAAAGTGAACAGCACTAATAATGGAAAGGTCAGTATGGTTCGTCATCAGGGTGCTGTGACGACACAACATCACCTTGTAATATTCCTGCCAAAGATGCATAACTTTTAACCTAATCACGAGGAAACACCAAACAAATCCGTATTGAGGAATTCTATATCACAATAAACCTACAGTCTTCAAAAGCATTAAGCCCATTAAAGTGAACTGAATTGTTCCAGGCTTATAGATACCAAAGGCACATGTCAAATACAGTCCACCAGTCTGAATCTAATCATTTTGATGTAAAACACATCATTAACAATTGAGAACTTGAATGAGCTCTGAAGTTTAAACAATCTTGATGTATCAGTGGCATTTTATTCGGTTTGGTAGTTGTTTGTAGTGGGAAATATTCATGAAAGTAAAAAGGAAAATGGAGGGAGTTGTCGTTCCCCGTCTTCGTGGAGGAACAACACAGGACCCTGCACTGTTCTTTTGTCTGCTCGGCCCTCCCCGGGTTTGCTGCTGGTTCTTCCCGGGTTGGCTACCGACCCTTCCACCTCCATGGAAGGGCGGTTCCCCCTGCCACTTTCCCCACTTCCGCGGGGGAGCGGCACACCGCCGGCCGGCTCTCTCGGGGGCTGCTCAGGTGTTCCTTCAGATAGATGTTCCTGGTGCATGTTGTCTCTCCTCCTTTATAGTCCTCTTCCACCAATCCCAACTCTGCTACCCACACGCCGAGTACGCTGCTCTCCTCCAATCAGGAGCAGGTCCTACAGTTTATTGGTTGAACTGGAGGCAGCTGTGTAGAAGCTGTTTCCTCCTCTCCCAGCGCCATATTGTGGGAGAGCAGATGCATAGAATAAGTCTTAATTCGAGTAACTTAGTCTAGTCTGAGTTGCTCCCCACAGGGAGTGAAAAATTTTACAGTGAAAAAATATTGCATATTGATTTTACAAAATTGTTAAGCTTTTTTTCAAAAATAAAAATTTTATAGCTGTTACACTAAAATAGAGATTAGATATTAATTTAAAGAATGAGAATACGGATGTGGGAGGAAGAAAATTAAAAAGGTTCTAAAATTATTGTGGCAGAATGCAAAAGAATTTAAAAGCCAAGAACTATTAACATACATACTAGAATATCATGATCCTTTTGAAAATGTTTTTTTAAAGATCTATTCATTCATTTGAAAGACAGAGTTAGACAGAGGGAGGGAGAGACAGAGGGAGACATGCATCTTCCATTGCTCGTTCATTCTGCAAATGGCTGCAACGGCCTTGGCCAGGCCAGGCAGAATTCGGGAGCCTGGGAGCCCATCAGGATCTCCCACATGGGTGGCAGGGACCCACAGACTTGGGCCACCTATTGCTGTTTTTCCCAAGCCATTGGCAGGGAGCTGCCTTGAAAGCACAGCAGCCAGGACACAAACCGCACACATATGGGATGTCAGCATCACAAGTGGTGGCTTTGCTTGCTACGCCAGAATGCCAGCCCCAGCACTTCGTTTCCATCAGGGTTTCTATGTTGGGCAAATCTCTTCATTTTACCAAAAATAAATAAAAACATAACTGATATTTCCATCAATAAAAACTATCAAATTTGATAAAATGAAAAAATTTATTATATACTTAAATTTATTTGAACATAACACTTAAGGTGAAAGAGAGGTTTTTTTTTTTAAGTTAATGAACTATGACTATATTTTATACTACCCTCACATCCTGATGTTGTGAAGGCATGAATGGATTTCATTCCAGTACTCCACTGGCAAATGGTTTGTTTTGGCAATGACTATTGTTTGTCTACCCATGAGCCATTCTTATAATGCCTTCCAGTTTCATTTGGGTATCAATTTTGTAATCATTCATTTAGAGAATATTTATTCAAGCCCATTATACTCCAGACAATGATCAAGGGCCTGGGGATACAGTTGTGAATAAATACAACAAACTCTTTGCTCTCCTGGAACTTAGGTTAGAGGGAATTGTCCAGACACAAACAAGTAAGTATTTCAAATGGTGATAAAGCCTTTGAAGAAAACTAAGACCGTGAGGAGGGCAAGTAACTAAAGCAGTGATTGAGAGGCAATGTTGCAGGACAAATTGGTCTGGGGAATTACCAATTTGTATACAGTTATCTGAGAAAGACTCTGCCAAGTTGATGTTTGAATAGCAACCTGGAGGAAGTGAAGGAGTCCCCCATGTGGGAGATGGCAGAGCAATCAAGCAGAGGGAACAAGTTCAGAAACTGAGTAGAATATGTCCTCAGGTGCTAGGGAAAGTACACCCTTGACAGGAGAATGAATTTGATTGGCCTAAATTAGCTGTTCTCAAGGCTAGGCTTGAGTCAGAATTGCTTGTTGTCTCTCTCAGGTATGTTGCTGGGTCTCAACTGCACGGTTCCTAAATTGCAGCCCTGCAGAGAGGTCCAGTAATTCACATTTCTAATAAGTTAACTGTTGATGATGCTGGTCAGGTGACCACACGTGCTGAAGTGTATGAGTATATGGGATAAACAAATCCCATTCACCTCTACCAAGGATTGGTTTAGGGTTGTGTGTGATTCAGTTTTGTCCAGGGAGATCTAGGGATACATACTCTTATCAAATTTTGTAGGAAATGTTTTCCCTGCTGATTTAGAAACAGAGATAGCAAGGACATCCCACACACAGCCCTCCCCCCCTTTTTTTAACCTCAGGCCATTGTTTTATGATGATGTGGTGTTTTACAGTTGAGCCACGTTGGCTAAATAGAGGACAACATCAGGAGAACAAAACATATGCCAACTCAGAGCACTAATGACTGTAAGCTTCTGAGCTACCTATTGCTAGATCTCTTTAATTCCAGAGTCTGTGTTTGAAATAATAAAGACCCCATAAAATAAACTACTGCAAAATGTCTGAACTGATGAAAGGTTTCTGTTTTCTGCTGGGAATAATAGTAAAAACATACGAAGTATTAAGTTCCAAGTATTTCACAAAATGATTATTTGTAAGCATTTGAAGTCCAGGCAACCTAATCACTATCGATGACTTTTTAAAAATATTTATTTTATTTATTTGAAAGGCAGAGTTACAGACAGAGGGAGAGAAAGAAAAGAGAGAGGTCGAACTTCCATCTGCCAGTTCACTCCCCAAATGGCCACAATGGCCAGGGCTGCGCCAGCCAGAAGCCAGGAGCCAGAAACTCTATCCAGTCTCCAATGTAGGTAGCAGAGGCACAAGTATTTGTGCCATCTTTCTCTTCTTTACTGGGCACATTAGCAGGGAGTCGGCTGGGTGTTGGATGCTGATGTTGCAGGTGGTGGTATAACCCACCTGCCACAATGCTGGCCCTCTGTAAATGACATTTTTGAAATCAGGGAATCATGGCTGGCGCCACGGCTTACTAGGCTAATCCTCCACCTTGCGGCACCACACACCAGGTTCTAGTCCCGTTTGGGGCTCTGGATTCTGTCCTGGTGGCCCCTCTTCCAGTCCAGCTCTCTGCTGTGGCCCGAGAAGGCAGTGGAAGATGACCCAGGTGCTCGGGCCCTGCACCCGCATGGGAGACCAGGAGGAAGCACCTGGCTCCTGGCTTTGGATTGGCGAAGCGCCGGCCGTAGAGGCCATTTGGGGGGGTGAACCAATGGAAGGAAGACCTTTCTCTCTGTCTCTCTCTCTCTCACTAACTCTGCCTGTCAAAATAAATAAATAAATAAAATTAAAAAAAGAAATTAGGGAATCCCTTTGATGGTGTCAGTATAGAATAGGAAAAACAGATTTGCTGCCTTGCTGTAGGTATGTACCTGGGATTTGTAGTCAGTGGGCTGCAGTGAAGACTGAAAAGCAAGGACTCAAAAGTTTCCTTGGAAGCCATGTAAAAAAATTAAGGCACATATATCAGCATTCATTCATTTATTCATTCAATAACAGGTTTTTTTAAAAATATTTTGATAGCCTAAAGGGACATTAGATTACCAAAGGTGACTTTTGATTGCAGTTTAATTCTTCATTATGCATATCTCATCCTGGCAATGGTTTGCGTCCAATTGTTGTTTTTCAAGAATATTGCTTGTGTTAAACAAAGACGATATAGGTCCTTCCCCACCTCCTCAAAAAAATCTTGAATTGTGTGCTAACACGTATTTAACTGTATATTCCAAGATAAGAGTAAAATCACTTGTCATTAAAAAGTAGTGTGCATGGGAGACTTTATACAAAAATATATGATAAAACATACAAATGTTGGTAGTATTTTATTTCCTGTATCAACACTTCTCTCCTTTGCCGCCTATTCCCTAATTACTTAAAACAGAGTAGATTTTTTTCAAAGCCTTTTCTTCTTAATCTTAATTTTTTCTCATGCTGCTTTTGTCAAATCTTTCATTGATGCCCTTTTCCTTGAATGTTCAGATGGATAAAAATGCCTTTTTAAGTGACAGACATTCAAAAATGACAGAGATGAGAAGAAAGCTAACACTTAATCTGCCAAGAAGTTAAGAGTTAAAACAAGGAAGCTTCATTTTGTTGTGGCTTCATGTGTAGAAACTGATGATTTCATTCTACCACAGTTATCATGGGTGAACTTGAACATCAACCTGAGTACAAGTCTACATTCTCTGGCCTAAAATTCAGTTGTATGCTTTTACATACAACTTTTATTTACAAAGCTTACAGTAGTGAGAGGGTGGCTTAAAAGCTGAGTGCATTTGTCTAAAGAAAAAATATGTTTTCAAGTAGGCTTGGTTGCCTACAACTCTAACCTTGACTTCCTAAATTATACTAAGATGATCTGTACTTAGCCTGCTACATGTTAAAGAAAATAAGAAAACATCAGGGAGAAATCTATTGATTATTTTTGGTATTACATTTTTAAAATGATGGAAACTCTGGTCAAGTATGATAGATTTGCCTGGCTTTAAGAAACTTTGGGTAAGGGTGCGCCTTTTTCTGGTCCCTAAAAGGGATTCACTTTGAAAAGGCTGCCAGCTCTTCTGAAAACTTGTCATCACTGATATAAATAACTGTATTTTTTTCCTCGGAATGCCTACATGCTCTTGCTGGTTCTCATGCTTTTTTCTCCTCCAAGTGAACACTTGTGCATCAACTTCCTTCTTATTGGATCTGTGCACTGCTTTTTCAAAAATTAATCTGATTTTGGGGTTTCATTTTTCTTGAACACAGAAGGAAGGAAATTACAAAAAAAATATATTAGTAATAGAGTAATGGACTACAGCCCAAAGGAAATGAAAGAATAAGTGAAACAAAGCCAGGGACAAGTTTAATTTTAATAAAATTTTAAATCAGTGGGTTGGGGATGGGCATTTAGCCTAATGAGTAAGATGCCAATTAAGATTTCTGTGTCCCATCAAGGAGTATCTGGGTTCAATATCTGCCCCAGTTCCTGACTTCAACTTCTATCAGCACAGACTTTGGGAGGCAGCAGGTATAGCTCAAGTACTTAGAATTCTTGTCACCTAAATGGAAGACCTGGATTGTATTCCCAGCTCATGGAAATATGAATGAGAGAAATGGGCATATTTAATTTTAGAGGTAAATCAAAAGGACTTGTTTATAGATTCAGTGTAACACATGTAGGAAAGTGAAATCAAGGGTGATTGATGGGTTTTTGGCTGTGTCACTGAGCAGATGAGTTCGCCATTTCATTTGGTTGTGTGATATTGCAGAGAAGTGCATTCTTTCATATCCAAGAAAGTTAAAATTGAAATTCATAGGTAATTTCAGTACTGTTTGGACAGATGAGGATTGAAAATGCAGGATTTGATATAGTAGAAAAACAGTCATCATTGGAAAATAGAATCAGAATTTTCAAGCTGAAAAGTTATTTAGCAACTATAAATTCCAAAGATTTTCTTTGTTTGTTTTACAGATATTTTAGGGATTTGAAGAGCACTTGTCATAAGCTGTTTCTAAGACTGAAAGCACTGCTTAAATATACAAATCTGTTATACACAGAATATTAACAAATATCTTCCCATAAGGTTATCATAAAGTTTTTTTTTATTTCTGAGGAGTTTCTTTATTTCCTTCCAAGTCTATTTTAAAGAAAATCTTGAAATTGCAAAGTGAGTTACTGGACTGATAGTATCATTCGCAATTAAATTTATTGATAATGCACAGCCAAAAAAATATTAAATTACATAGTCCCTGTAATATTGCAGCTATCACCCTTACCCCTGATTTCAAATTTACCATTTAACAGCCCTTAATGGTTTCACTGATTGGCTTTATAAAAGAAAAGGAATTGGTATGTGATAATAAGAAAATTTGAACTTACAAACTTATTAATAAAAATACCTGGGTTTCATGTAGTATTTCTTTTACAAAATGATTCTGTGGTAAAAAGTTTGGAACCCTTGACCTTCTGTCAATGCCTTCTTCTTATGAATAATAATGCTGATATTCACCAATGATTTATTTTGGAAACAGAGCACACAATTGACACAATGGCACCAGAAACAATTCTCTATGCTTTTAACAATGTCCCACATTGGTTCCACACTGCCTATTTAGTATCTCCAGTTTAAATGCTAATATATGTTCAAGCCTAATTTTCATGTAAACCAGAGCAGTGTAATTACCAGCGGTTCATTATAGTAATCATTTCTCTAATGTGATTAAAGAACAATCTGGTGATTTTTATTTGGTAAGGGATAGTATGATAGCACCAAATTGAGGATGCCATTTTTTTTTTCAAAAATTTTACAACTTAGAGTTTCATTCAAATAATATCAACAGTAAAGTCTAAATTACTTACTGCCTTTAATCCTAGAAATGTTGCCTTCTGTGAATAACAAGACTGAAATAGCTTCATTACTCACGTAACATTTTCAGAGACATTTATGGCAGAGCAAAGATGGCAAACTGTTGGTGATGGGATTATACCTCTCCTCCAGTCTCCTTTTTAAAGCTGTTAATCAAAGCTGGGGCAGTTAGCATTTCTAGGGAATCATATCGTATTAAATAGAAAAAAAATTATTTGTAATCATGAGTTCCTGATTTGGGCCCTGTGGTAACCAAATAATGACCACACCCCTTACCCCCAAGTTGTCTACTTTCTAGTCCCCAGATGTAGTGTATACCTACCTGTATGTCACCACCATGGCAAAGGGCTTTGCAGTTGTGATTAAATTAAGGATATTCCAAGGTGAGAAGTATCTGAATTTCCCCAGTGGACTCCATGTAATCAAAATAGTTCTTAATAGGGAGGTGACAAGATTAAAGTCAGAAACGTGATGATAGAAGCAAAGGTTAGAGAGATGTGCTTAGAAGAGCAAGGCCATGAGCCAAGGCATGCAGGTAAGCTCCACAAGCTGAGGAAGGCAAAGAAACAGATTCTCCTTCTGCAGACTCCAGCAAAACAAAGCCCAGCCATCCCCTTGATTCCAATTCCATAAAATTCATTTAGGACGTCTGCCCTCCAGCTTTGGAAAATAATAACTTTGTTACTGTAGCCCACAAATGCATAGTAACTGGCATAGCTCTAATGTATAGCACTAATAGAAAACTAATGCAGAATTTGGCACCTGGAAATAGTACCCTATTCTCATAAATTACTAAAAATAAGGCATCACTGGAATTGGGTGACAGGCAGTAGCTTGGAAGAATTTCAAGGAACATAATAGGAAAAGACTGCATCACCCTCACCAGGCTGCTAGAAGAAACGTGAGTGTTAAAGCTTCCATGGCAAAGGCGCACATAAAATTGAAGAACGGGTTCTTGAAAACTGGAGGAAAGGTCACTTTTGTTACATGGCAGACATTAGCTGAACACAGCCTCACTGAGCTATGTTTGTGGGAAGAAAATTTATAAAGGATGAACTTGGATTTGAGGTATGGAGATTTTCAAACAATGTCAAAGGTACAGCCTTTCCACATACACATATGATTTATTGATATTATTATCTTTACATAGTGGCAATTCACATTTTCAATTTTAATCTTTTGAGTTTGAAGAAGGCAAATGCTAAATTACAGAGAAGTTTAGGTATTTTTGATTCTTAGCAAATGAAAACAGGTCTTAGGAGTGAATCCTGATATCAAAAAGATTACATTAGTTTTATTGCTATGTTATGATAATATGGCGGCCTCTTTTTTCTATATTTATCCTATTGTAGAGGAAAAAATTAAAATCCCATTTGGCCTCATTGGAACACATTTGCAGAATGTTATAGAGCATTGGTTTATGATTATTGCTCTATTATAGACAAACAAAGTATTTTTAATCCTCTCTCAGTCTAGTGTCTGAAATTATGAATTCTATTCAGTTTTTAATGAAATGTGGATTACTTTAAAGATTATCTCTCTGATTTAATAAGTGTCTTTAGAGTAGAAAGTTAATTGGATCTTTCTTGAATGAACAGTGACCACTGTGTGTGATTGATGGAAGGAAAAGATAGTAGATGATATATTTTTGAGTTCATTTTATGTGTTTAAAACTAATTGACGTTAGAAAATTATTTAGTGTGATTAATTTTCTCCAATATACTATATATCCCCTTACACTTACAGAAGTTACGGAGCAATTCTAATTAATTTTAAAATAAAATTTGTGTAATTATTTTGAAAGTGCTATATGAAACACTGCATACTGGAATACATGTAAGTTTAGTGTGTTTTGTTTGAAAGAGAGAATTAGTATTATTGCCAACATCCTATTATATGTTTATCGCCTCCTACTTTTGACATAGTTCTCAACCGAGCCTCAAATTTTGGAATCTTGCTCTACTTGCTCTTTTACCTGTTATTTAAGAGCTCCTGCTGGATTTGCTGTTAGAGGTTGGCATTTCTGCTTGGTTCCTGCAGAAAGTCTGTATACTTATTCTTTGCCGTTTAAGGAGATGTAGAAATTCAGGTGTTTGCAAATTCAGTGGTTGAGGTGATAAAGTAATCCTCCTCATATTTTGTCTGTCTCTGGCAGTGGCAGAAAGAAACTACATTTTGAGTATTGCTGATCCTTCAGTAAAAATATAAGTTATCCTTTTCAAACATGATGCTGCTCCTCCTGGTAGGTATTTGTGTTTGCAGGCATGCTTTCTATATTGTCAGCTCCGAAAGATGACGTTTTAATTTCTCGATAGTCACAACACCTAGCTTTGCATCTGTGCCGCGTAAGATTCCAGTCTTGGTTTTTGTGAGGAAATCACCCATTTCTTATATACTTCCTGCTTTTTTGGACTGTTTACTGATTTTATTTTCCAGATGAAAACCCAAGTGAGCCATACTTTTGCAGTAGTTTTACTGGACCAGTGCAACTATTCTCTGTTCACCGTGATAACCATTTTCTCAGTCCTGACTCTACGGAAAGTGGCTTTGTATTGTCCAGTTAATATTTTCCTGACAAGTTCAACCACTAGGGGAGATAGTTTAAAGTAACTATGTCATTTTGATAGTTTAATAGTATGCTAGAAACTGGAGCAAATAAAATTTTAGCAGAAAGGTAAGGAAAAGGAAGAAAAATATTGAAGGCCATAAGAAGCATGTATCTAAGACTTCAGGCTTTTCCAATGCATCACGTCTTAGAAGTGGTGCATATTTCTTATTTAAACCTCACATCATCGTGGTAACTGTTTTTATTACATTCTGCTTAATTCCCTGCCCCTAAATATTCCACTAGCCACTAAACATGAGGAAGTTGGCCATCCATTCAGAAAGTACTTACTGTGTGCTTCCTGTCTGCCAAGCACTAAACCAAGTACTGAGCTCAAAAGAAGATGGTTGTAGGAGAGGAGACGTGACATCTGTAAGTAATAAGTAGAAGAGCAGCAGTGAGCTAAAAGTAGACATTGGCTGCATTTGGCTTAAAAAAAAAAGTTATAAGCAACTCAATCAAGGTCTGTTCTTGGAAATCCAGTGTCTCTCTTTTCATTTTGGTAGGATATTTAAAGGTTATGTTAGTGCTTCCCTAGATTTCAGAATTTGATAATCACCATCGTTAAGCACATCTGTTTTTGTTTGGAATGCATAGTGGCTCTTTCAGTTCCAATTTTATAAACCAAACCACCAATCCCATGTTGTGTTATTAGTACAAAATTTTACATATTTCCACATAATATATATTCATATGTTATCTATTCACTTGATGTTTTCTGTGTTAGACTTAAGATTGTAGAGTCCTATGTATATTCCCATATGTATGTGTAAACAGAAAAATATGCAGTGTGTTGTCTTTATCATATTACCGTGGTGTTCTGAAGCATGCATTTTTTTAATCCAAAATTTTGAAGTAGGAAAATATAGATGTTTCACCACATGAATGTACGTTTAATCCTTCCTATACTGACAGACATTTAGGATACTCATGTTGCTTGCCATTATGTGCAATATTACAGTAAACATCCTTGGCGGATTTCTTTACATTCTCTGTCACAGGATAAATTCCTAGACATTAACTACTAAGTCATATGATATTTCCATCATTTTAATAATTGCACTCAAATTACTCTCAAAAATTATGTTTACTATCCAAACAGTCTAAAATGCTTATTTCTCCACATCCTTATCAATACTAATTATTACTGGTCTGGTAAATTTTGCTGTTTGGATGAGTAGATATGACCAACATTTTATGATGTTTCATTGTTAAATAATTAGGTAATGACACCACTATTTGTTCTAGACTTCCCCGTAAAGAATAAAGAAATGATTACATGAACAGGGTTAACTATCCATTGTATATGTTGCATTTTGTTTCAAGTTGATAATGAAAACAAAATCAATATGCATTCAAAGTTCTTTTATTGAATGCTGCTCCATAGGGAAAGCTTGGAAACACAAAGAGCCTTCAAAAAGATCATAGAAAATGGTTAGTATGAAAAATATGCATAGATTTTACAATTTTTTGCATAAAAATTTATCTTTTAATTCATTTTTCAACAAACTTTGGTATCTCCTCTAACCTCAGTTCGCTCTGGAGTATCTTCAAGTGCATAGTGGTCCTATCACATTTCCTGAGCTACAGTAGGTTCTAAATCATCTTTATTTTGTGTTATCTGTTATTACTCATTGACAGTGTGTGATTTCCAGATTCTTCAGACAGCCTCAGAATCCCTAGAACTTGTGAGAACTGTATTTTTATTTTTTAAAAAATGTAAAATGTGGCCAGCGCCTTGGCTCACTTGGCTAATCCTCCGCCTGCGGTGCCGGCACCGTGGGTTCTGGTCCCAGTTGCTTCTCTTCTAGTCCAGCTCGCTGCTGTGGCCCGGGAGGGCAGTGAAGGAAGGCCCAAGTGCTTGGGTCCCTGCACCCGCATGGGAGACCGGGGGAAGCACCCAGCTCTTGGCTTCGGATTGGCGCAGCAGTGGCTGTGGTGGCAATTGGGGGAGTGAACCAATAGAAGGAAGACCTTTCTCTGTCTCTCTCTCTCACTGTCTATAACTCTACCTGTCAAATTAAAAAAAAAAATGTAAAATGTGTCCAAAAAGCCAATCAAAGTGGAGGTACGCCTGAGTAGCCACCCATATAAGTTGGGTTCATTAAATAGGCCAGCTGGCAGTGGTTGGTACAGTATTTTTTTAATTCACTACAAAGATAAACTTTCAAAGAAAAATCTACCTCAAAGTCACTATTTGAGAATTTGTACAGTATTTTAAGGAATGACAAGATGAATGTCATAATAGTAATAAAAATGCATAAAATACATGGCTTTTAAATTTCCCCTTTTAAAAAAGCTGCATCTCTTTCAAGATATATAACCAGGTTGGAGAAAAAAAAAAGGAAAAATATGTATATCAATAGCTACATTCAGTTTGACTTCTGTTTACCAGATGTTTTAATGGAAGTCTTTTTCACTGTTCAATATAATGATGTCTGGGTCTCCAATTGCTATGAAATATCTAAGCTATATATCCTGTTGGTTGATGTAGAACATATGGTTTTGAAAAAAATCAGTGTTTGGCCAGCGCCGCGGCTCACTAGGCTAATCCTCCACCTGCGGTGCCGGCACACCGGGTTCTAGTCCCGGTCGCGGCTCCGGATTCTGTCCCGGTTGCCCCTCTTCCAGGCCAGCTCTCTGCTGTGGCCCGGGAGTGCAGTGGAGGATGGCCCAAGTAGTTGGGCCCTGCACCCGCATTGGAGACCAGGATAAGTACCTGGCTCCTGCCATCGGATCAGCGCGGTGCGCCGGCCGCAGCTGCGGTGGCCATTGGAGGGTGAACCAACGGCAAAGGAAGACTTTTCTCTCTGTCTCTCTCTCTCACTGTCCACTCTGCCTGTAAAAAAAAAAAAAAAAAAAATCAGTGTTAAAACTGCATGGAAATTTTCTTTGTAAAGCCAAAATTTCAGTTTTACTGAAATAGAGAAATATTTCACATTGCTAAACTGTGTATTGATTGCTTTTATTTTCAGTTTTTTAATTGACCACATAACCAGTAATGTGTGCATTTTCCTAATCTATTGCCATGAGCAAAGTATTTCTTTACCTAAATGATGCTAAAATGCTTTCTGTAGATCTGTAAATCTTACTGACATTCTCTATATTTTTCTTTCCCAGCTCAAGTCTTCACTGAAATAAGTATATAGCAAAATCCTAATTATGCTAGACTTATTGCCTGAATATATTAGTGCTAAATGAATAGTAAACCCTAAATTCAATTTTCTAAATGTTATTTTAAATACACGTTCTCAGACCTTGATAAGCAAATGCTCTCAGAGTCTCTAAGAGAGTTTATTTGGCTAACTCTCAGAGGACTGGCCTGCCCCTCATTTGCATCCTGCTTTTGTTTGGTTCCATGCACAGGAACTCATCATGCAGGATATCAGAATATGACCTAAATTAACTTTTCTGTGGGAAGTATAGGGACCTCAGGATAGAATATTCCAGATTCAAATTTCCCTTGAGATATAAATTAATTCAGTCTAAATCTGGGAAGACTTAAATGACTTAGTACATAATATCTCTCCCGAAGAGAATCTAACAGTGACAGGGACCTAGGTCTAGAGATCAAATGTACAGGCCTACTTACTAAGTAGAGTCAGATAAATCTGATTAGTCCAGAATGAAAGGGCAGAGAGAGGTGAGAGGCAGCACCGTGAACAGTGAACAGTCTTCCTTCCAAGCACGACTGAAAAGATGAGTTCCAGAGAAGACAGAGAAATCAGGTCATTTGCTTTCAAAAAAAATAGGGATAATTGGTAATCCTTTTCAAGGATTCTTCATAATTTTGTTATATATCTAATTTTTGGCCACCTTTATTCATGTTTTTAGTTTCTATATATTGCTGTATCCCTTCTATTAAGTATGTGGATTGCCATGCATTGAGTATAGAGGCTCAGGAGAATGAAAGTACAAACATGTGTAATCCATATTGGATTTTAGACTCTCACATCCCTGTTACTTTTTGATATTCTTTCTCTTCTTTCCTTTTGCATCTACAAAAGGCTCTTCTCTCTTGTTCATGGCTAATAAATTTCACTTGTCTTAACAAATCCCTTTTTTAAAAATCATGTGGTGCCAGTGCCGTGGCGCTGTAGGTTAGTCGGCATCCCATTTGGGCACCGGTTCTAGTCTCAGCTGCTCCTCTTCCAATCCAGCTCTCTGCTATGGCCTGGGAATGCAGTAGAAGATGGCCCAACTCCCTGGGCCCCTGCACTCACATGGGAGACCAGGAGGAGGCACCTGGCTCCTGGCTTTGGATCGGCATAGCTCCAGCCATTGTGGCCATTTGGAGAATGAACCAGTGGATGGGAGACCTTTCTCTCTGTCTCTTCCTCTCACTGTCTGTAACTCTACCACTCAAATAAATAAAATCTTTAAAAGAAAATCATGTGTTTATGGAGAGAAAGAGAGAGAGAAACCTCTCCATGCCCCCAAATGTCTGCAATAGCTAGGGCTGAGCCAGGACAAAGCCAGGAGCTGGCAACTTAATCCAGGTCTCCCACATGAGTGACAGGGACTCAACTACTTGAGTCATCACCTGATGCCTCCCAGGTTACCACATTAGCAAAAAACTGGAATCAGAAACAGAGCCAGGACTCAAACTCAGGCACTCTGATCTATGACATGGCTGTGCTGCCTGGGATCTTAATTGCTAGCCAAATGCCTATCTCTGTTATCATCTTGCCTATAAAGTTACTATTCTTTTTTCAACTTGGTGTCTAGTAATCATCTTCCATTTAGTTTATCTGTGAGGCTGAGTATTTGTTCCTGAAGCATTTTCTGAGGGTAGCTGCTCCCAGGAGCATAGTGTAGCCACCTAGAGCTGTAAAACTTGTGGTTTTAATGGACTCATGCTTTTACAGCCCTTGGGCAGGCCTAGGCAACATGTGACTCTCTTCATGTTTTGACCCATGCTTATAAAACAGACGTTCCCCAACCTTTGACCAGACCCAAAATACAACTACCATTTTATAACATTCTATATATCATGAAGCAATATCTATTCCATCCTTCAGCATACATATCTTCAAAAGAAAACCAAACTTTCCTTTTTTTTGATATAAAGAAGAAGAAAAGGAAATAAAGTAATATATACTTATTGCCTAAATGAACAATCACACTAGGAAAGATAAGTAACACTGATGTTTGCCCCTGTTTTTAGAACAAGGTTACCATGTTATTATCTTGTGTCCAGATGATATTTGCAGAAAGGATTTGGTAATGCTTTTGACAAAAAGAGAATTAATATAATTGTTTTTAAAAGACAACATATTTTGAGTAGAATAATAACATTACAAACAGTAGAAAATGAGCATGCTCAGATTTTAACCACCAGAAACAACCTTTAAAAATAGGCGTTTCAAAATTTTCATATCTGTTTCTCTTGCATCCTTCTCCTAACTAATATGCTTTTCTGACATCACTATGAAATACCTAATATTATCTCAGATACTTACTTCTTTAATTTTTCTCACTTTGATTTAAACATTTCATTCAGTTAATCCACAAGTATTTATTAAGGACTTAACATACTTTATATAACTCCAAATCAGATTTTGCGTATCTAATTATTATTGTCAATCCTTTTTCTTCAAGTTAAAAATGAAACAAAATTAGTGTCTGGCAGAACTACTCCATTCTCCAGAGGGGAGCTGTGAATTCTAAAACTTTCAGGGTTTTATTTTTCCTCCTCATGATGCATTCAAAAATCTAAAGGAAGGAGCCAGTGTTGTGGCATAGTGGGTTAAGCCACCACCTATGATGCCAGCATCCCATACGGATGCCTTTTCGTGTCCTGGCTGCTCCACTTCCAATCCAGCTCCCTGCTGTTGCACCTGGGAAAACCGTGGAAGATGGCCCAAGTACTTGGGCCCCTGTACCAACATGCTAGATGTGGATAAAGCTTCTAGCTCCAGCCCTGGCTGTTGCGACCAATTTGGGAGTAAACCAGCAATGGAAGCATGTATTATCTCTCTCTCTCCCTCTCCCTCTCCCTCTCCCTCTCCCTCTCCCTCTCCCTCTCCCTCTCCCTCTCCCTCTCCCTCTCCCTCTCCCTCTCCCTCTCCCTCTCTCCATATCACTTTCCTTGTACCTCTGCCTTTAAAATAAATAAGTGAATAAAATCTAATGAGAGTTTTAAGTTTCACAAATGTTGAACTATCATTTTTCTTTTCATTAGTCTCTAAATCTGAGTATATATTTTACAGTACTCTAAAATGTTAATAATCCTGTACTGACTACATGAATGAGTGAATTTACAATTACATGAGTGAATCAAACTTGTATTTTAAACCTACATTTTTTTTCTTAAATGAAGATCTTATTATTCTCTCCTTTTACCAAAAGGAAGCTTCTGTTAAATGCTTTGATGGTTGAAATGGTGGTGATCAAAAATTGATCTTCAGTTTGAATGCATGTCATAACTTTTTTATCATGTTGTGAGATTATTTTTGAATATAACAGAGATGTTGACTAGGTCTGCATTAACTGCCTTTTTCTATAGTAAGGCATCATCTTTCTGTCAGTTTTTAAAAAATGCACTTCCCTTTGTATAAAAAGCATATCATAGGTTTGCAGACCAAGACCAGATGCACTGATATATATATATATATATATATATATATATCCGTGACAGATGTTACAGACCAGTTTGGAGTCAAGGAACTGGTCCTAAGTAAAAGGATACCTCACAAAGTTCCTAGAAAATGAAATTCAAAGATATGCTAATTTGGGTGCAAAATGTTTCAAATCCATGAGTATCCATATAAAGAGTATGCTTTATTATATAAAGGTAGGTCTCTGCGAAGTTCAAAGAATCTTTGGCATTCATATGCCCCTTGTCAGATCCAGTTATGTATACTAAAGCATTCCTGACTTATGAAATTAACCCTTAATCATCAATTTTACCTTTTATTGTAAAATTTTTCCATTATCTTTAAATTGCCATTTCATTTAAATTCTAAATCTGTGTGTCAATAAAATAAAGCAAAACTGCATCTTCATGCAGTAATAGCAGTCATATGCTATACTGAATTCCTCAGAAATTGAACAAGGTGAAAGCTCCGAAGACAGCTATGATCTCATGAAATTTGGACATAGTCCTAAACTGTTTGGAAAGAGAGCTTTGTCAGCTGGCTTTTCACGCTCTAAATCTGACTTCAATAACTGCCACCTTCTACCACAATTTATCAGTTTTACCTTAGTATTTCCTGATTTTCCTCCAACAAAATCCACCGTCAAATTAAAAGCATACTTCTGGCAACTATGCCAGGCCTAAGTTGCTACCCTTATATTCCAAAATCAGTAGTGTTTTTCCAAGTTATTCTTTAGGGAATGTGACAACAGGAGCCATTTACAAATACTAAAAATGTGTTCCTTTCCTTGTTTCTCCTCATCGACCACCCCCTCCATTCCAAACAGCCCCCTTTTATCTTCCTTTACCTTGTTGTCTGCTATCCAAAGTGAAATAGCTGCTTTTTTCCTTGGACAATGACATAGTGTAGCACTGGGTCAGAGTGTACCTCTGAGTATTGCAACAGTGGCCTAAAATGTGTGTGTGTATGTGTGTGTGTGTATACTCAGAGGTATACATACACATACATTCATACATATATACACATATATATATGTATATAAATTTATTTATTTTGGGGAGGTGCACACGGACACATACACATACATATCTCCCATTTGCTGGTTCATTTCCCAAATGCTCACAATAGCCAAGACTAGGCCAGTGTGAAGCCAGGAGCCAGGAACTCAATCCAGGTCTGCCATATGGGTGAAAGTGACCTAACTATTTTATCTAAGACCTGCTGCCTCCCAGAGTGTGAATTCATAGAACGCTTCATTAGGGAGCAGACCTAGAACTCAAACTCAGGGACTCTGGCCTCCCAAGTGACATCTTACCTCCTAGGCCAGATGCCTACCCTTAAAAAATTGCATTTATCACACAAAGGAATAAGATCTGTAGCCCGATCCAAGAAATACTGTCTTGGATGCTTTAACTCTTCACATGACTGATAATCCTTAACTAACATACACTATACTGTGCTTCTGTTCCTTCAGGAACCCAATCTATATCTGTGATGGAAGTAATTGACTACTTTACTCATTGTATTGATTAATAATATTAAAAAATTAGAACCTACCAAACCTTGGAGATCTTTCAGCCTTTGGAAAGTTGAATTATTGCATTTTTCATCCTTCAAAAGGGGAATATTTTCACCTTTATAGTTAAATAACTGTTCATTTCTGATGTTTACTTCCCTTTTTAAATCTACCTGCAACCAATATAGAGGCTATTAAGACATTATAGGCCAGCTCTGTGGCTCAATAGGCTAATCCTCTGCCTGCGGTGCCAGCACCCCAGGTTTTAGTCCCAGTCGGGGCGCCGGATTCTGTCCCGGTTGCTCCTCTTCCAGTCCAGCTCTCTGCTGTGGCCCAAGAGTGCAGTGGAGGATGGCCCAAGTCCTTGTGCCCTGCACCCGCATGGGAGACCAGGAGAAGCACCTGGCTCCTGGCTCCTGGCTCCTGGCTTCGGATCAGCACAGTGTGCTGGCCACAATGTGCCGGCCGGAGCGGCCATTGAGGGGTGAACCAACGGGAAAGGAAGACCTTTCTCTCTGTCTTCTCTGTCTCTCTCTCTCACTGTCCACTCTGCCCTGTCAAAAAAAAAAAAAGACATTATAAGTAACGACCCATATATTTATTGAGAATTTCTTGGATTGTCTGTGAATAGAGTTTAGAATTGCTCTCCTAGAAGTGTGACTGGAGGGAGCTATTAGAGTTGTGGCCTTTATAAACTTTTAATAAACTAGCCAGTCCCTGTTACTAATCTGAATTTTAGGACAGGCTAAACTAGTGGGTAGAAGCCAAAGAGCATGATCTTTCACACAAAACCTGAAGCCTTAAGGAGGAAAACCACAGGCGGCTGGAAACAAAGCATAGAGCCCAGGAGTAGGAGGGGTGCTTGGATCACAATTCAGTCCCATCAAGGTGGCATGTACCAATGCCATCTTACTTGTTAAAGTGATCAGTTTAAGTTCATAATTGATCAAAAAGATAGGATTAAGTGTCAAAGGGATTACATAAATAAGACCAGTGTCTGCAAATAATAATTGATAGAATTAAAAAGGAGAGAATGATCCTACATGGGAAGCAGGATACACAGCAGACTCATAGAATGGCAGATGTCCTAAACAGCACTCTGGCCTCAGAATCAGCCCTTAAGACATTCGGATCTGACTAAAAAGTCCATGAGAGTTTGCAGGCATGGAAAGCCAAGACACTCTGGCAAAAAAAAAAAAAAAAAAAAAAAAAAAAAAAACTAAATGAAAGATCTCTGTGTGTGAGACCCCAGCGGAAAGAACAGGCCATCAAAGAAGTCAGTACCTTCCTCTGAAGGGAGGAGAGAACTTCCTGTTTGAATATGGCCTTGTCTAGACAAGATCAGAGTTGAACTCAAGAGGCTTCCATAGCCTTGGCAGCTCATGACAACAGCCTCAGGTGATTACTGATGTCATAAATTAGAGTGTCAGTTGTTAAATCAACAACGGGAGTCACTGTGCACTTACTCCCCAGGTAGGACCTCTGTCCTTAATGTATTGTACTATGCGAATTAACAGTAAAACTGTACTCAAACAGTATTCTATAATTTGTGTGTCTTTGTGGGTGTAGTCCGTTGAAATCTTTACTTAATATATACTAAGTTGATCTTCTGTATATAAAGATAATTGAAAATGAATCATGATGAAGAATGGGGTGGGAGAGGGAGTGGGAGATGGGATGGTTGCGGGTGGGAGGGAGGTTATGGGAGGAAAAGCTGCTATAATTCAAAAGTTGTACTTTGGAAATTTATGTTTATTAAATAAAAGTTAAAAAAATAAAAAGCAACCAACTGAAGTGAAGTAGAAGGAAAGGGAAGATCAGGAGTCAGGGCTTACAGGGAGCCTAGAGGACTGAAGCAACAGCCAGCAGAAGCCCCAGCTGTCTGCATTATATAGGAGCCAGAAATTAGGAACAGGTCATAGGTCTTAAGTCAAAAAAGCTTCTGATACAAGAGCAGGCCCAACAACCCAGAAATACTTGAACTTTCCAAATAATGTCTGCCTTCCACAGCAAGACCTTGTTGTGACTGCTACTGCACTGGCCTATTGCAGTGTATGCTGCTTGCACCTTGGTCATTAGTCACACCTGGAGAACCTGTGTGAGGGCATAGATGCAGACAAGACATGAGACCCAGATGCTAATTCAGATGGGACTCTGAACTACTCTGATGCCTTCCCTTTGGGAAGAGAAAGTAGTAGGTGGTACATCTTTTTCAGTTTAAAATTTAGTGTCCTTTAAACTGTCTCAAGTTGGTGTAAGATCTACAAATTGAAATGTTGGGAAGAGAAAACCAGTCCAACTTCAAGCAGTTTTGATTGCAGAAACATTTGTGGGTGGAGCTGTTAGGGAAGACAGGGGCAGGGTTAATTTTTAAAAATAAAATTGGAGTTTTGGTTACCTTGCATCTTCTCACTAGCTGTGAGCCCCTCTACAGCAACAGAAGACAATTACCATAGTCTTTTCTTACACAGAACATTCAGAAATTTTACAAAGACATCAAAATTACAAGGATGCATTGTTTTATTGTGCTCCATAGATATTTCATGTTTTATAGGATTGTAATCACCCTTGGTTCAGCATATTTTTTCAGTATCACTTTTTTCAACAGTATGGGTTCACTTTGTGTCCTCATTAAATGTTGATAATTCTTGCAGTATTTTAGACTTTTTCATTATAATATCTGTTAAGGTGATATATGATCAGGGGTCTTTGATGTTATTAGTGTAATTGTTTGAGGTGCCACTAACTCATATAATGTAGTCCCATCTTACTTCATTTTCCTAAGGACTCCTTATTCCCTGAAACACAGGGATATTAAATTTAGGCCAATTAATAATGTAGTAACCGGGACCGGCGCCATGGTGCACTAGGTTAATCCTCCACCTGCGGCGCTGGCATCCCTTATGGGCACTGGTTCTAGTCCCCGTTGCTCCTCTTCCAGTCCAGCTCTCTGCTAGGGCCTGGAAGGCAGTGGAGGATGGCCCAAGTTCTTGGGCCCCTGCACCCGCATGGGAGACCAGGAGAAGCACCTGGCTCCTGACTTCAGATCGCCGCAGCTCTGGCATTGCGGCCACTTGGGGAGTGAACCAACAGAAGGAAGACCTTTCTCCCTGTCTCTTTCAGTGTCTGTAACTCTGCCTGTCAAATAAATAAATAACAAATCTTTAAAAAAATTTTAAAAAATCATGTACTAACCTTTACGTGCTCAAAAGAATGAAGGAATTACATGACTCTCACTTTAAATCAAAAGCCAAAAGTGATTTTACTCAATGAGGAAGGCATGTCGAAAGTCAAGCCAGGCCAAAAGCCAGGTCTGTTGCACTAAACGTTCGACCAAATTGTGAATGAAAAGTTCCTGAAAGAAATTAAAAGTGCTGCTACAGTGAACACACAGATGCTAAGAAAGCAAAACAAACTCACTGCTGATGTGGAGAAATTTTTAGTGGTTTACGAAGATCAAAGCAGCTATTTTCCTTAAAATAGAGGCTAACCCAGAGCAAAGCCCCAACTTTCTTCAATTCCATGAAAGCTGAGAGAGATGGAGAAGCTCATGAGAAAAGTTTGACGCTATCATAGGTTGAGTAATAAGGTTTAAGGAAAAAGGTCTCCCCATAAAATGAAAGTCCAAAGTGAAACACCAGAAGTTGCTGTAGAAGCTATAGCAAGTTATCCAGAAAGTCTGGCTAAGGTCATTGATGATGTTGGCTACATAAAACAAAAAATATTTCCTGTAGACAAAATAGCCTTCTCTTGGAAGAAGATGCCATTTCAGGCTTTCATAGCTAGAGAGGAGAAATCAGTGCCTGGCCTTACAGCTTCAGAGGATGAGCTGACTCTCCTTGTAAGGTACTAATTCAGATGAAGACCTTAAGTTGAAGCCAGTGCTTATTTACCATTCCAAATACCTAAGGCCCATAGAAATTATACTAAGTCCACTCTGCACTCTGTAAGTGGAACAACCAAACCTAGATGAAAGCACACCCGTTTACAACATGGCTTACTGAATATGTTAAGCCCACTGTTGAAACCTGCTACTCAGAAAGGGAAACAATATTTCCTTCAAAATACTGCCGTTCAGTGATAATGTGCCTGGTCACCCAAGAGTGCTGATAGAGATGCACAAGGAGATGAATGTTGTTTTCATGCCTGCTAACACAACATCCATTCTACAGCCCACGGGTCCAGGAGTAATTTTGACTTTCCAGTTTTGCTGTTTAAGAAATGTTATTTCCTGGTAACAGATATGAAACACACAGTTAAATAGAAATAATAGATTCTAGTGTTCCATAACACAGTGGAGTGGACTGTAGTTCCCAATAATGGATTATATGGAATTGTAGAACAGGAACTAGTAGTTCCCAAATATAAAGAAAAGAAAATGGAAGTACTAATTGCCTGATTTGATTGGCTAATGCTATATACATGTGTTGAAATATTGCACTGTACCCCCCAAAAATATACAGATATTACATGTTAATTAAAAATTTATAAAATCAATTAAAATTTAAGAAAAGGAAGGCATTTGCTAAGGCTAGAGCTACCATGGATAGCTCTCATGGATCTGGGTCAAGTAAATAGAAAAGCTTCTGGAAAGAAACCAATATAGATACCATAAAGAACATTTTTGATTCATGAGAGGAAATCAAAATATCAAAATTAACAAGAGATTATTCAGGTCAAACGGAAGGTGCAGAAAGAGATGTGGCAGAAGTTCATTGTAGAACTCCTGTGGCTGCAACAAAGGCAGCCAATGCAAGGGGCTGTGCATGTGGTGTGCACCCTGGGCACAGGCAATGTGGCTGCCCTGAGGGCCTTCACGCCCAGCTGTCGCCGGTCGTCAACTGTGCGCACTCAGCCGTCCTAACTGTGCACCATATCAGGCCCGTGCCTGGGCCTCCACTGAACTCACTTCTCCGGGAGGGCACCGACTGGCTTTCTGGGGAGAGGTCTGGGTATTATGTGTTGCATGTTGTCTTCTGTCACCTTATGCTTTGGACATAGAGGACAGGACAGCACCCACCCACCACCCCTCCTGCAGTCAGAACCCTGCTGGTCCCAGGATACCCCCCCGGGGTGGTCCATTTCCACCCATGGGAGCATCAACCATGCTAGCAGGTCCCTAACGGCTCCAGGCTTCTGGCGAGGAGGGGAGGGGCCTCTGAACCCTGTCACCTGGACACTTATATCCAGGGTCCTCGCGTCCCCAGCGTCACCACCCACTGACCACCCAGATGACCACCCCTTCCCTGTGCAGAAGTGGAGCTGCCTCCATTTTCCTTGAGGCTTTGTGATTGACTTTGGCCACATACCTTCCTGGGCATTTGTTCATTTGTTTTCTATTTTTATTTTGTATACCGAGGGTATTTGGGGTGGGGTTGTTTTTTGAGATGTGTGATATGTGTGATTCTTTTATGGAGTTCTTTGCTTCATTAAATGTTTAAGTATTCTAAAGATATGTAATATTTGGATCAGATGTTGTGAATATTAGTAGAGATAAAGCTATTTTATTCTGTATTTTTAAAACCATTCCATACAAATAGAAAGCTCTCCTAGATGAAAAAAAAAAGAGAGGTTATAAGAAGTTGATTGATTCCAGCCACCTTAAGGACTTTGCTGGGTCCAGTACTTCATTGGTGGAAGTAGCTGCAGATCTGGTGGAAACAGAATGAGAACTAGAATAGCAATGAGGACTGAAGATGGGACTGGATTGCTGCAATCTCATGGTAACTATGCGAATGAATAGGAATTGTTTCTTCTGGATGAGGAAAGAAGTAATTTCTTGAGATGGACTCTGCTCCTTGTGAAGATGCTAAGAATGTGTTGAATGATAGTAAAAGTTTTGTAATAATACATAAATTGCACTGATAATCAGTAGCAGAGTTTAAGTAGATTGACTCTAATTTTGAAATAAGTTTTCATGTGGGTAAAATACTTTCCACACCATCACATGCTATGGAGTAGTTGAAGTGGTCAGCTTCATTTTTATGTTATTTTCTGTTTTTGATTTGGAGATTGCTCTCATTTACTAGTTCATTCCCCACATACCCACAATGGCTGGGGCTGAAATGGGGCTGATGCCACAGCCAGGAGCTGAGAATGCAATCCAGGTCTCCCACCTGGGTGCAGGAACATGGTTATTAGAAGTACCACCATTGCCTCCCAGGGTCTACACTGGTGGGAAGTTGGGGTCTGGCACTGTAGTCTGGAATTGGTGTGTGACATGTGCATCTCAAACACTAGGCTAACCGCCCACTCCTGTGTTCTTATTTTAATAAATTGCCACAGCCACCTAACCTTCAGCAACCACTGGCCTGATCAGTCAACAGTTGTCATCATTGAGACAACACCTTCCTCTAGCAAAACGATTTTAACACTCTGTAGGCTCATGTGGTTGTTAGCATTTTTAGCAATTAAGTGCTTTTTAAAATATTTATTTATAGCCGGCGCCGTGGCTCACTAGGCTAATCCTCCGCCTTGCGGCGCCTGCACACCGGGTTCTAGTCCCGGTCGGGGCGCCAGATTCTGTCCTGGTTGTCCCTCTTCCAGGCCAGCTCTCTGCTGTGGCCAGGGAGTGCAGTGGAGGATGGCCCAAGTGCTTGGGCCCTGCACCCCATGGGAGACCAGGAAAAGCACCTGGCTCCTGGCTCCTGCCATCGGATCAGTGCGGTACGCCGGCCGTAGCGTGCTGTCCGCGGCGGCCATTGGAGGGTGAACCAACGGCAAAAGGAGGACCTTTCTCTCTGTCTCTCTCTCTCACTGTCCACTCTGCCTGTCAAAAAAAAAATTTATTTAATGGGACCTGTACTGTGGCAGAGTTGGTAAAGCCTCTGCCTGTAGTACCAGCATCCCATATAGTTACCAGTTTGAATTCTGGCTACTCCACTTCCAAAAAAAAAAAAAAAAAAAAAAAAAAACACCAAGATTTATTTATTGATTTGAAAGGGAGAGAGATATAGAGCAAAAACACTTCCAACTGCTGTTTCAATCCCGAAGTGGCCACAGCAGCTACATCTGGGCCATCTGAAACCAGGAGCCAGTAACTCTATTCTGGTCTCTCACACGGGTAACAGGGGCACAAGTCCTTAGGCCATCATCTGCTTCCTCCCAGGTTCATTAGTGGCAAGCTGGATCAGAAGCAGAGAAGCCAGGACTTAAATTTGTACTCTAATGTGGGATGCAGGCATTGTGAATGGTGTCCTAACCCACTGCCCCACATTGCTGGCCCCTGCAGTAAGGTATTTTTAATTAAGGTCTGTGCATTGTAATTTTAGATGAAATAATATCGCATGCCTAATTGACTACAGAGTATAAACATAACACTGCACTGAGAAACCGAAATGTTAATGTGACTTAGGCTATTGCAGTGCTCATATTTGCTCTGTTGCAATGGTCTGGAACTGAACCTGCAATATCTCTGAGATGTGCCTGTTCTTCATCAATTTCTGAGAATGATTCAACGAGTTTCATTTCCCATCTGCCCCTATTTTGAATTCCTAACATTTCCCCTGAAGAATTTATAGCATTAGTGTCACACAACTACATTATTGTACATTTATTTTCTTTCCCAACAAAGTGCAGTTTCAAACGGCAGAAACCGTATCTTTAGCTGTCATTTGAAGAAAGTGATCAGGCTTGAAATCAAATGACCTGGGTTCAACAAACAAGTTGCATGACCTTAGCCCAGTCACATGTCTCAGTTTAGATTGCCTGCCTATAAATCCAGTTGAATGAAAACTTCTCAGGGATGTGGTACAAGATGAAGTCAGA
The DNA here is from genome assembly GCF_964237555.1 of Oryctolagus cuniculus. Taxonomy (NCBI): domain Eukaryota; kingdom Metazoa; phylum Chordata; class Mammalia; order Lagomorpha; family Leporidae; genus Oryctolagus; species Oryctolagus cuniculus. Next base: position 41,376,980 of record NC_091436.1, read on the forward strand.
ACACAGAAGACATGATTTCCTTATCTCTGCTTGACCTGCTATGTCTGTGCTTTCATTTATTTCATATATTGGGCTTTTTGTTTTTTATCTCCACTGCTAGTATTTTCATTGATGATGTTGTCCAATATGCCTTCCTTTTTTTTTTTTTTTTTTTTTGACAGGCAGGGTTAGAGAGAGACAGAGAGAAAGGTCTTCCGTTAGTTCACCCCCCAAGTGGCCGCTATGGCTGGCGCGTTGTGGCCAGTGCACTGTGCTGATCCGATGGCAGGAGCCAGGTGCTTCTCCTGGTCTCCCATGCGGGTGCAGGGCCCTAGGACCTGGCCATCCTCCACTTCACTCCCGGGCCACAGCAGAGAGCTGGCCTGGAAGAGGGGCAACCGGGACATAACTGGCACCCCAACCGGGACTAGAACCTGGTGTGCCACCGCCGCAGGCGGAGGATTAGCCTGTTGAGCTGTAGCACTGGCCCAACATGCCTTCCAAACTTAGTTTAATTTCATTCCAACATTTCACTTGTATTATTTGCATACTTCTTTGCAGCAGTGGCTAATAGGACTTGTGTTGGGGGCAGGGTAGATGCATGCTATGATGCAATCATTGAATTTTCACATGTTCATCACAGTTTACATGTGAAAAGGTCAAGGTTGCCCATATGATATATCATTTTATATTTTTGAGGAGAATTATTTTTATGTCAGCTTAAAATTCTTCTTGAACTTGATTTCTCATCTAGGACAATAAAATTGAAACCTGATATGTGCATGTTTCTTTGTACAGAAAATGAGCTGCTTTTAAAAAGAATAATCCATCTGCTATCTGATCAGCCATGTAGGACTGATTCTTTGGAAATGAAGAAGCTCTCCATTTTCAGTTTAAGTCACACATGTGAAGGCTTTGATAAGATTAAAATAATCCAAGGAAGCAATTTCAAGATGCACAGCTAGAAATAAAAACTGAGAAACAACCATGTCTCACATGATAGTCACTTAATGGAAGAATCAGGTTGTAAGGACGTTCTTCAGATAGTGTCAGTATATACAGATAAATATGAACAGCTGCTGGTTGAGCTAGAAGCACTGCTGGTTAAGTTAGAAATTTATGATTTTTTTATCTTTCAAAATGTGTCTCTTTCCTGCTGCTTTATATTCTTTTTAAAGAGCCAATTATGTTGTCACTTGGGGATTGTACTTTTGGGTGACATTAGTTGCTTTAGATGCTCTGGCTAGATCACTTTTACACAGCTTGTAAACCCTAGTTTCTGTTCATGGCTCGCAGTCTCCCCTTCTTGGAATCACTCACAGCTGAAGAGCACTTGCTGTGTTTAGGGCTACCGTGCCTACCTCCCAATCCTATCATCCACAACCAATGACTAACTGGCATAGGGTGTACAAAAGGCCGGTTCAGTTGTTTCAAGTTGAGGTCAACTCTGGAGCAAGTCTAGCTCCAGAGCTCCTAGGTTGATCAAACTGAATTTAGACGCTAGTAGAGATCACATTCCTACTTAGCTCCCAACACTCTTGTACCTTGTTTCCTTCTGTCCTTTATACTGTAGAGCGCTCCATCAGTGAATCATGTACATCCTAATCCTTGTCTCAGGCTCAGCTGCTAGCAGCACTACCCTAAAACAGTGATTATTGTGAAAGTATAGCTCCTACCTTCTTTCGTCTTTCATCCTCATCCTTCACAACATCTGGAATACGGTGCTCACAAGTATTTTGAAGAGAGGGCAAAGTAAGAAATGTGACTTTCATTTGGCCAAGTGCTAAAGGTAGGAGATGCATAATTGAAATCCCAAGCACTCTCCTGCAATCCTAGCCTTATTTGAATCTGAATTCTTGGCCCATTGAGAATTGGAAACATGGTGGAATTGGAGAGCAGAATTAGAGTACTGTCAAAATGGAATCCATTTAACATTCTAGCTGCAAATCAAAAACCATCAAAGCATCATATCAAAAAAGTTCTCGTGAAAGTTTAAGAGAATATTTAATTAGCATAATTTTTCTGTGCACCTTACTCTCTGTCAGCATGTGCTTGCTGGGCAGGGACAAAATATATAAAATATGCAATATGTGGTTTGTGCTTTTAAGAAATTGTGACTCATGGGGGAACCAGATAGGTAAGCTAATAATGCCATGCCATGTATTTACCCTTGAAACATAAATTCCTTATAAAAAAGGCACTTAAGATGAGTTGTTGAAAAGGCCCAGAAGCCCTGTCTATATAGGGAACAGCATGAGCAAATGTCTATGGAAATGCAAGCTGTGGAGTGTTCAGGAAGAATTTATATAGGAGTTGGTAAGAAATTAAGGCTAAAGTTTTGTGGCTACAGAATTAGGAAAGGACTGTAAGACTCAGCATTGACTTTGTCTTGACATCTGAGAGACAGCTATCATGATGGTTTAGAGATTAGTCTCTGCTTTAAAAATTCTTCAGTCAATATAGGAAGTCAAGTGTTCTATAAAAATACCCTAAAAACTATTAGTATTTATTTTATTTGCATTCACTTTCTTTTATTAAATGTTATGTGGATATGTTTCATAAATGCAGTGATTGTGATTTGCAATTATTTATAATTACTATTTTATCATGAGCTTTTCCCCCATTATTGTGTGTTTTAATGGCTGAATAGTTCCATAAATAGTTTACTATAATTTAGATTCCCTATTTTCATTTTCTCTGAAAGCTTTGCAAGCTATCAAAAAGGGCAGTGATAGGATCATTTTGGGTATTAGAAAAGCAGCACTTTCAAGCCACAGTTACATTGGGATGAGTAGGGCTTGCAGTCAGAACATGCAATAAGAGAATTGCCCCAGCATAGGGCTGGAAAGAGGTGATCATGCTGACCTCCCATCCCTATGTATAAAAGGAGGTACAGTAAGCCTCATAGGTGCTTGTGAAAGTTAATTGAAATAATATATTAAAAGAACTTGGCATTTATGAAATTCTTAAATGATCATTCATCCAACAGAGGAAGCTATGAAAAAAAGTTTTGAAAAGGTCACGTTGACTTTTAGGCCTAGAAACTGTGAGCTCTCGGAATGTGGGTACTATTGTATTTTTTTTTTTATGTGATGACTACCACTGCCAGACTTAACCTAATTGCCCGACACGTATTTCAGCTAATGAGTGGCCAGGCAATGAAACCCTGTTGGTTAGATGGGCAAACCATGGGAGACACACTGGTGGAATCTGCTTTTAATAGGGCTGATATATGCATTATTCCAAGAAATCATCAGTAAGTAAAAATACTTCAGCGATCACAAGGTGACAGGCACTTGCTTATTTTTTTTTTTTTTTCCAAAGATTCATTCTATTTATTTGAAAGTCAGAGTTACACAGAGAGAGAATGAGGCTGGGAGAGAGAGAGAGTTCTTCCATCTGCTGGTTCACTCCCCAAATGGCTGCAGTGGCTGGAGCTGGGCCAATCCAAAGCTAAGAGCCAGGAGCTTCCTCTGGGTCTCCCACGCAGGTCCAGGGGCCCAAGGACTTGGGCTATCCTCCACTGCTTTCCCAGGCTGCAGCAAGAACTGGATCGGAAGTGGAGCAGCCAGGACTTGAACCAGCATCCATATGGGATGTCAGTGCTGCTGGTGGTGGCTTTACAAGCTATGCCGCAGCACTGGCCCCAGGTGCTTGATTCTTTTGCCAGTGAAAGTGTGTTATTTGTGTACATTGATAGATACAAATAAATGATTGTTAGAAATTATAAGTTATGAGGTCCATCAAGAATCTTGAAGATTCTTAGGAAATTGTGAAATATGAGTCAAGTCTGAAAAATGGGTAAATTGTCTTTTACCTATGAAGCATTGAAATTAATCATAATAGTTTGTTTAATCTCTACCTCCCATTCTAGATTACAGACTCCAAGAGAGAAAGATTTGTTCAGACTTAAACCTCTCTCAACAGCTGCTCCAAACATATTTGTTAAATGAATAAACAAATACTATATAAGTGAAATCGGACATTGGTTTGTGTGTTGGGTTAACCACATAACAGTGTTGACATGTTCTGCTTAATGTGCTTATTCCAGTAGGAAGGAAAATGATATAAAATGAATATACCCTACTCTACTACTGAAACCCTATTCCATTAAAAGCAAATAAACAAAATGGACTATTGCTTGAGACACAGTGTACAAAGACATTATATTTTAAAAAGGTTTGTAATCTTTTTAAAATGCGATGTGTTACATCTAATAATTTCTTATTCCCTAATGTAATACTAATAACTATATATTAAGTTTCTGCTATCTGCCAAGCACTTCCACATTAATCTTCAAAACAGACCTAGAAAGTAGGAATTATTCATCTCCTTTTGAAGCTGAAAAAAAAAAAAAATGAGTCTCAAAAAGAGCAGAATAACTTGTCCCGGGTCACACAGGGAGCTTTTCCTGGCTCACATTTTCCCTGGCTCAGGGAGAACTCTCATCCCTTTCCCAGACACAGCCTTTCAGCTATTGAGAAACAGCTCGTGTATCTGGACGGTGTTATTTTACCTGATGTACAGGAAGGATCATCTGACACATATAAAAATAGGAGAAATGCAAACTTTTAAAGCAAGTTCCAAGGTGCTCTAAAGCTACTGTTTGTATGAGTCCATAGAGAATGACCAGGGATTCTGTTAGCAGTAAAAAGAAATAGCAGTAAAACTTGAAAAGAGCCTAGGCCACTCTTCCAAGATCTGTGACACAGGACACAGTGCACTTTGTTTTTCCTTGTTCATACCATGCAGTACCATCAGTTAGATCTCTTTGTCTTTCTTTTTATCTCTCTCTCTCTCTCTTTTAAAAAAGATTTCTTTATTTATTTGAGAGGCAATGACAATGAGTTACAGACAGTGAGAGGGAGAGACAGAGAGAAAGGTCTTCCGTCTGCTGGTTCACTCCCCCAAATGGCCACAACAGCTGGAGCTTGGCTGATCTGAAGCCAGGAGCCAGGAGCTTCTTCCAGGTTTACCATGAAAGTGTAGGAGCCCAAGCACCCTGAGTCATCTTGCAGTTTTCCCCAGCTATCACCAGGTTGTTGGATCGAAGTGGAGCAGCTGGAACTCAAATCGGTGCTCATGTGGGATGCTGGCACTGTAGGCAGAGGCCTAACCTACTGTGCCAGAGTCAGCACCCCCCTCTTGCTCTCTCTCTTTTTCTCTTTCCCTCCTTCTTCCCTTCCTCTCTTCCAACCTCCTCTCCTCCACCACTCTTTCCATCACTTGGACCTCATAGCATTATTCTTGATACTTGAGACATTCAGTGATCCATTTTTATTAATGTAACAAAATGCCCGAGGCTAGGTAAGGACAAGAGGTCTATTGAATCACAGTTCTGACAGTGCAAGGGAGAGGGGCCACATCTGGTGCTAGTCTCATTGCCGGCAGGGATTCAGTGCACAGCACGCTGCATGGCAAGAGAGAAGACGTGCCCATGTATGGTTTACATGTCTTTCTGTCCCTTCCTGCTTATAAAGGACCAGAATTCCATCATGGGGCTCTATCCTAATGCTTATCACTTTCCAAAAGCCCCACCTCTGAACTCCATAGTTGGATTACATTTTTGCCTTCTTAATATCTCCCAGTGAGGATTAAATTTCAACATATGAACTCTTGAGGGCATTCAAACTGTCCTAACCATAGCAAACATATATCTTGTAAAGTACCCTTTAAAACATGTTGGAAAGCATTTAGGTTTTAGTAGGGAGAATAATGATTACTCAAAGATACCAGATCCTAAAGCCACAAACTCATAAACATTACCTTTCTTAAAAAAGTGGTCTTTGCAGATATAATTAAGTGAAGGATTTTGTCTAGGGACATTGTCCCTGTCATTATTCCTGTAAGAGTGAAGCAGGTGCTACCACCTGCAATGCCAGCATCCTATATGGGCACTGGTTCATGCTCCTGCTGCTCCAGTTATCGCCCAGCTCTCTGACAATGCACCTGGGAAAGCAGTGGAAGATGGCTTCAGTTCTTGGGTCATTGCCAACCACATGGGAGATCTGGATGAAGCTCCTGCCTCCTGCCTTTGGCCTGGCCCAGCCCTGGCCTTTGCAGCCATCTAGGGGACTGAACCAGCAGATAGAAGATATTCTCTCTCTTTCTCTCTCTCTCTCTCTCTCTCTCTCTCTCTGACTTTCAAATAAATAAGTCTTTTAGAAAAAGTGAAACAGAGGAAGATTGACACACGAGGGAAAGGACAGTGTGACTACAGGAGCACAGATTGGAGTGATATGGCCCCAAGTTAAAGAATGAATGCCGGGGCCAGTGGTGTGGCTCAGCGGGTTAAAGCCCTGGCCTGAAGCGCTGCATCCCATATGGACGCTAGTTCATGTCCCGGCTGCTCCACTTCTAATCCAGCTCTCTGCTATGGCCTGGGAAAGAAGTAGAAGATGGCCCAGGTCCTTGGTCCCCTGCACCCACATGGGAGACCTGGAAGAAGTTCCAGGCTCCTGGCTTCAGATCAGCGTATCTGTGGCCATCTGGGGAGTGAACCAGCAGATGGAAGACCTCTCTGTCTCTACATCTCTCTATAACTCTTTCAAATAAATAAAATAAATCTTAAAAAAAAAAGAATGAATGAATGCAAAGGCCTCCAGTTGCTTCAGGAGGCAAGCAAGTGATTCTCCCACAGAGCTTCAGGAAGGAGCACAGCCCTGCCTTGGTTTTGTCCTAGTGATACTGTGTTTGGACTTTGTGTTTCTAAACTGTTAGAGTGTAAGTGTATGTTGTATTCACCCTCCAAGCTTGTGGTAATTTTTTGCAATGGCTGTGAGAAACAAATATATGCATAGAAAATTCCTTTATGACCTTTTATCTCAGGAATAGTTATTCAGTCAGCATGTTATCGATGGAGCTGGGATAAATCAGGGATTTCTAGCCAACAAACTACTTATTTTCATCTTCCTTTAGATATGTTCACTGCATCTTCCTCTGTAATGTAAGGCAGTTTAGCAAAAGATTTGTTAAGAATGTGTTGTTTTGTCCTTTGAGGTTCAACTTAAATGACTTTGATAGAATGAAAGTTTGAGAAAACAATATGTCTGAATCAGAGACTTTGCAATATGAATTCATACAAACTAATGAAGGATATCAAAAGTTGGCCTCATAGGGAGAAAGTATCTTATGCAAATCTTTGTTGTCAGCCAAGTTCATACATGCAGAATACAAAACTATGTTTCACTGTTTGGAGATTAAAAATAGATTGAGATAATCTAATTTAAAAGAACTAGCAAATTCTTCTAGCCTTGTACATTTTATTCCACATGTGTTACAGATACTATACTGTAAAATAAAGTAACACTGTGTGACTAAAGTTGAAAAATTAAGTATTAATTGTACATTTTCCTTCTCATATTCATTCTGTTGGTACACGTTGATGAATTACAAAACCATTGTGCTGATTCTGCAGTCTAGTAAAAATTTCTGGAAATTAGCAGATACTACTTAAAATGTAGTACTGGTTTTATACACTAAGAAAATATTAAATTATTGGTTTTCATGGTTGATGTTGAATTTACATTTATTATAAATATACATTTATTATAAATAAAAAGGAACCATTAATCTTTTCTTTGTCCAAAATGTCCCTGGTAAACAGGAGAATGCATAAAATATTGGTTTGCTGATGCCATAGCAACATAATCTTATACTGGGAACATCATCTGTTACAATGCAAGTAGTTATGGTCGTGTACTTAGAATAGGCTTGCAGTTACCAAAGTACATGGTGATGATATAGGATAAGATTTGTCCAGATGTTTACACAGCTCTTACAAGGAATTATTTTAGTCCGTTCTTTTGGGTTGAAATGTTATGTGCTTAAAGGATTGAGTACTGTTGTGACTAGGAATATTTAAGTAGCTCTTAACTGCAGAAGTAACTAAATACTTATTTGGAAAGGAAAAATAATGTGAATGGGCAGACTAAAATCTGTGAATTATCTCATCGTCCTAGAGATGTTTTCTATCTAAAGTAAAAATCATAGCTCACATAGTTTTGTTTTAAAATATACTAGATGAGGGCCGGTGCCGCGGCTCAATAGGCTAATCCTCCACCTAGTGGCGCCTGCACACCAGGTTCTAGTCCCGGTCGGGGCGCCGGATTCTGTCCAGGTTGCCCCTCTTCCAGGCCAGCTCTCTGCTGTGGCCAGGGTGGGCAGTGGAGGATGTCCCAAGTGCTTGGGCCCTGCACCCCATGGAAGACCAGGAGAAGCACCTGGCTCCTGCCATCGGATCAGCGCGGTGCGCCGGCCGCAGCGCGCCAGCCGTAGCGGCCATTGGAGGGTGAACCAACAGCAAAAGGAAGACCTTTCTCTCTGTCTCTCTCTCTCACTGCCCACTCTGCCTGTCAAATATATATATATATATATATATTAGATGAAAAGTGATTAGTTTTACCGTATTTTTGAAAAGGATTCTTCATAGCAGAGTTTCACTGAGAGGCCATCACAAAGTAAGAAATATGCTGGGGGGAATTTCAGTGGTTAGAAAAATAAAATGAATGGTGGAAGGAGATGGATAAATCCAGGATCCACGGCTGAAGGAGGGAGAAAGTTGGGAGGGACTGAGAGTAGGAATCCAGCTTCCAGATAGGCTTGATGAGCAATATTTGGCTTCATGAAAGTGTGAATTCAAGGTCAGAAGTTAGTACACGTAGAGAAGGACTTTACATCAAAAACACAAGCGGGCGATATCTTAATCTGTTTTCTGTCCCTGTATCTGAACAGCACAGATTGGTGATTTATTCAGCTCACAGTTCTTAAGGTTCTAGGCCAAGGGCTTCATGTGATGAAGGTCTTCTTGCTGGTGGAGATTCTGTAGCGCCCCAAAGCAGCAGCTGAAGGCATCACATGATGAGGCAGAGCAAGCCTGATAATTTGGATCTCTATTCCTTTTCCTTTTTTTTTTAAGATTTATTTATTAATTTGAAAGGCAGAGTTACAGAGAGGCAAAGGCAGAGAGAGAGAGAGAGAGAGAGGCCTTCCATCCATTGGTTCACTCCCCAAATGGCCACAACGGCCAGAGCTGGGCCAATCTGAAATCATGAGCCAGGAGCTTCTTCTGGGTCTCCAACGTGGATGCAGGCCCATCTTTTACTGCTTTACCAGGCCATAGCAGAGAGCTGGGTCAGAAGTGGAAAGCCAGGATTTGCATTGGCCTCCAAATGGAATGCTAGCACTGCAGGTGGCAGCTTTCAATTACGCTACAGTGCCAGCCCCATCTCTGTTCCTGTTCTAACAAAACTAGTAATGCAATCAGCGGGCCCAACCCTTGTGAACTCACCTAATCCTAACTATTCCCCAAAATTTGCGCCTCCAAATATCATAGTTAGATTAATTTTCCACATTCTTAATACCTCACAACAGGAATTAAATTTCAGCATGTTTTCATGGGGACATTCGAACCACACCAGGTGGTGTCTGATGTCGGCCACTCTCCAATGCAGAGTGAGTGCTGGTTTCAATGTTGATTTTTCGGCCATACACATTCCCAAGAGGTTGGTGTCCACTGATCTCAGACAAAAGTAAGTTCTCTATTTCCCTTTCAGCTCACAGTTGAAACATTAATGTGTCTAGGCACTTTTATTCCTATCCAGAAGTAGTTCCGTTTCAGAATAAGCAGAGACCTTTATACTTGAATTGCACTGCCCAGAAATGTCCGTAAATGTACTGGGAGATTCTAGTCATTTTCATAAATTAGTTTAACAATGTAGTTCTAGTTTCATATACTATAAAATATGAAATTATTTCTTTTATATCTGAGTGAAATTTATAAATTTATTGTAAAAGCAAATATATAATAAAGAAGCATTAATCATTTCTTTATCTGTAAAAATGTATATGAGAAACAAAAGGATTCATAAGATCATGGTTTGAAGTTCTTAGAAAAGATCAGGCCCATCTCTTGCCAGCTGTGGACCCTCTCCATTTTCCTCGACCAGACCAAGCAGTTCAACCTGCAACATAGTTATGTAAGGTCCTATCCTGTCTATAAGAAAGACTCTAGAAGCACATGAAAGTGAAGAAAGACCAAATATGGGAATTTGAGCTCACTTAAGTATGTCCTATGACTTTTACTGCTTTAACATTATCTTTCTATGCTTAAGTCTTACATAAGAGATTTCCTTTAGGACCCATCCTTCCCTTCTTAGGCTACCTTGAAGCTGTGGAGAGTCTCATGCCTTCTTGTAGAAAACAGCGAGTATCTCCTCAGTATTTCACGTTTTGGATCTTTGTTTTATGCTGCAACCTGGAGCTCTCGGATGCGGGCCAGATGTTCCATTTCTCAGGTCCGGGGTGGGGTGGGGAGGTTAGGACATGTTACAAAGACAGGCTGAAGTGAGTCATAACTTCAGGATAAGGAATCCTAGTTCATACAGTTTACTTCCCAGGAGCGGTTGTGGTGTACTTGTCCCCCTTAGTAAATTGCCTGTGGAGACAGATATCTTGCAAAGATTAGGGTATTTTTTTCTTGGAATAAAATAGGATCGAAACCCAGCATAGGATCTTTCACCTATCAGCATAATTTTGGCCTCAGCACTTCACTCATCTGTCTGTTCCCATTGTTCATTGGTAGGTAAATGTGCGCACTATTATGCAAAGAAACGTTGAGCTCTGTTTGCTCTGTATGAGACCTGCCTGTTCACAAGAGAAATCACACTAGCCATCAGTGCTCATTCATTTTGCTATCAGGGATGGACAGGGCCGGCTATCATGAGCCAATTTGGATTGAATTCCCTTGACTTTGGAGCTACTTCTGATGGAAGCAAGGCGTGTGGAATGTTTCCAGTTCCTCCTACCATAGGTGCAGCATGGAAATAGCAAGTGCTCATAGACGAGCACATCAGAGAGGGGAGTCTGTAGGGGGCACCTCTCCACGCTACTGCTCTTGTTCTCTGCAGACCCCAGACTCTGTGCTGACATCTTGTGGAGCTGATAGGATTCAGGAAGGAACTATAGAGCAAACAACTGTATACTCCCTAGAGAAAATAAAAGGAAAAGAAGGTGAAAGGAGGAAATGATTACATTAGAATACAAACAGACCTTCATTTTTATAAAACTAAAGAAGTTATTTTCTTCAAAACAAGAAAAATACAGTCTATGATTTCACCAAATTCTTCCCTTGTAACTTCATCTTGTTTCTTGCCAAGGCAATTAGAAATCAGTCTTCAGCTAAGAATTTTGAAATAATTGTTGATATTCATATCTTACTTTAGTCATAATTTTAAGTATATGGATTTTTGCCTCTCAACTTATACTTTTTTTTCAGATTTCAGCCTTAGCTTTAGCTGTTCTTTTACCCATTTCCATGCTTCTTCAAGTCCCATTGTTCAGACCACTAATGGTCAGAGAAATTCTACATTTTTAAAGCATAGTGAGAATGAAGTTTTATAATTTAAGTTTGCTATCTTGGTGTTAGAGCATTTGGGTTTAGGCAGTGATGCCAACTAAGGTTAGGCAGAATCCTGTGCCTAATCTACTAGGTATGGGTAAACTCTGTAGACCAGTACAAATATGCTCATAAAACATAAGGTTGAGGCCAGCACTGTGGCTCACTAGGCTAATCTTCCACCTGCAGCGCCAGTACCCCAGGTTCTAGCCCCGGTTGGGGCGCCGGATTCTGTCCCGGTTGCTCCTCTTCCAGTCCAGCTCTCTGCTGTGGCCCAAGAGTGCAGTGGAGGATGGCCCAAGTGCTTGGGCCCTGCACCCCATGGGAGACCAGGAGGAAGCACCTGGCTCCTGGCTTCGGATTGGCGCAGCGCCAGCTGTAGCAGACATTTGAGGGGTGAACCAACGGAAAAGGAAGACCTTTCTCTCTGTCTCTCTCTCTCTCTCACTGTCTAACTCTGCCGGTCCAAAAATATGTGTGTGTGTGTATATATATATATATATATGTTTGTATGTGTGTATACATGGTTGAATACAGTCCATGGAAAGGAACAAATTCACACTTAGGGTAATGGAAGAATAGCAATTAACATGATCCAGGAATGGCAGACTCTGCAGGGAGTACTGAGGACTCTGAGCCAGCTATCTAATCTGATGATCAGTGCCTCAGAGATATGTTCAGAAGAAGGGCAGATGTGTCCTATTCTCCTTGAGGCAGGAATCGTCAGCAGTAGCACAGGGAGTGAATACCTAGAAACTGACTGTAAGAATTCAACCAGTAAGTGGAAGAAGTGTGTGATCAGTGGATTCAGTGTGTTTGGAAGTAATTGGAAAAGCAAAAACATATACCAAAGTCAAACAAAAATGATGTCTCTTGTTTGAAGACTTACTGGAACTAGATTTTAAGGGAAGAAAAGTACAAGAGCAAAAATATTGGATTGCAAAAAAGTTGAAAGACCAAACAAAAACTTTCACTGCATTTTCTAAAGCAGTGAGACAGGAGAAAAGGATATTGCTCATAACATGAGAGGGTTGAAGGTTTTCCTGACAGGCATTTATATTCTCCTGAGACTCATGTGTACCAGACACCCTCACTTTTGGAACAGTAGGCCAAAGGTGAATAGCCTATTTGCATTTACACTGTAAAACACTGTGTTCGATGGTTAAGTATCAAATGGAAGTGAGGGATTTGGTCATCAATTATTTCCTGAATCCCTACTCTTTGCTATGTTGTGAGGATGTTGGTTCAAAGATATGTTAGACATATACAAGGAACAAGCTGTTTGGAGCTTTCTTTAACATTATTTCTTAATCCTTACAATTCAAATAATAGAATATTATTGCCCTATTTTATATGTGAAGAAAAGAAATTCAGAGAAGTTATGTAACATCACCAAGTCTACGTAACAATAGATAGTGACTTGAAAACCCTTGCTCCTTCTAAAACTTTACCCTACCCTATATCAATCCATAATTTAGAGTGCAAATAAGAAACAGAATGAAAAGGGGCAGGCAATTGGCCTAGCATTTAAGGTAGTTGTTAGTGTCTATATCCAATATCATAGTGCCTTAATTCAGTATCAAGGTCTCTTCTTGACTCGAACTTCCTGCTAAGTCATTCCCTGGGAGGCAGTGGTCATGGCTCAAGTAGTTGGGTTCCTGCCCACCATGTGGGGGACCTGGGCTGAGTTTTCATCTCCCAGCTTCAGCCCCTAATCAGGAACTGTTGTGAGTATTCCAGAAGTAAACCAACAGATGGAGTCTTCCTGTCTGTGTGACTCTCTGCCTCTCAAATAAATAACAGTTGTTGTTTTTTCTTCCTTAAGTTAAAGAAATAGAGCCAACCAGTGCTTAGGAATTAAAAAACCACAGGGAGACTGAAAGGTTGAGAAAGTTGCATGGGAAAGATGGAATTTTCTTATTGAAAGGCACCTATTTCCACCATGGCCAGGGTGGGGGAAGGCACCTTAAATAAAAGAGAAGGTTTATTTTCTAGAAGCAGAAATATGCCGTCCATTAAAGTATGATAGATATTATGGTGCAGTGGATAAAGCTACCACCTGCGACACTGGCATCCCATAATGGCACCAGTTCCTGTCCCAACTGTTCTACTTCCCATCGTGCTCCCCACTATTGGTCTGGTGAAAGCAGCAGAAGGTGACCCAAGTGTTTGGGCCCCTGCCACCCAAGTGGAAGACCTGGATGAAGCTCCTGGCTCCTGGCTCTGGCCTGGCCCAGGATTGGCTGTTGTGGCCACCTGGGGAATAAGGTTGCTCTCTCAGTGCCGGCACTGTGGCTTAAGTGGGTAAAGCCGCTGCTTGCAGTGCTGGCATTCCACATAGGCACTGGTTCCAGTCCCAGCTGCTCCATTTTTGATCCGGCTCTGTGCTATGGCCAGGGAGAGCAGAGGAAGATGGCCCAAGTCCCTGGGCTCCTGAACACACATGGGAGACTTCAACAAAGCTCCTGGCTCCTGGCCTCGGATAAGTGCAGCTCCAGCTGTTGGGGCCTTCTGGGGAGTGAACCAGTGGGTGGTAGACTTTCTCTCTCTCTCGCTATCTCTCTCTCTCTCTCTCTCTCTTTCTCTCTCTCTCTTTGTAACTCTGCCTTTCAAATAAACAATTATTTAAAAAAAATTGCTCTCTCTCTCTCTCCCCCCACTCTCTCTCTGTAACTCTTTCAAACAAATAAATAAATAAATCTTTAAAAAATTATCTTGTATATAAATATTGGTTAGATATTTGGAGAATTAGTGTGTGTGAGTGTGTGACATACAGCCATGAGATATTTTTTGACATTCAAGAGCCATTTAAAATGTGGTTCTTGTCTATTTATTCACTGGAAGCCAAAGGATATACTAGGATTAAAAACCAAGGGCAAATTCTAAAACATTTAATCATAATTTAGCCTATATACTAAATTATATTGGATAAGCTAGAACTCAAATAAAACCATTTTCTGATCTGGCTCCTCTACCCAATATTAAGACAACCTCTAATTTAGTAAATAAACACCTGTGAAAATTGCAGTGCAACCTCCATTAATATGATTTAAACCATGTTGTGTGTTCTCTTGAGATATGCCAGATTAATGAATTATCCAAGCCTTGGTGGAAAATGACCTATTGAAAATGAAAGTAGAATTCATAACTAAAAGCAGCCAAAAAAGCAGCCAGTCTTAACCCTTCACTTTACAAATAAGAACAGTAAGAATAGGTTAAAAGGTAAGACATCCCATCATCTTAGATCACATGCTTATCATTTGAGCAATCTTAAAGGTTCTATTAGATTTATATTTATTTCTCTAATGTCCAAATTATATTGCATTCGTATGTGCCATTTTCCCATTTGTGCTTTGAATGGCATGTTTGGATGACTGGCCCATATCTTGCATTCTGAGTTTGTGCCAACAAAAATGTCAAGTGCATTTGCCTTTTAATTACACACAGTGCCTAGATTTTAATATTCCAAATTTTTCCCTGAAGAAGAGACTCTTCATATCCTATGGTTTGTGGGTGGAAAAATATCACTGACATTAGCACAAAGCTGTTTTGCCCTACCTTCTCCAGATACCCATATTTATCATTTTATAGACTTTTCACTTTAAGGTTTAGCTTTAGTTGTTCCCTAGCCTGCTTTGCTAAAAACTCTGTGTGCCGATACGTGATTCAGCATCATTTAACTATTTTCCCAGTAATGTTCAGCTGAATCTGTTTCTCTCTTTGAAACAATCAGTGCATGGGAGATGTAGTTTCTTAACTTTTTACTACCCTTTCCCCTTTCTTTACCTTTGTGATAGATGTGAACTAGCTCATTAATACCCAGGGCTACAATATTATATTATTTGGTTTCAATGTTTTTGGCCTCCCCAAAACACAGAAGTTGCATTAATTTGTCGTTCTGCTGTTCTGTCTTTATCGGTTGATCTCCTTTATTACTTGAGAAGGGAGGTAGGGGTTGTATCTTTTTATTAACTAAGTGGCCCCACAATCTCTAAACTCCCTTTACCTGGTACTGTAGGGCACTGTAAAGTGCTTTTGCTGTTGACATGATCCATTCTTCCTTGTCACAGAAAAAGCCAATAATCCACCTCCATGTCTTCTTCAGGAAGGTGTCCTTTGGCATCACTTCGAACATGCTCCCTGAAATGTGTTACTTTGTTCCTAATTTCTAATTCTTGCTTCAGAACTCATTATCAGGTGATGCATCTTTACTTGCATATCATTAGAGACACAACAGGGATGTCAGCTGCATTGATCAGAGATCTTTGTCATCGTCGGTGATGATTCTTGATGGCCAGGAAGAGATGAATGATTTAATTAAGGACACAAAAGAAACAAAAAGGAAGCCTTGGTTAAATGAAGATGGGCTATGGAATATGTCTGTCTCCCTCCCTCCCTCGCTCACTCCCCCTCCTTCCCTCCCTCCCTCTCTCTCTCTCTTTCTCTCTTCCTTTCTTCCTTTCTTCCTTTCTTTCTTATGATGTGGGAAGCTCCCAGATTCTATCCATTCTTCCATCCAACCATCGAAGTCTGCTTTTCCTTTTTTTTTTTTTTTAACCAGAAAAGATTTGATGTGATTGTTTAAATTTATCACTATCTCTTCAACTTTTCCTCTTCCAGTGAGGGTAGTGGTTGAGGATGAGATCTCTGTTGTCCACTTCCTCTTTAATTCTGCTTTTAGGAAAGTAGTAGGGGCTGGCACCATGGCTTGCTTGATTAATCCTCCGCCTGGGGCGCCAGCATCCCAAATGGGTGCCTGTTCTAGTCCCAGTTGCTCCTCTTCCAGTCCAGCTCTCTGCTGTGGCCTGGGAGGGCCATGGAGGGTGACCCAAGTGCTTGGGCCCTGTACCCAAATGGGAGGCCAGGAAGAAGCAACTGGATCCTGGTTTCGGATTGGCACAGCACCGGCCATGGCGGCCATTTGGGGAGTGAACCAACGGAAGGAAGACTTTCTCTCTGTCTCTCTCTCTCTCACTGTCTATAATTCTACCTGTCAAATAAAAAAAAAAAGTAGTAAAAAATACTTGAACAAGTGACTAATCACACTTCTGCCAAGTCCATTGAACAGATGGTGGTCAGGAAACATCAGAAGTACTTTTAATATTATCAAAAACTAATACTTTGAATATGAAAAATCCAATTACCTCCTTGGAGACTTTTTTTTCTCTATCTGAAAATCAGAGTTGTAATTTTATGTTGAATGGTTCTAACAAATCTTTTAGGATGCAATGAATGAGATATAGTATCTCTGATAAACAGAGGTATTGTGATAGTACTTGGTGATATTCTGCTAACAAGTATAGTCATCTGAATACTTAGATCTCCACTTCAGGTTTACACACTATCTTATAGAAGAGTACTTATTAATCTTTCTGGGTTTTTTTTTTCTGTCTTAGAAACAGATATTGAACAAATTTGTGCTTAATGATGAACAAAAACAAATTCATACCTCTGTACTTTAAGAAATTAGACTCTTTTTTTTTTTTTTTTTTTTTTTTTTTTTTGGACAGGCAGAGTTAGACAGTGAGAGAGAGAGAGAGAGAGAGAGAAAGGTCTTCCTTTGCCATTGGTTCACCCCCCAAAATGGCCGCTACGGCTGGCACGCTGCGCTGATCCGAAGCCAGGAGCCAGGTGCTTCCTCCTGGTCTCCCATGTGGGTGCAGGGCCCAAGGACTTGGGCCATCCTCCACTCCCTTTCCGGCCACAGCAGAGAGCTGAACTGGAAGAGGAGCAACCGGGACAGAATCTGGCACCCCGACTGGTACTAGAACCCCGGGGTGCCAGCACCGCAGGCAGAGGATTAGCCAAGTGAGCCGCGGCACCGGCCAAGAAATTAGACTTTAATGCTGTTATTTGAAATGATAACTTCAGGCCGGTGCCGCGGCTCACTAGGCTAATCCTCCGCCTTGCGGCGCCTGCACACCGGGTTCTAGTCCCGGTCAGGGCGCCGGATTCTGTCCCGGTTGGCCCTCTTCCAGGCCAGCTCTCTGCTGTGGCCAGGGAGTGCAGTGGAGGATGGCCCAAGTGCTTGGGCCCTGCACCCCATGGGAGACCAGGAGAAGCACCTGGCTCCTGCCATGGGATCTGGGCGGTACACCGGCTGCAGCGCACTGGCCACGGCAGCCATTGGAGGGTGAACCAACGGCAAAGGAAGACCTTTCTCTCTGTCTCTCTCTCACTCACTGTCCACTCTGCCTGTCAAAAAAAAAAAAAAAAAAGAAAGAAAAAGAAAAAGAAATGATAACTTCTATGGTTCAGAAATCTAAATTTGAAAAAATAATCTTCTTTTAATTCCTACATATCACCTAACCTTTACTGAGATTGTATTAAGTAGCAGGTGTTATTGTCCTAAGCATTTTATTTTTTAACAAATTAAATCTTTCTGTTTAGATGAGCCTAGATGATGTATATTTTTATCATCTCAGTTTTATTGGTGAGAATAATGAGGAACAGTTAGTTACATAACTTATCCAAAGTCAACTAGCTAGTAAGTGGCAAAGCTGCAATTTATATCAAGACCCTTGGTTTTGTTCAGGAAAAATATTTTAATGACACCTCATTGGAATATTCCTTAGTAGTGTATTTCTAGATATATTGACATTCTTTAACAATTGGTAATATGTAAAAAATATTTTTCTTAAAGAATAGTTATTAATTTCAATAATTGTGTCTTATTTACTTCATGGTTCAGTTAACTTCAATAGTAATTTATTTCAAAAATTTGAAAACTTTAAACAGTACAGTGTAGCTCATGTATGCTTTTATATAAGAAACTTACCATGAAAAATTATGAGCAGTTTTCCTTTGTTATTTATTCACTGGACAGATATAGACCAGTTGTTCACAGTGTGTTGTTTCTTGCATAAATCATTAGATATAATAAAATGAATGAGAGTATATCTTTGCCCTCAGTTAGCTCTCAATCTACTATATGTTGAGTGTCACTACAAAATATTTACAACACAATTGTATGTGTAAGCTATGGGACAATAATTAACTGCTATTTAGACATGAGAGTGTAGTAAAGGATAAGTATGGGGAAAATAAAGAACATATAATCAGGCAGGCATTATAGCACAGATATATGCCACGGCTTACAACACTGGTGGCCCACATTAACGTCCCAGTTCAAGTCCACATCTATTCCTCTTCTAGTCCAGCTTTCTGCTAATGTGCCTGGGAAGGCAGTGGAACATGGCCCATGTACTTGGGCCCAGGCCACCAGTGTGGGAGACCAGGATGGAGTTCCTGGCTCCTGGTTTCAACCTGGCCCAAACCTGCTGTTGCAGTCATTTGTGGAGTGGGCCAGTGAATGGAAGATAATCTCTTTCTTTCCCTCCCTCCCTCGCTCTCTCTGTGTTGCTCTGCTTTTCAAATAAGTAAATAAATGAATCTTCAAATATATAAACACACACATTCTCACATAAAATCGTATCATCTGATTTCTAATTCTGGAATCCTGGCAGATTAGGTTCTCTTAGGGCATCTCCAAAACAATTCTGTCCTGGACTGTAGACCTCTGTGTATACGTTGCTGGACTCCCAGCTGTGGGCGATCTCTATGGGATCAGTATTCTGACTTTTTTTTTATTTTTGATGAGGTGAATTCACTGCTGAATTCAACCAAACATTAAAAGAAGTAGCAATTCTTAAATTATTCCAAAAACTAGAAGAGAAAGGAGTTTTTTCAAGCTCATTTCATAAGGCTGATTTTACCTTGGTACCAAAACCAGACAAGGATACAACATAAAAAAAAAAGGAGGAGGGGGAAAGAAATCTTTATAAGACAGTATCCTTGATAAGCATAAGATGCAGAAACTCTCAGCGGAATATTAGCAAACAGAATCCAACAGCTCATTATAAAGATTATCCGCTATGATCAAGTGGGATTCATCCCAGGGATGCCAGGATTGTTCAACATATGCAAAATGATAAACATGATACACCACATCAACAGAATGAAAAAAAAGTATGATAATCTCAGTAGATACAGAAAATGCACTTAATAAAATCCCACAATGCTTCATGACAAAAACTCTGAACTAATTAAGTATGGAAGGAATGTACCTCAACCTAATAAAGGACACATATTACAAGTCAGCACCTGACATTGTCCTGAACAGAGTAAAGCTGAAGGCTTTCTCTGTAAAATCGAGAGCAAGACAAGGATACCCAGTTTCACCACTTCTATCCAGCATACTACTAGGCAAGAGGAAGAAATAAAGGATAAACAAATTGGAAAGAAAGAAGTCAAATTATTCCTGTTTGGAGAAGTCATATCATCATCCATACAGAAAATTTAAAAGACAGCACCTAAAAATGCTATTAGAAATAAAAAGTATATTCAAAAAAGTTGTAAGATACCAAGTCAGCGTACAAAAATCAGTAGCACTGTTGTACACCAATAGCAAATGATATGGAAAAGAAATCAAGAATAAAATGCTACAGATATAATAAAGTATCTAAGAATAAATTTAACCAAAAAACAAAAGATACTTACAATGAAAACTATAATACATTGATGAATGATGTTGAGATGGACACATGGAAATAGAAAGACCTCTCATGTTCATGATTTAAATAATAAGTATTAAAGTGTCTATGCTACTTAAAGCAGTTGCAGATTCAGTGTAACCCTATGAATATACCAATGTTGTTTTTCTTTTTTACTGAACTGGAAAAAACACTATTAAAATTTGTATGGAATCACAAAAGACCTCAAGTAGCCAAAATAATCATGAGCAAAAAGATAAAGATAAAAGCAGGAGACATTATACTGCCTGACTTTGAAATCTATTGAAAAGCTAAAGTAATTAAATCAGTGTGTTCTTGGTATAAAAACACATAGACCAATGCAACAGAATACAAACTCGGTGGTTAAGAATGTTCTACTACTATAGTTTTAATGATCTGTGATTACTTTAAAATTTACTGTATGTGGGTGAAGTGGTAATTTTTTCATTCAATTATTGTTTATAGCTGTTGTCTACATTCCCACTAAACTAGGGTCTTTTTTGCTTTTCACTCTTTAAAGCTTCTTCTTCTGTGAAGCGTTAAGCCTTTTTACTGTAATATAAATTTAAAATATGTTATCTCAAAAACTATAAAAACAGGGTTAAGAAAACAGGGTGAGAGAGAAGGAGAGAGGGAGGGAGGAAGGGAGTAACATTATGTTCTTAGAATTGGGTCTACAAATCACATTGGATCTGTTAAAAACATTACAAATTAAAATTTAAAAATTTTTTTAAAAAGAAGTAACCTGTACATCTACAGCCTACTGGTCTCTGACAAAGATGAAAAGAACATGTACTGGGAAAAGTCTAGTCTCTTTAATAATTAGTGCTATAAGAAATAAGTAGAGATTGCAGAATTAAACTTGATCCCTACCTCTCTCTGTATATAAAAATCAACTTAAAATTTTGAAATGAGGAAGAAAACATGGGGAAAATGCGTCAGGATATTGAATTGGGTGAAGATTTGGAGGTCAGATCCCAAAAGTACAGAAACTGAAAGCAAAAATAAACAACAACAACAAAATAGGCAAGTGGGATGCATCAAACTAAAGTGTTTTTGCAAAGCAGAAGAAACAATTAACAGATGAAGAAACAATCTATGGAGTGGGAGAAAATATTTGCCAAGTTATACATGTGACAGTGGATTAATAATCAGAATACAGTAGGAACCCAAACAATTCAGTAGCAAAACAACAAGCAATCTAATTTAAAAATGGATAGTAGAGGGTCTGGTGTTGTGGCATAATAGGTTAAGACTCCTCCCGTGTCACTGGCATCCCATGTGGACACCAATTCATGTCCCAGCTGCTCCTCTTCAGATCCAGCTCTCTGCTAATGGCCTGGAAATATAAGATGATCCAAGTGATTGGGCCCCTGCATTATTATAGGATACCCAGAAAAGGCTCCTGGCTCCTGGCTTCGGATCAGCCCAGCTCTGGCCATTGCGGCCATTTGGGAAGTGAACCAGTGGATGGAAGACCACTTTCTCTGTCTCTCCTTCTCTATATCTGTAACTCTGCCTCTCAAATAAATAAATAAATCTTTAAAAAATGGATAATAGATATAAATAGAAATTTCCTTATGGAAAATGTACAAATGGCCAAATAGTTACATTTAAAAATGCTTATAATCACTAATCATCAAGAATAAGCAAATCAAAAGCATAGTGGGATATCATATCATTCCATTTAAATTAGCTGTTATCAAGAAGACAAAATATAACAAGTGTCCAAGAAGGTGTGGAGAAAGGGGAACCCTTAAACGCTGTTGGTGTGGAATGTAAATTAGTGTAGCCATTTGTAGAAAATTGTACCTAGTTTCCTCAAAAAACTAAACATAAATTATCTTATGATCCATCAGTCCCACTACTGTGCATATATCAAAGGGAAATGAAATCAGTCTACCAAGACACATCCATAGTTCTGTTTATTGCAGCTCTATTCACATTAGCTGAGGAAGGGAGATACCTAAAATATCCATCAGTCATTCAAGAAAATGCAGTACATGTACACAGTGGAATACTATTCAGTGTTGCAATCTTATCATTTGCAATAATGGATAGAACTGAAGGTCATATTGTTAAATAAAATAAATGAAGCACAGAAGGATGAGTACCATCTAATCACAGGTGTGGAATCAAAGTTGATCATCTGTGGCTGGTACTGTGGTGTAGTGGGTAAAGCCGCTGCCTGCAGTGCCGGCATCCCACATGAGCTCTGATCCAGCTCTCTGCTATGGCCTGGGAAAGTGGTAAAAGATGGCCCACGTCCTTGGGCCCCTGCACCCGTGTGGGAGACCTGGAGGAGGCTCCTGGCTCCTGGCTTCAGATCAGCACAGCTCTGTCCATTGTAGTCATATAGGAAGTAAACCAGCAGATGGAAGAAGACCTCTCTCCCTCCCTCTCTCTCCCCCCCTCCCTCTCCCTCTCTCTCTCTCTCCCTCTCTCTCTCTCTCTCTCTCTGCCTCTGTGTCTCTGTAACTCTGCCTTTCAAATAAATACAAATAAATCTTTTTTTAAAAAAAAGTTTGTCATCATGGAAGATAGCAATATAAAGGTGTTTACCAGATACTGATGAAGAGATGGAAAAAGGTTAATTAATGGGTAATATGTTGTAATTAGATAGGACTAAAAAGTTCTGGTGGTCTGTTGCATGGTATAGTGACTGTAGATAAGGACAATGTACTGTATATTTCTCTAAAAAATAAACTTAAAACTTTCTGCAATGAAGAAATGGTATATGTTTGAAGAGCTAGATAGGTTTACCCTAATTGGACAGTGTGTAAATGTATTGAAACATCATATGGTATCACATAAGTATGAACAATTTTTATGTTTCATATTTTTTAAATTAGAATCCAAAATGTCATGTGACTGAGGCTGTGAAGAGTGGGCAACAGGCAGAAAGAGGGCCTGAAGTCCCTAATGCTCACACTTTATTTTCCTGGAGACACTGATCTTCAGGTTGGACAAGCTGAAAATAATGGGGTTGCTTAACCTGGGAGCCCTGTATAGATTTGACAGAGGTGATCTGAGTCCTGTAGTGCCCCATGGCTATTGGTAGAAAGATATGCAAATTCTGTTTTCCATGAAAGATAATCAATTTAGGCCTGCAGGATTCCCACAGACTAACATAAAGCAATTAACTTACCATCAAAGGTCACTAAGCATTCTTGAAAGGAACTCACTGTGAGTTCTCAGAAAAAAAAAAAAAAAAAAAAAAAAAAAGAAGCAGATCAAAATCCTCAAAAGACTGCACATAGCAGGATTGTCAAGTACAAAAGAAAAAATAGCAATATGTAAAACACTTAAAGAAATTATAAGCAAATCATACACATTAGCTTGATGCTATCAGAAACAACTGAAAAAAGAAACATTTGCTAAGAACTAAAGGGAATTTGTCAGAAGCAAGGGCATAATTGTCCAAATTTTAAAATAGTTGTTTGAATGGAATTAATAGCTGGTTTGACAAAAACATTTAGAGAAATTTTAGCTAGAATTTAGATCTGAAGAGGTCAAGCAAACTACAAAGAACAGCTAGGACGTTCTTGAAGAAAAGAACGAGGCATGGAACATGCCCTTCATATGCTAAAACATATTATATAGAGCTGTAGTAAGTAACAGCATATGCTTTCTGCACAGAATAAACTTGTTGCCTCTTAGAAAATAGTAGAAAATCCAGGCAGTGATTCATGTGCTTATGTAATTTTGATATATGACAGAATTGATCAAGTGTGTTAGTAAATCATTTGAAAACTGTACACAACTGGGTAGTTGTGTGAGGGTGGGGGTCCTGAAATACTTTCCTACCATACTTCATACTGAGAAAGCAAATCCATGTCAGTCTAAGGTTAAACAAGAAACACACAGTGCTAAGAATTTTAGAGAAAAAAAGTTGTTTTTTTTTTTGAGATTGAAAAGACTTCTTAATAAATGCTGGCCCACCAAAAAATGATTGACAAAATTATGTTCAATAAAATGAAAAGCTGCCTTTTATCAAGATGCCATAAATAAAATATAAGAAAAAACTGTAACAAAGTAGGCAAAAACAACCCCAAAAATGGCACCTTAACATACTGAAGTTTTTAATTTGAAAAGACTTTGGAAATGACAGTGGCAGAAAGGGTATCTCTGACCTTTCCTATCCCTTTCTACTAAAGCAGGTTATAAAATCTAGGAAAGATGTTTTGGGCTTTGCCATTTTTCTCCATTTATCATACTTACCTCATTCTCTTTGCTCTGTCATACTTCTCTGTGACTGCCCTTCATCAAGCATGCAATGAAAAACACTGTGGTTTACCTATGACTTTGGGTCTTCATTATGTTATGAAGGCTCCCTTGTCTCATAAAACTTACGTTAAATAAATTTGTATGCTTTGTTTCTTGTTAATCAGTCTTTTGTTGTAGAGATCCTAGCCATTCACTTAGGGGTTAAAGGGAAAAAAATGTCATTCCTCCCACATACCATCCAGTATGAAAAGGAGTTTGTGACATAGCTGACAAAGGACTGGGATCCATGTATGAAATATTTCTACAAACTGACAAGAAAAAGACAATCAAATAAAAATGTTGTATACTGAACATTTTTAAGAATTAGGTATAAATATTTTAACAAAGTATCTCAAGACAAATGAGTTAGCTAGTAATCAAGTCCATCTTAGCTATTTTCTACCATATTGACAAAAATTATGAAATTTGGGAATACAAGTGCTAAGAAGTAATTTTAAAAGGATTTTACACACATTGTGGTTAGATATGTAAAATGCTAATAATTTATCATTGTCTTATAAAGTTAAATGTCTGTAATCTTTGTTGCAGTCAAAAGTGAGCCAAAGTCAACATGGGCTACAGTTTTCGAAATGAAATTACATGAAGAGTATTTTAGTATGTAGAGATTGGTGTTTATTTTTCTATGATAAGGTGTAAGATAACCTCAAGAATTGTTAGTAAATGAAGTTGGAAATGTTCATTGCAGCCTGGTTTTGAAAGGCCTTGTGTGTTATAACTTTTGCCTTTCCTCTTGAATTTAAAGCAGGTTTAAGAATAATTTAATCATGTTTCCATTTTAGAAAGCTCATCCTGGTAGCAATATAGAGACTAAATCTGAGGAGACCAATATGGCAAGCAACAGGATTAGTGAAAAGTGAAAATGATTGGGTCTTGAGGCAGTAAAAGTTGGAATGGAGAATCTAGGACAGGTTTCAAAGATAGCTTAATAAATAGACTCAACTGTCTCTTTTACCCAATTGAATTAATTTAAATGTGAAGCTTCAAAACTTTATGTGTACAATAACGTATTTTCCCTTAAGTTAGTATAAAGTAAAATACTGCATTACAAATTGTTTACCTGAAACATGTTACTTATAGCTTTTTTCTTAAAGATTTATTTATTTTTATTTATTTGAAAGGCAGAGTTAGAGAGAGAGGAAAAAAAGGAGAGAGAGAAAGAGAGAAAGATCATCCATTCGCAGGCACATTAGCAGGGAGCTGGATTGGAAGTGGAGCACCTGAGTCTCCAACCGGAGCCCATATGGGTTGCTGGTGTCGCAGGTGGAGAATTAACCTGCTATACCACAGTGCCAATCCCACTTAATGCTTTACCAAGAAATATTCTGACATTTTGTTCATAATTTTGTGTATGATGTTGAAATGCCATTTTAAGGCCGGTGCTGTAGCATAGTGGGTAAAGCCGCCGCCTGCAGTGCCGGCATCCCATATGGGCACCGGTTCGGGACCCGACTGCTCCAATTCTGATCCAGCTCTCTGCTGTGGCCTGGGAAAGCAGTAGAAGATGGCCCAAGTCCTTACAAGTGTGGGAGACCCGGGAAGCTCCTGGCTCCTGGCTTCAGATCAGCACAGCCAACTGGGGAGTGAACCAGCAGATGGAAGACCTCTCTCTCTCTCTGTCTCTCCTCCCCTCTCTGTGTAACTCTGACTTTCAAATAAATCTTTAAAAAAAAAAAGAAATGCCATTTTAAAACCAACATAAAGAATTGAAAACTAGGAGAAAATGTTTTAGAATGTGAAACTAATTCAAATATTTATAATATTAATCTATACTTTTAGTTCATAAAATTGTGTAAAATTATTATAAAGGTCTACACCATTATTTCCACATCAGAAGTGTTCCGCTAATAGTCATGTCTTTATTAAATAAGAATTTTTTTCAGGTATGCTAAAAACAAAATATGAATCATATAACTTTTCTTTTTTCACCAATAATAACCCAATAGACCCTATTTTTATAGTTATCAAGACTATAAAAGGCTAGACAAGTTTTATAAGATCATATTAGATGATGAAGCAAAATGACTTCAAAGGATCATTGAGTTAAGTAATACATATTTCAAGATGCCCATAAGGCTTAGACGTCCACTGTGGCAGACTGTTTAATTAATAACATGTACTTTACAAAACCCATCATTATATATTTATATGATATTCTGCAAAGATTTTAAAGCTATTTTTCAGTAATGTCAGTTCCCCTATTCATAGTTTTTCATTTTTATGTGAAGGACCCAAAAGGCAAACATCTAGGTCATAATCTACTCAGCAGATTCTACTACTGCTTCTACTATCACAAGTGTTTCAGTTTATAAAATACTTTCACATCATTATTTCAGTTGATTTTCCTAAAGGATACATAATATAGATAACGATTTTTTAAATTTTAGCAATGAATGCATTAATTCTTGCTCATTCTGGCACAAGAACTAAAAGGAAGTGCTAAAAATCAAAACAAGGTATTGGTGATAACAAATTCTATGTGCTTTCCCATGATGTTGGAATTTCCCAACACTGTGGTCTGTGGATAGGTTGTGGCAGATGATAGAAATGGTTAGTCCTGTGTAGGAACAGCTAGCACAGGGATTTGATATTTCCATAGACAACTTAGAAATGTATGTACTGGGGCTGCCATTGTGGTGCAGCAGGTTAAGCCGCTGCCTACAACACCAGCATCCCAAGTGGTCACTGGTTCAAGTCTCAACTGCTGTACTTCTCATCCAGCTTCCTGCTAAGCATGAGCCTGGGAAAGCAGCGAAATATGTCTCAAGTGTTTGGTCCTTGGCCACACAGGCCGGAGACCCAGATGAAGTTTCTGTCTTTGGCCTGGACCAGCCCTGGCTGTTGCAGCCATTTGGGGAGTCTCTCTCTCCCTCAGTAACTCTACCTTTCAAATAAATAAATAAATTTTAAGGAAATAAAAGAAATGTATGTACCAAGTTCATCTTCTGCTAACATCCCCACAACAAGATCTGTATCTGATCAACTATCTGAGCTTTATGACGATGGCAACTGATATTCTATGTAGTGGTGAATCTACAATTGTTATCATGCTTTGATTTATTCAACAGACACTTTTTGCATTCTTGCTCCTTTTCAGGCCTTAGTAGAAATACAGTAGTAAGCAAAATTAGCATAGTTCTTGCTTTCACAGACTTTATTGTAAAAACAGCGGAAAGCCACTGGAAGGCTCGAATCAGTGGACAGATATGATTGAAGTCTTAGGAATGCTATGTGAGTTTTGATGTGGAATAGGCAAATGGCAGTCAGAGAGGTAAGATAGGTAGCTGCTCTGTGACCGATGATGTTGACCTGAGTTCAGGTATTAGCAGTGGGGATAGAAAAAAGAAGGAATGATATTTAGAAGATTATACTGCTCTGTACTGAATCATTTGAGATTTGTAGAGTGACTATTCATTTCAATTTGTTCCAGACAATAGTTTTTTGGCTTTTGTCCTGCCGTTACTAAAAGCATCCCCCATAATATTCACTAGCAACCCAATATGGATGACAAATTGTATATTGATACTAGAGATAGGAGAGGAAGATTCAAGAATGGTGCCTAGGTTTCTGGCTTGAACAACTGTGTAGACAGCTGTACCATTAATGAAAGAGAAAGAAATAGAAAAGGGGCTGGGGTGAGATAAGAATATGAGTTCAGCTTTGCACATGGTTTGTTTAAGGTAACTGTCATACATTGAAGTGAACATAGAATAATCAGATGACCATTGGTCAGTAGTGCAGATAGGAGCTCTTGTTTAGAAATATGTTGCATGGATGGTAACTGAAGTGATGGAAGTGGAGAAGAATATCAAGCCAGAAAGGTGAGAAATAGCATCAGAGGCTTAGATTTGAGGCTGGTGTTGTGATGCAGCAGGCTAAGCCACCACTTGCAATCCCAGCCCGTATCAGAGTGCTGGTTCAAGTCCTGGGTACTTTGCTTCCTATCCTGCTTCCTGCTGATGTGCCTGGGAAAGAAGTGGAAGGTAGCCCAAGTGCTTGGACCCCTGGCATGAAGGTGGGAGACCAGGATGGAGTTCCTGGCTTCTGATTTTGGTTTGGCGCAGACCTGATTTTGTGCTCATTTGGGGAATGAACCAGGCAGATCTTTCTGTTCCTACCCCCACCATCTCTCTCTGTCACTCTGCCTTTCAAATAAATAAATAAAATAAATCTTAAAAAATAGACCTAGGTTTTGGAGATGCTTAAAGGGCACCTGCTTTTAATAGAGGAGGAACTCACAAAGGAGACCTAGAATGGACAAGCCAGAGTCTTAGGGAAACTGTGAGATGCACAAATGATGCAAAGCCCAGGAAAAGAAGGTTGCAAGGAGAGAGAGGATAGGAAATGTCAAATGCTATTAGGTTATATAAAATAATATGAGGGAAGTGCACATAGAATTCAATAAACAGTAAGTCATTGGAGACATTGATGGGGGTCGGATGGAGGGACTGGGGTCATATGCCTGATTGTAAGATTCTAAGGAATGATTGAGATGTTAATGTGGACAATTTTCCATACGTAATACCAAGAAAGGAGGAAAGCACTAGTGAAATGCCAGAAGGATTTGTAGAATTTGTGTGACAATAATGTCTCTGAAGATGCTATAAAATCACTTAATACGTTTTGTCTTAGAGGCTCCCATCTCTAATATCCATCATGAAAGTAGAAGATTGGTTTTAAATGATCATAGCTATTAGATCAGTTCTAATTTTAGACAAGTTTGTATGACTTTAAAATTGTTTTACTTTTCAGTAGTGGGAACAAGGATACAATTTATAAAGTTACTTTTGCTGTTTTTTTCTCCCAAAATGCATCTCATAAATTTGCTGAATAAAAATGAAATTCTGCCTTTGGTTTTTTGTTTTGTTTTGTTTTGTTTTTTTTCCTCACTGTGCTGCTCTTGGCTTCTGAACACTAGGGATTCACTGAGTGTTCTTTGGCAGATAAAAACTGTAAAGATTTATGGCAAAGGGAAGTATTTCTAAAAAGGTGCTCCACATTGTCTTTGTATATGTGCATAAATTATAAACAGGGCTCAGGGGTGCAGCCGCTATAATAGCTTTTTGCTCTCGTTGTAGAAAATAGAAAATGCTCACATAGGGACTGGTATATGTATTCTCATCAATGAATCTTCTAAGCTTGAATGGTTTTAAATAGGATATTTCTGTTCATTGGTTCTAGTAGGTCAAGACCTTACACAAATGCATGTGATTAAAGCATCAAATGTAATAAATGTATACCAACATTTTGTAAACAGTACTGTTGATGATGGTGGTAGTAGTACTAGTAGTAATAGTAATAGTAGTAGTAGTGATGGCAGTAATAGTAGTAATGATAAATGTCACAATTGAGAAGGCCTCACAATTGAGAAGAAGCAATCTCCAAATCACATCTACTTGGAGAATTTGATTATCTTTCTCTGCTCAAGTTCAATAATTATGTTAAAGACTGATCAACAACTCCTTGCCCAAGGTGAACCAACGGCAAAAGGAATACCTTTCTCTCTGTCTCTCTCTCACTGTCCACTCTGCCTGTCAAAAAATAAAAAAAAAATAAAATAAAAATAAAAATAAAGAAATGTAATTATGGCAGACAAACACTCTTTCCCAACTCAAATAAATTAATTTGGTAGCTTTTTTTCTTTTTTAGCCACTTAAATATGATTGCAGTTCAATCTTTAACAAAGGCATTAAAGTTATTACTTTAAAATCATAACATTCATTTGCATAATACATTATGAAAATCTCACTTCTTTGCAGTCTCAATACACCTATAAAAAATTCTTCCTATGGATTTGAAAGTTTTGATCCATTACCCTTGTGTCACTGTTGTTATTTTTTTTTTAAGATTCATTTGTTTATTTGAAAGGCAGAGTTACAGAGAGGTAGAGGCAGAGAGAGAGAGAGAGAGAGAGAGGTCTTCCATCCACTAGTTCACTCTCTAAATGGTCACAAAGGCTGGAGCTGAGCCGATCCGAAGCCGGGAACCAGAAGCCAGGAGCTTTCTCCAGGTCTCCCACACAGGTGCAGGGGCCCAAGCAGTTAGGCCATCTTCTGCTGCTTTCCCAGGCACATTCGCAAGGAGCTGGATCAGAAATGGAGGACCAACTTGAACTGGTGCCCATATGAGATGTCGGAACTGCAGGCAGTGGCTTTACCGGCTACATCACAGTGCCAGCACTCCTGAAAATTCTTACAGACTAGAACAATGCTACTCATGTGTACTGTCCTTAAACAATCATCCTATAGCAGCATATGTTTTACTGAGTTAATGCCATTTGAAAAAATATTGACCTCTTCATATAAGAACTGATCTTACAGAGAATTTTCAGAAGCATTTAATTCTGTAAGTCAGATATGTTAAGAAAATCACAAATGGATTCTTATGATTACTATCTAAAAGACAAAGTGTAATATGCTCATGGAACCTGATGATAGTAGGCTTCAGTTAGTGACTAATGAGAGTTATTGCATGAACTAAAGGTTATTTTCCTAGGGATTTCAACATCAAACATTCTTTCTCTTCCTTTTTGGAGCAGGACCTGTATCAAGCCAATCCAATTTAAAAGTTGCAAACAATAAATATTTTCTTTTTAGATTTTATAGCCAACTTAGGAATATACCCCACTTATTTTTAGTGTTTATACCCATATCTATAAATAGACATAGAGCCATGTCTAAATTTGTCCCTTGAAAGGAATAAATCGCCAACATATTTGATACATGTTTTGATGAATTGAACCATAAATTAGTTTGTAATGTGAAAAGCATTGAACTACATCTATTCATAATTATGAATGGGGGGAAATTTCCCTGTAGCCAGGATATATGGAAAGTGTCATGTCAGAGAAAAACACTCTTTGCTTACCAGAATATACAAGCTAAACACTTGCTATTCCTGCTGGAGAATAATGATTACCAAATACTGGTCTATGGGGAAAATTTTATCTTATGCAATTGAAATAAAACAGTTATGGTGAGTTATTTTACCTAGTTAATGATGTTCTTTTTAACATTTTTCAAGCTATGTCTTTCCCATTAGTTTAACTTTAAATTAGCATTGTATGAAATGATACTAATATTAGATATATTTGTTGTTTTACTTCATGGGCAAATTAAAAGGTAAATGTATCAGTCCCCTTTTGACAGAAACTGGCTGGTGCAAAGTCATCAGTAATTGGGATTTTGGGGTATGCAAGCCAAAAGGAGAAGCTAAAAAGATAAGCTTGAAATGTAGTGAAGAATAGATAATTTTATAAATAAAACTTTGAAGTCCATTGAAAGATATGAGGTTAGATTTAAAGATGTGTTTGTGTGTGTATCCATTCAGCTACCATCTCTTGATGCCACCTGCAAGGCACTGTGATGGATACTATAAGGCAGGTTCCCAAGTATGCTAAATCCTAAGAATCACTTGTACTCTTATCACACAGATTCTTAGCCACAGGGTCCCTAGATCAGGAAACATTGAGAAATGCTGCATTGGAAGATAGAAGATATATAAGATTTTGTCACTGCCCTAGAGCAATATATAATCCACCCTTAACTCTCTAAGCTCCAGTTTTTTTCTCTCTATCTGTGGGTGTGGATATTACTTTCTTTGCCAGTTTTCAAGGTACATGAGGAAAATTGGAAATGCCCAGAGTTACTGGGGCTTGCAAATTGATTAAAGTTATGATTTTAATTGTGTGTGTATGAGAGTGGAGTGATTTTGATTAAGAAAGGAAATGAGGGTATTCAAACAAGTTTTAAAAAATCATCTTTTGAAAATTCTCTGTCCCATATTTTTTATCTGGACTTTATTTGGTACATGAATGTGAGAATATTCCTTCATGTATCAGTTGTGCTTTGTTTATTCTTCTGCCAAACAAATTATTCATCCCAAACCTTGTATATTAAATGATGAACTCATGGCCCTAGAAGTTCAAGTAGGCATTTATTCAATCTAAACCCTGGGTCCTCGGCAAAGAGTCACTACCTAAAAGCACCAAGCACAGTATCTTGCCTTTGAATTAACAGGCATTTGCTGAATGAACTGACATAAATGAACCTCTAAATATGACCCCACTGTCCTTCCTGTGTTGTGTTTGCTAAAAACTTGCATTCTGAATTTTAAGGACATTTGGAGGAAAAAAATAGTTCACCATCCCATTTAATGGTTATTTCTGGATTTTTGTTTATTTTTATGTTAACAAAACTTGTAGTCAAAAAGCTTTTTCCTGATTTTGACCCTGAGTCTCTCATCCTGCGATTTAGCATGCTTTTTTTGTTGTTTATATTTTTAGGTTATTTTTATTCAAAGGCAGTAACGCAGTTGTCTTGTGCGGTCATATTGTCTGGGGATCGTTTTCTTTCTGTGATAATCAGCTAATTTAGTAACTTATTTCTCTGATTCATTTAGCAGCAGCAACAGAAGAGCCAGAAGTAATACCAGACCCTGCCAAGCAGACAGACAGAGTGGTGAAAATAGCCGGAATTAGTGCTGGAATTTTGGTGTTCATCCTCCTCCTCCTAGTTGTTGTATTAGTTGTCAAAAAGAGGTAAGACTGAGACAGCCTTGTGCCACTCACCATTATGTCACTTGTTTTCAAATACTGGTTTTTCTCCTCAGGTGTTTTAAAGTCAGAAAAAAAACAACAAGAAAAAACAAGTGTGGCCAGCACCTGAGTGTATTGCTTATACTTTTTAGCTGAATTCTTATTTGGTTATTTACAGTTTAACATAACATTTGCATTGTTAACCTTGAAATTAATGTTAGAATTTGAATTTCTGAAATGCAAAGATTCATGAGATGTTAGCTTATTTTATGAGACTGACATACTGCCTACTGCGCTAAGGAGGCGGGTGTTAGCTTATTTTATATTTGCAATGTTATCCACAATGGCAAAATCAAGAGTTTATTGTGGTACCTGAGCTGTGGCCTCTGAATAGTTTTGTGCTCTTACTCTGCATTTTTCTAAACCTTGCTGCAAATATGATAATAATATAAACATTATTTAGTGAAATCGTATATTAAATATTCACTGGGGTAAAAATGTCCACCTTTTAAAATGAAGAATAAATTGTTTTTAATTGGGGATTAGTCCTTAATACTACATCAACCAATATCGCCATCTTCTGGAATTATATGAAGACAAAAGATTTACTGGAACTTAAACTGAGCTCTATTCTGAGTTATTATTAAGTATACTTATAGTATAAAGCATACTTCTGCTGAAAAACATTTCCTCAGGTCAAGTTTCTATAATTTGAGCTTCTGACCATTATTTAAAATGTCATAAAGCATTGTCATAAAAAGAAATGCAATGCTCCAATCCTTTCAGTAACATATTTTTGGTTAATGCTACAGTTTGGAAGAACTTTTAGAAACTATTTACATGCATAATGCAATCCTAAAATACTTTGTGTGTAGAAGAGTGTGGACTTTATGCATTCTATTGACTAGCATAATAAATGATGTTGCTTATATTACATTAAATCCTATATGTACTATTATAATTATTTTATGCTTGAAATAAGGCATGACCATTATAGATAAGACTCATACTTACATGTTTTAACAATTCCATCAGAGTTTATTTTAATATATTGCCTCTTTACAATTATCCCCTGGAGATATATATGTTGGAGAAGACACATCTGCATTAGAAACATTAGGTATGCATTATAGTGTTTTGTGTTAAATTAGCTACATACGTGCTTTCCCAAAATAGTGCTTTTCTCCTTTTGCTGTTGTCTACCTCTGTGGTTGGAAAATAACTATATATGAGGCAAGAAGATTTAAGTATTTTAAGAAATACAAATTTGCCAATAAAGATCAATAAGTTCATTGACTATAACCTTCAGATCTTATGTCTCTGTTTAGTTTAAATTTAATATGTGTGGAGACTTAAATAAGCTGTATAGGTTAAAGACTGGACCAATCTTTGTTACACCATTAAAATTATGCTGCTCACTCAGATTAATTCTAGTCACAGAAATGGCTTCTTATTATGTCACTCATTTATTATTGGGTGAAAGTTATCACTTGTATTTCTTACTTATTTGTAAATATTTATTTTTAATTACCCTTTCTTACCCATGGTTCTTTGTCTTAGAATAACATTAAAATATTGAAAATTAACTAGCATACACTCAGTCACTAAGCAAGACTTGGGCGAGGAGTGGTAGTAAAATGCTCTCACAGCTCTCTAAACTTGCATAATGGAAGAAGTTCTTTTCTGGTTCATATTTTAAATGGTTGAATAAATCAGCTTCTCTATAAAAATGTATGATATGAGTTTTCATCACTCTGCTTTAATTGATTGTTTTTGATAGAAAGTGTGCTTCTGACTAGGAAAAGTTACAACATTATAAATTTCCATACATTAACTTCCTATATGTATCATAATTTACTCACTTCCTCACCTAAGCAACTTTGTCATGACTTTTACTCATAGTGTGCCACACATGGATCTTGTATGACTTAATCTTAAAAGAATAGATATTATAATACTATTGGATATTTTCAAATTAATCTTAAAAATAATATATAATGTAGCTTCCCCTTTAACATATATAAATGTATAATAAAATATTGGAAATACAAACTGTTTTAGCCTCATTTTAGCTGCAGCTTTAAGGGAAATTTTAACTTTCTCCAGACATTATCCCTCATTGGCAATAATATATGTAGGTATATTTCTCGTACTGAAATAAGTTCCATGTGGTTTTGTTGTTTTGTAAAGGAATGGTTGGGAATTCAATTGAGTAAAATTTTACAGCTGAGAGTATTTATAAAGTAAGTTTTAGGCTAAGAAAAGGGATATTGCATCTTTCAAAACGCAATGTCATTTTTAATTTAATCGCTGTTGAATTATTTCCAAATGTATGCCATTTTTCATTAGTTTTGTATTATATTTTAAATGCACAGCATGGACACATCAATAATTTCAAACAAACATAAACTTGAAATTATGTTAATGCAGCAAATGTTTTTGTGTGTTAACTGCACTTATATCCACTATAGAAATATGTTTATATATACTTGCATGGTATATATGTATATTCACATAACCTGTGTATATGCCTATGTACCATTGAAATATAATGACATCTGTAGAAATGTGGGTACTATTCTATATTATACATACATATTATATAATAGATTTTCTTTATGTTTTATATCAAAAGAAAAATTGTCTGTTAGTACACAAGTTCTATACACAGCTGTTCCATCTGTCATGACATTTAGATGGTAATGGATGATTCTACGCTTAACTGCATGATGAAAATACACAACCCATTTAATTTTTCAAATTTTTGGCAATAAAAGAAATGTCAGCATGTTATTTTTTTCCAAATTATGTATTTTAAATTTTATTTTTCTATTGCATATCTGTCTGTTTAATTGCATGGCAAAGGAAATCTAACAGTGCATGAGCAAATTGAAATGCAAAGCAAAGAAAACATGAATTTTATTTTGTTTCATTTTCTTTTTTTAACACACATTTTCTGCTTTATTGAATGTGACAGAGTCACGCTTTTCATTCACCATTGCTTCTCTTTTTCCACTGTCTGTGATTTGCTTGCCAGGAGGAGCTACTATTCTTACTCCTACTACCTGTAAGTAGAAAACGGGTGATGTACAACTTTACATGTGTTAAAGATGCAGTATCCCTTTTCAAAAAAAATAAATAAATAAATAAAATAAACAAAGAAAAACCAGAATGTAATTTTGATGATATTTCAAACATGTTTTCCTGGACACTAAAACTATGAACTTTTAATCTGTTATCTATTTTGCTAATCTTTTTTAAAAGGGATATTGTATTTTTGTATGTTCAGCTACTTTTAATTTTTCTTTATAATTTTCCATAAGTAGCTTAAGCCTGCAGCCAAAAATCATCATTTACTTGCTTACATCAAACTTGTACCTTATCTGAGCAAGATGATACTTTATTCATCTGGTATAGTAGACATAGTGGTTGTAACTCACTAATCGCTATTTTTAGTAACTGTTATATTTCAGTAAATGAGTCAATAATATTCCTAAAAGAAAGTTTGAAATGCTTGCAGGTCTGCGTGTGATAACATCTCTCCGCATTTCAGGAATCCAGGATGGGTTATAACTTCAGATCACCTTTTCTCTGACCATTAAGGCAATAAATATGCTCTTGTAAAAATAAGTGGGTAAAATCATAATGCTGCAGGGACAAATAAATAAAAATTCTTTTTTAGAGAAGAAAAAATTGAATTTTCTTTAATACCTTAAATAGGACACAGATTTTGTGCAACTAAGATCAAAAGAACCTCTTACCAACCGACCTGAGAACAAGCACAGGAGTCACATATCTCCTTTTCTATCCCCATGGACCATGACTCATCCTAGGTTTAGGTATAGGATGCTCAGTTGCATAAGGATTGAAAA
This sequence comes from Oryctolagus cuniculus, assembly GCF_964237555.1. Classification (NCBI taxonomy): domain Eukaryota; kingdom Metazoa; phylum Chordata; class Mammalia; order Lagomorpha; family Leporidae; genus Oryctolagus; species Oryctolagus cuniculus. Next base: position 41,413,559 of record NC_091436.1, read on the forward strand.
CATTGTCCATTCTATTTCCTGTAACATTTTCAGTCTATCATCTTACATGCCAGAGTAGTTATTCTCTGGTCCAAAGGAAAGATACAACAGAGCATTCATGGCTCTGCTTGAGCAGTGTTTGATCCATCAGCTTTCAAGGCTTAAGGATTGTGATGAAGTATGTTTGGGACATACATCCCATAGCATTGTTATCACCAGCTAAATTTAAGCTAGCATTACAACAAAATTTTATGACATTCAATAACTATCACACATTTCTGCCAACATCTCAAATATTATAAACATTTGGCATCCTAAAATCCTGCTAAAACAAGCAGGTGTAAAGTAACAGTGCTCCTAGCTTGTTGTGATAAATCATAATATCCTTGTTAAATCATGTTTGATGAAGCCAAAGGTAATTAACTGTATCATTTCATACAATGATGGAACGCTTTTCCTCTTTATGGCCCACCCGTATATCCACCTGCAGAAGTTTATGCTGTTGGCTGCTTTGAGAATGAAAGTCGTTTGCGCATCTGTCAAACTCAAGTAGCTGAAAAATGAATTGCTTCACTGTCCTGAAGTACACGTTATATTTGCTGGTTGCTCAGGGGGAGACAAAGCATCAAGCATGCTGAAATCAATAAGTATTTAATTATGAGAATGTCAGTAAGCTTACCATTAGCCACTAGTGTAAAGAATTTGAAATATTAGAATAGGATTTTCTTTTGGTTGGAGAGGCAACTTTTCTATGTTCTAGACAATATAGCAGGTTATGCAAAACTTACTGTATGACTTAGCCCTCCTGACATTTCTAGCAATAACTATAAAGAATGTCACCAAAATATACTTTGAAATGATACTTAAACTTAGCTAGTGATGCTCGTCTGAATTAGAGATTTTTTTATAAAAGTACAAATAAATTAGAGTAAAACTTAAAACCAGTATGATATGTAAGCAATATCCATTGATATTGTCATGATAATTGTCAGTTTTTGATCAAAAGATTGATGTTAGGTTTTCTTTATTTTGTAATAACCTGCGCCTACCTCACAGGGTTGTTGTGAGGATCAAGTTTTAGGACCAAGCTAGCAATTCAGCTCTGGCATATTAACAAGGGTTATCTCCACTGTAATTTATCAAATAATCTAGGCTTGTGAATGTGAACAGCAAAAGTTCCTTATTGACTGAAAATTTTACCAGTCATGCATTGGATACAGTTCGCTACTTCTTATTTCTCCTTAATCATGAAATATAAATAAATTATGAATGTTGTAAAGTAAAACCTAAAAGCTTAAACTTGTTTTCTCTTTGAGCTGCCCATCTTCAAAATGTTAACATTGTTCTGAAACCAAATTTCAGCTTGTACTATTTTCATACAATTTAGTCTCCCAAATTTTTTGAAGAAGGAATTCATTCTTTTTTTCTTGCCCAAGAAACAAATATAGGATATTATTTCTTAAGCTATTTCTTGGTGTTTTCAAATGTATAAGTGGCAAAACATTTGGGCAGTATTCATATTATTATTCACAAACGTATAGCAACCAGTTCCTAATTCCTAGAATAAGTAGTGTTTTGTGTCATATACGCTCTGTAATGTGGCAATAAACAAAACATAAGCAACAAAATATAAACGCTTAGGTCTTAGAATCTGGTCATTCTTCATTGCTTATTAGATAAACGACCTAGGGCAAATTATTTAATTCCTCTGAGCCTCAGTGAAGTCCTCCATACAATTAGAACCCCATGTCTATTCGGTGGATTGATCTGAGAATTAATGGAGTTAACAAATGAGAAATGCCAAGCACAGAACAGGCCTAATTTTTCTATTCAGCAAGTATATATTGAGTGCCTGCTATGTGCCAGGTACTGCTGCAAGTGCCAAAGAGATACAGATGATCCTTTTCATCATGGAACACACAGCGGGGGGAAACAGTCAAAAGGTACATGGCATGTGATGGGATGAATGTGTTCACAGATTGAGAACGCAGTGCTATAAAAAAAACACCTAGCAGGGAAACCTGTCCTGAAACCGGTTGTAATGGAATCAGTACTAGAAAGCTTCCATGGAAAAGTGTCTTTTAAGTTCAGACAGAACTGATGGAAGTTATCCAAATATTAGAGGCAAAAGAATCTTGTGGGTCAAAGAGCATGCATCCTATATGCTAGCCTAGAGGAAAGTTTGGGGAGGGAATTCTGTAGGCTGATATGACCTGAATATGTTTAACTAGGCCCTTGGACTATCTGCAAACTATGATAAAAAGAATATAAACAATCAGATGTATGGCTTGTCTTTAAAACAAATAAGAAATGAAGTTGGAACTTCAACATGGTATAAAATGCTAGTGGTCACTTAAGTAAGTTGCCCTAGTCAGCTCCATGGTTCTTCAAAGTCATCCACCCAGCCGTATGATGCTTACTATTGGCAACTGGAGTCATTTACTTGAAAACTATACGTTTGTGCATGGTCTTTTCCCCAAAGCCTAGAAAAATGTGACAATAGCTCATTCCATGAATGGAACCAATATCTCTAAAAATGATGGTGGTGATAGTATTGATGGGGTAGTAGCAGTGGTAATGGTGGTGGTGGTGATGGTACTTCTTATGCCTATGTCACTATTATTACCAGCTCTATGATCATCATAATTGTGATTTCTATAATAAGGACATATCCATCCTCAAATCTTAGCTTATGGCTGTCTTATTTCGGTGTCAAATCTGCTGTGTCAATGTGTTTATGTGTTGGGTATATACCTACTAAGGACAAATACGGTAATTTTAGAGGAAAAAAATTCCACACCATAGCAGCCCTCAAATTGCTAGATTAACTTTGTCAAGGAAAGTCTTTGTACATAAATTCAATCTATAAAGTAAAAACTTTATAGTGTTTGAAATACATTTACTCTGATACAGATACTAATGAGAATCAGAAGAAAAAAACAGTTACGTAGTATTTCCAAGGCAGCTTAAACTGCTGCCATAAACTTGGTAGCATCATTTTTCTGGTATAGCCTTTTAGAGTGTTTTGTATCATATATAAAATGCCTTGTTAATTTGATTTAAATCTTTACACACTTTTAGTCATCTTCTCCTTGAATGCTTCATATATAACATTCACAAAGAGCCAAAATGTATGTTATATCCTTGATGTGTATGATAAAGGTATCAGTATTTGACTCACTCAAAATTCTAAAACTCTGGTAGTTTCCAAATACCCCAAATCACTTAACCCTGATTTATATTAAAGACATTTCTGTAGTGTGACTTCTTTGCAATGAGTTTCTTTTTTTTTTTTAGAATTTATTTTTGTGTGTGTGTGTTTTATTTTTTATTTTTTATTTTTTTTATTTAATAAATGTGAATTTACAAAGTGCAACTTTTGTATTGTTGTGGCTCCCCCCCCCAACCTCCCTCCCTCCCGTGGCCCTCCCCTCTCCCACTCTCTCTCCCATCCCACCCTTCATCGAGTTTCATTTTCAATTACCTTCATATACAGAAGATCAACTTAGTATACACTAAGCAAGGATTTCAACAGGCTGCACTCACACAACCGCACAAGGTATAGGGCATTGTTCGACTAGTAGTGTTGTTTTTAAGTTTCATAGTAAAACACATTAAGGACAGAGATCCTACGTGGGGAGCTTGTACTCAGTGACTCCCGTTGTTGATTTAACAATTGGCACTCTTATTTATGACATCAGCAATCACCCGAGACTCTTGCTATGAGCTGTCTAGGCTATGGAAGCCCCTTGAGTTCACCAACTCTGAACTTGTTTAGTCAAAGCCTTATCACAGTGGGGGTTCCTTCCTCCCTTCAGAGAAAGGTGCCTTCCTCCTTGATGGCCTGTTCCTTCTGCTGGTGTCTTGTTCACCAGGATCTTTCATTTAGATCGTTTTTGCCACCGTGTCATGGCTTCCCATGCCTGTGAGACTCTCATGCACCTTTTAGCCAGATCCGAATGTCCCAAGGGTTGATTCTGAGGCAGGAGTCTTTGCAATGAGTTTCTAAATCACGTTTTTAGGATTTGACCATTCCGTAATGCAAATTGATGATAAGTCACATTATACTTTTGCATAGAATTTTTCAAACTTTTCTGTTTGTTTCTTACATGATTTATATTTAATTCATAAATATGTATATATGCATTTTATCTATATGCGCTTGATTCTAAAAGACTATGGTTTAGATATGATTGTTTGTATACAACTATGTCGCTAAATATGTTAATACTATAGATGTTGCATTTTTACCTAGTAATAGTGCAGAGAATGAAGAGTGTAGCTGATCTTGTGTGTTTTAGTTGGGTGGCTGTAGTACAATAAACTTAAAAAAAATAAGTGTAGTTGTTCACAAGAACTTCTAAACGTTGATTGAGTATTCATCGCCCAGAAGGAAGACCAAAACTTACCATTTAGCTTAGTTTCCTTGAACTACTCTAATTAGGAAGTATTTATTTATACTTTAAATAAAATATAGCTGCATTCTTTGGATTTTTTTGCTGAATAAAATATAGGAAACCATGAGACAAGTTTGGGTTGACAGCTTGAATATTGACATATCAATGTGACACATAACATTGTTTATAGCAACCAACAAATGTATTTGAATGTCAAACTTAATTCCTGAAATTATGATCAGTTCTTAGGTTTTCTAAACCACATCTCTAACTTTGCCTACAAGCTTACTTGAACTACTTGTTGCTGATGTCAGTTCTTCAGGCTTCACACTAAGGGATCCCTTTTGTGTTTGCCTTGGCAGCAAACTTGCTAAAAAACGCAAGGATGCTATGGGGAACACCCGGCAGGAGATGACTCACATGGTGAATGCTATGGATCGAAGTTATGCAGATCAGAGCACTCTGCACGCGGAAGATCCTCTTTCCATCACCTTCATGGACCAACATAATTTTAGTCCAAGATGTAAGTTCTTCATTAACATTTTAATAAGTGATTTTGTTGAAGCATATTGTTACCGTTGAAGTCTATACATTACCTTTTGAATAATCAGAGAGATTAAGAAAGAGGGAAGAAACAGAAATAGAAATAAGTAGAATATTATGGGATCTAAAAAATGACTTAGGTGCAGACTTTACCATGGATTTCGTTTAAACTATATGAATTTAATGACTGTATCATAGCAACATTCCAAACATACACCACAAAGACCATATCATGTGTCAATGCTGTAAGATAACCTAATGATTGCCAAGACCAGCGTTGTGGTATGGTGGGTAAGGCCAAAAATGCCTGCACGGCCAACAGCTTGTGTAGGCTCCGATTTGAATCCCCACTGCTCCACTTCTGATCCAGCTCCCTGCTAATGCACCTGGGAAAATAGCAGAAGATTGTCTAAGTCCTTGGGCCCCTGCACCCACATGGGAGACCAGGATGAAGCTCTTGGCTCCTCGCTGGCTTTGGATCAACCTGGCCTCAGCCACTGCAGCCATTTGCAGTTTGAACCAGTGGGTGGAAGATTCTCTATCTCTGCCTCTGCCTCTCTGTAACTCTGCCTTTCAGTAAATTCATTAACTTTTTAAAATGCACTTTTTTAAAAAAATTAAATAAACGATTGCCTATATAAAATCAATCTCAAATTTATTATTTTACCATTTGCTTTCTTCTTTTATATAAGATAATTTTAGGTTAAGATATAACAGTAATTCTTTTGGGAAATTGGTGTTATAGATAAAATTATTTAGCTTACTAAGGAATCCTGGATAATTTCAACACTAAAAAGTTAACTAGAGAAAAGATGACTCTTACATGCAATAAGTATCTAACATGAAGTCCAAGACTGTACTTGATTTGGAAGATTTGCAAGAATTTTTTTTTTTTTTTTTTTTTTTTTTTTTTTTTTTTTTTTTTTTGACAGGCAGAGTGGACAGTGAGAGAGAGAGACAGAGAGAAAGGTCTTCCTTTGCCGTTGGTTCACCCTCCAATGGCCGCCGCTGCAGCCGGCGCACCGCGCTGATCCTGGCAGGAGCCAGGAGACAGGTGCTTTTCCTGGTCTCCCATGGGGTGCAGGGCCCAAGCACCTGGGCCATCCTCCACTGCACTCCCTGGCCATAGCAGAGAGCTGGCCTGGAAGAGGGGCAACCGGGACAGAATCCGGCGCCCCAACCGGGACTAGAACCCGGTGTGCCGGCGCCGCAAGGTGGAGGATTAGCCTATTGAGCCACGGCGCCGGCAGATTTGCAAGAATTTAAGGTTAAATCTACACATCCATCCAACTTAAGAATTCATGATGCTAATCTCTAAAGGAACTGCTTTTTTAAAAAAAAAATTATTTATTTGAAAGAGATGCAGAGAGGAGAGGGAAAGACAGAGAGAGAAAGGTCTTCTATCCACTGGTTCATTCCCACAATGGCTGCAGTGGCCTGGACAGGGAAAAGCAAATGCCAGGAACCTGGAGCTTCTTCCAGGTCCCACATATGTGTGCAAAGGCCCAAGGACACGGAGCATTTTCCGCTGATTGCCTGTACATATTAGGAGAGAGCTGGATCAGAAATGGAGCAGCCAGGTTTCAAACTGGTGGCCATATGGGATTCCAGTGCTGCAGATGGCAGCTTAACCTGCTATACCACAGCACTGGTCTCTAAAGGAACTTCTTTTAAAATATTTGTACTGAAATATTATCTAATGCCAGGTGTTCAAGCCATAATCTCAGGAACAATACTATTAATCTTCAAACTTCCCCAAAATTTTATATTTTGTTCTATAGTACTTACATTTATTTTAACTCAAATCCTCAAGTAAAATTGATGCTTGATCTAGGCAAATCAGTTCTACCTTTGGCCTTGTAGACATAGAGGCATTTTGCAAATGATATGCTTACCCCAGCTTGGAAAACATAGGTACAAGGGAAGAAATAAACAGTATTATTTCTTATTTGGTAAGAAATATCTATAATGTGAAGGTGGAAAGTAAAATATTTATAGTTTTTTAAAAATATTTATTTATTTATTTGAAAGAGTTACACAGAGAGAGAAGGGGGGTGGCGGTCTTCTTCCACTGGTTCACTCCTCAGTTGGCCACAATGGCCAGAGCTGTGCTGATCTGAAACCAGGAGACAGGAGTTTCTTCCAGGTCTCCCACGTGGGCGCAGGGGCCCGTGGATTTGGGCCATCTTCTACTGCTTTCCTAGGCCATAGCAGAGAGCTGGATTGGATGTGGAGCAGCCGGGACTCGAACCGGCGCTTATATGGGATGCCAGTACTGAAGGTGGTGGCTTTACCCACTACGCCACAGCACTAGCCCCAGTATTTATAGTTTATATGTGTCTTTTCAGAAGGAAGTTTTTTGGGAACATTCAGTTTGGTGAAATTATTCAGTAATTATTGGCCCCAAATGCGGGCCGTCATTTTCTGTGATACATACCTGTACCTAATTAGTAATTATAAATGAATCATTTTGGAATTTAGATATAATCAAAATAGGGCCTTTCTGATCTATATGTTTTTATTTCATGATAAAATAAATGAATGTAAAACATAAAATACTATGACTCCTGAAAGTAGGTTTTTCTAAAAATGTAGATATACCATCTCTCTAATCATTTGATTTAATGTTTAGTAGATTAAGGACTTGCAAACATTTCTGTTCCCCAAATTTTTCTATATATTGCCTATCATAGTACCTTAGTAAGAAGTTTTAGTTCAATTCAATTATTAAATGTTCACTTATGAAATTAGAGAAAGGATTAAATCTATTTCCTATATATAATGAAACAAATGAATGTGGAATAAACATAAGTATTTCTCTAAGTACCTTATACATAATAGAGCTAATAAATGGTTGCTTTACCCCCAATTTATAAACTTCATAATACCCACATCAATTTCTTTTTAAATTCAACAAAGTACTGAGATAACCTAAGCTGCAAGAAAGAACTTAAACCTTTTCAGAATAAAGCAATCAGAACAGGCTTAATCATTGTATTTCTTAGGAAAGCATAAATCTATTTTAAAGAAGCAACTTTAGAATACAACTTTAGAGCAACATATTCCCTCATGAGCTTTGTTTTCCTACAGTGCCCAATGATCCACTTGTGCCGACTGCTGTGTTAGGTGAGGCTCTAAATCTTTATCATCATTTTTTTTTTGCATGGATCATGCTTCCTTGCATGGGTTATATCTTTTTCTACACAATAATTATTTATAGTGCAGGAAGTAACTTAATTTTGAAAACAGACAGCCATAGGCTTATCAAAGAGAGCAGTTTTTCAAGCCAGTTGGACCTAGTGGATTTCAAATTAGTATGACCCCTAATATATAAACAATGTTAACATACCCACGTTAGTATGATGAATCCAAATGCACAGATTTCAGGGGCCAGTGCTGCAAAAAAAAGTAGTGTCTACCAGATGGAACTGAATTTTCTAAATCCTCCTAATTTTATAGCACAAAAGAACGCATTTATAAATCACCATTATGGCTGTGTACAATTTGCTTTTGATTTGTCTGTAATAAGAGTTTATAAATGGAGGTAACTTTGCTAGGTCTGTGAGACTTGGCATTCCATGTGAACCTTACATAAATAGTTCAGGGTTGCCCCTTCAAGAAATTTAGAACAAGCCTCTTTGCTGATCACTCAGTGAAGGGTCTTCAAAAGTTCGTGGAAAATTGACCAAAATAAACTTACCTATTAATTCTATTTTTCCAGGAAGTTTTTGTAGTGCCCTCATATACCACCCAAGACAACTGATATTGCTAGTGATGATAAGGTCTTTGCAGATGTATAATTAAATTAATATTTTTAGCTAGTTATATATTTCAGAGTGGAATGGTTTTCTCTTAAAGTTGTAGGCTATTTTTTTTTACTAACTATACACCAGTGATTCACGACCAGCTTGCATGTATTCACAAGTTTCATATCAGTTTTACCATATGTTTTGAATGTATCATAAAAATTCCCAAATGTCATATTTGCTATGTGTAGTTAATATTTCTTATGAACATATAATGTTCACTTACATCCTATGCAGGCATTTTGTTATTTGTATATTCTAAGTTTCATTGATTGTAAAAATATTTTTGGATCAGTACAATTAGTTAAGTAAAAATACGTCTGCTATACACGAAGTTGATTATTTAAAATTACACAGTTTATAACTAATATAAGGAAAATGTATTCTAAGATAATCCAAAAGTTAGAGTTCTCCATCTCTGACTGCCTTTGCCTTTGAAGTTCACATCAACTGTGACAAGGACGTGAACTGGGCATTTTCCCTAAGGGAGTGGCTTGATGTTGCAGGGAGGAGCCATAACCAAGGATCACTGAGGAGGCACCAAATGCCTCTGAACATATCATCTTCTGTTGAGCACTGCAGATTGTCATATCAAATTATAAAATGTAGTTCAATTAAAATAGTAAGAAACTCTTCGGGAAAAATTAGTTTCCTTTTCATTACAGTAGTTTTCTAATAGGTTCAAGTCTCAGTCCCCATGTGGATTTCCACTATGAACTAATAGCAACACCTCATGTCTTTGCTTCCCCATTTTTAAAATAATAATTTCCAGCATACATTTTTCATAGAGTTTTGGTAAGAGAAAAATGAGATAATGCCTGTTAGTTTTCTAATATTTAAACAATGATTGTAGTAATTTTCCTGGTTAAAAGGGATATTTATGTTTAAGAAAGCCTAGATTTAACAGAAAAGGTCATAAAAATCTGTTCATATAAACATTCATTATGCATTTTATTTCATTTCAGAAGTCAAGCTGGTTGATTTTTTTTTCAATATTGGCATTCTTTAAAAGTTAAATCTCTCATTAATCGTATTAGATCTAGAAATGATTTGTTGTGTTTTTCATCATTCTTGGAATCATGCTGTTTACAGTTTTGCATCCAATTGATTTTGTATTTATAGGCAATTTTTGAAATCACCTCAAATACTGCTTAATATTAAGATCTACTTATTGTCTTAAAAAGGCTTAGAAACTTTTCATATTGATTCATATTTTTTGTTTTTTTGTATTTTACTGCTTCATTGGGTTTAAGTCCCTATAACTGGTAAGTGTATTGCAATTAACTCTAGAAAAACCTTTCAATCAAGGATAGATTTGAAGTTATTATTCTTAAATGTGTAATAAGGAAGTTGATTAGTATATGTACCCTCACTAGTAGTCACACTATTAGGTAGTTTAATGAAGTGGAAATGTATTGAGATTAATAATTCATATGTGATTATTTTAAAGATGGTACTGCTCTTTGTACTACTGTATTAAAGCTTAATGCAAAACAAAAGGCACTGTGTATTTCATATTGGAACACAATCATCTGTAAAATTTGGAATATGGATGAATTCTGTGTTTCTCATTGAACCTCTTACATTGTAAATATTGTGCTGCTCCAGCAGGTGCAGTGTGAGCCTTGGGCTGTTCTGTGGAGCCCTGGCTGCCTTATTTACTAGCTTGGGTGATTGCATTTGGCCTCATGACTTTAGCTGTTCTCTCGACTTCTCATCCCAAACTGTGTATTCTGTGATAGTACCCAGATCAGTTGCTTCTGAACTTAATTTTACTAGGGACATGTATGCATGCTTAATGTCAGTCTATTGATTGTAAAACTTTAGCAAAGACAGATGAGTTGAGGATAGTCTCATAGTAAGAGGAGGAAACTCTCCTGAATCATGTTTGCTAGCACATGTCTATATGCAGAAGGGTGGGCAAAACCCGAGCAAAAAGCAGTAATTCACTTGGGTGATTAAATCACATGGAAACTACCAGGAGTTTTCTTCAGTTCAATGTGGTATTTTTAGGAATGAATCCAAAAGCAAAAAAAAAAAAAAAAAAAAAAAGGCATTCAGCTTAGTAGGAGGGGGTAAAAATGAATGCAATCATGCTAAATTATAGAGGCACACAAATCTGATTGTAGGGTTCTTTTTTTTCCCTTCTCCAGGAAGAAAAAATGTTTATCATGGGGACAACAATTCATTTTTTGCCATATCCTATTTGTAGAGTTGATGATAGAACAGGCAAATGTACCAGCACTTGAACTATGTTTAACTGTTAATTAAATATCGTTCTTTACAGTATGCATTATCATTAAAAGCAAAAGTTCCCCTAAGAGTGTACTTTCTCTTCTGTTAATGAGTATGACAGTATAATGCTTTACAAAGTACCACCCCTAAAACATTTGTTTTTATTTTTTAAAGTGGTAAGTTTTAATGTGATAAATATGAGCATGCTTCTCATTGTAATGATGAGTACTTCGGTCATTAAAATCCTGTTTATTCTTCATAGGCAAAATGTTCTTGTTCTTTTCTTCCTTCTTATGAGAGAAAGAGAATTAAGCTTCTCTTCATTTTAAGCTGATAACACAACTGGGATGCGACTTACACTTAAAATGTGGGTGGTGAGGGATTCAATTGATTTTAACTCATTGATTCATTGAAATGTTTATTGAATGACTGCCATGCACCAGGTGCTAGAAATAAAAAGAAAAATATGACTGTCTATATACTCTAACCATTCAGGACTTAGAGAGGAAAAGAGACAAATGAATGATGAAAATATAGGGTAAGTGAAATGACCTATAAAAGAACAGGAAGCCATGGGAACATCAAATAGGAACTTTGTACTCAGCCTGAATGAAGGAAGAATTCCAAAGGAGGCACTCATATTTTGCTCCAGAAGCACACCCTTATCTCTCTCACACAAATGCTAGGAGAATCAAAATAAGTTAGCAATTAAAGACAACAACAATAATAATAAACTCAGATGGCAAAGATTGAATGTGAGTGCACCTGTGGCCTAGCTAGAAGACAGCATGGGGTTTGGGTGATGAGAATATCCACGTTTCCTAGTCTGGAGTGTGTTGTACTAAAAAGCTCCAGGTATTAGGGCACTGTAGGTGCACAAGGGCATGAAGAAGAGAGGATGGGTTGCCTACGTGGTTTCTCTGAGGGAGGTTGGGATATGAATGGGAAAGAGTTTTGTTCAACTTAATGCACAATGAAAACACCTTTCCTATTGACACCTTGATCCTCAGATCTCCCTTTATATTGCTATGACTGCAGATGCAAGAAAAAGTAAAAGCTCAGCTAAATCTCCCACTTGTGCTTTTTAAAAATGAATCAAATGTCTCCCTGCATCTCACAGCATCTGTGGTCTTGCTGATATACACACAATGTACTCTGGCCTCAAAATCTTAAGATGCACTAAAAGGCTAAAGCTGTGTCCTTATAGGGATGCTGCCCTAGGCTTCTACTGTCTGACAGTTCTTTCCCTGTCTCCTGTCATCAGAAAGATCTTAAGCTCTGAAGTCTTCTTTGAATAAATGCATATTAAACAAGATAACTTTGTCTTTTTTTAATCTTATGGGATCTGAAAAAATGCCAGACGAAAACCACAGCGCCACAGCAGAATCCAGCCGCCTTCTGGACGTCCCTCGCTACCTGTGCGAAGGGACAGAATCTCCTTACCAGACGGGACAGCTTCACCCAGCCATCAGGGTAGCCGACTTACTGCAACACATTAATCTCATGAAGACATCAGACAGCTATGGGTTCAAAGAGGAATATGAGGTGAAAGCTTTAATACTGTATTCACTATGATTTTTAACCTGACAGTGAGTGGAATTGAACATTTTTGCCTGCCTTTAATGTAACAAGGAGAGCAGTGCTCCACAGGTACCCTAATCCAGTAGTGTGACTGGAAAAATTGAGGGAAAGGAGCACTTCCCAGGGACATACCTGGGTCTGAATTCATTATGACAGTTTTTTTAATGTTGTATTTCTTTATATATTCTACAATGCAGTTAAAGCACACTTTGTTAGAACTTCATGTTTCCCAACTCAAAAATCAAGTGACAAGACACTTTGAGTCCCATTTTAAATTCTAGCATTTGAATGACTAAAGTAGCAGTTACTTTTTTTGCTCTTTGCTCCTTGACCCTCTGATCCAAAAGGAGAAAACTTTGTGATGTAAGTGCCACCGTCTGTTTAATCTTGTGAATTATTTGTTAAAAGTGGAAGGGAGGAAAAAGCAGAGCCCTGGAAATCAGTAAACAACATTTAAAAAGCCAAAAGAAGGATGCGGGAAATTCTTCTTCCAATCTTATTTCCCCTTCCAATTCTAACCAAAATACCAGAACTCATCTTACGAAGAGACTTATTTAGACTGAACATTCCAGTAAACATAGCAAAAAGGACAAAGTTCCTTTGCTACCCTTCGGTTCCTGAGCAGTGTCAGCCTGGAACATGGGAGGAAGCCTGTCAGCCACCCATTCAGATACCACAGTTCACACACATGTTTAAAATGAAAGAATTCAGTCCATGTTTTGCTTTGAAAGATCATCCCAAATCCATCCCGTGTCATGAAAAATCTTTTAAACTCCATATTGTACCTACAGATTACTGTTATACCTTAACTTGTGAGGGAATAAAATTATCTTTGAATACTAAAAGTTGGTTTTAGGTCTATGCCGGAAACACTATGCTATAGACACAAAATAAGTGCAAAGAACTGGCGCTTTCTGCCAGAGCTGGTTCTTTTTGTTCATTTCATGTGTATTCCTGTGTACTTCGCTTCAAAAACCATTGGCTCTTTGAAGACCCCACTTCCTGTGTTGAGCAAAGTTGAAGTTTTTCTGCAAAAAGAAATCTGTATCCATATTTTAAATTGCTGCATATGGTAATTAAACCAGTCAACAAATTCATCTGTTCCCAGATTCTTAGAGCAGGGGATTCTTTTCCATTTCAATATGATGCCTTGTTGTAGAGAGTCAGTCCTTTTCATGATCTTCAAAGAAGCCAAAATGTGATGGGTGTGTTGCATGTGATTTAATGAGTAATTATGGAAGGAAGCAGGATTTTTTTTTTCTGTTACAAATGCTAAAGGATGCATATTTGAAATGTACTCCAAAGTATTTTTGCAGGTTTTGGTGCATTATTATTCAGTACATTTTGAAAAGAATGATGCTTTGTCTGCTTCCATCTCAGAGTTAATAGTGATCTGAAATTTGAACTTCTTTCAGAGTCCTTTTTTTCCCTCTGAAATTATTTCTTGTCCTTAATTTGAACTCAGTCTAGTCCTAGGTAAGCAAGTTTAAGTCCAACAAATCCACTTTCAGGTCTGAGAGAAAAATTTGTTTACTACTATAAGAATTTCTTCCTTGCTGAGAAAGTAACTTTTACTATTTTAGTCTTCAGAACTGATAAACCTGTTTCAAAGAAAGGAATTAAAATCAGTCTATTAATTTTTTTTTTCTTCAGAGCTTCTTTGAAGGACAGTCAGCATCTTGGGATGTAGCTAAAAAAGATCAAAATAGAGCAAAAAACCGATATGGAAACATTATTGCATGTAAGTGCCCTTAAAATTCTTGGTGAATGTAAATATTGTTTGTTCAAAGATAAACAGTGAGTTGCAAATCCTCCTTATATGCTTTTAAAGTTTAAGAAAATCCCTGATGGTGGCATATCTGTTTATACAGTAATCTATTTAATATTAAAAGAGCATTGGTTGTTAACAGTGATTCTGAAATTGTCATCATCCTCAATAATTAAGTTGACTCTGATTCTTACCCAGTGGAGATAACTAGCTGCTTGATGTCATGTTTGCGCATAAATGCATGCAGTGTTTTCAAACAGCTAAGAATATCTGGATAATGAAAAAGGTATTTTTAGTTATAGATTCTTATAAAACCCCACCAAATACTCAAGATTGGAGTGTTATTTTTTCCACAGACCTATACACTAGAATGTAAACTCTAGTAGCTCTGAATTTTCATCATTAGGAACTCCCTCCTGATTAAGTTTTCAAGATATATATGTTGAATAAATAAAGTCATTATCATATGAAACCACAGGAGCAGCAAAGAAAGCAGCCGCCATTAAACTTGGAACTAGATACTGATTTACTTAGACAACTCACTTCTGAATTTAAATAAGTTAAAAGTGTCTTAAAACATCAAAATTTAACCTTGAATCTCAAGTAATAAGTTGAAGCAAGGTTGAAAATTTACTGTCTAGTTGTGTGGCCCATTTGCTGTAAAGTGAACAGGAAATTATTCTACCCATTGAAAATCAAGCCTACAAATGAAATTCCAAGTTAGCAAGTTTGGCTCTTCAGTCAAGTGGATGAATCAATTGATTCATCAGACATTATTGTATTTCCTAACTGTGAAGATGCAAGTCATTGAAGCCTTAATCACAGAGTATTATAACTGCAATAATTAATGAGCTCATTAAAGTTCTTTATTTTGTCAGATGACTGATTTGATAGCAGTATACTGTGGATAGAATATTGGCAACCCTGAATGAAGCCTCTACAATGGCACTGCCTCAGAACAGAGAAGCAATTTCATAACTTTAATTTTATTGTCTTAAAATTTTAGATGATCACTCCAGAGTAATTTTGCAACCTGTTGAGGATGATCCTTCTTCAGATTACATTAATGCCAACTATATAGATGTAAGTTCTTTGTATTTCCCCAGATCTACTTTATTGACTTATATATGTGAACCTTTTTGATATGACATATTAAGTGATTGCTGCCTTTTTAAAGAACAAACTGTACACTTTTCCTTGTTCTACGTCCTAGTTCTTACTGACGCTGTTGTGCTTTCTTTCACACCTGACTTTGGTTTGGGCTGTAGATTTGGCTGTACAGGGATGTAAGTACCACTATATGTAAATAACAGCACCTACTATAAATATTTAATATAAATACTCTTAATTCCAGTTATTACTAATGCTTACTACTAGTTAACTCTGCATGCTTCACCTAATTAGCTCCATACAGTATCTCTATGTTCATTTTCTGTAGTTCTTTTACATGTGTAAAGATGTATTTGACCTCCTTCCCTTTTCTTGTCTAGAAAAACAGGAGCATTTTTAGCTTCAACAGTGTATTATGTCCTCAAGTTTTATTTGTTAATGGTTTCTGTTTCTGGCTTTTTTCTTCTTACCCTTCCCCCAACATATGTGAGACGCTGGATAGTATGATGTGTATTAGCTTTATGAAATTTTACTCTTTATATTTGCCTTCTGACATTAAAAATGAGTATAAGACTATTTTGTGGTGTGTGGGATTGGCTTACAAAGTGATAAATTACTCAAGCAAAATAATTATTAAATTGCAATTGTAAAATATGCATATCACACATATATATTGAACCATACAAATGAAAAAGTTTGCTCTGGTCATATATTCCACTGTTGAATGTTATGGTTACATACGTATCTACTTGCAAGTTCTTAATTTGAAGGAAATTAGTTATCAAATAAAATAAGAAATATTATTAAGGAGGCAATCTATTACATTACATATATATGGGATAAGGCTCTTGAGTCATGTATCACATTGAAGATTTCAGAAATGTCACTTCTCCCCCTGTGCCTCAGTTTCCCCATCTTTATGGTGGGACACTAGTATTAGTGCTAACACCATCACTTTATTGTGAGAATTAAATGAAGTAATGCATGGTGAGCATTTAGCACAGTGTGCAGACATGTTTAGCATCACTATACTTCAGCCAGTTTTTAACAGTTAAAATCTAAGTGTGCTGAAAGTAATGGATTCAAAATATATATAAACATAAGACAAAAGGTCAAAGTACAGAATTGCAGTATATAATACAATTATATACATTAAAAATATGAAGTTTAGGTCCCAACTTTTTCTAATTGCCTAAGAAATAATTTTATCACATTTAATTGCATTTATTAAGTTCATATCTTACACTTATGTCATGAATTATAATTATTTGAAGAAATATATTTATTAGTTATAATATAAGCATATTGGCAATATTTATAATCGTGACCATATTCTTATTTAGTACTTAAATTTATCAGACATGTCATGGAAACTAATGGTCCATCCTTTATAATTAAAAAAAAATCAATTGTTCACAAAGACGTTTTTTCATTTTTCTTACCTATTTTGTCCTATGTTAGTTTCCTGCCAAGACAGATTCACTGGAGTCTTATTGTAATGCTATTCCATGGTTCCTATAGTAGGGCTATGTTCTAAATTAGGTTTTTTATCTAGTCTTTCTATTAAGACCCCTGTGTATTTTGGCTGGTTACTATACAATTTCATAATTTTTCCTCTCCCATTAGCTTATTGTACTAAAAAGACACTTCCTGAAATTGGTACATTTGTCAAAAAGAACAGGAAATGAAATGCTTATAAAGCTTGGGAAAAAAATCTCCATATAACATTGCACTAAGCAGCATGTTGGTATATTACGAAACAGAAATCTCCCAAATTTGCACCAGTGTAGTGCTCATTGTATTAAATTTTAGTTTGAAGATCCAAGTTGACATGCATTTACATGTATGTTAAATTGTCCACACCAAAGTCTGTATGAATTTCACCACTGACATTTATCAAAGCTGTTTGATAAATGCACAACATATTCAAAAATGAATCCTATTGTATCATCATCGTTTTTGCAACTCATAATCTGTTGTAATTAAACCGAGATCAACTAAGAATGCATCCCTTATTAGAAATAATATGCTTGTTGAAACAACATTAAGTGTTTAAATACAAAGAGCTTATGGCATACTGAAATTAAAAGGACTAAACTTTTTGTTCAGCATAAGATTCAGTCTTAGAAAATCTTCTTTCCCTATATATGTGTGTACCTATAATTATGTTTGTGTGCATTAACATTGTCAGCACACACAAAATAGTTGTAGATTCCTGAGCATATTCTAGAACAACAACAAAAAGTCTCAGCAGGACTTTGATTTGATGCACACATGCATTGTCCAGCTCTAACATTGGAATGTTCTGTTATTTTGTATGGTTCTAATATGTCCTTGTCCATTTGTAATGCAGTGTGTTGTACTTTTGAATGATAAAATGAGAATTGATATTTTACACACAATTTTGCCAAGAAAGAATGACTGAAGATTAACATGAAGGCATAAACGTTTTAATGAAACCAAACAAAATCTTTAAGGTTATTCATTAGCAAACAAGACTCAATTATAAAATATATATTCTAATCAGAGCTTTTAAAATATTTAATGTTTGCTTTATGTTTACCTTGCAGATAACATAGGTTTGAGTAGTGAACAATTTGTTCTCTACTCATTTCTGGATTTTTACTATAACTTAACCTTAACAGGTGGTTGTCTTCATCTTTTTATGCCTTCATTCATTTATTTCTGATACTGGTGTAAAATAATAACAAATTTGTCTCCCTATTTTAGGGCTACCAAAGACCAAGCCACTATATTGCCACTCAAGGTAAAACTTTGTCATTTTAAATATTGTAGATTAAATTAACTTGTGTATTTATCCAGACAAGCTTTTTGTAATTTTATTTGAATTAATTAAAAAAAAGAAAAATGTTTATTCTAATAGTGTTTTTAACTCATTTATATAGCATATTTTTTAATCTATGTAAGACATAAATTTAAGCTTGATTTATTTTCTAATTAATGTGAAAGAGAAGCTGCTGGTAGTTTTTCTAAAAATTTGTGTACTGATAATCAAGGTCTCAGAGCACTAGTGAATAGTGTTAAGCAAAAAAAAAATTACTTGTTTTGTAAACTTTTGGAAAGTATTTGTTATTTGTGAGGTAGACAGAGCTCCCAGGAGCTGGTTCATCCATAAAATGCCCACACTAACCGAGGTTGGACCTGGCCCTGGCCAGGTAGAAGACAGGAACAAAGAAGGCAGTTCCAGGTCTGTTATGTGAGTAGCAGCAACCCAGTTAACATGCTGCCTCCAAGGGCCTGACTTGGCAGGAAGCTGGAGTTAGGAACTGGAAGCAGGAATCCAACCCGCACACTCCAGTGTGGGACACAGGCATCTTAGACACCCTGCCAAATGCCTCTCCTGAGGAAATACTATTTTTGATTAAAGAGAAGAGAGGTCTCCTCCTATATAAGGTGCTTGTCTTTTTTTAAATATTTATGTATTTATTTGAACATCAGCATTACATGCAGAGAGAGAGAGAGAATGAAAGAGAGAGGTCTTCCATCTGCTGGTTCACTCCCCAGATGGCTGCAATGGCAGTGGCTGGGCCAGGCAGAAACCAAGGGTCAGGAGCTTCATCTGGATCTCCCATGCAGGTGGCAAAGGATCAAGCTCTTGGGCCATCTTCCATTGCTTTTCCAGGCCACTAGCAGGAAGGTGAATCAGAAGTGGAGAAGCCAGGACACGAACTGGCACCCACATGGGATGCCAGCATCTCGGGTGGTGGCTTTACCCTTTGTGCCACAGCACTGGCCCCCCACCTGTCTTCTTGTAGGGTAGTTTATCAGCCTGGAATGTAATAGTGTTATATGAGTTGTTATACTGTCTTCCAGCAATGTTTTGACAAATGAAGACTAAGACAAAACAGAGCTGGAAGGAATTTAGTCAGGTTCATTCTTCAAGGAAAATAAGAAGAAAATAGGGGAGTTTTTCTTACAGTAATTGTCTGGGGAACAAGTATCCAAATAAACAACAGCAACAGCAAAACTCCTTAGTTGTCTTTCCAGACTGACAACTGGCCATTGGAAGAGAAACTTGCACATCTATTTTATACAAAAGAAAAGTGAAACAAAAACTATATTTGCTCCTTTGACAGAGGTCATTTTCTGTTTTCACATATCCTTTTAGTAACTGAGTTTATTGTATACTCAGTAATGATAGGATGAGCAGCCATAGTATCAAACATATTCATTTTATGATATTGAGTAAGTGTGGCCCAGTACATACTTTAGCTGTATGGAGTTGAAATTCTATGATAAGATAAGAATGTTTCTTGGATGTAAGGATGCTTCTTCATAATGGCTAAACACATGATTTATAATGATGGATGACGAATTGATAATTTATGTTGGTTTTTTTCACATATGTTTTGAAGATGAACTGATGTGACTTCTAAATTGGAAAGTACAGGACATAAATTGAAAAAACAAACAAAAAGAGAAATCATGTTATATATTTATATTCATGCTGTGAAGTGTACTTAGATATGAACAAAATTTAAGTATTTTCAGTGACTATTATTTATATTTATATTTTCATTTTTTCAGCTTTTTATCTTATCTAAACTTATTACTAACTATGAAATTTCTCTGACAACATAATATCAAAATTAATATTTTATAGGCCCAGTTCATGAAACCGTGTATGATTTCTGGAGAATGATATGGCAAGAACAGTCTGCCTGCATTGTAATGGTTACAAATTTAGTTGAAGTTGGCCGGGTAAGAGAAAAAAAAATACACATACAAACACACACATACATATACACATACAACATAGTCCTATGCATGAAAATTCAGGAAGCAACATGTAGTACACTTAAAATATAATGTTATCTAATTGTTTAAATTTGTTATAGATACAGTATTTCCATTGTGTGTTTCTAAGTGGACATCTAATGTCTGAGAAATTATTTGATTCTTATTGAGTAATAAAATAAGCTTTGATTTTATACTAAAATTTAATTGATTAGGGTTGTATAAGAGACTATGGAAGTCTTTATCATGTAATCGATTTTTTTTCTTATTTATACATTTGTTAAAACTGTGTTATAACTGCAATTTAAAGAGTTATTCCTGGGCCAGTGCCACGGCTCAATAGGTTAATCCTCCACCTGTGGCGCCGGCACACTGGGTTCTAGTCCCAATCGGGGCGCCGGGTTCTAGTCCCTGTTGGGGCTCTGGGTTCTGTCCCGGTTGCTCCTCTTCCAGTCCAGCTCTCTGCTGTGGCCCGGAGTGCAGTGGAGAATGGCCCAAGTCCTTGGGCCCTGCAACAGCATGGGAGACCAGAAGAAGCACCTGGCTCCTGGCTTCAGATCAGTGCGGTGCGCTGGCTGCAGCACGCCGGCCACAGCGGCCATTGTGGGGTGAACCAACGGAAAAGGAACACCTTTCTCTCTGTCTCTCTCTCTCACTGTCCACTCTGCCTGTCAAAAAGAAAAAAAAAAAAAGAGTTATTCCCGGAATTAAATCATCTTGGTTAATGTGCGTTATGATGTATTCAGTTTACCTTTGTATTCTTTTTTCATGTAGGTTAAATGCTATAAATATTGGCCTGATGATACTGAAGTTTATGGTGACTTCAAAGTAACTTGTGTAGAAATGGAACCACTTGCTGAATATGTAGTTAGGACATTCACCCTGGAAAGAGTAAGTTGAGTCCTGCAATGAATTTAGGAAATAATGACAAAATGATAAGTCATGGGTTTTTTTTTCTAAGAATGCGAAGATATTTCAACTATAGTGGTAATTCTAACAGGATATTTTATGTTGGTATACCAAAGTAGCAACATTGTTATTTTATTGATAGATTAATGCAGTTAAATGTATTTATTTAAATACATTTATGGTCATCCTGTAATTAGGAAAATGAAGACTTCCCAAACATGATGAATATGATTCAATAATAACTGGTAGCACACATGTTAAGGAGTGAAAAACTAAAGATTATTAATTTACTACAATAAACTAATATAGACTATTGTCATTTTTATAATCAGTAATGTGGTGTGGGTAATCATAGTAACTAGTATTGTGAGGAGCAACCCGGACTGGACTGAGTTACTGGAATTAAGACTTATTCTATGCATCTGCTCTCCCACAATATGGCGCTGGGAGAGGAGAAAACAGCTTCTACGCAGCTGCCTCTTGCCAACTTGAGTGCTGACCTCCAGGAGCTGATCCTGCTCCTGATTGGAGGAGAGCAGCGTACTCAGCGTGTGGGCAGCCGAGTTGGGATTGGCGGAGGAGGACTATAAAGGAGGAGAGAGACGGCATGCACCAGGAACATCAAACGGGAACATCTAAGGGGAACACCTGTGCAGCCCCCGAGAGAGCCGGCCGGTGGTGTGCCACTCCCCTGCGGAAGTGGGGAAAGTGGCCAGGGGGAACCGCCCTTCCACAGAGGTGGAAGGGACAGTAGCCAACCCGGGAAGAACCAGCAGCAAACCCGGGAAGGGCCGAGCAGACGAAAGAACAGCGCAGGGTCCTGTGTCATTCCTCCACGAAGACGGGGAGCGACATAATGGTGCCGTGACTCGGATATGAAGCCTAGGCAGGGTTCAGTGTTGCTCCTCCACGAAGACGGGGAGCGACAAGTATTAAACATTTTTGGAGGTTTTAGAATGAAATACCACCGCCAAAGGAAGAAACTGTATGAACCATTAGATAACACAAAATTATTTGACTTGAAATGCTTTAATACCAAAAAATGAGAAAATATTTTGAAATGGAACTAATAAAACTGCATTTAAATGACTGTAAAATTCATAAATCATAGCTTTTCCTTATATAGCAATAAATGGAAATAACATTAAAATCCTTCACAATAGCATTCTAAATTTGACTGGAATATTTTTAATAGAAAAGATGTAAGTCCTACTTGAATAAAAACAAAAAAGTGTATTGAGAACATAAAATTAGATCAAAATTGAAGACATGCAGTATGCTAGAAAATGGGGAGTACTGATGTTACTATCATTATAAGAATTAGCATAATCTTAATTAGAACAATATTGATTTCTATTTTCTTAATTTTTTGAGGAACCACATATTAGAAAATTACTCAGGAAAATTTAATTAAAAATGGTAGTTGTACATGTACTGCCTGATATGAAAATTTAGTGTAAAGAGCAAAACCAGTAATGTAAGAGAAAGAAAAAGGCTATAAAGTCCATGAAACAGGGATGGTGAAGTGTAAAATCAAGTCTTAAAATAATTTATGATCCTTTTCACTGAGGTTGACATGAAAAATAACAAATGTGATTTTTTTTCATTTGTATAATTTCATGATAATGTTTATCATTGTGACTACTCTAATTATTTGTTGCCCTGCTTTGTATAGGCTGTTGAGCTAGGAACTGGACCTTAAAAGAATTATAAAACATAACTCCTTCTTCCAAGATTTTGCTGTTATTGGTCTGCATAAGATAGAATCTAAATTCAGTTTTCAATTTAGTTTACTTTGTGTAATGCTTTTTTCCTTTTCTGACCGAACATGTGAGATTGAGATAGCATAGATAGCTAACAGTAGAGTAAAAATCATATAGGTTGTGGGTTTTTTTGCAACAAATGTGAATTTTTAAAAATGAATTCTTCAGTATTTCATGTATGCTCTCCAAGCTACCCCAATCTATAGACTTAACAAAAAGGAAGGAAAGAGCTTTAACCTGTGCGGTAAGGATTCTCTTAAACTAACCCAGCAGGAGAGAAGCACAGTGGATGCCTTGCGTCTTTCATTCTGCTGTTTTTGTTATTACAAATAATACTCTATGTACTGAATTCTTTCACAGAGCTAAGAAAAATAGTTTGCCTATAGAACAGTTTAGCTGTCTGTGTATTTTCACAAACCAATCTAGAGTAGCACTCTCCCGGAAAATCCCTACACGCTGTGCTTTAAAACCATTTTCAACCTGGATAAGCAAGGCATGAAAATCTCTTTGTGAGGTGAGAAGCTGGAAGGCTGCTTTTATACACCACTGAAGAACTCAGTGCCTTGGGTCAACAGGGCAGCATTGTAGCTTTTCCATTTCCTCCTTTTCCCCTAATGATTTTTGTCACTCCCAGTTAGAAACAGATTGTCAAGGTCAATAAAATTTACTCAGACTTATATAATGTAGAAAGACTTCACATTTTCTTTCTTTGACAGTTGCCTCACCATTAAGGTAATTCTTAGGCCATGTGAGGACAGCACCCTCTTTTAGAAAAGGTGTGATCTTTGGTAACTTTATCATTTTTGCTATTGTAATTCGAGTCTAATACCAGTAATTGTGTTTAATGGCTTTATTTTCATCCTTTTAAAAACTCTTCTTTCCGTCCGTGCAGAGAGGGTACAGTGAAATCCGGGAAGTTAAGCAGTTCCATTTCACGGGCTGGCCTGACCATGGGGTGCCATACCACGCTACAGGGCTGCTGTCCTTCATCCGGCGGGTCAAGCTGTCCAACCCTCCTAGTGCTGGCCCTATTGTTGTGCATTGCAGGTGAGAGGTGTTAATGTTGTTGGCTATATGCTGTCAGCTGCTTTTTTTTAAGCGTATCAAGACAAGATATTTAAGCAGAAAAATTAATGTATACTTATAAAATTCCACCTTCCACGTACTAGATCATGTGAAATAGAAATAAAACTTACCTGTTAGTAAGTTATAAAATGGAAATTTTCAATATACACATATTCATCCTGATGGGTATAATGATATATTCAAGTGCAAGTGTAGAAACTCTGCCTTTTAGTGACAATATTTGTATTTTTTGTTTTTGTTTTTATCACTCTTGCAAATCCCATATTGTATGGAATAGATGGTTAAAGTAGAGATTTTTTGCCAATCTAGTAAATTCTCAATAGAATCCCAGCTTTTAAAGCTAAATTTGAGATATACAGACTTACTAAATGGCTTAAATGCAAGAATTTGTGCTGCAACACAGCTAATTTAAAAAAAAATTTAAATGCCATCCATTAGAAGACCTTGAAAACTACATCAGTGGGATTCAGCAAATATAAGCAGAAAACATGAACATTGCATCCAGACTTTGCTCTGATTAGAAACTTCTGTTAAAACACACACATTCAGAGACACTAAAAGCAATTTACATGGTCTCATTTTGAGATGTGACCAGAAAAGTAAGTATTCAGAAAAGGTTTCTTTTAAGGCTGCACACTCTTCTCAAATATTATCTCCTCCATAATAAGTTGTACTTAAGCATTTTTTCCAACCTATGTGGGACTTAGATGACCATGTATAAGAAAAGCTGGGGTGGAGGGAGGCAGATAGCAGAGAATGAAATAAACTTAAGACATCCCAGAAGGACAAGATTCTATATACCTTAAAAAAAATCCTCATTTCAAGCCTCCTCAAGAAATCTGATGTTCTCTTCAATTACTTTACCTGTCTCCAAGCCTGGGAACAGTGATTGAGAAGATGTGAGGAGGAAAACGTAGACAGCCACAATATCTTTTGCTTAAATTTCTAAAAGAACAGTGAGTGTAAGGGAAGTGACCAAATCTGGAAAACAAAGAAATAACATTAGCAGCCCATCTGTGAACTTGGAAGATGAGACAGATAGGTTTTCAATTCAGGGATTTATCATACAAGCTTATTTTCTTAGGAATTTCTTGCTTCAGGAGTGCTTCAGGTTTCTCAGATACTCTCTAGAAACAGAAGTGACATTTTTCTCTGAGGAATCTCTAAATTTTTGGAAAAGAAGATGCTGAATACAAAGTGACTTCTCCAAAAAACATTATCTTGTTTGCTTCAATGACATCTGTATATAAAATTGCATAAACATTCTAAAAGAGTAAAATTATTATCAAAGTATGTTATTGTTCAGCATTGTGAATTAAATGCAGTGAGACAGTGGCTATCTTTGTGACCTGTTAGGAATGTAATAACTCATTTTCATTTTTCCCTTCAGGTGACAATTCAAATATTCTTTCTACTATCAGCCCTCCTCCCTTTGATAATCACCATCTCTTTCCCACCCACACCATCACATTTCCTCTGAATTACAGCTTTTCAGATTTCCAACTTAAAGGTTCTAAAAATTATTGCACCTCAGCATCTTACAAGGGTTTCTAAGGGAATGCACTGGTATTTTTGCATCATGGAGGGTGGCAGTTTTTCATTCTGTATGTCTGTTGCAAAAGCAGGAGTCTGCCTTAATTCTAAGAGTCAAAAACATGTGTATTAAATTTACATTAAATGAAGAGTCTATGAAGGAGGTGTGGAACTGGAATAACATTTATGTATCATTTTCCATGTGGCAATGATTGAAACCCTTCCTCCTTATCTTCAGTTTACACAAAACAGATGCTCTGTGTGAAAGCCTTTATTTAATCAATGTTTTTACACAGCATGACAAATTTCATGTTTTCATGTTGTTAAAATCGGTTGAGTCCACCTATCTGACTATAGAAGAAATCTTAATTCAAGTTACAAAGAGAAATATACTTCTTAAAGTTTGTTGAATTTCATTGTTTTTCAGTGCCGGTGCTGGACGAACTGGCTGTTACATTGTGATTGACATCATGTTGGACATGGCTGAAAGAGAAGGTGTTGTTGACATCTACAACTGCGTCAAAGCCTTACGATCTCGTCGCATCAACATGGTCCAGACAGAGGTAGGTTGATTCACCTCTAGTTCACCTCTAGTCGACTTTGTTTTGTTTTGTTTTGTTTTCTTGGTGGTGGTGTGGGGGGAGGACTTCCAACATTTATCAAACAAGGGTAGATGTTTTTCATATATAATCAATTTTAGCCAACTAAATTGTGTAGGAAAATATTTGTATTTATTTGAGTGCAGAGTCAGAGACAGCAAACAGCCAGAAAGGTCCCATCCATTGGTTCACTCAGCTGCCTGCAAGGGTCAGGGCTTTGTTGAGGCAAGAATCAGGAGCTGGGAAGGCTTTCCAGAACATTCTCAGAGGAGGCAAGAACCCAATGACCTGAGTCACTAGTGCTGCATCTCAAGAGACTGCGTTAGCAGAAAGCAGCAGTCATGAACTGGAACCTGGTGTTGAATCCAGTGCCCCCAATACGGGGGGTGGCATTTTAACTGCTAGGCTGAATGCCCGACCCATGTATTTTAATTAACAGTTCATAGATATAAAATTATTTGTGGAGCCAGCACTGTGGCATAGTAGGTAAAGCCGCCGCTTTGAGTGCCGGCATCCCATATGGGCGTCAGTTCAAGTCCTGCCTGCTCTACTTCCGATCCAGCTCTCTGCTATGGCCTGGGAAAGCAGTAGAAGATGGCCCAAGTGCTTGGGCCCCTGTACCCATGTAGTTGACCCAGAAGAAGCTTCTGGCTCCTGACTTTGGATCAGCGCAGCTCTGGCCATTGCGGCCATTTGGGGAGTGAACCAGCAGATACAGGACCTCTCTCTCTCTTTCTCTCTCTTTCTCTCTCTCTCTCTCTGCCTCTCTTTCTCAGTCTGTATAACTCCAACTTCCAAATAAATAAATAAATAAATCTTTTTTAAAAAAAGACAATTATTTGTTTCTCTAACTTTGAAAAAAAGTTTTGTTAAAATAGCGTGACATTTTCTTTCTTTGAATAGGAACAGTACATTTTTATTCATGATGCAATTTTGGAAGCCTGCTTATGTGGAGAAACTGCCATACCTGTCTGTGAATTTAAAGCTGCATATTTTGATATGATTAGAATAGACTCCCAGACCAACTCTTCACATCTCAAAGATGAATTTCAGGTATTGACTATTTCTAAAGCCTCTTTTGTGACTTACTATAATTTCTTCAAGGAACTAACAGTTCTTTCAAGGAAGGGCTTTCAAGTCAAATTTATAACCTTTTACCCTATTTTAAGTATAATATAATGCCTGTCTCTTTCATTATATGTATTATGGAGTCACTTTTGTATTAATGAGCTCTTATCTGTTGTACCCTGAAGGGCATATGAGTTCAGGCTCAGGGAAGAGAATGGGGAAAAGATATCATAAAAGTCAGATTCGGTGGAGATTTCTGTGTATTTATAGCCTTTTTTCATGCAGCTTTATGGATTTTGACCTTCCATGTCAATCACAATATGAAGAGATCAAGCACATTAATAATATTAACTGAAGTTTGCATTTAATTTTGTCTCTAAATAGCCCCAAATGTTTTCACTGGCCTTAAAACATCCCTGAAGGAGGGCGAAAATGAAGTCAAGGATAGCTTTAGAAAACTAATGTTTTGATTCTTGGTGTAGGGCTCTTTCTGACATGCCACAGTCTAGGGCTCTTTCTGGCACGCCACAGTCTGTCTTCAAACATGGTATGGCAGAACGTGAGCACACATGACAGTGTCCAACCCGGAAGTGCCAGCCTCATCGTACATGGTCCAGATTGTATTGTGTTTGGTCAGGCATTGCATTCTGCAGGTAGCTGTGTCATGTGACTTCCTCTTTCCTTTAAGAAGAGGCACACCGAACACTGTGTGTCTTGTTTCTTCATTAGCTTTAACTACAAGGTCTATCAGCCTGTCATAAGGGCAGATGCCGTTTGCCTTACACAGATCCTTCACTTTCCACTTGGCCTCCTGAATGCTTAATGGATCCACGTTATGCTATTAAATGGGTCACCGTCTTTTAACCTGGGGTCTCTTTTCTTTTTAGACTTTGAATTCAGTCACCCCTCGACTACAAGCTGAAGACTGCAGTATAGCGTGCCTGCCAAGGAACCATGACAAGAACCGTTTCATGGACATGCTGCCACCTGACAGATGTCTGCCTTTTTTAATTACAATTGATGGGGAGAGCAGTAACTACATCAATGCTGCTCTTATGGACGTAAGAGACTGCCCTCTTTGTTAGCATAAAGTGCCATGAAAATCTACGTAAGGCAACCGAACAGTAGCTAGTTTTCTTTCCTAGGAAATTAAAATAGCCTAAAAGAGAAAATTGGGAACTTTCTTTTTTGAAATATATACTTTTCTGGAGAAGAATTTGCAATTTTCCCTACAAGAATTTTAGGAACAATTATTTTTATAGCTTTAGGATAGATGTGGGGCTTGACTTTCAGTTCCTGTTTAAGAAGTGATTCGTTATGTTTCTCATATCAATTTCTTTCAGAAAAGAAAATTATAGCCTACCTATTTTGGATGTAGTCCGGAATTAATTTTCAAAAATTACAAAATGCCATGTCCTACCAAAGTTGTTAATTTTGGAAACTTTTATCTCTGACATTTAATGTTCCAGGAATTCACAGCTAACTTGTTTTCAACTACAAAGTATTTTATAACAAAGGCTATTTGTAAGTAACTAGGGAAGGCACGGAAGATATCTTGTTAACACACCTATCATAATGAAAGAACTATTTAGCCCCATTCTAATCTTCATAAACTACAGATGCCCCCACATATACTCAGGGTGTTAGCTGCTGCAGACAGCACAACATGGAAAGAGGGTTTTAAATTAAGTCTTTAGCTTCCTGACTTTGATTTCCTTGGGAAGAAACAAGAAGGCTATTATTGTTCAGAATTCTTTTAAACAATATATCACCTTCGTTTCTCACTTTTGCCTTTTCCCTTACCGAGGGGGAAAAAAAACTTGGCAGGGTGAGAGGAGGAGTCAGGGGTCATCCCTTTCCTACTGTGATGAAGCTAGGCTGTTGCTCCTATTCTGTTTGATAGAACTGTCATCTGTAAATTGTAAGCCTACTAGTGGAGACTTAGAAAAGCCCACATTTCACTTCTGGTCCTAGGCAGGTACTGTGCTCTCTTTTGTGCTGTGGAGCAGAGACGCGTGTCAAAGCAAGCTCAAATGAACAGCTTCCGGCCTTGCTGTGATGGAGTCTTGCTGACCACTACTCCCTGCCACTGAAGTCACACTGGATGCTAATTTTATCCTTCTCGTGCTAGTTGTCTTGAGAGGCAGACACCTTTTCATTTCTGAGTGTGGATATGGAATGAAAAAGGATGTGTGAAAAAGAAAAAGAAAAAAAATATTATTGGAAAAAGTATTGATAGGTTTGAATTTTTCATCTTCATCATCTTGGTCAACTTGTTTCTCAATTTCCAGTTTGTCTTCTTTTGCATATAAATACTGAAACCTTATTTTCTACTCCTTCCCTCTGTTTGCTTAATGCCCCAAGATTCCACAGAGACAGGTTTCATAGCCGAAGCTGCGTTGTGGGTTTGTTAATGTAACTAAGTCTTCGGAGAAGTAAGAATGGTTTGATGTACAAGAACAGGGCTATTGCTCAACACTACACTTCGCCTTGCCTCTTGCCCCCAGCATTCGTGTTAAAAACCTGTTAGGCAGGCCTGTGATGTTTTAGGAGAGAATGCCAAATAGTCTGTGATTACAAAACATTATATGTGCTCTTGCATTTACAGAGGAGAGAGGAAAACTCGAGGGCCCTCCCTTCTCATCTCATCACCATACATCTCCCTGTGACTCAAAAACTGAGTCAATATCTGTCAGCCTACCCTGCTATCTAAATGGAAGAAAAACACTGTTCTGATAATTTCTCATGAACCTTCATACCTTTATTCGGAGATACTCATCCCATTCCCAGGTGTAACTTGTAAGGTTTTGGAGGTCATTTATAAGTAGAAGGTGAATTACCTTCTACTCATATTTTTCCTGCAGGCTTCATGGAATGGAATGCCATGGTTAATAGCCATTCTCCAGTGGAGGTAGCATCAGTGAAGTCCAAGGATCAGTTTCCTTAACAATGGGAAGACACTTTGTTTTGTTTTGTTTTGTTTTGTTTTGTTTTACGGGCAGAGTGGACAGTGAGAGAGAGAGACAGAGAGAGAGGTCTTCCTTTGCCGTTGGTTCACCCTCCAATGGCCACCGCGGCCTGCTCGCTGTGGCCGGCGCACCGTGCTGATCCGATGGCAGGAGCCAAGTGCTTCTCCTGGTCTCCAATGCGGGTGCAGGGCCCAAGCACTTGGGCCATCCTCCACTGCACTCCCTGGCCACAGCAGAGAGCTGGCCTGGAAGAGGGGCAACCGGGACAGAATCCGGCGCCCCGACCAGGACTAGAAGCTTGTGTGCCGGTGCCGCAAGGTGGAGGATTAGCCTAGTAAGCTGCGACGCCGGCCAAACACCTGTTATTAGTATGACACAAATGAGTTAGGATATCATTGACAGTTTTTCTCTGCATAGAGAAACTTATCCCTGGCAACTGTCTAGTTATTTTTATTTTTACAAACAGTTGTAATCACTGTGTAGAATTATATGGTTCTATTTTAGAGTAGTCCAGCAGTTAACAAAATGACAGATTGCCCAGGTGAGATAAACTTTGCTTTTACCACTCATCCCTCTGCAAAGAAATAATACATTGATTGTGTCCCAATCAAGAGGCACTTGGTAAACAAGGAGCCAGATGTGCTGGGGATGTTGTGCTTACTTTATCTTTAGTCTCTCAGAGCTCATTCATTGCCTTTGGAAAATTGAAACAGCCCAGCAGGCGCCTCGTGGTGGATCTTAACCTCAAGAAATTCTTTCATTTCTTCTATTGTGTTTACCCAGTGTTTTCTCAGTAAGATAAAAACTCAATCTTTCCTCAAATTGCTTTGGTGGCATCTAAGTCTCCCCGCCAATCTGACTCATTTTTAATTCTAGCACATTCAAAATCTATTACTCCATGGCTAAGCAGCATTCTGGCTCCATCTCTTACCGATCCTCTGCTGAAGTGTTATTAAATCTGTTCGTATAACTGATCATGCATTGAAGTTCTTATGTCTCTCCATCTATTTGGCTTCTCCACAGAGCTACAGGCAACCAGCTGCTTTCATCGTCACACAATACCCTCTGCCGAACACTGTGAAAGACTTCTGGAGATTAGTGTATGATTATGGCTGTACCTCCATTGTGATGTTAAATGAAGTCGACTTGTCCCAGGTTAATAACTGTGATTTTGCTTTTGTGTTCTTGCACACAACGAAATAAAGTAATAATAAAAGGCTAAAATCTGCTTTATAGTACCTAATTAAAAAGAAAATAATGCTTGTTTTCTTTTTCTTGAAAAACATTGATCATCATCTAGGGCTGCCCTCAGTACTGGCCAGAAGAAGGGATGCTACGATATGGCCCTATCCAAGTGGAATGTATGTCTTGTTCAATGGATTGTGATGTTATCAACCGGATTTTTAGGATATGCAATTTAACGAGAGTAAGTCATTTTGGGGTCTTTCTAACTGAACTGATTCCAAACCAGGAGATTGTAACTATGATGGGGTATAATTCCATTCAGACAACAGGGAGAGTGGAATTAATAAGCACTGCATAACCCATCTCAAAGCACGTGATCATCTTTTGTCTTAGTAGTAGAACAAAAACGCATTCCAAATGCAGGAAAGTAGAAATGCTGCAAGCTTGGTTTTCTGGTCAGTTACTAGACAACATATTCCATCTGGAAATGCAGATTCCGATGCACTCGTTCAGTCAAGTTTGATAGTCTGAGCCTGGCCCCTGAGCATATGTAGACTCATTTTTAGGATGTCTTGTTAGAACTGACATCCAATCAGAAGAGTCCTCTGATTGAAAAATAAGCGCACCATCATAATGACAGACAGGAGTATCGATCCGCCATTGTAGGGGGGTTCCGCATCGCTTTTGCAAGTCCTGTGTGCAAGAGAGGAATCCCCTCCTGAAAGAGAGGTCAATCAGGGCAACATTGACTCTCTTTTGTTCCCCAGTTTCATCTTTCTAAATTCCCAACCTCTGGGTCTGCCCAGACCTAAAGGGAGAGTCAGTGTTGCCACTGCTGTGCCTTTCCCTAGGAGCAAAGTGAACAACTGGGTCCCTGGGAAGTCTTTTTCCTGACTCTTCATGTGCTACGTACTAAATAACTAACACTTGGCTTTTCTCTCCTTCAAAAGAAATCAAGTACTAATAAAAGCTGTTGAGATCATGTAACCAGATAGCAAGCAGAATTTGAAAGGAACACATTAATAGCTTCCATGGAATTATGCATCATTTAAAGGGAAAGATAGCTCTGTTTCTCAAAACACCATCTTTTTGTGTATGTGCTATTTTGACTATAAATCAGGATTTTCATGTTTCATTATTTTGTCTATCAAAATGACTATATGTGGGCCTAATAAATCTATATATATATATGATATATATATATGATATATATATATGAGTAAGGGATAAAGTTATATCCAGCTCTGCTGTTCATTTCAGTAAAGAGAAAAAAGATAACTTCAGTCACGTCATAATATTCATACATAGCTTAGATGTTAATTTAAATGGAATCTCATTATGTCTGCACATCTGTTACATTATGGTTCCAGTAATATTTTAGCTGAGAAACCATTGCTACCATGTGGGGAGCAATCCGGACTGGACTAAGTTACTCGAATTAGGACTTATTCTATGCATCTGCTCTCCCACAATATGGCGCTGGGAGAGAAGTAAACAGCTTCCGCACAGCTGCCTCCAGTTCAACCAATTAACTGTAGGACTTGCTCCTGATTGGAGAGCAGCGTACTCAGCCGAGTTGGGATTGGCGGAGGAGGACTATAAAGGAGGAGAGAGACGGCATGCACCAGGAACATCTATGGGGAACATCTGAGGGAACCCGTGCAGCCCCCGAGAAAGCCGGCCGGCGGTGTGCCGCTCCCCTGCGGAAGTGGGGAATGCGGCCAGGGGGAACTGCCCTTCCACGGAGGTGGAAGGGATAGTAGCCAACCCGGGAAGAACCAGCAGCAAACCCGGGGAGGGCCGAGCAGACGAAAGAACAGCGCAGGGTCCTGTGTCGTTCCTCCACGAAGAGGGGGAGCGACATAATGGTGCCGTGACTCGGATATGAAGCCTAGGCAGGATTTAGTGTCGTTCCTCCACGAAGAGGGGGAGCGACATAATGGTGCCGTGACTCGGATAGGAAACCTGACTCGGATAGAAAACACAGGACGGATAGGAAACCTAGAACGGATAGGAAACTTAGGACGGATATGAAACTTAGGAGGGAAGAAACGGGAAGAAACGGGAAGAATTGGGAAAATACCGGAGAGAGAGACTAGCAAACAGCCTAGGGAAAAGCCGGACGAAAAGGGTGCCGGAAGAAGCTATTGAAAGCCTAGGCATAGACTCGGATACGGACTACGGGGGGAAGCTGGGAGAAATCTCTAAGGTCGAAAGCGAAAGTGAAAGCTAGAACAAACAGGCTCAGTCGCGGACTGTGGGGAGAGGCCAGGAGAAATGAGGGAGGAATATTGTTGGAAGAAAACTTAGGGAAACATACCGGGTAGAGAAAAATGTTAGGGAAATTGAAGCCGCGGGGGGCAGGCCGAGGCGGATACGAAAGCCACTTTGGGATTCTCAAGTTAGCCCGGGAATAGGGGGCGAAAAGTTGAAACCAGAAGCTGAGACGTAAGCCAGATTGGGATCCGTCTGATTAGCCCGGGGAGCAAAGGACGGGAAGCCAAATCGTGGGGCGGAGACGTACGCTGGGTTGAATTCGCCAGGCTAGCCCGGGGAACTTAGATTGAATCCTAGTGGCGGACACGTGAGCTACGCTGTGTTACTCGCGGAAGCCGCCGCGTGCAGAGAGAGCACGGGGCGTGAATAGATAGGGAACGCTGGCGTAGGCCGTGGTTCAGACGCGAAAGGGTTAAGCGTGGAGGCCGCGGAGCGCGCCAAGCCGAGCCGCGCAAAGCCGGGAAGTTGCGCAGATGAGAGAGGCGTGCGGGCTGAAGCGGCGCAGAGCCGGGAACCCGCCGGCGGGGCGAGGTGCCGGAAAGCCGCAGGGATAAGAGAAACAGAAGTTTGGAAGTGAAGTAAAAGAGAAATGGGAATGCTGGAAGATAGAAGTGAAATGGGAGAGGTAGGAATGCCCGGAGATAGAGAAATAGAGAAAAATAAGGCCTCCCCTCAACATGCCAATTAGAAGGCTTGGATTCGGTCTGCCCGATTAGTGAGGCGATGAGCACCTGGGCGGCTAGCCGCAGGTCACCGAAGATAGGCACAAACCAACACTAATAAGTCTCCCCCACAATACGGCAATGAGAAGGCTTGGATTCGGTTTGCCTGATAGGTTTTGTAAACACCTGCAGGCAGTTCTAGCAGAGCAGAGCATGCGCTGCAGGGCACCGAACACAGGCACGCATCAGCGCCTAAAAACCTCCTCACAATGGCGAAGAGAGGACCCGGATTCGGTTTTCCTGATTGATAGGACTTGTAAGAGCCTGTGGCAACTCTAGCAAGTAGAGCAGAGTGTGTTCCGCGGGACACCGAAGACAGGCGCGTATCAACGCTAAAAAATAAAAAGAAAGGGGGATCTGTGGGGAGCAATCCGGACTGGACTAAGTTACTCGAATTAGGACTTATTCTATGCATCTGCTCTCCCACAATATGGCGCTGGGAGAGAAGTAAACAGCTTCCGCACAGCTGCCTCCAGTTCAACCAATTAACTGTAGGACTTGCTCCTGATTGGAGAGCAGCGTACTCAGCCGAGTTGGGATTGGCGGAGGAGGACTATAAAGGAGGAGAGAGACGGCATGCACCAGGAACATCTATGGGGAACATCTGAGGGAACCCGTGCAGCCCCCGAGAAAGCCGGCCGGCGGTGTGCCGCTCCCCTGCGGAAGTGGGGAATGCGGCCAGGGGGAACTGCCCTTCCACGGAGGTGGAAGGGATAGTAGCCAACCCGGGAAGAACCAGCAGCAAACCCGGGGAGGGCCGAGCAGACGAAAGAACAGCGCAGGGTCCTGTGTCGTTCCTCCACGAAGAGGGGGAGCGACATAATGGTGCCGTGACTCGGATATGAAGCCTAGGCAGGATTTAGTGTCGTTCCTCCACGAAGAGGGGGAGCGACACTACCAAACAAAGACTTGTCTGTGAATTGAGCTGGTTACATGAAAATTATTCTAGGAACTGAAGTCTGTATTACATTTTTTGTTAGCATATTTATTTCTTGGTTAGTTTTTCTTCCTCTACATTTGATGATCCTGGTCCTTACTAGTGCATGATTTTTTTTTTCTATTTCCAATGTCATTTATTATCACTGACCAAGTGTTGAGTATACATCGATGACAAGTTGGGTGTTGTACCAAGTAGGGCCCATGGCCTGCCAGAAGACACCCTTGCAATTGGCACTTCAAATTAATGCCTGTTTTATATTTTATTCATATTCTTGCTCATATTTTTACTGCAGAGTTTGAAATTTTGAGTCATTCTTTGAACAATTCTACTCTTTGGAAAATATTGTACAAATTTCTAATGATAACAGAGATGAAGGGGACAGAGAGATTTCCCTTTTTCTTAACATACTTATATTTGATCAGGAAAAAAAACATTAAACAAACAAGTGTATAGTCTTTATGACAACTATGATCCATTTTTTCAGAAAAGATGTACAGAATACAAACTGCCGTAGCTGATAGCTGAGTGATCAAAGGAGACTTTGAGATGTTGGTATTAAAGTCAGAATTTGAAGAATTGTTCCCACAACACATGCACTTCAGTACTAAAACAAGAATGTCCAAGGCAAACTCAAGACAAACTGATCACTATTTTTTGGATTGAGAAGCACAGGCAAGAAAGTTTCTAGGCCAAGAGGACCCCACACGCAAACTCCCCAAGGCAGGAAATGATTTGAAAAATGAACTAATAAGGCCACTGTGTCTAGAACTTGAAGAGCGTGTTAAAGAAAAAGGGAAGTTGAAGAAGGGGGTGGAGCCAGATCTTGTAAGGATTTTTAAGTCATAACTGTGATTTGGGTTTTTGCTAAGATATTTCAAAGCCATGAAAGCAAGGAATGACAGGATCAAATTTGCATTTGAAAATAATCATGATGCCTGAAGTAAGAAGGCATTGCAAACAGACCGAAGTTTATTCAGGGAAATCGAGCAGGAAATTAATTATCATAACTCGTGATTAGGAGAGCAGTGGTGTCAGTAGAGAGAAGGAGATGAACTTGAGTTATTTAGGAAGTGTAATCATAGGAACTAACTGCTGTAGATATGAGAAGGAAAAGCAAGTACAAAGGATAGTTTCCATATTTCTCCTGCCATAACTGAGAATATTTCTCGTGTACAAGGGCCCTTCAAAAAGTTCATAGAAAAATGGAATTAGAAGGTAAGTTTATTTTGGTGCAAACAATTTTTGAAGTGCATGCATACTTTCTCCATGATATGCACTTCCCACAAACTTTATGAAGACCCCTTGTACATCAGCTGCACTCAACCCACTGCAAGTTTTATTTGCATTGTGAATGACATGCACGTTGTGCTTTTGAGTACGAAGTGCTGTCCCAACTGATGTTCATGAAAATCCTTTTTCCTCTACAGCCCCAGGAAGGCTATCTGATGGTGCAGCAGTTTCAGTATCTAGGGTGGGCTTCTCATCGAGAAGTGCCTGGCTCCAAACGTTCGTTTTTGAAGCTGATACTGCAGGTGGAAAAGTGGCAAGAGGAATGTGAGGAAGGGGAAGGTCGGACGATCATCCACTGCCTGTGAGTCCAACAGCCAGGCCTGGCCCTGCGCGCGGCCTTGGTGCTTATCTTCTCATTGGCCTTTGCATTTTCTTTATTAAAAGAATTTCTGACTCACATCTTAGAGACCTCCTGCAGAGGCTGTTTTAAAACGATCTTTCTGGGGCTGGCGCGGTGGCGCACTAGGTTAATCCTCCACCTGCGGAGCCAGCATCCCATATGGGCGCCGGGTTCTAGTCCTGGTTGCTCCTCTTCCAGTCCAGCTCTCTGCTGTGGCCTGGGATAGCAGTGGAGGATGGCCCAAGTACTTGGGACCCTGCAACCACACGGGAGACCAGGAAGAAGCACCTGGCTCCTGGCTTTGGATTGGCACAGCTCCGGCTGTTGCGGCCATTTAGGGAGTGAACCAATGGAGGGAAGACCTTTCTCTCTGTCTCTCTCTCTCACTCTCTATAACTCTATCAAATAAATAAATAAAAATCTTAAAAAAAAAAAGATCTTTCTGTCTCATAGTTTTTATTTGTTTGTAAATACAGATTACCAGATCGTTTTTATATGATGGAAATTCTTTCGGACATTACCCTGAACAAGTGGATGTGACCCGTGACTCTCAAAGTTCCTATCTACAATGCCTTTGCTTTGCTTGCTTTCAGAAATGGTGGCGGACGAAGTGGCATGTTCTGTGCCATAGGCATCGTGGTTGAAATGGTGAAACGGCAAAATGTTGTTGATGTCTTCCATGCGGTGAAGACACTAAGGAACAGCAAGCCCAACATGGTGGAAGCCCCGGTGAGTCAGGGAATCTTTGGCTTAAAAGGGGTCTTAGAGATTGGGTAGTCTCACACAAACTTACTGATTTGACTTTATGCACACAGGGAATCAGATGTAAAATGAGTCATTCTGGGGACTTTCCTGCCCAGTTGATAGTTGGCTAATTACCTTCCTCTACTGACAGAAGCTTAATCACATATCACAAAGATTGCTAAAAATGAAAAAAACATATTTTCATTTAATTTGGGCAATGTGTAAATTTTTTTCTATTATAGCCAATAGTTATTTTCTGCAGTAAACTATAGTGAACGCTACTATAGTAAGAATAAATCTTGCTACCCAGGCTGTATTCTTGGTTATTTTTAAAACATAATGATTTCATTGAAAGTAAAAGATTCATCTGAAGGTTTTACTTCCTAGTACATCAGTACCTTAGACATCCAATGTTCTAAAAATGCAACTGAAATTTATTTTTTCATAGGCATTATCCATTAGTGTTCATTTTCTGATCAGATTATAAATTGTTAAACTATCATGATGGCAATTTTATTTTAGAATAAATATGATTGTATATAAATGACAGTATGATATCATCTGAGTTTCCAAAGCTCCTACAATCAGAACACAGCATGCAATACAAGATCCTTTAGGTGTGAGTGTGCGGCCTGGGGGGTTCATCTGGAGGAAGCTCTAGGCTGTGAGAGACTGTATGGTTTATACTCACAGAAAAGTAAACCATAGAAACCAAGGCATCATCATTGCTTGCCCTATATGTATCAAGATGATCAGATAACTAAAATGAGAAATTCAGTAAACTTTGAAGTATTTTCACCACTTCCTGCTCATGGATTGCTCACACCAAAGTACATTGCTTCCTGACAAAATCTGAACAGTTGGGTTTCTACTGTTTCACTTTTACAAGTGCTAGCAGACTTTTATACAAGTCCTCAAACCCGATCTGGTCCATGCCTTCTGACTAGGTTTTTGCAGCTGTTTAGATAAGCGGATTTTGGTTGTGACTGGTGTTAGCAATGGAAATGGAAAAAGGTGGATGGATTTGAGATAATTTTGAGGTAGAACTCTCAGATCTGCTTGCAAAATAGATGGGTTACATCTTTAAATTCTTGCATCTGAAGTATGAAGATGCCTTGATATAAACTCTGCCTCCATCTCTCAGATCAAATCTTAAAATCATCAGTGGAATCATTGTGGGCTTAAAATTTCAACTTGAGGGGCCGGCGCTGTGGTGCAGCAGCTTAACGCCCTGGCCTGAAGCACCGGCGTCTAGTCCCGGCTGCTCCTCTTCTGATCCAGCTCTCTGCTGTGGCCTGGGAAGGCAGTGGAAGATGGCCCAAATCCTTGGGCCCCTGCACCCGCGTGGGAGGTCTGGAAGAGACTCCTGGCTTTGGATTGGCACAACTCTGGCTGTTGTGGCCAATTGGGGAGTGAACCAGCAGATAGAAGACCTATCTCTCTCTGTCTCTACCTCTCTCTGTAACTCTTTCAAATAAATAAAATAAATCTTAAAAAAAAATTTCAACTTGAACTCTCATTATCCACTTATAAAAAAAAATGAGTTAATGGTTAATGTCTTCTATTTTAGAATCTTCAAAATCCTTGACTGTTTTCCTTTACATTCATATCACACGAATCATGACTGAGTTAATAATGAGCTCAGTGTGCCATGGAGTTGAGCTAGCAAGTGTGGCAAGGAAACTCAGAGTATAAAGAAATTGCTAGAGACTACATGAGAGAACTGTTTCCAGCACTGTTTGGTTCTTTGGGTGCGCTTTCCCCATTGGTAGGCTAGTTTAAATCATACGTACTTGGTAATTAGGAGAGGAATGATAAAAACTTCTTGGGGAAGGTTTTATTGCCTAGTTTGTTAACTTTTGACAGCTTATAATTCAACTTTAAATTGCAAAACACAGTTTAATATGATAGGACTTTTTAACTCCTAAGGAAATAATGTTAAACACAACAAAAATATTAGCATATGTTTACTGTAGCATGTTAAGATACTGAAAAAAATAAAAATAAGCTAATAAGTAATCCATGTATTATACTTTATGTAGTGTTAAATGATATGTTCAATAACATGGAAAAACACTCATAACAATGTTAAATTTTTTAAAGTAAAATGGTTATACTGTCATATATATGCAATCGTATTCTAAAATAATTACTATTTCAAATATGCATGAAAAAGGGATGCTTCAAATTACGGCAGTGTTTTCATAGAATTATAGCTCCTTTTCTGATTCTTTATATTTTTCTGTGTTGAGAAATTTTTCTATAATGATCGGATATTACTATTATGATCAGATTTAAAAACTGAGCCTTAAAAAAAGTCCAATAAGTGATATAGAGAAAAGATAAATTGTCTTTTTAACATCCAGTTCCTTTTCCTTAAAGGAAAAGCATCAGTAGACTCAAGTGTAAAATACGTGTGTGCTCAGACATTAATCTTGTGTATAGAAAAAAAGTATGAGTCCCTGGGTAAACGGATTGGCAAGTCTTCGTTTGGTAGCTGTTATTCTCTGTTAGTCTTTTCCTTAATTCCCTCAATCCTTTGTTGTAACACCTTTCAGGAGCAGTACCGTTTCTGCTATGACGTAGCTCTGGAGTATCTGGAATCGTCTTAGTCGGGTGAGACTCTAAAGTACGCCCAGACAGAAACGCCGTCATCTGTCGAGCCAGCAGCTGTTGTACCTGTTACGCCTGCGCAGAAAGATTTTGATGTGGGGGGTGGGAGACTTTTACATTTGAGAGGTAAAAGTATTTTTCT
This sequence comes from Oryctolagus cuniculus, assembly GCF_964237555.1. Taxonomy (NCBI): domain Eukaryota; kingdom Metazoa; phylum Chordata; class Mammalia; order Lagomorpha; family Leporidae; genus Oryctolagus; species Oryctolagus cuniculus. The sequence goes on from NC_091436.1 coordinate 41,453,916, forward strand.
TATGAAGTTGTGTATCTAAATTTAAAAAAGGACTGAATTAGTTTCTATTACTGTATTAAAGCATCAACAGTTCGTGCCACATAAATTATATTTAATAAGAACCATATTCAGGTGAGAACTTAGGAGTGTTTGGACAGTGAATATGCAGCCTTTTCTCTCCTGGTTTCAGTAGAGCAGCCACCACGTGTTGCATGACTTGATACTTTCTATGTGGCGAATTTCTCTCCTTTTTTTAAGATAAAAGCTGTTGAATCTTTAAAGGAAGAAAAGCAAAGCTGTGCAAATTCATAGTAAAGTCATTTTTATATGTTTCAGGTGTAGCAGATCTCTATATAAATATATAAATATATATAACTGGCTTATTTTCTTTTAATGTGCAATGATGGCTGGATCATTTAAAATTCTTTTTAGAAAATAACATAAGCCAAAGACTCAAGTGTAAATATGTCTATATGGAGAAAGCACATTATATTTATTGGTTACTGACATTCCTTTTTTTGATGGCTAAAATACTACCACCACACAATCATTTTTTTTTCTGAAGAAAGCTTTTAATTTAGCTAAAATCAATTGTAAACGATTTTGTAGTTTATTTTTTGTATGTTCTAGTGTAAGTAGAGGATAATCTTTTTATTCATAAACCAGGAAGCAATGTTCTTTAGAGTGATTTCTCTTGTGTACATGCTTGTGAATTAAATTTATGTAAAACATCTTGGCAAGTGGGTCTTCGAATTTAGGACCAAATGAAAACATTTTGTTGAAAAATGTAAGCTTTTTCACAACTTCATGAGGCCAACAAGGGTTCTGGTGATCATATATGAGAAATGCACATACTAAAAGGTCCTGCTGATGACTTGCGGAGTTTTGAAAATATCCTTTAAGCATCATTTAAATTTTAAAGGAATCGATCCTTTCAGCCTGTGGCCAAGCACTGGTCAAGAAATCGAAGTGGCAACGTTTATGCTTTCAGGGTCAAGTTTTAGCAAACTGTAAAACAGTCAAGGTGATAGAATGTTTCTTGTGATGTTTACATGCACAGACTTTCGGTTCTGACCGTAGTAAGTGTGAACAAATCAATGCCAGGTTTCTGTTTTTGTGCATTGTCAGGGGACTCTCAAATGAACCTTGCTAAATGTAGTCTTGTTCACATGCTCCATGTAGCTGTACCTTCACATCATCAGCTTGCAGTTTGTTATTGACTGAAGCATTCCAGTGTCCTCTTTCTAGATTGCCAGTTCATGACATGGTGCTTATAGAGATTTAATTAAAGTAAGAGTGAAATAAAGTTTTTATAATTACAGCAATTGTTGTTTGCACATCATTTTTTCTGCTTAATTTTCATGCCTCCACTCCCAAATAAATAATGTATTCTTACACTGACACCAGTAAGCCACGAAAATTCTATGAAAAGCAAGACCAAAGTTCAAGCTGTAGTTTCTTTTATTTTTATTCTCTAAATTGACAATCAAAAAGTCCAGGTGAGTGGAGAAGAAACAGCCAGGGATTTGATGTCAGTTTGACCTTTTTTGTTTTGTTTTTTAGCTTCTATATTTATATGTCACTATCCATTTGTGTAATACACATTTTCTTCTTACTTTAATCAAACTTGAGAAATAGTATTTATCATGCCTATTTTACATTTGATGGAATTAAAGCTAGTGAGAAGATGAATGATTTGTCAAGAAATTCAAATCTGAGTCTGACTTAGCAGCTCTCTCTTTTACACCAGGCACACTGCCTCCCTGATGTTTACAAAGGAGGGGGGAAATATTGGCACATTTTTCTTCTTAATAATTGCCTTTCTAATAAAGCATTATCATTGTGGGCATCTTCAAGCTCTCTTTTGCTTTATACGTTATTACATGGGTGACTTTCACTAGTGAAAATTCAGATAGAACAGCCTTCTCTTTTCTTAGGAAGACTGATTTCCTTTTCAACATGAAGGCAGTTAACAATTAAACAAGTAGTCTATCTTTGTTTTTGGTTGCTGGGTAATTTATAAAGAAAAATTTATTTTGGCTTGTGGTTCTGTGGGAAGCAATGTCCATGACCACCTGCTCAGCTTCTGGTTTGGGTTTCATGCTGCTGTATCTCATGGTTGACATGGAAAGTGCAAGGAGGCACTTGCAAAAAAGAAAAACAAACAAAAAGACAAGGTTTCTCCAATAGCTAACACTTTCCCAAAATAAGTCATCAAAATCAACTCAAAGATAAGCCATCCATTGGCCTCCAAATTTCAAGCAAAGAACAAAGAATCCTCTTAGTACTAGGAAATAAAAATAACATGCTTGCTTTGTTTGCTACCACGAAGGCCAAATCATCCGAAAACAACTGGAGAAGGGGCCTAAAACATGTTTTCCTAATACCTCGTTCAAAATCTCACTCTTCATATCCTAGAGGAGCTCCCTGCGTAGCCTGGGCATGGCCGTGTCTTACCCAACCATGTTCCTCTAGGCAGATGTCCTGGCAACACCCTAGAAGGTGACCATGCTTTTCATAGTTAAGGGTTTCCTATTCCATTTATTCCTTAAGGGGTTACGATGAAAAATGAGTTATGTAGACCCCCTTCCTATTTATTATCGCTAGGAAAATATCTGAGCTATGCGAGGCTGAGAGAGGAAAGGGCTTTGGGTAAAGATGTTCCTACCAAATAATCCCTGGTTATTTTTGAGAGAGAAACAAACAGGAAGATGTTTTTGCCTGGACATGGAGCAGACGCGTTCGCCACTGCAATGCTGTGCCACTGTGTTCACTCAGTACGCATCTTACCAAGAATTTCTCGGGTTCCAGCTTATAAAGAGTCAGACACCAGCAGCTACTCAGATTTGCTATGTCCTCAGAAAATGTGGTAAAGAGATTCCTAGCACCCTGAAAACTGAACTGAACACTCATAAATGCTAGAAAGCATGAAAACAATAACTGTCTGGAAATACAAAGTAGTCTAATTTCTTTGGAAATCCCCCCTTTGAGATTTGCCTAAATTTTGTAGAAGAATGACAAATTGTATGCTTATATTTAATTTCTGTGAGCTTATGTAAGCATCCTTTTCTCATAATAAAATAGCCAGAAATCAATATTATATGCTCCAGTGTAATATGGAATATTAACCTTATAAAATGTTTCCATACATAGAAATCCACAACCACCCTGGACTCATTCCAGTTTTTTGTTTTGTTTTTAGTAAACAACCCTGTTTTGTGTAGGGTCAATATTCTGTTTTACTCAACATTATACTTAGGCAAGATAGGAGACAGCTGCCTTTACCTTCCTCAATAATTCTACTTATAGATATATTATTTCACTAAGTCTGTGCACAGCTTAGGGAAGCTTAAAGTCAGAGTGATACTATATGAATTAGTTCACAATTCTGGTCTATTCAAATGGTCTGTAGAGTTTTAGAATATTATCTCTAAAACTAAAAGCAAAAGCACTGTCTTGGGATCTATTTTAAGTAAGCCATTAGTGGCTTCTAGAATATAAATTGTCCAGAAATCAATGGACATGTGGTAGATATATAACACTTCTCAACTTCCAGTTCCTCCAAAGTGAATTGCAATGCTAACCTGGAAGATAACAAACACCACAGAGACACTGTTGTCAAATCCCAAAATAAATCAATGGAGAGATTTCCAAACCACTGAAGCAAACGTAAGGTCCCTATAGAATATCTGAAAGCTCTTTCTTTAATATGAAAATCTTCCGAGGGAAGGGGAGAAGTTTTATGACAGATAACATCTCTTATGATACACTTGCCAGTGGTAGAAAATACTCCTCCACCCTTGAAATCTAACACAGAAAATTGAGTGATTTATTCTAATGTGGTTGTATTGGTCTCAACACAGCCTTGTTAGTTGTTTAAGTTTTCTCAGTCTTGATTCAGTGAGGGACAAATGACGATGACCTTCAGACACAATTTATGGAATCTATTCAGATATAGAATATGGCAAACAGGAATGTCTTATGTCACCAAAAGTTTTTTCTTCAATAAAACCTGGAATGAACAGGCAGGCAAAGGCAGTGCATTTAAAGAATGCTGCATGGTCCTGGAAACAAAACAGGAAAAGTAGAGAAATACAGTTGTGAGGCTGTCCACTTGTCATTTCTTGAGAAGAGACCAACATCCTTATGCTTGTAGGCGAGCGGGTACTGTGCATAAGTGAAGCAGGCCCTTGTAAGTTGAAGAATGGTAGCTCAAGTTGTATTATTGCAACAAACATCCTCAGCTTCTGTGTTTTCACTTCTATGAATATTTTTAATATCTACAAATAAATATTCTGCCTCCCATTTGCATTAAAACACATGTTCCTCTTGGTCCATCTGGCGTTTTCTCATGATTGAAGAGTAGATAGTAAGTACTCTGTCATCTTCAGCTCTATTATAAAAAGCACAAAAGCCTGAGTGATGGTAAATGACAACTGCTCTTTGACACAGCGATCCCAGAGAATTATGTGGGGTGGCTGAGTCCTACTTGAACTCAAAAGCACATTGAATGCTTGAAGAGAATAGCACATGGCTCCCAGAAGTGTTGCATTTCTAAAGAGTGTAAAAAAATCAAAAATTTTAGATTAATTTTAAAGGTTTTTTTTTTTTGAAGGCTGCAACCAATGAAATTTAAAAATCAGAGAAAATCATACAGCCACTCTCATATTGGAATGCCTGGGGTCGAGTCCCATCTCTGCTTCCAGTCCAGCCTCATAGCGATATGCATGGGAAGGAGTAGATGATGGCTCAAATATTTGGCATTTGAATACTCCTTTTTCTGATCTACCTTATTTTCTCACTTTTAAATATGTGTAGATGAATCTCAGCTCTTAAGATTTGGAAAAAAAAAAAAGAGCAAACAAAGAAGGCCAAACTCTCTCTCTGTTCTCTTGTACCTGGATTGAATTCAGAAAAACATTTTTTTTAGAAAATAATTCATACGTTTCACTTTGTAAGCATCCCCAAAATGCTGGCTAGAAAGTGATTCTTCTGTAAATAATAGTACTGAGAATTCAGAAGGAGAGCACGTGTTCTGTGATCCTGAACTGTTTCAGTCGCAAGTGCAAAACAGCATCTGTGAAACCGCCACATTTGCGAATTGTGGTGGTGCCTTCTGACTACCATGGCAGGTGCAACGCTGTGTGGGCTTATGCCAGCCCACCATGTACACCTGAACTCTCATTCTGTATATAAACCTGATTACCTACAACACAGTCAGCAGACTTAGATTGGTTTCTTTTCACCGTCATGTTATATTCTTGGCATCTTAAAGTGAATATTTGTTAATTACTAATTTTCCAATGTCAAATTTTTTTTATTGCCTGAGGTCAGAGGTGGTCATTGAGGAAAGAGAAATCCACTTTCACATGGGAAATCAGAAGATGGACATTTCCTATGAGATGGTAGACTCTTAGAAGAACCTGAGATTGTATCAGTGCAGTGTCTTTGTTTTTAAAATCTATCTGTAAATGACCAGATATATTTTAATGTTTGCCTACTCTGATCTCCAATACATGGCTAACAGACCTCCCCTTAAAACTGGCTAAAGGAGGTTCTCTAAATGGAAAGGAGATGATAAAAGAAGGGATTTGCAAGCATTAGGAAGAAAGAAACTGCAATGGAAAGAACAGAATTATGGGTCTGTACAATAAAACATCCTTTGTCTTGTGTATTTGTTTTATAAATCATACCTAATGATTGAAACAAAAATTATAACACACTCTGCTACTCAAGATATTAAATCTAGAAAAGAAAAAAGATTTCTATACTTTGCTTGAAGTAGTAAAATATTAATACCAATAGTTTGGAATATGTGACCTATATACCAGGATACTTCAAACAGCTCACAGGGAAATGGAATGAAAAGATAATGTGCATTTTCTATGAACAGTTGGAAATATTCTTGTGTATTATAATGCTCAGAGAAATCAGAGAAAAGTTTAATGAAATATACACTGAAAAATACTACAAGTGAATCAAGATGGCATCCTGAAACTTACTTACAAGACCCAAAGGAAGATTGAAAAGAGGAACAGTGGAAAAGAATGAGAAGGATAAAAAAAAAAGTTGCCTAAAATTGTCTAAATATACCAATAAAAAGTCATGGGTTGAAAAACTGGCTTTCAAAATGGCACATCTATGTATAGAGTATGCAGAAGAAATTAACTTTGGGGCTGGCATTGTGGCATAGTAGGTAGCGCTGGAGCTGGCTCATGTCCTGTCTGCTTCACTTCCAATCCAGCTCCCTGCCTGGGAAAAGCAGCAGAGGATTGCCCAGTTGTTTGGGCCCCTGCCACCCACATGGGGGACATAGAAGAAGCTCCTGGCTCCTGGCTTCGGATAGGCTCAGCTGTGTCCATTGTAGCCATCTGGGAAGTGAACCAGTAGATGGAAAACCTCTCTGTTTCTGTCTTTCCTTCTCTTTCTCTCTAACTCTGATTTTAAAATAAATTAATATTTTTTATAAATCTCATATCCAGTGAAGAGAGTAGGATGAAAATGAAAGAGCTGAAAAATGTATACTATGCAAACATATATTAACATCAACATATTAACATCCTATAAAGTAGACTTTTTTTTAAGATTCATTTATTTATGTGAAAGAGTTGCAGAGAGAGAGAGAGAGAGAGAGAGAAAGGGTAGGTCTTCCATCCACTGGTTCACTCCCCAATTGGCCACGATGGTCTGAGCTGCGCCTATTTGAATTCAGGAGCCAGGAGCCTCCTCTGGATCTCCCAAGCGGGTGCAGGGGCCCAAGAACTTGGGCCATCTTCCACTGCTTTCCCAGGCCATAGCCAAGAGCCGGATGGAAAGTGGAGCAGCCGGGACTCGAATCAGCGCCCATATGGGATGCCAGCACTACAGGCGGTGGCTTTACCTGCTATGCCACAGTGTCGACCCCAAAAGTAGACATTTAAACAAATGAAATTATTAGAGAGGTAGATGGACACTACATAAGGATAAACCCATGATTATGTTTGGAAACCTCATTCCCCTCAGCCACTACTAGACAGAAAATCAGCCAGGATGAAAGATGTCAGCCACAGTCAACCAAAACGACCTAATTGGAGCACAAAGGACAATCTTCCCAGTTGCAGCAGACTACACTTTTTCAAGATCCAGTGGAACATTCAACAAGATAGATTTCATCCTGATCCATAAGGTAAGACTCAATAGATGTGAAAATATTTAAAAGAATTCTATGGAGTATGTTCTTACACCATAGAGTACCAAACTAGAATTCAGTAACAGAAAAACAACAGGAAGAATATCTAAATGTATGGAAATTAAACTACATGCCACTACATAATGAGACTGGGAAGAAGTTCAAAATTTTTTTAGAGAACTCAGAAGACAATGAGTAAAACATCAATATGCGCGATACAACAAAAGCAGTGATGGAAGGGAAATTTATAGCACTAAATAAAAAGGTTTCAAATCAGTTATTAAAACTCTCAGGAATATAGAAGAGACAAACCAAAAGCAAGCAGAGAATATAAAAACTATAAATGAGCAGAAATCTATGGAAATGAAAAAAAAACAGATCATCAGTGAAACAAAACTCTACTTTTAAAAAATCAGTAAAAATGATAAACCTTTCAGCAATATAAAATTCAAAACATATATAGTATCACTACAGATACTGTAGCCATTAAAAAGATAATAAAGGAACAATGCAAAAAATGCAAAATAAGTTACAATCTAGAAACAACAGGCCAAATCCTGAAAAACCACAAGTTGCTGAAACTCTTTAATATCAATTTTATCTGTTCCAGAAAATACATAACACCATTTTGAAAGAATTTTATGAGGCTAACATATACTATTACAAGACAAAGACCACATAAACATTGAAACTGTTTATTAAATAAATAAATACATATCATGAATTTTACATAAGAATCCTCAATGAAATATTAGAAATCAAATTGAACAAGGTTAAAAAAGAAGTATGTGCATAACTGAGATACTTCCAACATTTGAAAATAAGCCCGTGTAATCCACCATATATGAGCAAATTAAAGGAGGAAAAAAAGCATAGGAACATATTAATTGACTGAAAACCCACATTTGATAAACCCAACACCTATTCTTATAAAAGTTACCAAGAATAGAGCAGAGCTTTCTCAACTAGATAAAGAACATCTATAAAAGCATGCATGTAACTTCGTATTTAACGGTGAAAGATTGAATACTTTTCCTCCCAAAATGGGAATAAGGTAAAAGATACCCTCCTCTCTCAACACTTTATTCAACATAATACTGGGGGCCAGTGCTGTGGCGCAGCAGGTTAACGCCCTGGCCTGAAGCGCCAGCATCCTATATGGGCACTGCTGCTCCACTTCCGATCCAACTCTCTGCTATGGCCTGAGAAAGCAGTGGAAGATGGCCCAACTGTGTGGGCCCCTGCACCCACATGGGGACCCAGAAGAAGCTCCTCGCTCCTAGCTTAGGACTGGCGCAGCTCCAGCCATTGTGGCCATCTGGGGAGTGAACCAGTGGATGGAAGACCTCTCTCCTTCTCTCTCTGCCTCTGTCTCTCTGTATTTCCGCCTTTCAATCTGAAACCAAGAGCCATGAGCTTCCTTCAGGTCTTCTGCGTGTGTACAGGGGCCCAAGCACTTGGGCCATCCTCCATTGCCCTCCCAGGCTGTTAGCAAGGAGCTGGATCGGAAGTGGAGCAGCCAGGAGTTGAGCAAATGCCCATATGGGATGCTGGCGCCACAGGCAGAGACTTAACCTACACCATAGAACTGGCACTGGGATACTGATTTTAGAAAACTAAAAAAGTAGATAATTTTCTAGAATGAATGTGAGGCAGATTTCTTCGACTTGGCTCTTAAAGCATGATCTCTAAAATTAAAAATTGATCAACTGGGTCGGCGCCGTGGCTCAATAGGCTAATCCTCCGCCTTGTGGCGCTGGCACACCAGGTTCTAGTCCCGGTCGGGGCGCCGGATTCTGTCCCGGTTGCCCCTCTTCCAGGCCAGCTCTCTGCTGTGGCCAGGGAGTGCAGTGGAGGATGGCCCAAGTGCTTGGGCCCTGCACCCGCATGGGAGACCAGGAGAAGCACCTGGCTCCTGGCTTCGGATCAGCACGGTGCGCCGGCTGCAGGGTGAACCAACGGCAAAAGGAAGACCTTTCTGCCTCTTTCTCTCTCTCACTGTCCACTCTGCCTGTCCAAAAAAAAAAAAAACATTGATCAACTGAACCTCACCACAATTAAGAACTTTTTACCCTGAGAAATTCCATGTGAATAGGATAAAGGATATCATTAGAAGATAATATTGGCAACTTGAATATCTGATAAAAGGAGTTGTATCTAGGACATATAAAGAACTCTCTAAACTCAACTGTTAAAAATTTCAATTAGAAAATGAAAGAAGGACATAAAAAGATATCACAAAGAAGAGTATATACGGATGCAAAATACACACATGAAAAATGTTCAACCTTTTTATCCATTACAGAAACACAAATTAAAACGACAATAAGGTACTATTAAAAAAGAGCTAAAATAAAAACTAGTGACATCATCGAACACCAAGTGCTTCTGAGGATGTAAATAATGCAAAGCATGTGATATTACATATACTCTGGTTCTTATTGGTCCTTGGTTCACCTCCTTTCCCAAAGCAGGCCATTGAAACTCAAAAGACTACATGGTAAGAGGGGCCCTGCCCGGTACGCTGGAGAAGCACAGTGGAAGAAACTTGTCAGACCTTGTTGGGTTCCCACACCTACTCTGTTAGCGGTTGTGCCTATGCAATGAAGTCTCCATGAACAGTCTGAGGGGCTTACAGGTAGCCGAACACTCTCTGGGGGTTCCTGGACATCACACATCCAATAGTGGAATGGAAGCTCCGTGTTCCTTCTGTGCCTAGTCCTATGCACTTCTTCATCTGTAATATCCATTGTAATAAACCGGTAAACATGCTGCTTGCGTTCAGTGAGCCACTGGAGCCGATTAGTGAAGCCCAATGAGGGAGTTGGGAAACACTGATTAGAAGCAATTGGAAGCACAGATTAAAACTTCCTGCATCTTACAATTGTCAACTGAAGTTGTGGAGGAGGTGGGCAGTCCTGGGGACTGGTCCCCAGCCATGGCATCTAACATTATTTCCAGGTGGATAGTGTCAGAATGAACTCAAACCAGAGGTTGCTCATCAGGTGTTGACTGCTGCATGATTGATTGCCTCCTTGCTTCCTGGTGAAGAGACATCTCCATACATTTGGGGATCACAGAGTCTTCCGTGTTGATTTTTGTGTTGAAAGAGTAGAGGAAACACAGTTGATTATTTTGTGACATAGACTGGATCATGCTTATAGTGCCGATGGGAATATAAAATGTTAGAGTCATTCTGAATAACAGTGTGACAGATTCTCACTACACATACAACATTCAACTCAGCTATTGCATTCCTGAACATTTATCCCAGGAAAAAAATGTAAATTTACTCTCTTAATCACCTTGAGCTTCTATAACAAATATCATGGGCTAGGTTGCAGGTAAAACAACAGAGATTTATTTCTCACAGTTCTGGGGATGGGAAGTACAAGATCAAGGCACAGATAGATTTGGGACTGGGGGCCCACTTCCTGGTTCCTGCAACACCATCTTTTCACCGTGTTCTCACATACTGGAAGGGGTGGAGGGATCACTCTGGGGTCTCTAGCATAAGAGCTAATGCAATTCGTCTACCAGGGCTCCATCATCACAAACTACTCAGTACCCAAAGGCCCCACCTCCTAAGACCACGACCTTAAAGGTTAGGGTTTCCATGTATGAATTTTTGAGGGGACATAAATAACCCACTGCATTCCCTCCGAATCTTTCAGAACTCATTTCCTTTTCACACGCAAAATACATTTATTCCATCCAAACAGCCCAAAAGGCTTACCATATACCAACGTCAGTTCAGAAGTCTCAAGTCCAGAATCTGCATTTATATATACATAAAATCTAAATCAGATGTGGATGAGACTTAAGGTACACTTTATTCTGAGGCAAATTTCCCTTGAGCAGTAGCCTGTGAAGTCAAACCAAATTTCTTCCAAAGTACAATAGTGAGACAGGCTCAGGACCGACATCCCCATGTCCAGAAGGAGAAATAGGAAAGAAGAAGGGAATGAGAGGCCCTGAGCTACTTCATAACCGTAAGGCTGAAGAATAATTCCCTCCAGCGTGATGCTTTCCTCTCCAGAGCCAATGGGGCTGTCATCTCATCTTCTAGACCCACTGCAAGGGAACCTTCTGCACATCTAAGGGTACTTCAAAACGTTTCTATAAAAATAGAATTAAAAGGTAAATGTATTTGGATGCAAAAAAATGAAAACCATGCCTTACTTGCTCATACTATGCATTTTCTAAGAACTTTTTGATAATCTCGTATTCCTATATCCTAAATTTTTGCACCAAAATAAAATTATCTTTCAATTCGATTTTCAGTGAACATTTTGAAATATCCTGGTATTTTTATTCACTTGAAAACTTGCATATTAATATTTATAGGAGCATTATTCATAACAGCCAAACACTGAGAACAGCCCAAGGGTGAATAGTTAAACAAACCATGATACATCCACAATATGAAAAACTACCAGTAATAAAAAGGAATATACAACTTGGATAACTCCCCGGGAAGTTAGATTGAGTGAAAAACCTAATCTCAAAAGGGTATTGCTGTATGATTTCATTCTATAAAACACTTTTGAAATGACAAATGCTAAAAAATAGAAAATAATTTATTGCCAGAAGAATGGGGCTGGAGTGCACAGACAGGATGTGGGTGTGGTTTAAAAAAGACAACCCAAGGGCTCCCCGTTATGACAGAAACACCTTAAATGTCCTGTTTGATGAACAGACCAACACATGTGACAACAATGTGTAGAACTATACATGCATACAAATAAATAAAAGTACAGCTGTGTAATTCTGTGCAGTAGTGATGGATTGTATGAGAGGGAGAGAGAGAGTGAGAGAGTCAGGCAGTCCAGGCTTCTCTGAAAGATGAGATTCAAAGCAAGAGATTCCTGTGCTCCCTGAAGAAGTAAGCTTCCAGGCAAGCATTTTACAATGGCAGCTTTTATCTTCAAAGTCTGCAAGGTTCTCCAGGAGCTGAAAGTAGCCTCAGGAGGGACTTTAGTCCTACAACCACAAGGAACTAGATTAATCCAAAAACCACATGTGTTTGGAAAAGGACCTCAAGTTCCAAAAGGGAAGCTTTACAGAGCTTCCATTCAAGTCATGCTCAAATGTCTGGTGCATGGAAGCTGTGAGATAATAAACGCATGTTATGTTGTGTCTTCGGTGAATTTGCATAGAAATATAATGTAAGTGGAGGAAAAGCAAAATATAATGCATATTCATATATGAAGGCATTTCAACAAGTTTACATGAATTACTATTAAAAGATAAGCTTATTTTGGTTCAAAATGTTAAAATCCATGAACAGTTTGTTCATAATAGGCATTTTTCGTGAACTTTTTGAGGATACCTTATATATATGAATTTCACAAATTTTTGAACCAAAATAAACTTATCTTGTAAATCTACTTTTCATCAATTTTTAAAGTACCCTCATATATATTATGAATAAGGAAGAAAGCTTATATTCATAAATACTACACTCCTCATTTATATAATTACTCATAAAGCCATGGTTTCCTGTTCATGGGATTGAAGCCTATTCCATGCTCTATTGTTCTCAGTCAGTGCACCTCAGTGCAGAGTAACCAAATCTTAATTTCTGAATGTCGGAAACCTTGTTTGTACTGATTTCATTGGGTAGCTTTCATTTGCTACGAATTGTATTGTATTACACAGGCGTATGGATTTTGTATTAGTTTTCTTTTTTTGTATTCTAAATTTTTTATTACAGGGATATCTTTTTGTTAAATTTTATTTAAGGAATACAAACTCCATGCATTTAATATATACAAATTTGGGAACATGGGGATTCTTCTAGAGCTACATTAATAAGTGACTGCAACCATTGTGATTACAAACAACAGAAATGCATCCACTCACAGTTCTCGAGGGCAGAAGTCTGAAATCAAGGTGTTAACAGGGTTGATTTTTCTTTGAAACTCTGGTGGGAAATCCGATGTAGGCCTCTCTCCAAGCTTTTGGTAACAGCAGTGATCCTTAGCAATCCTTGACTTGTGGACATATCACTCCAACTGTTTCCATCTGCACATGACCTTCTCTGTGAGTTCCTCTTCTCTCTCTGTCTTCTTTTCATGTACAGCCACTTGTCGTTGGATAGCGCTCACCCTGATAATCCAGGATGATCTTACCTCAAGATCCTTGACTAGATTAAATCTGCAAAGATCCCCTCACCCTTCCCAAATAAGACCTCTTAACAGGTGATGGATATTCAGCTGTGTTCTTGGACCACCGTATTATTGAAGTCCTGAAAGGCCGAGGGGGTCAAGTAGCAGATTCAACTTCCAGCTCACGGAAAGCATCGTTATGGCCTCTAGGTTTATAAGACTATAAAGACCTGGGAGAATCTGGAGAATTGTGATTGCTTTATTGCATGTAAAATTTTGAAGACTTGTTTCTATTTTCACTTCCTGGTTCAGTTGCCTCCAAACCTGGTCTCGTCAACCAGGAAAGGAAGCACAGCGGCAAGTACATAAAGGAACTCTCTGGATCCTGGAAGCCACCACTTCTACCATGCCTGGGATACACACGCATATATACATGTGCATTCTCACCTATGTTTCTCACGTGTTTCCAGAGATATGCCCTGCTACATATATGACCTATCAGATAATCCAAATATATTTGATATACAACTAGAACATTCTTCAATTACTCCACGCTGGCAGATAAGCCAAAGTTACCTTCTCCTTTAATTAATTGAGAGGAAAAAAAAATTATAATGCCATCATTAACACCTGAATCCATAACCTCTTTTACATATGAAAAACAGACCCTTTGGCAGCATATTCCTTTGTTTACTGTTAGAGGGATAGCATCCAAAGACAGGGAATATGGAACAGGATTTTAATCAAAATCTTGTGTTTATCCAAAATGATGTCCAAGGAAATGAGACCATATGGGGAAGGCAGAAAGACCAGCAAATACATAGAGAAAATAAACAAAGCAAATGTTGAATAGTGATATGAGGGATCTCCAAAAAACTAACTGAAAATCTAATTAAAATACATATTTATTTTATTGCAAAAAAAATATTACAACCCATGCATAGTTTTTTTTTTTTTTTTAATAATACATAGTCCCAGGAAGTTGTTGCAGGCCCTGTGCATGTACTATACAGAATGACTATAATAGGGTTATGTGCTGCCATGTGACCTGGATAGCTGAATATAATGAGAAACAGGATCCTTTCAATCCACAGCCCTGCAGTGGTCCTAACAGACGGATATTTGGCCTAGATGTTAAAATACCAATTAAGATGTCTGTATTCCGTATCAGAGTGCCTGGACTTGGCTTCAGCTCCCAATTCCAGCTCCCTGCTGACGCACACCCTGGAAGGCTGCTGTGACGGCTCAGATGGTTCAGTTCCCACCACCCAAGTGCAGGACCTGGGTTGGGTTTCCAGTTCCCACCTTTGGTCTTACCCAGCCCCAACTGTTGTAATGGGATCTCTGTCCCCTCTCTCCATTTCTCTCCCCACCCTATAAATAGATAAATAAGATAAATAAGAATTGAGAAAGAAAGAAACCAGATGTGGACAAGAAGAAGTGGCCAGTGAGTGCAGACAAACTATGGACAGTGAGAGAATCTAAATACATCTGATTCATTCATTGCTGTCTTCCATTCTCTCCATTCTCACACTGCATGATCCAGAGCTTCATGTGCTGCATTTCACGTAGTAGATTTCACTAAATGTTTATTAGATATAATTTAAGACAGACGTGGAATCCAGGCTTCTTTCTTCTCCTCTGTTTTCCCTACTACATCAAACAGTGTCTCTGCTTATAAAAAAGCAAACAAATGAAACCCAAAGGCATCTGCTCCTGGGCTCTGTCCAAGACTATCATTTGAGTACACTGGGCAGCTCATTCCTTTTAGTACTTTGGCACTTCATTTATAGTATTCATGGATTCAATGAGCTCTTTCGTAAGCAATTTGACTCAGGACCATGAGAAACAAAAAAATAAATCTGGGTCTAAGGAGACAATGGCATCCATCCAGTTCAATATACTGATTGAATACAAACAAAATACTCATTCCAGTCCAAATTCATAAATGATAGCAACATATAAACACTTTATAAACATAGATTCCAGGGTGAACATTAGAAAGAGAAACCTCATACATCAGAAATAGAGAAGCTTTCCTAAAAATGAAACAGAAAGCCACAGCAGTGAGTGGGACTGAAGCCGTGTAACCTTGAGGTGTCAGGGGAGATGGATGCACCCAGAGCCACGCTGTCTGTGAAGCTGGGACCGGACCCATTCCAGGCATGAAAGAAAAGATGCCACAGGTGGAAAGATGGCGTCACCCACCTGTACTAATGGGGCCTAAGAGCCCTGAAACCCGTCACCTGCCCTGGCTAAACATCCAGAGACTTAGATTCCTAGATCTGCCACACAAAGTACCATTGCCTGAGTGGCTTAAAACAACGGGAATCAATTTTCCCAGTTCTAGAGGCTGGAAATCTAAAATCAAGGTGCTGGCATGGTCACACTTCTCCCTAAAACCTCCAGTGGGAGCGACCTTCCTTGCCTCTTCCTAGCTTCAGGTGGTTTGCCAGAAATTCTTGGCATTCCTGGCTTGCACCTGCACCACTCCTGTCTGCCTCCATCCTTACGTGGTTATTTCACCGTGTCTCTTCTGATCTTAGAGCACTAGTCCTACTTGATTAAGGGCCCACACTACCAGTATGACCTCATTTTAGCATAACTACTTTATCTCCAAAAACCCCATTTCCAAACTGGGTCACATTTTGAGGTACTAAGGATTAAAACTTCAACACGTCTTTTGGGAGGAAACAAGTGAACCACAACCCACAGCAAGAGGTAACTAACATACCCAGCCAAATTATTCAAGTGTGGGGGTAGAATGAAGATATTTTCAGACATATTCAACCCATAACAATCATGTATGCAGGAACATCATCCCCAGCAGTTACTATTATAAAATCTTTTTCCTACATATTTATGTTTCCGTAAAATATGGTTTTACTAGGTTTTAAATGTTATATGGATGTTATACCGTATCTTGCTGCTCCTTGCTGTTTTGCACTTATCATATTTTTGAGATTTAGTTACATTGGAAATTAGTTCAGTGTTTTTTTTTTTAATTGCTATATTTGGTTATACAGACATTTCACCTGTGAATGAATTTGCTGATCGAGAGTGCGTATTTTCCCCTATTTTCTTCCTAAGGCAATCTCTGCCCTGATTTCCCTGTTTTTGTGTCACAGGAGGCTGACCCCCTGGGACTGCATCAGCCCTGGCTCCCTTGCTCTGACTTAGATGAGGGCTTGGCCAACCTATGGCACCGGCAGATCAAATATTAGCAGGAGAGAGAAGGGGTACATTCCTCTTTCTGGTCCACAGATTTTAGAGTCGCTTCAATTGTTCTCTCAACATTCTGGGAGGCAACCATTCATCCTACACAAGAGGACTTCAAAATGTTGATGGAAAAATAAAAAGAAGTTTATGGGGCTGGTGTTGTGGCATAGTAACTCTGGCATCCCATATGGGCACCAGTTCAACTCCTGGCTGCTCCACTTCCAATCCAGCTTCTTGCTAATGTCCCTGGGAAAGCAGCAGAAGATGGTTCAAGTGCTTGGGCCCTTGCACCCATGTGGAATACTTGGAAGAAGTTCCTGACTCCAGGCTTCAGATTAGCCCAGTTCCAGCTGTTGCGACCATTTGGAGTGTGAACCAGCAAATGGAGGACCTCTCTCTGCCTCTCCCTTTCTCTCTGTTACTCTGTCTTTCAAATAAACATATAAATCTTAAAAAAAAAAGATTATTTTAGTAAAAATATTTTTAAATCCACGCATGGGTTTATTTTTTAAAAAAATATTTTATTTGTTTATTTGAGAGGTAGAGTTACAGACAGAGGCAGGGAAAAATAGAGAGCGAGGTCTTCCATCTGCTGGTTCACTCCCCAAATGCCCAAAATGGCTGGAGCTGGGCCTATCCGAAGTCAGGAGCTGGGAACAAGGATCCAGGAGCCAGGAGCTTGTTCCAGGTCTCCCATGCAGGTGCAGGGGCCCAAGGACTTGGGCCATCTTCTACTGCTTTCCCAGGTCATAGCAGAGAGCTGCATCGGAAGTGGAGCAGCCGGGACATGAACCGGCGCCCATATGGGATGCCAGCACCGCAGTTGGAGGCTTAGCCCATTCACTATGCCATAGCACTGGCCCCAGGTGTATGTTTTAATATGCATCCTCTGTGAATTTGTTGAAGAATCCCTTGTGTCTTCACATCTCCAGATTCCAGGACACTGCTTCATCCTTCTACCCTTCAGGTCCAGGGATGACAATGACTTCCAGTTTTTGCCACTTCCTGGGTGTTTTGTACATTACCTTTTTGTTTCCTTAACCTAGCTAGAACCACTGTTCAAAGTCCTAAGAAAAAAACAAAACAAAACAAAAAATCCCTCAATTAACTCTTTGAATATGCCACCATTGTCCTGCCAGAATATTGAATTAGACCCTGCAGTTGGTTCCAAAAATAACCCAGGGACACAGTTCATCAGATTAATGGTGGGGCCAGATCTTGCACACATATGATGATTGCCTGGACAGGCTATGTGCCAGGGGTATATGGAGCCCTGGTCACCTGAGACAGGCAATAGCTGGTATCTTTGCTGAACACCTCTGCCTCTGGCATGCCATATGAACCTACTAACCTAGCAAATGCTTTCTTTTTAGTTTCTTCCAGTAAAAGTAACCTACAACACCTCACCTTTGCCCAGAGGTTCAGCAGTGCAACTTTGCTGTCTTTTATCAAAGCTATTTCTGATCTCTGTCATGTTGAGGTCGAGACTAGAGCAGTGATCCTCAAAGTGTCATCTGTGAACTGATTCTGGTCCATGTTTCTTACTTGTCCCCAATGAATTGGGAAGTTTGTGCCAGAATGTGAATGATGTCACCAAGCCTGGTGAAGATTTTTCAGCTGAAATTTTTTCCCTGGAAAGTTTTTTTATGAAGTTTCTGTACATTGATTTGTACAGTGCTGGTACAAACTCCTTATTTCATTTAGTAGACAGGTGCTTTGAATAGTTCCTTTCTAATCATATGGATATCTGTGGGGAGCAACTCGGACTAGACTAAGTTACTGGAATTAAGACTTATTCTATGCATCTGCTCTCCCACAATATGGCGCTGGGAGAGGAGAAAACAGCTTCTACGCAGCTGCCTCTTGCCAACTTGAGTGATGACCTCCAGGAGCTGATCCTGCTCCTGATTGGAGGAGAGCAGCGTACTCAGCGTGTGGGCAGCCGAGTTGGGATTGGCAGAGGAGGACTATAAAGGAGGAGAGAGACAACATGCACCAGGAACATCTAAGGGGAACATCTATCTGAAGGAACACCTGTGCAGCCCCCGAGAGAGCCGGCCGGTGGTGTGCCGCTCCCCTGCGGAAGTGGGGAAAGTGGCTAGGGGGAACCGCCCTTCCACGGAGGTGGAAGGGACGGTAGCCAACCCGGGAAGGACCAGTAGCCAACCCGGGAAGGACCAGTAGCCAACCCGGGAACAACCAGCAGCAAACCCGGGGAGGGCCGAGCAGACAAAAGAACAACGCAGGGTCCTGTGTCGTTCCTCCACGAAGAGGGGGAGCGACATAATGGTGCCGTGACTCGGATATGAAGCCTAGGCAGAGTTTAGTGTCGTTCCTCCATGAAGAGGGGGAGCGACAGATATCCAACAGAATACTGTATCAGAGCATATTAATTCAACCATGTTATAATGAATAAGCAAACAACCAGATCCCTCAGGAAGACTCTTGATAGAGGTAGGGAAACAAATTCACAGGCACTTGATATTGTGAAGTTCCTGGGGAGCAGTGAGATGAAAATGTTGAGCTATTCGTTCTCAGATGACTTACAAGTTGCTTCACTTTGCCCAGCTGATGGAAGAAAGAGCCACAGAATTAAATGCATCTCATTGAAATCAGGAGGCAGCCAATACGCTATTTGGTTATGCTCTTCTGTCCCATGTACCAGACAATGCATAAGGACATCTGCTCCAAGAGGTGTCTTGAGCAGAAGAAAGTTCTTCAGCAGGTCTGGGGTTTGTACAACGATTGGATCTACAGCCTAACGCCTTCGTGTTACTTGAAGTATATACTGCAGAAAAGGATAAAATTGGTTGCCAACAACAGTAATAGCACAATGCAGATCTCTGAAGTTTTGCAATAAACCTCACCTTCTGATTACTATTCTTCATTGATAAGTCTGCTTTAGTTAACTACTTACCCCTTCTATAAAAAGAATGGTTGACTGTGGTGTGGAAGACTAAGTGACTGTAAGAATTGGAGCCACCATAAAGAACTGACATGAAATTGGATTTTTGCAACAATGTTTCACTATTAAATGTAAATGGCATATGAAAGTACTTCAAAAAGCTTGGAAAAAGTGGGATTTAAAGACAAATATATTTAGTTGCAATAAAGTTGAAATTTCTGCATTATGAAGAATTTTCAAAATATTCATGGAAAAATGTATTATTAAAAAACTGCATGGATTTCAAAAATTTTTTACAGCAAAATAAACTTTTTTTTTTTGGACAGGCAGAGTGGACAGTGAGAGAGAGAGACAGAGAGAAAGGTCTTCCTTTGCCGTTGGTTCACCCTCCAATGGCCGCTGCGGCAGGCGTGCTGCGGCCAGCGCACCGCACTGATCCGATGGCAGGAGCCAGGTGCTTCTCCTGGTCTCCCATGGGGTGCAGGGCCCAAGCACTTGGGCCATCCTCCACTGCACTCCCTGGCCACAGCAGAGAGCTGGCCTGGAAGAGGGGCAACCGGGACAGAATCCCGTGCCCTGACCGGGACTAGAACCCGGTGTGCCGGCGCCGCAAGGCGGAGGATTAGCCTAGTGAGCCGCGGCGCCGGCCGCAAAATAAACTTTTTATTTTATTTGGAGGGTGAACCAATGGCAAAAAGGAAAATCTTTCTCTCTGTCTTTCTCTCTCTCACTGTCCACTCTGCCTGTCAAAAAAAAAAAAACAAAAAAAAACACAACAACAACAACAAAAAAACTCTTTATGGGGCCGACGCTGTGGTGCAGCGGGTTAATGCCCTGGCCTGAAGTGCCGGCATCCCATATGGACACCAGTTCTACTCCTAGCTGCTCCACTTCTGATCCAGCTCTCTGCTATGGCCTGGGAAGGCAGTGGAAGATGGCCCAAGTCCTTGGGCCCCTGCACCCGTGTGGGAGACCCAGAAGAAGCTCCTGGCTCCTGGCTTCGGATTGGTGCAGCTCTGGCCATTGCGGCCCACTGGGGAGTGAACCATCGGATGGAAGACCTCTCTCTCTCTCTCTCTCTCTCTCTCTGATTCTCCTCTCTATGTGTAACTTTGACTTTCAAATTAAAAATAAATTAATTAATCTTAAAAAATAAATAAAATCTTTAAAAACAAAGCAAAGCAAAAACCTCTTTACTTGAGAGGCAGAGACAGAGAGACACAGAGACAGAGCATGCCCGTCTGCTTGTTCACTACCCAAATGCCTGCAGGGGAAGCCAGGATCCAGGGAGACAATCCAGAACTCCAGTGTGGGAGGCAAGGACCCAAGTACTTGAGCCATCACCTCTACTTCAGGAAGTCGGGGTCGGGAGTGGAGCAGGCCTCAAACTCAGTCACTCTGATATAAGATACAGGCATCTTTATTGCTAAGGCCAAACACCAACCTCAAACTTACGTTTTAGTTTCATTTCTCCATGAGCTCATTGAAGTGCCCACACATATATGGCTGAGACTGAGCAGTTCAAGAGACCACAAGGAAATTTCTATAATACTGACTCAGACTCCTCGGGCATCTGGCCTGCTCTTCCCTGCCTCTCCCCTAACACATACCTATGGCCTGTTGCTGCTAAAATAATTGTGATTTTTCTAGTTGGGGACCAGATTGTCAGTGGGCATGTCAGCGCTACTTCCACTCTTCTTGTTTTGCAGGCTCTAGAACAAGGATTGGCAAACAAATGCCTGTGGGCCCAATCCAATCTGCCACCTGCTTTGTATTGCTCGCGCTAAGAGCAGGTTTTACATTTTTAAATTGTTGATGAAAAAGTGAAAAGAAAAATGAGTTTGTAACATGCCAACATTATCTGAGATTCAAATTTCAGTGTCTGTGGGTGCTTTCCATGTTTCAATGGCAAAGGCTAAAATATTAATTTTCTGACTTTTTATAGAAACTGTGTGTTGACCTTGACCTAGAAGCCTGGGATTATGTTGCCCAGAATTCCTGCCAGCAAATCAGATCACAGTAGTGAAAGTGGCTTGCAGCAGATTGAAAAGGAAGAAGAGAAGCAGAAGGCAGTACCCCTGAGAGGGCTGAAGGAAACTACATGGGCTTGGGTAAACCTCTGGTAGGAGGTTCTGCAGGGCAGTTTCCAGACATATTATTATTTTTTAAAATTTTTTTAAAAGATTTTATTTATTTGTTTCAGAGGTAGAGTTGCAGACAGAGAGAGGAGAGACAGAGAGAAAGGTCTTCCATCCACTGGTTCACTCCTCAAATGGCTGAGCCGATCTAAAGCCAAAACCCAAGAGCTTTGTCTGGGTCTCCCACAGGGGTGCAGGGGCCCAAATGCTTGAGCCAACTTCCACTGCTTTCCCAGGCTGTAAGCAAAGAGCTGGATTGGAAGAGGAGCAGTGGGGACATGAACTGGTCCCATATGGGATGCCAGTGCTTCATGAGGAGGCTTAGCCCACTACACTGCAGAGCCAGCACCTCCAGGCATATTCTTGGGAATTAGCTACATAGACCCAGTCCAGATCACAAGTGACTCCTGTACATTATGATCTCCTGAATTATTTTTCTAAAATCAATTAATTAATGAGAGAAGCAGAGAGAGAGAGAGAGAGAGAGAGAGAGAGGAGAGGGAGCGCACCAATCTGTTGGCTCACTCCCCAAACACCCAAACAGCCAGGGCTGAGATGGGGCTGAAGTGAGGAGGCAAGAATGTAGTCTAGGTTTCCCACATGGGTGGCAGGAGCCCAATTATTTGAGCAATAACTGCTGCTTCCAAGGATCCACATTAGCAGGAAGCTGAGATCAGGAGCCAAAGCCAGAAATCAAAGCCAGGTACCCTGATATGGAAACCTGTGTCTCAGCTGCTGGGCTTCCTCCTGGACAAACCTAAAGTGGGTAATTCTGATTTTCTACACAAGTCTTCAATGGGCCAATAAAAAAAGCATTGACTTGATAAGAACGAACAGGGTAACTAGTACATAGTTACCCAGCTTCAGCGACATGGAGAATTCTGTGTTCTATGAGTGCATATGCTAAAGAAACTCTTACCTATCCTGGAAGTGAGATAACATTTCACTGAGAAAATGGAAACTGATCTTCAATGCGAAAGAATTATAGGCAACTAGGCAAGAAGCTTTCAGGGCAGAAGAATTAGTACTGAGAATTAGTTCAGTAGGAAGAACAAACCCGCTGTGGTTTGAAATGTGTGTAGCTTCTGAAACTCATATTGAATTTGATTGCTAGACAGACAACATTAGGAGGTAGAATCTTTGAGAAGCAATGGGCTCATGAGGGCACTGCCCTTCTGATAATGCTATTATCATGGGAGCGGGTTCGTTAGAAAAGGGTGAAGTCAGCTCCCTCTCCTCCTCTCTCCCTCCTGCTCTCTCTCTTTCCACCGTGTGATAATGCAGGGTCCATGAGGAGCGAAAGTCTCTAGTTCTCATGTATTTCCCAAATCATAGCTGCTATACTTGACTGTTTATGTACATAATGGCCACTGGAGAATAAAAAGATGCATCGCCCAGATGCTGAAGGAATTCTTCCCTGGCCCATTGTGTGTCATCAGCCTTGTCTCTTCTCAAAGATCAGGATCAATTATAGCCACACAGGATGGTGAGACCATTCCCTGCCTGCCACGCTCTGGGTGTGACTCACCAGGTACCAGAACCTTGATCTTGGACTTCCCAGACTTAAGGACTGTAAAGTTCTGTTCTTTACAAACTTCCCAACCTTAGCAGTATAAAATTGACTAAGATGATTACTATAAAGAGAAAAATTCCAGTGGAACTGAAACTCAAAAAGCAAACTGTTAGATAAAGCTGGAGAGGCTATACAATGCAGGACCTTCTGAGCTGTGTTACAGATTGTGGTCTTTCTCCCATGACCAATGGAAGACCATTGCTGTGTTTTTCCTCTGTTGGTCATGAAAATTTTACCACTAATGATGTAAGAAATGGGACCTGCCCAGTGTGTAGGAGAGTTCTGAGGGAGGAAGGCATGACAAAGATGGAAAAGATTCTTAGTGACTTTCTTATCAGTTAAGCTGGAGCATAATGAAAATTAATTTAAAGACAATGTGTGGAGGACCTGACATGGTAGAAATTTGCAATTTATTTTGATGTCCAAAATTATTCAGGAAGCCAATAAGGCATTTTTGGATGATTTCTTGGTGGTACAACATAACTAAAAACTCTGAATTTGAATTAAAGTTGAGAAATAATGTTGGTTTTTGTTAATTATAGTGTCTTGTGGTTCTTGAAGTGAGACAGAGGCTCACAGTTACAGGAAATTGGTGGCTTGGTAAAGTAAAAGTAAGTTGTTTCATATTATGAGAAACTGTTGCAAGGTTTTTCTGTATACCATTGCTCTAGCCATAGAGGGAAATGCATGACGGCACTTTTGAACAGTAGATAAGTAAAAGCCAGATCTACCAGGCTGTGCATGCTGTTTGCTCTGCTCTGGCAATCTTACCAGATGAAGAAGGCAAGAGAAAGGGGGCTATGTGATCAGATACCACATCCCAACAGAAGCTATGCTGTACATTGGCATCTAAGTTTAAAAGTTTATTCTCTGTCTTAGAAAGAACAACTAAATAAATATATTTACATTTATAATGGGGAAGTATGAAAAAAGTATGATTCTTAAGAAATGGAAAATATTGCAGGTAATTTTGTATGAAAAGAGACCAGGAAATGGAGATCAGCATGCAGACAATGTAGTGGGGATTGCTTCTGAGAACTACAGACTTGAAGGGTAAGGAAAGGCTTGGGCAGAGGGAGAAGTTCACACATGAAAAAGAGTAATGAGAGCTGAGATGGTCTTTCAGGTTTGTCCCAGATGAAGCAAAGATGCCTGGCCTTTGTATCCCTGCATTGACCAATCACTGGTAGCAGGCTATCTAGAGGCAAAGGCCATCCCCTTTGAGGAGGAAGCTTATACAAACCAAAGGTGATACCTGGTAAGGCATTCAAGTGGGTTGTCCACAGTCAACACGTCTGGCAGCTGAGTGATGGGTGCATTGATCCTGCGGAGATCTGGGTGCTACACTACAGTACACAAAGTCATTCACTCCCATGTGTATCTGGGATCCATTTACTTCATATGATAAAGTCACTGCATTTTGACTTGACTCAGGGTTCTGGTTGCTATTTATTGCCAGGAAACATTCAAGAGGAAGATTAATGCTCAAAGGTCAGACCATAGGGCTATGGCTATGTTCAAGAATATGCATCATCTTTTGCTTTACTACCCATTCTAGATTCGTTTCACCCTTGGCTAGCTCCTCTGCTGGTCTTAAAGGATTATCTTACATTGGCATAAAGATCCTCATCCATGAGGAGTGAGAGCCCTTAGTCCTCATGTGTTTCCCAAATCATAGCTGCCATATTTGACTGTTTACTGTAAATAATGGCCATTGGAGGACAAAGAGATGCCATGATGCCTCTCCCATCAGCCTTATCCTCTCCCAAAGATCAAGGTCAATTATAATCACACAGGATGATGACACCATTCTTCGCCTGCTAAGATGTAGATGTGAATCTGAATTGACCGGTGGTCAACTTTGGCTTTCAATTTAAGAAGCTTTTCACTATGGTATCTGGTGGAAATGTACCATTTCTGGGAACCAGAATCCCTAGAGCCACAAAGCCAAGAGTTGACATTATGGGAAGCAAAATCCACAATAGGTCACTGAGCTTAATGATTATTGGGGTCCTCTTACCACAACCCGTTGCTTCCTCTAGCCATGGATTTATACTTTAAGACTCACAATATCATAGATATTGATTTGGAGTCTGTGTCATATCATGAGGAACTGTGTCTCAATATCCAGGTTGGTGCTTAATATGCTCATTCAACAAGCTGTTCCCTCACCCCATCAAATAGGGAATTTCTGGATAGTGTTGAATGTAGCATGACCAGTGGACACCACGATATTGTGCCCACTACCTAACATCCTTTT
Source organism: Oryctolagus cuniculus (assembly GCF_964237555.1). Lineage (NCBI taxonomy): Eukaryota > Metazoa > Chordata > Mammalia > Lagomorpha > Leporidae > Oryctolagus > Oryctolagus cuniculus. Next base: position 41,479,268 of record NC_091436.1, read on the forward strand.
CTCTAAAATGATTCCCTTCATTCTGTTTTTATGTGGAACCCATGCTGGTGGATCCATCCTCCCTAAATTTTTGGCTACTGGTTGAGGCTCTATGAGCGAAAAAAAAGTAACTAATGCCTATAATAACTCTTTATTCCAATCAAGGTAAATCAATGGTTATTCCAGCAAAGACAGTATGCAATGTGCTTGACTTGTCAGGCTGAATGTTTGGCAGTGACTAAGGACAGAGGCTGTGATCATTAATTAGCTGTGAAATTCTGTCCACTTGCTTGTGGTAGATATTCTCTAGTACTGATACTCAATACAAAGATTGGCAGACTCCATACATTCTCTTATAGATTAGCCATGTTTATTTTCTCCAAATCTCCTTATCTGAAATTTCCCCATTTTTCTTACTCTAGAATCCCAAACCAAGAGCCAAACCACAATCCATTTATTCATCCATGACTACTTCTTTCCAACATAAAGTAGATGATGAGCAGCAATGCCTGAAACTTTCCTTATGCAAAATGTCCAAGTGTGATGTTCTGTAGCCACTGTCTTTGAAGATCACCACCAGGTGAAACTGCAGTAGAATAATAGTCCATCTTCAACTTGTCTCCTATACTGAACCAACACAGCCTTGCTTGGCCTTTTCTTTCCTGTGTCAGCTGGTTATAAAAGGTATCTTATTTAGGCAAAGCTACTTTATGAGAGAAGGCACAGCACTAGTGGGTGACATGGTGATCTGAACCATCTAATTGTGTAGTTTACTTGTCTGCTTTTGCTTTCTACTGGTGATGACATATTCATCTTACAATAGACTGATCACTGCTAGGGCTGCCTGACCTTATAACTTGGTTATAAGATCTCTAATCAAGGTGGGTGGTTCTATTCTCTTTGTCATTTCATGTCTGTGATCAGATGCTCAATTTCTACAGGACCAGTGGCATTCAAAGGGCTGTTTTTACAATGATGCTTGATGTCTGCGGCTGATAGCACAGCATTGCTCCCAAACCCATGCTGTGACCCTTCTGTTTGGAGGCATCTATAATGCCATTTGACACAGTTCCCACTACAGATGATTTCAGTACAAAAGAGTGAGGAATGAGATATTTCTGTAGCCCAGGGTTTCAGAGGACTCTTGGGATTCAGAATCCTTGGGTACATTGTCCCATTTTGTATCTCAGGGTCTCACTCGTCCTCAATTAGTGCCTTGTTCTTGGCATATCAACAGTCCAAGGTCAAGAATGAAATTCACTACATAGCAGGTTCTCTTATAATTAAACCCTGGGTCTGATCCTCAGCCTTTTCTGTTCAGCTGAAAACCAGAGTCTCTCTATGTTGTCAAGGAGACTCTGGCGTTACCATTTTGAGTTGGAGATTGAGCACCTGAGCTTTTCACTCTTTCCATTATATCCTTATAATGATGAATTCCTTCAGCTTTCTCAGATCCTAACATAATGCACCTACGGTCGCACTGCCTTTTACTGCTATCTAAGTTCACCAGTGGTAAAATTTTCAAGACTTGTGCCACATGCCAGGGACTAGGAGTGAGAGTTTCACTGAGCACTGCTAATGATGTCTTATTGCCACATGGCTAGTAGGAGATCTAGTTTTAAAATCTCATTTCTGAACAGACCAGTTCTCAACACTCCCACTACCAGTTCTCTTAGGGTGGATTCCCCAAAGAACAGACTCTAAGACTCTTGGGATTTCTATGCAGCTCCTTGGGAGTGCCTTTATTAGGGGCATTACAAGACAGGAATCAGGGAAGCAAAATAGGGAAAAGGGCGAAATTAAACCAAAATGAAGCAGAGGCTTCACCAGATCTTATGAAGGCTTCTGTAACTAGGGTTTCAGCCCTTTAGGATTGACTCACTTGAGTGCATAGACTGAGATTTTTGTACGACATCTTTGACTGTTCATTCAATTCCAGCAGCCTTCAAGAAAGCATCTTCATCTTGACCACAGGTACTTTCTCCAGCCAAGGACAAATCCTAGAGATCAAACTCAGCTGGGAGCCTGGGCATAACACTCTAAGCTGCCAAGGGAGCTAATTCACTAGTCCTGCACAATTAACAGTTATTCAGCCAAGGTGTTAACCAAAAGTATGAAGCCAATATATATATATATATATTCAGGCTTTTAAAGAAAGAAAAATGTGCAGAAATATATAATCTTGTAATATTTGTATTACAAGAAAAAAGTGCCAGTATAAAAAGAACAGAAACATTAAGCCTTTGGGGCTCATCCACCTTTAATGATTAATATTTCCCCTCCAGCTAAATTTGACTTTAAAGAAATCCCTGCCCACCATACTGAGTTTGAAGACCAAGAAGTGAGAGACACTGAGAATTTTATAATAAAGCTATGATCAACTTTGGGCAGAGGATATTTTTCAAAACTGACACCTCTGGCATTAGGAGGTCTGAGTTCTTAAGAAAACACAGGGGAGCAAGTCTAGTAATTTCATCTCGACTATTTTTGAAGAATCTTGACTAGCTCTGTTTTGCTGCTTGAGACATTTCCTTAGCATAAATGTCAGAGGAAGCATGGATGGAATCCAAACTGCTTAAGCTGGAGTCCTGATTGCCATCTACTATCTGAGTGACAAATTTTCTAATCTTTGTGTGCCTCAGTTTCTTCATCTGTAAGGTAGGGATGATAATGAATATATCTCAAGTGTTGTTTGTGAGAACTATAGGAACCCAGGAAAGTAATTTGTACAGTGATTTGCAAAACTCAAATATTTATAGGTGAGTGTATTCTGTCATCTAAAAAAGATGTTTTGTTGTCCCTTCATGTACAATCTTGACAATCTATGACCTCTTAGCAGGTGAATATGACATTAACTGTGTCTTTTCTATTATATTAGCTGAATTATTCTTTGCTGAGTATTTCAGATTCCACATATGGCCATTGGAACAGGTGCAAGATGGATAATTAAAATTGGGTATGGAGTTGGTGTCAAAAATAACTTATTTATACTACAAATAAGAAACCTAGACCCTTGGTATTAAACTATAAAATTGGGATCCCCATCCTAGATTTTGCTGTATTTCAGTGTATTTGGAAATCACATTGATTATTTTACATTCCTTCTTAAATTTTTATTTCTCACATCTTAAGTCTTTATATAGAATGGAAATTATGATTATAAATTGCTTATAGAAAAATATAATCTTGGTATTGTATAGGTAGGACATCTTAATTTTTTTCTGCCTTTGATGTTAATATATTTGATCTGATATTGCCTTCTTTATCCCTTAATGGTATCAAAGGAAGACAGAGCCCAAAGATTTCTGTTAACTTTCAATTAAGAGAAACAATTTTACAAATAATTATGTAATTCCAGAACAGATAACAATATGCTTTAAATCTTACTCTGACTAAAAGAACCTCACATCCCTATCTGAGCTCATGCTCACTGTGAAACTGGTGGCCTTACACCGGTAGTCAGGTCTATTCATTTACTTTTTTCCATCGTATCTGTATAACAGAATTCTGAAGTAGTGTAATGAAGGAAAGAAGAGATTAGAGACAAGAGTGTAAACATTTTATTTATTTATCCTTTACTTCTTTGATCCTACAATTTTATTTTCTCTTTGATATTACTGGTAAGGTATACTATCACTATTTTTATGCTAGCTTGTATTGTATTTGGTGCCTTGGAGAACATGTGGGGTCTCTTTTACCACAGTTTTCTGATTTGGGTGATTTCTTCTCTGCCTGGCTTCTGGCCATGTCCAACTTGGATCCTACCTCTGGTGGATTTATCCCATGATCCCTATCTGCTGACCCTCTGCTGGCTTGCTATCCACCTTCGTAAACGGGGAGCTTCACTACAGAACAACCCTGGCTCTGTCGTGTAAACTGCTGGGAGTGGTGGCTGCGTATGTTGGTTTTATCTTCAGGCTCTGCCCTTCAAGGCTGCTTCAACTATCAGTTGAATTAGATGCAATGAGCTAGAGAGCATATGTGAGTTTGTGGAGCTCAGCAGGTACGGGTGTGAGATGATCATCTTTAGATTATTCTCTTGGGCAGCTTAAACCTTGTAGGAATTTGAGAAAGAGGAGAGAGGGTGGGGAAAAAAAAAAAAAACACCATAGCTCTGTCCAGCAATCTACTAATACCTACATGAAATGACAATGACTTTATTTCCAAGCAACACCTTCTAAATTTCTAGTCTGGCCTTTGTAGACATTGGACACAGATCATGGTTTGAGGATGGTAGTTCTGTGTGACACATGTTGTAAAAATATGCAGAGATATGTAGGTTGGCCTTTCTTCAGACTGAATAGAATTCGATCATGTATAATTTATAATGTGGAGAAAACAAGAATAATATTTGGTTCTAAAATTATTTATAATGTGGATAATTTTTCCAGAATTCTAAGAGATCAAGAAAAGTTTCATTTATCTGTGAGAGATACTCGCTAATTTGCTTCATCTCTTTGTTTTCAGTTTTCTCATTTCCAAGAAGAGTGAAACATTCTAGTACTCACCTCTAAAGCTGCTGTGAAGCTTAACTACAGCAATCAATGTGTGACCCCTGGGTGATGAGCACGGTTCTCCGTGCATAGTAAGAATTCAATCCGCGGGCTGGCAAGTGCTGAAGCAGGTTACACTGCCTCCTGCGTTGCTGACATCTGCATCCCATCTGGGTGCCAGTTTGGGTCCCAGCTGCTCTATTTCTGATTCAGCTCTGATAATGTGCCAGAGAAAGACGCAGAGGCTGGCCCAGGTCCTGGGTCCCCTGCAGCCACAGGGGAGACCTAACTAGATTTCCAGGCTCCTGGATTTGGTCTGACCTAGGTGCAGCTGTTGGGACCATTGTGGAAATGAACCAGTGGATGGGAGATCTGTCTTTCTCTCTCTCTCTTTCCCTCTCTCTTTCTCTCTTTCCCTCTCTCTTTTTCCCTCTTTATCTCTCTCCCTCTGTAACTCTGCATTTGGGGAGTGAACCAGTGCATGCTATTTTTTTGTAATTTATTATTTTTTTATTTTTTGACAGGCAGAGTGGACAGTGAGAGAGAGAGAGAGAGACAGAAAGGTCTTCCTTTGCCGTTGGTTCACCCTCCAATGGCCGCCGCGGCTGGCGCGCTGCGACCGGCACACCGCGCTGATCCGATGGCAGGAGCCAGGTACTTCTCCTGGTCTCCCCTGGGGTGCAGGGCCCAAGCACTTGGGCCATCCTCCACTGCACTCCCTGGCCACAGCAGAGGGCTGGCCTGGAAGAGGGGCAATCGGGACAGAATCCGGCACCCTGACTGGGACTAGAACCCGGTGTGCCGGCACCGCAAGGCGGAGGATTAGCCTAGTGAGCCACGGCGCCGGCCCCAGTGCATGCTATTTTAAGTGCAGAGATAGGAGAATTTCATCTGGTGACAGAAAATGTATTAATTAAATTCCATATTATAATCTCCCTATTTTTAACTCAAACAGGTAACTAAGCCTTATACTCAATGAAGAAGTTACATTAAACTGGGTAGATTAATTCAGCTTTTCTGAATTAAGAAGACAGTTTGTACTAAATATTAAAACTTTGGCCAGTACCGCTGCCCACTTGGCTAATCCTCCGCCTACGGCACCAGCACCCCAGGTTCTAGTCCCGGTTGGGGCGCCAGATTCTGTCCCGGTTGCTCCTCTTCCAGTCCAGCTCTCTGCTGTGGCCTGGGAAGGCAATGGAGGATGGCCCAAGTGCTTGGGCCCTGCACCCCATGAGAGACCAGGAAGAAGCACCTGGCTCCTGGCTTTGGATGGGCGCAGCACCGGCCATAGCGGCCATTTGGGGGGTGAACCAATGGCAAAAGGAAGACCTTTCTCTCTGTCTCTCTCTCTCACTGTCTAGCTCTGCCTGTCAAAAAAATAAATAAATAAATAAAATAATAAAACTTTGTATTGGTCTAGCCTGCAGATCTTTCTCCTTGCCTTTTACCATGCCCTTTGATTTTTGGTGTTGCTGACATGAGGTAACACGGACTGAGTTAAACAGGCCTTTAGTGTGAAGTCCTGTGCTTGTATTAATCTGGCTAGGAGCTGGGCTATGCTTAATGGTTGTTATTGCCAGTAGAATCTTTGGCCTGAAATTCCCCTGCTGTTTCCAGCTTCCCTGAAAACTCTTCCTTAGAGACTGCACAGCTCTTTTAAGCTGTAATCTATTGGTACTTTACTGGAGCCCGGCTAGTGTGGTGGTAAGCTGTTGGGGAGGGAAAGTAATAGGCAGTCTTATGATTAAATGTCCTTGAGCTAGCCTGTGTCTCTGGGCTTTGACCTTCACAGGTATTTCTTAACGTTCTTTGCTTTCAGATGAGATAGGAAGGCTAGTGTGAGTTGGAGTTGAGTAAATTTCCATTCTCTGAGCTGGAATAAGGCTCTGGAAAGTACATATTTGTTTTGGAGAATGCTTAATGTATTTCACATAGTTACTTTGGCCATCTCCCATTAGAATCAGGATAGGCTATTTCTTGGAATTTCACTATGAAAACCTGGTGGAGTTAGGGAGATATCCTGAAAGTATTGGATAAGATTAAATTTTAAAATAATTATTAGTTAAAATATAACTTATATGCAGAGATGATTGATTACTTTTCATAAAGAGAAAATCCCATGTAATGAGCAACCTAATGAAGAAATAGGCAATGGAAGAATCCAGAACTCCCCTCTATTCACGGCTAGTCTAGCCACTTGCATCTTCCAGGTGACTGCATCATTTCTAATAGCACAGGCTACTTTCACCTGTTTTTGAGCTTAAGCGGGTGGGGGGTGGGGAGGGAGGGAGGGAAGGGGAGGGTAAGTTTTGTATCTGATTTCTTCCAATCAATGTAATAATGTTTCTGAGATTAAGATCACTAAGGCATGAAGAAGTAGCTCATTCATCCTCATTAACATGATACGGCATTGTATGATTCCAACATAATTTTTCCATTCTCCTAAGATGAACATTTGGGGTATTTCCTGTTTTGCTCTACTAGGAAAGCTGCTGCTATGCGCTAGAGTACATGTATTTTCATGAGCGTATGTAGAGAGGGAAAGACACAGAAAGGGAGAGATCTTCCATCTGCTGGTTTACTCCCCAGTGGCCACAATAGCCCAGGTTGGGCCAGGCTGAAGCCAGGAGGCAGGAACAACTTCTGAGTCTCTCACTTGCACCATCATCTTCTGCCCTCCCAGTCACATGAGCAGGAAGCTGGATCAGAAATGCAGCAGCCAGGACTCGAACTGGCACTCTGATCTGGGATGACAGCATCACATGCAGCACCTTAACCTCTGTGTCACAACGTCAGACTCGTGTGTCGTCAATTTAGCTAAGCAGTCACTGAGTGTATACTAACAGTAGAGTATATACATGTGCCATTAGTATACACTGAAGACCAGACACATTTGCAAAGTGGCCGTAACACTTCAAATCCTCCTTAGCAGCCTATGAAACTCTCAGTCACTCCATATGCTTGTCCATCCTGGTACTGTTAGTCTTTTTCAATTTAGCCATGGTGATGGAGTAACAGCTGATTAAATTCAAAACTCATCATTAATTATACCTATTGCATGCTTGGCAGTCCTGAATTTCAAGTTTTATCTCTCCAGCATCTTGACATTTATGAGCCCCTAGGTTTTCTTCCTCTTTCCAGTTGTTTTCTTATTGTGCTCTGAAACTTGGCCAACACACTGAAAGGAATATTTGTTTCCCCCTCTTCTAGTATTTTGGATCTTCAAGTTGTGTGTGCTTCAGCAGTTCTCCAATACCTTCAAAAGCATATTTCCTTTAGTTATTTATTTGTTCAGTCTAGTCTGTTTTAACTGTCCTCCCTTGAAAGGTTAGTCTGCCCTAACCTATACTAGCATACACAGAAGTGAGCATAGAAATATTAATTGATGAGCTCTTAATTATTTATCCCTAGGAAAACTTGCAAAGATTTCTCTGAAACTTTTTGATAATTTGCTAGCCTGCTTTTTTTATATAGAGAAAATTCTAGCTATAATAATCCTCAAAGATTATCTCTCTTGCACATAAGAATCAATATAGAATTAAGTGATTCTGAAATGTGTAGTTTTCCCATTCTATATAAAGTGTCGTGAATTGATGTTTATAGCTTTTGGTATAACCCATTTTCAGAAGTGTTGAGGACAGCACTTATAATCCACGGCATACATCAAATACTCTGAGTTCATCTACAGTTTAGTAGAAAAACAGATGGATAAAAGTGTTGACATCGTTTTGCCATCCACAGAAATATACCACAAATATATTTTTAAAGTGTTGAAAAGAGCAACGCATACTGTCATTTTATGGATTTTAACGACTGTTTTGTATTGAGAACTGAAGAAGGAAAAGAAGAAAAGAAACAGCTGTATGTATGATTTAACCCAGAGGTTATCATCTTACCAAAAAAAAAAAAAAAGAACAAATATTTAGTTGCCTTAGGTCACCACACTCACAGAAACCATGAGTCAGCAAAATGAAAAACAAGATGACTCACCAGAAGGAAGACACTGATGAAGAATGCACACAGAATTATTTCTGTTCTGATTTTGCACTTTTCTCCCAAATAAATTCTTTGGAACTTAAACAAAATCTACTGAGATGGTAAAGAAATATTCTGTAATTTTTTTACAATCATGTGTCACACACTGCTATTATCACATTCTTTTTTTAAGGTTTATTTATTAATTTGAAAGAGTTACAGAAAGATGGAGAGACAGAAGGAGAACTTTTCTATTTGATAGTTCACTCCCCAGATGGCTACAAGAGCCAAAGCTGAGCCAGGCCTGAACCAGGAGCCAAGAGCTTTATCCAGGTCTCCCATTTGGGTGACAGGCGCCAAGACATCTTTTGCTGCTTTCCCTGGGCCATTAGCAGGGAACTGGACTAGAAGTGGAGCAGCCAGGACACAAGCCAGTGCCCATATGGCATGCCCGAACTGTAGACAGCAGCTTTGCCCTCTGTGCCACAATGCTGGCCCCTGTTATCAAATTCTTACCTTCAATCATATCTAGGAGTTGTTGAAAATTTAAAACATGTTATCCTGTATGAATGAAAAGCTAAAATAATCTAGATTTAGCCTTAGAAAAGAGATGCAGTGGTTGTGTTCTTCTTTATCACAGTGAAAAACATGGGAGGCATTTGTTATGAGTGGTCCACATGGTAATATGTGCTGTGTTGTTCTCTCTCTCTCTCTTTTAGAAAGCTTTTATTTAATAAGTATAAATTTCATATGTACAGCTTTTGGAACATAGCAGTATTCCCTCCATACCCGCCCTCCCACCCCACTCCTGACCCATCTCCTTACTCCCTCTCCCATCCTATTCTTCATTGAGATTCATTTTTAATTATCTTTATATACAGAAGATCAACTCTATACTAAGTAAACATCACAACACTTGCACCCACACAGACACACAAAGCATAAAGTACTGTTTGAAGACAAGTTTTACCATTAATTCTTATAGTACAACTCATTAAGGACAAAGGTCCTACATGGGGAGCAAGTGCACAGTGACTCCTGTTGTTGATTTAACAATTGACACTCTTATTTATGACGTCAGTCATCACTCGAGGCTCTTATCATGAGTTGCCAAGGCTATGGAAGCCTCTTGAGTCCATAAACTCTGACATTATTTAGACAAGGCCATAAATATAGTGGAAGTTCTTTCCTCCCTTCAGAGAAAGGTACCTCCTTCTTTGATAGTACCTTCTTTCCACTGGGATCTCACTCACAGAGATTATTCACGTAGGCCATTTTTCTCCCTCTTTACCCAAGCAAAGCTCAATTTTTGCTCCCTCTCATCCAGAAAAAACAACAACAACAACAACAAAAACAAACAAACAAACAAACAAAAAACAACTTGATGCTACTGTTTTTTTCCCATGCCTGTGTCATTGGGTGAGGAATATCACATTTTGAGGTTCGACTAAGTATAAAGGTCAAACAGGTGTCTGCCCCCATCAAGGACTCCCTCATCCCTTTACATGTCCAAGAATTCTGGGAGTTTAACATCAGCCAGAGTAGCCTGTTCTGTTCACACATGGATCTCAGAGTTGGTGTTGATCCCACAGCTGTGCACTGTGAGACTGGAGAATGTGCTGCACCTGTCTTGTCAGCTTTATGAGGCCCTTTGGCACTCTGCTAGACCACCAACCCTAACAATTAGGATCAGAAATAGGAAGCAATGTTTGAAGGATTGTGTCTTTCCTCCTATTGCTTAAGACACATGGGATTTCAAAGAAGGGACCCATCTTCACTCTCTTAGCATGGAGTTAGGAAAGTTCAAGGTCAAAACTGTTTGGGGTTCCCCAAACTAAAGTTTCTTTTATTATAATAAAAAATTCCTATTGCATAATACAGTGTCTTCAGTAAAAAATAGGTAATACCAACAGTAAACATTTATTTATATCTTAGCTTGTCCAACAGACATGACATAACTTCCATTAGCAACCCCATTTCACGGAGGAGAAAATAAGACAGTAGAGATGTAAAATAAATGGCATAAGGTCACACAAGACAGAGGATTTCTCCAAAGGAAGTGGTATCACAGATATTCAAGTTCACAGACATTTGATTGGGTTAACTCACTTTCTTTTCCCATTCCTGGTGTGGTCAGGATCACTGCACTGAGAGGATTACTACTCTGTTAAAGAGAGCCCCAGACAAAAACTGGCGTTCAGAGAAATATCGCTTTAGATAAATTGGGTTCCCCAAAGAGCTCATCAGTTTTGGGTCTGCTTTCCATCCAGTATTTCCAGATCAAAGATCAATAGCTGTTTTCCTTCCTTTTATTCTATGCCAAAAGCCCAGTGCTCCTCTCTCTTGAAAAGTTTATTTCATAGACTCCATTGCTTTTCCCTGTGATTAGTCCTTAGACAGGGCTTCCAGGGTCCTCCCTAAAAAGTTTCCTCAATTTTATGATTTTCTCATTGAATGAATTCTGAAGATGATGCAGTGTGCAAAGGGACATACATGATGACAATACAGAAACAATGATGCCAAAGATGAAATTGTTCCTGTTACAGTGCAGCTTTGTATGAGACCTTGGACCATAGTATTTAACATTTTAGATAAGCGCGTATCAATCTAATTGTGTCAGTTTAGAGCTTCACTATGAATAAAGGAAAGGTCAACTTTAATGAGGCTTGGGTGAGCGGATTTAAAGTCTCTTCCAGTTGTAGAAGAAAGAAAAGGATTAATTTTGAAGTTCATGAAGAGCTGCATGAAGTCGTTACTGCTTCTTACTTGCTGCACACACCATTCACTAACCATTTTCTTGCAACTGGAATCTTCTCTGCTGGAGGGTTCTTAAGAATACTACATTGTGGCTGGCGCCGAGGCTCAATAGGCTAATCCTCCGCCTGCAGCGCCAGCACACCAGGTTCCAGTCCCGGTCGGGGCGCCGGATTCTGTCCCGGTTGCCCCTCTTCCAGGCCAGCTCTCTGCTGTGGCCAGGGAGTGCAGTGGAGGATGGCCCAGGTCCTTGGGCCCTGCACCCCATGGGAGACCAGGAAAAGCGCCTGGCTCCTGGCTCCTGCCATCGGATCAGCGCGGTGCGCTGGCCGCAGCGCGCCGGCCGCGGCGGCCATTGGAGGGTGAACCAACGGCAAAGGAAGACCTTTCTCTCTGTCTCTCTCTCTCTCTCACTGTCCGCTCTGCCTGTTAAAAAGAAAAAAAAAAAGAATACTACATTGTGGAGTTCATTCCACAAGCATTTTTGAGTGCCCGTATAACAGAAGACATAAACATGAATGAGACAAAGTCTGTTTCTCAAAGGAGCACTTTCAATCTATTGGTATTACTCTGTAAGTCTATGGGTGGGAGATGTCTAAAATAAGAATATGATCTCTTCCTTAACTAAATTTCTTCTGATGAATGATGCATACGTGTCAAAAGATAAGATCTCTGGTTTTCAATAGTTAAAACAAAATTACTATTAGGTTTAACATCTAAGAAGATATAAAATATAGGTCTTCCCGATTAAATAAGATGCCCAGCTAAATTTGAATTTCAAATAATTTTCATTTTTACTTGCTAAAAATGACAATTCTAATAAAGCAGAATGTGTGTCATTTCTGTTTAAATTTCATTTTATTGTTTTGGAAGAAACAATGACACCGCAGAAAAGGAATGAGATTTGGAATCAGCTAGATGTGGTTTAAAGGCTGACTTGAATAATAAATAATCCCATATTTCTTTCTATGTGTGTATACTTGGTTCATCTCAGTTTTTAAATGCTTTTCACAATGTTAGTTAAATCTCTTTTCTGCATTTCTTGGAGTGTGGGTGCTAGAGGTGGGACAGGGAGAAGTCTTGTTTTAATTTTCTATGTATTCTTCCTGCACTCTACATTCAGTGTGCTTGTTCTTTCTGTTGCTTTCTAACAGTCTACCTCAAAACTTAGCTGCTTAAAAAACAATACTTTTTTATTTTTTTTATCTTTCCTGGTTGTTGACAGGCTAAGTGGTTGGCTCTTTCTTAGGGTCACCAGTGGCTGCAGTCAAATGACATGTTATTGCAGTCATCAAATGGCTTCTTAAATGTCTATCTCCAAGGCTTGTTGGTGGCCTCTCTTCACAGGGACTCTGCATGTGGCTAGCCAGAGCTTCCTCACACCTAGGTAGACACCCAAGGTCATTGTACTTATTGTACAGTGGCTGTCTTCCCCTGGAGCAAACATTTCAAGAGAGAGGAAGTAGAAGCTTTTAAAGTCTGGCTCAAGAAATTAAACATTAATTCTGCTTGGTCAATTGTTCTAATTGTTTAGAACAACTGTAAAGCTCACCTAGATTGATGAGGAGTAAAATTATATTTGTAGCTTTAAAAGTAAAAAATTGTGGCCATTTTTAATCTACCATATTAGTATTTCTCAGTAAGCTTTGGATGGATGGAAGGATGAATAAATAAAAATATCCAAGCCAAAGAAAGCAGACAGATGTGAGAAAATTAGGGGTAAACATTATAAGTGGAAAAATTAGGGAATATTACTAGTTAAGGTTTAAAAGTATCTAAAAATGTGTGTCATAATCTATACACTTGATATAAATTATATAAGCAAACTAGATAATATATAATAATAAGTAGTAGCTATGAGTCAGGCTGTTCCTCTTCATTCTAGTACATTGGAATGGAGCTCTCAAGAGGAACTTAATATGCATAGTGGCTCTTGGCACTGCTTTTTCATAATATTACCTCATTCTTTTCCTGTTTTTATTCAAGTGTTTCTTTTCCATTCATTGAATTTATCTTAAAAAAATCAGAGATTTAGAAAGCTTTATCATTTTCACCCTGTATTTTTCTTGTTCTTTTACTTAGAGATTTCAAATAATACTGTGGTTTTATAAGTTGACATATTTTTCATTTTTTGTTTCCCTGAATGCCTAAAGTGATGTTGGTCCTCAACTTCTATTTTAGTTTAAGGACTTCACATAGTAGGTAGAAAAATTCTATTATTTTGCCCTCATAGCCAAACTAACTAGAGCAAGCTTTTGTGGCTCCTAATATATACAAGTATATGAATGCTTCTGTCTCAAACCCTTATGTGAAGGTTTGAGAGAAATTGCCTTTTAAAATCATGCAAATTATTTAAACTTTCTCACTCTTTCCTGGAGAGGAATAGCTGGGAAATATGGGACCTGAACAGGGGCATAATGAGAGAGTAAAAACCACCAGGACTTTAAATGTTAAAATCCACAAAATATGCAAAATGCCTTGAGGCAATGTAATATCACTGTCTCACAGAAGGCAGAAAATTACTAAGAGAAATTTAAATGATGTGCTGGAGAATGTCAGCTGCATTTGCAATGGAGCTTTGGATTTTTATAGGAATTGAATACACATTTCAGTCATTAAAATGAAATGCTCTGAAATTGTTTCAGATTGAACTTTACATAGGCCGAGGAAGAAATTACAATTAAATATATCATGCCAAGTTTTTAATTTATGAAACAAGACATGAAGCTTTCTGATAAAGGAGTCAAATGCAAAGTTTGCGAAACCCTTTCCAGTTCTAGTGTGCCAAAGTTTGGGATCACAATTTCCCCTTCCAATCTACGCCATTAAAGCCCTGTGGGAAATGTGGGTATGACCTTCACAGGCTCCTAGGGGGCAATCATAACTGAAAGCAAACAGATGTTAACTCCTTGCTTCTGTGATCTGCTTTCGAGTGCTCCTTCGTAGTCCAGGAATCGCATGATCTTCCCTCTACCTCTGCTCACCCTCTCAGCTACGGTTACCTTGGGCTTTGCTTGGTTACCACATTCTGCTTTTCTATTTCTGATCTCATTGTATTTCTCTTTTGCTCATTTTACCTTCCCTCAAATGCAGGTGTATGGGTTTCTAACCTCAATCCAATTCTCTGGCCCATTAACTAACGGATTGGATGTGGTACCCTTGACCTTGATTGAACCATCTAAACAGTTAACAAGAAGGCCCCTGAGGATTCTCATGAGACATTCACCCATGAACTTGGCCTTTATGGCTCCTATTCAGAGATGTGGGACATCTCAAAGGCAAACAAGGAACACTTAGGTTTATCACCTCCTTTGTCTTGCAGACAGTCAGAGCTTCAAACCTGGCAGACAGGATAATTCTCAGAGTATTACAGGGAACACACATATTCTTGATTATGGTGACAGGAATTTTTACTTACAATTATCCTCCTTCCATACCAAACCTGGAACATTTTTCCTGATTGCTTTATCTGCTTGGTTCCTTCCCCTTGTCTCAAGCAGACTCCGTTTCAGGCCTCTGAGGCCCTCTGGTTGCAAATCTCTATGTTTTTAAAATGTGTTTTTTTTTTTTTTTTAACAACCCACAACAGCAATTACAGGTTTTTTTTTTCCAACTGTGGAAAGTGAGTAGTTCAGTTTTAAAAAAAAGAAGGTGGTTGTGGGATGGGATGCGGCTAGTTCAGTCATGATTATGATATTAGAATCTGGGTGTGTGGGATACTGGCCCCGCTTCTGAGGGAACTCAGTTCTTGAATACCGCCTCCTTTTGTCAGGCTGCCATTTTTCTCTGAAACCTGTGAGACCCAGAATGATCACTTATCATTAGCTTGGTCTGACAGAATTAGAAAGTTATATCGAGAGTAATTTAACAACATAGAAGTTTGCAGAGGCTAGTGAGAGGTAATCCAAGGTTAGGTATAGCAACTCTGTAATGTCATTAAGACCCAATTCCTTCCATAATTCCTTTTGCTTTAAATAAACCTTTCATTTCAGAGTAAGTTTAGATTTACAGAAAAATCAATTACAAAAAAAATACAGAGAATACATACATACCTCATACCTAATTTCCCATTAATAACATCGTAGTATGCACTTTTGTCACACAAATAACAAATACTGAAACATTATTTTTTTTAAAAAAAGATCTATTATATTTGTTTGAAAGACATAGTTACAGAGAGAGGTAGAGACAGAGAGAGGTCGTCCATCTGCTGGTTCACTCCCCAGATGGCCACAACAGCCGAAGCTACACTGATCCGAAGCCAGGAGCCATGAGCTTCTTCTGGATCTCCCATGTGGGTGCAGGGGCCCAAGGACTTGGGCCATCTTCTACTGCTTTCCCAGGCCATAGCAGAGAGCTGGATCAGAAGAGGAGCAGCCAGGACTAGAACCAGTGCCCACAAGGGATGCCGGCGCTTCAGGCCAGGGCTTTAACCCGCTGTGCCACAGTGCCGGCCCCTGAAACATTATTATTAACTAACCTTTGTATTTTATTCAGATTTTCTTAGGTGCTACCTGATGTCTCTTAGAAGGATAATCCAAGATACTACATAACATTAGTAAGGTAGTATCAAGTATCAAGTATCCAAGATACTACATTACATTTACTTGTTATATCTCATTTGGCTCCTCTCGGCTGTAGTCATTTTTTTAGACTTGCTTTATTTTTTAGGACCTTGACAGTTTTTTTTTTTTTTTAGATTTATTTATTTATTAGAAAGTCAGAGTTACAGAGAGAGAGACAGAGGAACAGAGAGGTCTTCCAGCCAGTAGTTCACTCTCTAAATGGCCTCAATGGCCAGTGCTGGGTCAGGACAAAGCCTAGAGCCAGGAGCTTCATCTGGGTGTGCTATGTGGGTTGCAGGGGCACAAACACTTGGGCTGTCTTCTGCTGCTTTTTCCAGGCCATTAGCAGGGAGCTGGATCAGGGGTGGAGCAGATGGGAGTCAAACTTGCACACATATGGGGTGCCAGTGTCATAGGCTACAGCCTTTCCTGCTACACCAAAATGCTGTGGACAGTTTTTTTTTTTTTTTTTTTGAGGAGTACTACTTAGGAATTTTATACAATGCTTCTGAAGTGATTTGTTTGTTGTTCTCACTGTTAGCCTGGAATTATGGAATTTGGAAAGGAAGATGCAGAGGTCAAGTGTTACTCACATCACATTATCTCAAGCAAACATGTGTGTTATTGACATGACATCACTGTTTGACATTGATTTTGATTACCTGCTTAAGGTAAGTTTTGTCCAGTTTATCAACTGGAAAGTCAACCTTGTCTCCACTTTCCATACTGTACCCTCTTGAGGGAAATCCCTAGGCTCATGCCACACTTGCAGTTTGAAGAGTTAGGCTTCACCTCTTCCAGGAGAGTAACAGAAGCTAAAGCATTTGGAATATTTTTGCCGAGGATATTTGTCCATTTTCCCATTTATTTATTTATTCAATCATTTGTTCAAATTCTTATGGGTGAAATGGTGATGGAGAAAAAACGACCTCAGTTCTTTGTCTCACATGAAATAAGAATTGTGACAAGGCAGAAAGAAAAGCAAGATTCATTTAAGTCAGGAACCTCCTGATGAAGCCCCCTGGAGCGGGGTCCTGAGGGGGGCAGACCAAAGAAGCTGGTGGAAGTGGGGTTTTTAAGCAAAATTTTGGGGACAAAAATAACAATCAGCTAGCAACCAGTTAGAGGGCAGAGAAAAAGCAATCATAAGACTGATTTGTAATCTTACTTGCCCTGACTGGCTTGCTTATGATAAAACAAATGAGCCATCCAAAGGGTGGGATAGCTAACTTCTTTCTATTCTTATGATAAAACTAGAAACTCAGAAGGGTGGGATGGGAAACTTTTGGGGAGAAACATGCAGTGGGATTTGGCACCTTTATCTTGGTAAAGAAACTTTTAGGGAGAAACAAGCACTTTGTGCCATCTCAAAGAGGTTTCCCTTTCCTCATTTCCACCAGAACCAACCTAACTGCCTATTAACCCATCTGGCTCCTTATAATAGCACTATGAACTCATGAATATTTATTTTGTGCTTGGGTTTATAATACAATACTATTGGTTTTCATATTTAGCCATAGAGGGTCTTACATTAGGTACTGTGTCCCACTGACATAGTCTATCATTGAGTGCTTTTGTATCTTATTTCATTTGTTTTCTCTCTTTCTCTCTCTCTCTCTCTTTTTTTTTTAAAGATTAATTTATTTATTTGAAAGGCAGAGTTACAGAGAGGCAGAAGCAGAAGCAGAGAAAGAGAGGTCTTCCATCCGCTAATTCACTCCCCAGATGGCTGGCTGCAAGGGCCGGAGCTCATGCGATCTGAAGCCAGGAGTCTCCCACATGGGTGCAGTGGCCCAAGGACTTGGTCTATCTTCTACTGCTTCCTAGGCCATAGCAGAGAGCTGGATTGGAAGTGGAGCAGCTGGGACTTGAACCGGTGCCCATATGGGAAGCCAGCACTGCAGGCAGCGGCTTTACTCACTATGCCACAGTGCCGGCCCCCTGTTTTTTCTTTCAAATACAAACACTCCTTGATTTATGATGAAGTTACAGCCAAATAAGCTCCTAAACTGAAAACATCAGAAACTGAAATTTCATTTAATGCACCTAACTTAGTTTAGCAACACAGTACACAGCGGAGTCTCTTTTGTTTGCCCTTTTGATTGCATGGCTGACTGGGAGCTGTGACTCACTGTTGCTACATAGTTTCACAAGTATCCTACTATATATTGCTATCTGGAAAAAGATAAAAAGTCAAAGAATAGCTTCTATTGAATGCAAGTCTTTTGTACCATCATAAAATTTTGAAACTCACAGATTGAATCATCATAAATGGGAAAATGTCTTTATTTCTTTTTTGGCATTACAAAATTCTCCAGGCTTAGCTTGTACATTTTCTGCCTAGTACGGTTTGAATATAATTTATTACCCCAAACTCTTGCTGGAGTTAAGACCTGAGAGTTGTAAATTAATGATATCAAGAGTTTGGAATCTTACTCTAACTATTGTGCTTAGAGGTGGGACTCCTAGGAAGTGATTAGATTAGATTAGGTCATTAGTGTGGAATCCCCAAGACTGAATCCTGGTGGCTTTATAAGGAAAGGGAGAGAGACCACATGGACACTGAGATGCAAATGCACTCCTTCCATGATTTGAGGCAGTCTAGTAGTGTTATGGGAAAATAGTGGCAGAGAAATTGTTATTACTATGACCTTGGTTCTTTGTTCACATGGAAGAAGAATTTCCAAGCAGACAAGCAGAGAGATTTAATATCAACAGTTAATGGATTAAGGAAAGGGACTTGATCTAGCTATGGTATCTGGGAGGCAGGACTAGCAGGAGGTCTTTAGGTCATTGGGTGTGTACCTTTGGATAATAGTTCCCATAAAACAGTTTGTTGTATGTCCAGCATTCTCCCTGTCTCTCCACTTCATGGCCCTCCATGTGACTTTTTCCTACACATATGCTCTGCCATTGCCAGCTTTCATCAGACACCAGGCTAATGGAGCCATCCAATCTTGAACTGTTAATCTTCAAACTGTAAGCAAAATAAACTCTTTTATGAGAAGCTCCTCTCAGGTATCATAGTTAAAGTAATGAAAAGCAGACCAACACAGAATACTGGTCCCAGAAGAGTGTGGACAATGCCATTAAGTATATCTACAGAGATATAAGTCTTTGGAATTGGTTTATGGGTAAATGTTGGGGGAGCAGGCTAGAGAAAGCCTAAAATGTTATAAACTCAGCATTATGGGTAATTTTAATGAGGGCTTAAGAAGACTGGAATACTGGTAGAAATCTGGTTGGTAAAGGCCATGCTGATGCATTTTCAGGTGGAAATGAAGGTTTTTTTGGGAACCAGACTAAGAGCAACCCATGTTACATGATGACAAAAAATCTGGTTGTTTTGTATCCATGTCCAGAGATTTTGTGGAAAACTGAATATAGCAGTTTGTTTGGAAGAAGAGATTTTAAGGCAGCAAAGTATTCAGACTGCAGCATAGGTGTTAACGGCTGCTCTAAGTTATACAGTGAGAATTGGAAGCAAAAAGTAAGAGAGAAGAAATGTTTTTAAAATTTTCAGCTTGAACAGGGAAGGAATAAAGAGAAAGAAGCATAGTCGAGACAGGAGAATATCATAAAGAAATGGCTTCCTTAAAAAGGTAGCACAAGTGAAAGGGAGCCATGTGCTAATGGAAGAAAGACCTCAAAGACATTTAACAGATCTTCCAGACAGACCCTCCTATCACAATCCCATTATTTCAAAGCTCTTCCAAGATAGAATTCTTTCCAGGATGTGGCCAGGGCACCCTGCTTGCCCAGGAGGACTGCTGGATTCTGGCTTGCCTGGTCCTGGAGTGGCTCCTGCTGGTGGTATTATTATCCTGATGCTGGTTTTACAGGTGTGCAGAATGCAACAGGTAAGAGGTCATGATGGTTTCCTCTGAGATTTCAAAGAAAAGCTTGGGAGATCAGACAGACTTTGCTTCTGGGTTGGAGTCTTTGCGTGGAGCAATGCGTAGTGAAGCTCTGAAAATGGAGCTTCAGAAGAGACCCCAGAAAAATAGAGGTGCCAGCAACTTGAGACACCTGATGAAGAAAGCCGCAATCAGTGTGATACTCAAGGCTGAGAAAGCTGCAGAGACCAAGGTGCAGCCTCAGAGAATAGCCACATGGACAGAGACTAATAGAGCCATGGAAATGTTACAGGAAAACAGTGGCAGAGAAATTATTATTACCTTGGTTCTTTGTCTCACATGGAAGAAGAATTCCCAAGCAGACAAGCAGAGAGATTTAAAAAGATTTGTTAGAGTCAAAGATCTCCAGCCAGAGCAACCTGGAGGATGACTTCTGAGAGAGGAAAAAAACCCAAATGGCCCCGTGGGACTGGGGTTTTTAAGTATAATTTTGAAGGAAAAAAAAAAAAAAAAAACTTGACAATCAAATTGGCATTCAGTTACCAGGGAGGACAAAAACCATCAAAAGACCTGATTTGCAATTCTTTATCCTATCTGGCCTGCTGAGATAAAATAAGAAACCAAATGGAAGGGTGGGATAGGTAACTTGTTTTTACAATAAACTGTGATCACCACTCCCTTGTTATTCTCATAGTAAATTTGGAGATTCCAGAGGAAGGAGGGTGACCTGTCTGTTCTAATATTCTACACCCCAATTTCCATTGGCACCACCCTGACTACCTATTAACCCATCTGACTCCTCACAGAAGCATACACCTGTACTCCCAAGGATGTTTCAGACAAAGTGGGGGTGGGGGGTCCAGAGAGGATCAGTCACAGGGTGAAGTTACTGCAAAGAATCTCCGCTAGAGCAACGACAAACAGAAACACAGGGATTGGAGCTCCTGGGAGAGTCCTTGCCAAGGCAATGCCTGGTAGAGTGGCAGAGATGAGACTCCAAACATCTGTCCAAATGTAGCAAAGACCAAGGGCTGCAACAAGCAAAGTCAGAGTGTTGGAGGGCTGAGGGCTCCATGTTCTTATCTCTGAGACAGGAAAGAATTTTCAGGATAGGACGCAAACAAAATCAGTAGGAATATGGGGTTTATTGAAAGAGCAAAAGTTGAGTGTGGGCAGGCTCAACAAATGAGCCGTGGCATGCCCAGGAGCTGCAGTAGATTGTCTGATCCGGTTTCTCCAGCACCCTTTACTGATGGGAGGTTCCTTCACCATATTCAGGGAGGGTCTTTGTTCACACATGTGAAAATGAGATAATATGCTGTGAAATATATTGTGTGTTCTGTTGGCATCTTACATCTCTTCTAAGGGGTGTGCTTTTTATTGTTTTAATGAAGCAAAATTGGTCAGTGGTTAAGATGGCTGCTTGTTCTGGTAAAATCTAGTATTTGCTTATCTTCTCAGTGCCAGGAGGTAGTTGGGATCTGGCTGCTTAATCATGATTGGTCAGAGCCTCTTTCTTATCAAAAGATAGTTGCAACATCCTTAATGTTTAGCACATAGCAAGTCGCCCACCCTGGGACAGTTATTTGTCTACCTTGTCTCACTTAACCAGCTGTCTATTTCTCCTGCCTCTGTAGGGATGGGGCTGTCAAAACTGTTGGAGGTTCAGCTCCCAACATAATGTGCCCAGGATGCCTGACATGCAACAGTAGGACTGAAGTCTGCCCAGCTGGTTTTTGTATTTGCTTTGGTCCTATTAATCCTTTCAATTTCATCAGGTCCCCTTTTCAAATGGAAATGTTTACCCTGTGCCTGTACTGCCACTTTATCTTAGAACTTTATCACTTGTTTTTTGATTGTAGAGCAGTTTATCTTGAGGTTCAAGTAAGACTTGGTCTTTTGAATTTATGTCGGACTGAATGAAGACTTTGGGGCCTTAGGGGATATAATGAAAATAAGTTTTGGGAAATCAGAGACATGTTATGAATTGAGCAGAATTTGACTCCCCAAACTCAGGCAGATATTTAGATCTCAAACTCTTCTGTTAATAATTAATGGATTAGGGGCTGGCATTGTTGGGTAGCCAGTAAAGCCATCACTTGCAGTGGCAGCATCCCATTTGGGTGCCAGTTCCAGTTTTGGCTGCTCCACTTCTGATTCAGCTCCCTACTAATGTACCTGGGAAAGCAGCAGAGGATGGCCCAAGTGCTTGTGCCCCAGCATCCACATGGGAGACCAGAAGAAGCTCTGAGCTCCTGGCTCAGCTCCAGCCATTGCAGCCATTTGTGTAGTGAACCAGTGGATGGGAGACCTTTCTCTAAGTCTCTCCCTCTATCTCTGTAATTCTAGCTTTCAAATAAATAAATCTTAAAAAAAATTAGTTGATGGGTTAAGGTGGAGATTTTTTTAAATTTTTTTTAATTTTTATTTTTTTTGACAGGCAGAGTGGATAGTGAGAGAGACAGAGACAGAGAGAAAGGTCTTCCTTTGCCATTGGTTCACCCTCCAATGGCCGCCGCGGCTGGCGCGCTGCAGCCGGCGCACGGCACTGATCGGATGGCAGGAGCCAGGTGCTTCTCCTGGTCTCCCATGGGGTGCAGGGCCCAAGGACTTGGGCCATCCTCCACTGCACTCCCGGGCCACAGCAGAGAGCTGGCCTGGAAGAGGGGCAACCGGGACAGAATCCGGTGCCCCAACCGGGACTAGAACCCGGTGTGCCAGCGCCGCTAGACGGAGGATTAGCCTGTTGAGCCACGGCGCCGGCCCAAAGGTGGAGATTTGATCTAATTATGGTATCTAGAAGGTGAGGCTCAAGGAGCTATCTTTAGGTCATTGGGAGGTGTGCCCATGGAAAGTAGTTCTCATGAGAGGGTTGGTTATATAGGTCTGCACCTGCTCTGCCATTGCCAGCCTCGATCAAAAGCCAGACTCAAGGGGCTCCCTGATCTTGAACTCTGAGCTCCCAAACTGTAATGTGAAATCAACTTTTTCCTTACTAAGAAGCTCCTCTCATATATTTTAATTAAGGAAATGAAAAGCTGATTAATGTACTCTTATAAATTCTACTCATTTCTAAAATTACTTCTTGTTGGTACTTTTCCAACTTCATTGATACTTTTTTTTAAAAGATCTTTTTATTTACTTATTTGAGAGGTAGAGTTACAGACAGTAAGAGAAAGAGACAGAGAGAAACGTCTTCCTTCCATTGGTTTACTCCCCAAATGGCCGCAACGGCCGGTGCTGCGCCGATCCGAAGCCAGGAGTCAGATGCTTCCTCCCGGTCTCCCTTGCGGGTGCAGGGGCCCAAGCACTTGGGCCATCCTCCACTGCCTTCTGAGGCCATAGTAGAGCTGGATTGGAATAGGAGCAACTGGGACTAAAACTGGTGCCCATATGGGATGCCGGCTGCCATGGTCTAGTGTGCCACGGCACCGGCCCCCATTGACACTTTTTAAACTATCACCCAATTTTGCCATCCATAACATGAAGGTTTGTCCTTTTGGTTGCAAGATGGTTGTTCTACTTTCCAGTCTTATATTAGTTATTTTTGTCAAGAAGGAGAAGTAAGGGTAAGATATCAAAAGGTCATGTCAAAGAAGCTTGATATTTAAAAAAGATTTTTAAGAATTGCTCTCCAGTATTTTCCATTTACATCTCATTGCATAGAACTGAGCCATATGTCTATATGTAAAGAAATCATTGAAAGATAGGCATAGTTTTGTTAATTATTTTAAGGTCAGTCAGTCAGTGGTGTCTGCTATACTCACTCTAACAAAAGTAGATGTCACAGGATGACATTTACTTGTGCTTTTGCTGAATCAATACCGTGTCCCGACTCAATGGTGGGCACTATTCTAGGTGATAGATATAACAGAAAATGAATTGTTCTTTTGTGGTACATACATTCTGATTTAGGAGTTAAAATTCAAGTGTGGGAATCAATAATTTTAAACTATCATAAGTGCTGTGAAGATGAATGAAAATCCCTTAGCTAGGGAAAAGCTTAGCTTTTCCCAAAAGCAGAAAGTGGTTGAGGGAGGCTAGATGAGAATGAACAAGGGAGAAGGGAGGGAGCAACTTGATATGAGGCAGCAGTGGTATGCAGAGCCAGGACAGGTAAAACCTTTAGCCAATGAGGAAGGGTGAATATTTTATTTTAGCTGTGAGGGGAAAAAAAAATGGAAAGTTTTATGTCAGAAAATTAAGTGATATAATTTACGTTGTAAACTGCTTACTTTGTTGTATGAAGCATGTATTTCAAGAAAGTAGGGGTGGAAGTTTGGAGAAAGACAGAAGGTTCCTGGAGTAGCCAGATAAAAGATATCAGAGATTTGGTCTGCTGAAGTAGGAACAATGAGAAACGCTGTGATTCAGCTTATATTTAGAAGTTGAATGGGCTGTGTTTTCTGAAACTTTGCATATGCAGAGTCTTTAGTTTGAAAAGTTACTGAGATAAGGGAGACTGGACAGTCTGAGTATCTGTTGCTGTGTAGCAAATCACTCGAAAGTGTATCTTTGTTCTATCGCTTTATTATTTCTCACTCTTTCTGTGGGACAGAAACTATAAAGGGCTTGATAGGGCTATTGTGGCTCAGGATCTTTCATGTGGTTGCATGCAGTCAAATGGTGGTTGGAACTGAAGTAGTTGAGTGTTGACGGAGACTCTCCCCCTCCCTCCCTCTCCCACCTCCGCCCTATGTAATCTTAGGGGTTCTACATATGATCTCTCTGTTTGGGCTGGTCTGATCTAGTCTCATCTGGTCTAATTTGGGCTTGCTCTTGATATGGCAACCTCTGTCATAAACCTGCTCACATGGCATCTTATGGGCTTCCAAGAACGAGGTTCAAGCTCACAACTTGTAACGTCTACACACAAATGACATTCAATGTCATGCCTGCATTGGTCTATTGTTAGTATGTGAGTCACAAGCCTGCCTATGTTCATGAGAAGGGAAATCAGGCATCTTGACGGGAGAGTGACAGGATTGTGGAGGAACAAAGGAGATGGAAGGTGTTAGGAAAATGGCGCAGTTTTATCTGTGGCGCGATCTACACCTGGTTTACATCCTATGCCCTGGCTCCTGCTGCCATTGCTGAAAGTCAGGTAGCAACATGGCCCAACCACTGGTGCCAAGCTCCACCCCCAACCTAATGGGATTGGCTATTCCTGCTTCCCTGCCCACCCTCTGGCAAAGTTTTAAAAGGGCCTGTTCCTGAACAGGCTCTCTTGGCTCTTCTCTCCTCTCTTCTCTCCTGCTCACTCTCTCTGCTCTCTCTCTGCTCTCTCCTCTCTCTTGGCTCCTCTCGTTTGCTCTCCTCTCCTCTCGTCTCTCTTCTCTTGGCTTCTCTCTTCTCTAGCCTCCTCTTCTCTCTCACTCCCCTCTCTCCTCTTTCTCTCTTACTCTCCTTTTCCCTCTTCGCCCCTTCCCTGCAGTCTGCTGGGTTTTCCTCAATAAACCCTTTGTGTTACTCCGGTGTTTGGTATGTTTTGTGACTGCCTAACAGAAATACTAACAGAAGGTATCTTTGCAGTCCCTTTGAAAAACACAATCTGCCACAGCCTGTCCTCTGACCTCTATTTATATCCTTCCTGCATGCAAAATACGTTTTATTCCCTCCAAAGGCCCAGCAAAATCATTACAGCATCAAGCTTCAGCTTAGTGGTTGGTTGGGTGGATTTTGCTCTCTGTCTGATGATGCATCTTATCTGCCCCATGTATACCCAATGTACAATGATAGAGCAGCATACGGTGTCTGCAATAGGCACACCCACTCAAAAAGGGGAGGCAGGAAGGCACAACACTGTCAAGGCTCAGTGCAATTCTGAAATCTACCCAGGCACAGGAATTTGTTTAACTCTCTTATTCCTGCTTTCTGGGAGTTGTTCTCTATTTGTCTTGGCTCCTCTACTTGAACCTCTGTTTCTATCTTCTAAGTCATCTTTTTCTCCTTCTAAAAGTCTCTTATGTTTTTGCAATTAACTGATTTCATTCTGCTGTCTGCTTTTTAGAGTCCAGATATCTCTTTTAGTCTTGAATTTCCTCTGACACAGCTGCTTTTAAAATTTTGTAGACTTTTTATGTATTGACTTATAAATTACCTCATTAGACAAAATTCACACACATATATCCTTTGAGGATAAGCTGTATTTTAATATGCGTATACCTGTGGAAATGGTGAAGGGCAATACACTTGAGATTCTTAGAAACTCTTATCTAATTCAAAGTACCTATGCAGCATGTCCTTGAGGTGCTGTGAGGTCTTTCCGCCTGTCTAAAAGGTGCCCTGATGCTCCACCACAGGATTTTCTGGAAACCTCATAGTCACATTTTGGATTTGATATTTGATCTAAGATACTTTCCAATTTTAGAAGAATTTGCTACCTGAAAATACCATTCTGTTGATCTTTGCAAATTGTTCAAGTTGAATGAACAATTCTGAGTGATTTTTTGTTTAGTTCATATCTTTCTTCTCATTTTATCATAGGTAATTCAAAGAAACCAAGCAGCACTCTCAACACTGACTGGAAATCTCCTTAGATAAATCACCAAATTCACTAGGTACACTTTGTATTTTCTATGCTACCTCAGATGATGGTTGTGCTTAATTTTCTATTACTGAGTGAAAGGATATCTTTTATTTAAACTTAAAATTAATTACTTAAAAAACTTACTTTCCTCTGGGTTTTTCCTGACAATCTCCTTGAGATCTTTCATGATTCTGCTAAAAATTTCTTTAGGCCTTTGTCCTTTTCTCAACAGTCTCCACAAGACTATTCCAGCTTCTACTTGACGCTAAATAACTCTTGTTATTGGGATATATTAAGGTGTTCCACATTCAGACACCAAATTAGCTTCTAGTTATCTATTGCTGCATAATACATTTATGGATCAAATGATAGCCATAGCTTGTTTTGAAACAATTTGGCTACCCAACTTATGCAGAGACGTCAAGTCCCAACATCATGAATTGATAGTCCTAATAGGGTGGAGACATGATCCAGTTATGGTGTTGAGGAGGTGGGACTGGTGGGAGATCCATAGGTCATAAGAGGCATTCTCTTGGAAGGTAGAACTTATGGGAAGCTTGGTTATATGAGTCTGAGTCAGCCCAGCTGTTCTCTCTTTCTGCCTCCTGTCCTTGCTATGTGATCCTTCTTCTTCACCTGTTCTACCATTTGCTGTCATCATCAGGCACCAGACCATTGAGGCCATCTGAACTTGAACTGTGAGCCCTCAAAATCATTAAATAAACTGCATTCTTTTCTAAGTAGCCTGTGTCAGGTGTTTGTGGTAATACTGAAAATAATGCAATCTGTCATTAGCACAAGAAGTCTTTGCCATTGGTATGAAAAGATACAAAGATGGTAGATCTATTGAAAAGATAAGCTGCAGGGCTTCTGCGAAGGGATCATCTCTGCTACCTTGGAATACAAGTTAGAGATAATTACTTTTTGTTATTTAATATACATAACAAAGTTTACCATTTTAATCATTTTTAAGTATACAATTCGATGATGTTTAAGTGTAAATGCTGCACAACCCTTACCACTCTCCAGCAGAGAGACACACAATTACTTTTAGGGAAGATCAAGTTTAGGAAGATCTGAATCATGATCAATGACAAGAAAGAAACCACAGCTCCAAAAGAAGAACTGGGATAAGATAGAAAGGAAATTTCAGACCGCTGATCTACTTTTATTACAGGCTGTGGGAGGGCACACGCTGGTGCTTATGCATTGTGGAGAAACCCTGTTAGCAGGCACAATGGCATGACATCGCAAGACCATGCCTACGCAGTTGAAAAGCATTGGCTGAGCTGACTGAGAACAATTTTCCACAGCAACACTCTGTCTGTAGCAGAGGCCAAAGCAATAAAGACAGCAGGCTGTTTGAACTTGCCAGTTCTTTCTTGGTATAAAGATCAGTCCTCCTAATGCTAAGGAAACAGTTTGTTGCTGGGTAGCAACTCAGGTGGAAGAAAATGGACTGCTGTACAGTCGATGATGGGATCAGTTGGAAAAATAAAGCAGATATGACCATATTTTACTCTAATTTTGTATAACTCACCGTATTGGTTACCCATACTGAGGAATGAGTACCTTGCTCTTTAAAAACCAGAGAAAGTTGACTTTCAATTTACCTTTTGGTTTAATATATTCTGAGCAACTGTGTTCACTTGAGTGGGAGATATTACATTTCTGACTCTCCTTAAGTCAGACATTAGAAGAGATAAGGAAAGTGACAAACGTGTTTTCATTCTAGTATTATTATAACTCTTTGCTGTCAGGAAAGCCAGATTGTTTTGCTTCCCTTCTGTAAGAAATTGTCAGTTGATAGGCAAAATTTCAAGAATAATTAAAGAAATAGGACATGTACGCTCCCTTAGAAAAATCAATCTTTTGCAATGTATTTAAATGAATTCAGCATCCTTTCCTTTTAATAGTGTTTATCTGGGAAAAAACATTTATTTTAGATTTTGTTATGGCACTCAGAATACTATGATCCCTCTTTAAAAATAAATTACAGTGTAAAAGTCACAGATGAGGCTGATTGAAAAGAAAAAAAAAAAAGCAGGAACATTCCCTATGTGTCTCTCGTAGTCTTCTGTGCACTTAAAGTATGACAAATCAATCTCAAAACACTTCCTGTTACCTGAGACTATCTTGAAGTGTCTCAGTGAATGTTTAATGCATCGCTATCTCTTATTCAGTATGCCAGGAGGAGAGAGATTTGTTTTTGGCAGGGGTTGACTTTGGTAAATGCCACAGGTTAATCCAGCAGGTGCTGCTGTGTCTGTGTAAATTGGGGAGGTTTGACAGTTTTGTCCGGAAATACTGGCCATTCTTTTTGGAAAACCACGCTTTAACACTTGGACGAGGACACAAATGGGTGTCAATTCAGCTGTTCACCTCACCTCCTCCACTACAAAAACACTGAACTATTTATTGCCTTTATCACTATGAATATCTCATCCTCAAGAATTCTCAAGGCAACAGTAGCTGTGTTTCAAATTACAAATGAGATGGCAAAGCTAGTTGGAGAATTGACATGGAAACAGCAGTACTAAGAGCTGGCAGCATCCAAAGATTTACCAAGTACTGACACGCTATGTGTGCCTTGTGTGTTCATTTAACTGTCACAGAGATACCTAGTGTGAGATACAATTATATATTCTTATTAAAGATAAGAAAGGAAAGAGTTGGTAGAGATTAGTGATTTTCTTTATGTCTTGCCCATGGGGTGTAGAGCAGGACAAATACAACTTCCTGGCCTCTGACTTTACCCACTATACCACTGGAAAAGAAACAGATGAGAGGGAATGTAGAAATAGACTAGGCTTTGTGCAACTCTTTATCAACCTCAATTAATGCCTTTTCTTCTAGTGCAACTTACTATTTGGTAAAACATGAAAGGAGTTATGTTTGTATAGCTCATTTTGTTGCTCTTAAGGCAGAGAGTAAAGTAGAATAAAAATTGCTCAAATCCAGAGTTAAAAGGCTTGGTTAGATTCTACCTCTACTATAAATGACTTGAGTGACTGTGGATATGCTATTTAGAACCTTTCACGGCATACAGAGGAAAAAAAAAAAAGGAAAAATGCAGAGAGAACACCTTATGGTCCACAAAGGTTTCAATTTGAGGTCCCAGGTTTTGTTGTTGTTGTTGTTTTTTTTTTTTTCCTCTAGATTTATTTGTATGTTTGAAAAGCAGTTACAGAGGTAGGGAGACAGATGTATCTTCCAGTTGCTGGTTCACTCCCCAACTGGCCACAGTGGCCAGGGCTGAGCCAGGCCAAAGCCAGGAGCTTCATCTGGGTCTCCCATGTGGGTGGCAGGGGCCCAAAAATGTGGGACATCTTCTGTTGCTTTCCCAGGCCAGTAGCAGGGAGCTGGATTGGAAGTGGAGCAGCCAGGACTCAAATCGGCTACTATATGTGATGCCCATGTTGGCAGGTGGTAGCCTACCCCACTATTCCACATGCTATCTATGTTGTGGTCTCAGTTTTTATTTCTTTAAAGAATTCTGAAAACTTATAATAATTTTAATATTTTGGTTTATTTGAATGATTGCTATTACTTCCAGGTAACATAGCAGGAAACACTTAGTGTGGCCCATGCTGCCATGCTGGATTTAATCACAAGATTTAAGATCTCCACCCTCTTTGTAGACATCAGGTTCACAAATCAAGGTTTATATTTTCTTTTTTTCTTTCTTTCTTTTTTTTTTTTTTTTTTTTTTTTTGTACAACTCATTATGTATGGAGGTCCTATATGGGGAGTAAGTACACAGTGACTTCTGTTGTTCCTTTAACAATTAACACTCTTATTTGTGATGTCAGTGATCACTCGAGGCTCTTGCCATGGGCTGCCAAGGCTATGGAAGCCTTTTGTGACCATAGACTCCAACGGTACTTGGACATGGCCATAAGCAAAGTGGATGTTCTCTCTTCCCTTCAGAGAAGAGTACCTTCTTCTTTGATGGCCCTTTGTTTCCATTGAGGTCTCACAGAGATCCTCCATGTAGGATGTTTTTTCGCCACAGTCTTGGCTTTCCATGCCTGAAATGCTCTCACAGACCTTTCAGCCAGACCAGGAAGCCTCAAGGGCTGATTCTGAGGTCAGAGTGTTATTTACAATGAATGTCATTCTAGGAGTCTGCTGCATGGACTGCTTCCCATGTTGGACTTTCCTTCCTTTTTAATTCTAGTTTTATTACCAGGCACTTGATGTTATTTATATGATCACTTATACACTTAAACCCATCTATATGTTGACTTTGACACTTAATACGATCATTTTAGCAGTTAAGATGGCATTTAAACCACTGATTTTTATGGGTTTGGAGTCCTGTGACAAGATTTTAGGCTGTACCCTTAGAGGTCAGTCTGTAGGACTGTATGCAGAATTGTGCTGCTTTACGGTTACAGACTACCTCCTCCATCTCTTATTCCCTGTCTTATTTTTAACTGGGATCTTTTTCCAATTGACTTAAAATACATATGGTTAACTCTATGTCACATGAGGAGTTCAGCATATAGTATAAAGAAGAGAAAAGAAAAAGAAAGAGCAAAAAAAAAAAAAAAAACCAGAAAGGATATACAAAATAAAAAGTAGCAATGATAAACTGTCCCTCGACAGTCAGGTCAAGGTTTATATTTCTATCAGTCCCTTTGGCTGGTGGGCGGAGGTGAGAGGCCTTCCTGGGTCATTTTTTTTCTCTTCAGGGGAAGAGAAGATATGGGCTGCTCCCAAGTGTTCTTTGCAGATAATGATCCTTAATGTCATCCTCTCTGATCAAAGGTAAGTATGGCTCTTTGTGGGATAATAATTCTCCAGTATGACTTCATGGGCAATAGTTATCACTGGTTACATATCTACTCTCAGTTACAGAGACCTAGTAGATTAGCAAAAACTCTCTAAAAGTCTTAGTGTTATTTGCAAAGTGAGGCTGAAATATCCTTAAATTCTCTTTCATTACTATTAAAATGCTACTCATAGGACATGTGTTATATCTGGGTTTATTTGTTTATTTTTTATTTGACAGAGTTATAGACAGTGAGAGAGAGAGACAGAGAGAAAGGTCTTCCTTCTGTTGGTTCACCCCCCAAATGAGTGCTATGGTCAGAGCTGTGCCGATCTGAAGCCAGGAGCTAGGTGCTTCCTCCTGGTCTCCCATGCAGGTGCAGGGGCCCAAGCACTTGGGCCATCCTGCACTGCCTTCCTGGGCCACAGCAGAGAGCTGGACTGGAAGAGGAGCAACCAGGACAGAACCCAGTGCCCATATGGGATGCCTGCACTGCAGGTAGAGGATTAATCAAGTGAGCCACGGTGCTGGCCCCAATATTGGGAATCTTAAGTCCTCAGTTTGGAGTGATTGATGGGTTCCTCCAGCTAGTGAGATCAGAATCTGTCTAAAAATATGGCTAAAAAAAGCACAACTTTCAAAGTTAGTTGAACCATGCATATTTCCTGAAAATCAACATTGATTCTTACAATGAGGACTTTGACTAGAAAGTGTGCTGCTTAGGATTCTCTCAGATATCAGTGAGATGAGCTGACTCATGCCACCTTAAGTAGAGAGGTGAGATTTACATGAAACCTATTACAATATCTCATGGAATCCAATGAAATGTTGAACCACTAAGTGTTTAGAGTGGGGAAATAAGAAATACTCAGTGGGACTTTGTGGCTTGTTCTTCAAAAGGTTTCTCAATTTTTAAATATTTCTTCATTTATTCATTTTTATTTATTTGAAAGGCAGAGGGGCAGGAAAGGGAGAGGAGGAAAGAGAAGAGAGGGAGAGGAGGAGAGGAGAGGAGGAGAGAGAGAAGGGGAGAGGGAGGGGGGGGGAAGGGAGCAGGGGAAGAGGAAGAGGAGAGAGAGAGAGGGAGGTAAGAGGGGGAGAGGACAGGAGGGAGAGGAGATCTTCCATCTACTAGTTTATTTCCCAGATGCCCACAGGCTGAATCTGGAAGCCTGGAACTCAATCTGAGACTCCCCTGGGTGGCAGGGACTTAAGTACCTGAGCTACCACCTGCTCCCTATCAGAATGTGAATTAGCAGGAAAACAGATCTGAAGGCGGGACTCAAATCCCAGCACCTGATAGGGGATGTGTGTTAGGAAACTGGCGCAGTTGGCCGCATGGCCCAGCTACCTGAGCCAGGCTCCACCCCCATCCTAATGGGATTGGCTGCTCCTGCTTCCCTGCCCGCCCTCAGGCAAAGTTTTAAAAGGGCCTGTTCCTGAACACGTGCTCTCTTGGCCCTTCTCTCCTGCTCTCTCTCAGCTCTGCTCCCTGCTCTCTTGCCCGTTCTCTCCTGCTCTCTCTCTCGGTTCCTCTCTCCAGCCTCCTCCTCTGGTTTCTTGGCTCTTGGTCCTTCTCTCCTGCACTCTCGGCTTCTCTCCTCCTCTCATCTCTCTTCTCCCTCCTCTGTCTCTCTCTCTTACAGTCTCCTTCTCTCTTTTTCCTTCGACGCCCCTTCACTCCGGTCTGTAGGTTGTTCCCCAATAAACCCTTTCCCTTACTCCGGTGTCCGGTGTGCTTTGCGACGGCTGACATTAAGATATAACAATGTGGGCGTCCCAGTTCCTGTTCTATTTTCAGCATGATAGCAACTGTGTGCATTTATCCTTCTAATAAGCCTTGTGTATTGCTGTAATTAGCATTGGTTGATGTTCCTTGTGTGAGAGGCCAGAGCCATGCCATGACAGGCTTCTCACAAGACAAAGGAACTGACTAGGCCCAGGATGGGCCTGTTTCTGGAAGCCGAAACCTGACACTGGGCTGTCCTTGGTCCCGCAGGCCCACGTGGGGGCAACCAATGAGGTGGGGCGGGGGCTCGATATGTGGCCATATGGGGAAAGAAGGAATGCGTAATAGTTGTTTGCCCAGGAACTATAAAAACCCCGGGGACAAAGAAAGGGGGTCCTGGTTTCCCAGCACTGCATTGCACAGGAGGCCAGGCCCCAGCATGCTGGTCCCGTAATAAAGTCCCTTTGTTCTTTGCATTATGGTGAGTCTTGCTGGTTCTTTCTATCTGGAGGTCCAGGACAAAATACTTGCAAATGAGAAGATGAATACAGAAATTGATACAGGAAGCATTCTCCTATGCTATGACCAAACTATAGTTGGAGGACTTGACTCCATTCTGCTCTCTTGACTTTAAATTCCAGACCACATCTGGAGTGCTTTAGATTCTCCCTATTTTTGTAACATGTCTCTTATAGTTTGTGAGATTTGGGATTCCTTTAAAAGTTGAATAATCTACTACTTTCTCTTTGAGAGGCTTTGTTTACTCTGAAATTACGATTCTTAATTCTTTTGTTTGCTTTTGTCCATTTCTATTTCTTAGACACTGTGGACTAGATTTCAGAAGTACTACTCTTGGGGCCGGAGCTATGGTGTAGCGGGCAAAGCTGCCGTCTGCAGTGCTGGCGTCCCATATGGGTGCCGGTTCAAGGCCCGGCTGCTCTACTTCCAATCCAACTGTCTGCTGTGGCCTGGGAAAGCAGCAGAACTTGGCCCAAGTCCTTGGGCCCCTGCACCCATGTGGGAGACCTGGAAGAAGCTCCTGGCTCCTGGCTTCAGATCAGTGTAGCTCTGGCCATTGCGGTCAATGGGGGAGTGAACCAGTGGATGGAAGACCTTTCTCTCTCTCTCTCTCTCTCTCTCTGCCTCTCCTTCTCTCTCTGTGTAACTCTGGCTTTAAAATAAATAAATCTTTTTTTTTTTTAAAGTAATACTCTTGCAGAATCCAGTTCCTAATCTTGGTCTTGGAGTTCTATTTCTTTTATTTATTTGCAAGGCATAGCAACCAAGAGACAGGGAGAGACATAAAGTGAGAGAGAGAGAGAGAGAGATCCTCCATCTGCTGCCTCACTCCCCAACTGGCCATGATGGCCAAGGCTGGACGAGGCTGAAACCAGGAGTCTGGAACACCATCCAGGCTCAAGCACTTAAGCCATCATATGCAGCCTTCCCAGGTGCATTGGCAGGGAGTTACTTCAGAAGCAGAGTAACCAGGACTCCGACTGGTGCTGTTATGAAACACTGCTGTCATAGGCAGTGGTTTAACCTGCTGTACCACAACACTGGCGACTGGAGTTGTATTTCTATCAGTACACTTGAACCTAGGTATTCTGATCTGTTCGTTGACTTAATGGTCTCTATTTCGTCCTATGACTTGGGACTATCTGAAAAAATTACCTGGTAATATGGGGAGTCAGATGGGTTAATAGGCAGTCAGGGTGGTCCCAGTGGAATTTGAGGTATAGAGTTCTTGCTTCTGCCCAAAAAGGTTATTTTTAGCAAGGTCAAAATGCCCACCCTCCTTTCTTAAGAATCTTCCAATTTACCATCAGAATAGCAAGGGAGTGGTGGTTCTATGTTCCTGAGCTCTCAGTTGATTTTGAAAGCAAGTTACCTATCCCAACCTTCTGGATGGCTTTTTTGTTTTATCATGAGCAAGCCAGACAGGATACAGGATTGTAAACCAGGCCATTTTTTGGGTTTGTCCCCACCTTATATTGATTGACAGTTTCTTCCCCAAGATTGTGCTTAAAAACCTTCATTACCACTAGCAGTTTGAGTTTTCTCCTCTCTTGGAAGCCCCCCTCCATGCTGCTCTGGCTGGAGGTCTTTGATGCTAATAAATCTTGCTTTTAAATCTCTTTGCTTGTCCACTTGAAAATTCTTCTTCCATGTGAGACAAAAAAACAAGGTAATAATATTCTCTCCGCTGATGTTTCACCCCAAATAATACCATTTTGTTTGAGATTTTGGCCACAACAACAGAAATTGACTGGTTTAAGCAAAATGGAAATCTATTTTATGAGTATTAAAGAGTTCATTAGCTCTACTAGAACATGGATATCAAATTTACAATTTAATAGTGTGGAGCCTGGTGTTGTGACTCATCATGTTAAGCTGTTGCCAACAATACCAGCATCAATGGGGTGCCAGTTGGAGTCCCAGCTGCTCAACTTCTGATCCAGCTTCCTTCTAATATGCCTGGGAAAACAGCACAACATGGCCCAAATACTTGGGCCCCTGCCACTCATGTGGAGACCTTGGATGGAGTTCCAGTTTCCTGGCTTTGGTCTGGCTCAGCACTGGCCATTGTGGCCATTTCGGGGAGTGAACCAGCAGACAGAACTTTGATCTCTCTCTCTCTTTCTCTTTTTCTCTCTCTTTCTGGAACTCTGCATTTCAAATAAATAAATAAATCTTAAAGACTTTTTTTTTTTTAATTTTATAAAAATAATTTAACAGTATCTTGTCTAAGCATTACCATGCAAAAAACTGAATGCATTATATCCATTATTATTATTATTTTATTCTTGTCACACTGTCATCAACATCAACATCTGAATTCCTGACAGAACAGATAAAGTTATAGCTTTGACCATGTGCTCCCCGCATAAATGGAGATTAGCACAGGAAGATACTATTAATCTTCATCTTAACCCAGGCTGAATTCAGGATGCATCTATGCTAACGGAACTCAGTGGTAGGGATTATGTAGGTAATGAATTTTTTTATTGTTAGGTAGTCACAGTATTTTTCAATAAAAGTATATAATTGTAATTGAATGTTATTTTACATGCATGCATTATAAAATAATTGGAGACACACATACACACACATTTCCTTCCAATCCTTTCCTCAAGTTTATTTTTTTTACATAAAGGTATTTAATTGTAATGTAAAAACAAAAAATGAAATCATTTCTAACCTTTTTTCAGGTGTCAAAATATGAAATAATTTGGAAAAAAAGTCGTGACTCATTCCATATTTCCATTGTCCATAAAATAGAACTTGTTGGGACCAGTGTTGTGGCACAGCATGTTTAGCTGTTGCACACAGAGCTGGCATCCCAGATGTGAGCAATGGAAGGAATCCTGACTTCTCCTCTTCCAATCCAGCACGCTGTTAATGCATCTGGGAAAGCTTCAGATGATGATCCAAGTGCATGGTACCTGTCATCATGTGAGAGAACTGGATGGAGTGTTGGCTTCTGGTTTTGGCCTGGCCTAGCTCTGGCCATTGCAGCTATTTGGGGAATGAACCTGAAAAGATTAAGATTTCTCTCTGTCTCTCCCTTTCATTTGGCCTTCCAAATAAATAAAGTTAATCTTTAAAAAAGAAAAAATAGCCCAGGAACTTCTCTCTAGATTAGCTTCTGGGGAAAAGAAAAAAAAGCCGGGGTGTGGGGTTCCTATTCTTCGTTACTTGCTTCTCTCCAAGGAAAAGTTCCTTTTTGGAATTAAGTTTCCTGTGTACGTCTCCACACCCACCTCTTGTCCTCAACCCAGCACTTTGTCTTTCTCCATGTGACATTTAGTAAGCACACTCAAATCAGCCCTCAAGGCTTATTTGCTAGAGATAAACCTGCTTTATGAAAGGGCTGTGAACTTTCTTTTTTTTTTTTTTATGTTTATGATCCTAGATATTTTTTTTTAAACTTTTATTTAATGAATATAGATTTCCAAAGTACGACTTATGGATTACAATGGCTTCCCCCACATACCGTCCTTCCCACCCACAACCCTCCCCTTTCCCACTCCCTCTCCCCTTCCATTGACATCAAGATTCATTTTCGATTATCTTAATATACAGAAGATCAGCTTAGTATACATTAAGTATGGATTTCAACAGTTTGCTCCCACACAGAAACATAAAGTGAAAAATAATAGATGATTTTTTTTAAATGATGATGAAATCAGAGCAGACCTATTGTCATGTTTAATCCCAGTGAGAGTCAAGTTGGGAATTGATAATTTCTTTTTTTTTTTTTTTTTACAGAGGATCAGTTTAGTATGCATTAAGTAAGGATTTCAACAGTTTGCACCCCCATAGAAACACAAAGTGAAATATATTGTTTGAGTACTCGTTATAGCATTAAATCTCAATGCACAGCACATTAAGGATAGAGATCCTACATGAGGAGTAAGTGCACAGTGACTCCTGTTGTTGACTTTACCAATTGACACTCCTGTCTATGGCATCAGTAATCTCCCTATGCTCCAGTCATGAGTTTCCAAGGCTATGGAAGCCCTCTGAGTTCTCCGACTCTTATCTTGTTTAGACAAGGTCATAGTCAAAGTGGAGGTTCTCTCCTCCCTTCAGAGAAAGGTACCTCCTTCTTTGATGACCTGTTCTTTCCACTGGGATCTCACTCGCAGAGATCTTTTGCCAGAGTGTCTTGGCTTTCCATGCCTGAAATACTCTCATGAGCTTTTCAGCCAGCTCCGAATGCCTTTAGGGCTGATTCTGAGGCCAGAGTGCTATTTAGGACATCTGCCATTCTATGAGTCTGCTGAGTATCTCACTTCCCATGTTGGATCACCCCCCCCCTCCCCCGCAGGTTATCAAGTGGAAGGGGGCAGGGCAGGGCAGGATGTGAATACTGGGCTGCCCCTGAAACACCATGGGGATGACTTTGAGATGTAGCATATGCTGGACATAGATGTCTTCTCTTTAGGCCTTTATGTCGCACACACATAAGCTCATAACTGACTTCCTACCTAACAGACAGACAGAACAACAATTATTTCAGGTAAGCTTTCGTCTGAAATTATGAAAAATCTCCTGTCCCCATATACAGTTGTGCAGTGCACCAAAAGAACCTCCTTTAAATTTCCATGCCAATTTACAATCCCATACTGTACCATGCAAGGTTAGTACTATTTAAAATACCACCGAGACAGGGCTATCCAAAGACCCATGTGGGAGTGTCTTATCTGTACAGAAAAGGACACTACAGTTTAAAAACAGAACTTACACAGCCTTACATTTCTGTTTTTTTTGTTTAAAAGAATGAGTTGTGGACAGTGGAGTTAAGTGCTTTATAGACAAGAGAAAACAACTGTGCTGGAACTTATTCTTCATCATTTCTTCATCTTCATCTTCTTTATCTTCTCCTCTTCTTTTTTTGGCTTTTTCGACCTTGACAACTCCCCTCTTTGCTGCATCGGGTTTTCCTGTAGCTTGGTATGTGGCAATGCCCTTTTTGTGTTTTTCCTTTAGCTCAGCGGCCTTCTTTTCCTGGGACTGCTTGTCATCTGCAGCAGGGTTAATCCACGTTGCTCCCAGGTTCTTGACGACATGGCCAGTGGGCAGGCCGGGCTGCTGCTTGATTTTTGGGTGATACTCAGAACACGACAAGGAAAAGGCTGAGCTGAAGCAGGCCTCTTGGGTGCGTTGGGATCCTTGAACTTTTTTTGTCTCCCCTTCAGGAGGGATACAGGTTTTCATTCTTTTTCATAACGAGCCTTGTCTGCCTTTGCCATGTTCAAATTTTCCCTTCTCTTTAGCAAACATGGTCTTCCACCTCCCTCTC
Source organism: Oryctolagus cuniculus (assembly GCF_964237555.1). Taxonomy (NCBI): domain Eukaryota; kingdom Metazoa; phylum Chordata; class Mammalia; order Lagomorpha; family Leporidae; genus Oryctolagus; species Oryctolagus cuniculus. Next base: position 41,517,735 of record NC_091436.1, read on the forward strand.
CGAACACTTCTTAGCAAACTGAGAAGTAAACAGAGCTTCTGGGTGCTGCTTCTTGTGTTCCGCTCAGCAAGTTTACACAAAGAATGCATGCGATGACATTGTGCCTCTTGCTTCTTAGGATCTCCAAGTTATTTTCCTCAGAGAGGCCCAGAGTCACCTGGTGCCTGTCTGGCTCTCACTTGCCCCTGTGCTGTCTCTATGGAGCTCAATGTATGGCAATGGTTGTCCATCTTTTTTTCCTTATATCTGTTATCAATGATTTTCTGAAATGATATGTATGATAAATATCTTTGAATAGTCCAACAAAAGCTTTAAAAGTTTTTTTTTTAACTACACACTTCCTATTAATAAGCCCCAGGATGGGATCCATCAATAATGAACTTTATAATGGGACTTCAGTATATATGAGATTAAAGTTATATGGATTTGGGGCCGGTGCTGTGCCGCATGGCGTTAACGCCCTGGCCTGAAGTGCTGGCATCCCATACAGGCGCCAGTTTGAGACCCGGCTGCTCCTCTTCCGATCCAGCTCTCTGCTCAGGCTTGGGAAAGCAGTAGAAGATGGTGCAAGTCCCTGGGCCCCTGCACCCACATGGGAAACCCAGAAGAAGCTCCTGGCTCCCGGCTTTGGATCGGCACAGCTCCGGCCACTGTGGTCAATTGGGGAGTGAACCATTGGATGGAAGACCTTTCTCTCTCTCTGCCTCTCCTTCTCTCTGTGTAACTCTGACTTTCAAATAAATATAAATAAATCTTTTTTTTAAATAAAGCACATAAAAAGTTATATGGATTTAATTTAAAAAGTGATTCAATATCAAGAAAAGTAGCAGCTTTTCTAGTAAACTGATAGTATAATATATAAAGACAAACTTTCTACCTGATTTCTCTTCTAATAATTAAATCATGTATGTACAATATTGTACTTGACATTGTATATTAATGTTACTTTGTTTCAAACAACATTTGAATAAATTTCATAGGGATCATACAGTTATGTCCAGGCTCTACCATAGAAATGCATATATTTCTATATTAATTGAAATTACATTAATATATCTCATATATCATAATATATGTTATATATAAATTGAAATCCAGTTGGCTACTAAATGTAATCATGCTGTCTGTATTATTTTGCAACATCTCTTATTCTTATTTTTGAAATGCTCTTATGTTGCATGTGTCTACTTGTATACCACTCATTTTTCACTCTGTACAGTATTCCAAAGTAGTAGTAATCTATATTCCACTTGATTTGTCCTATCTTCAGTTTTTAAGATTTCATACACATTCATTTGTTAACCTTCATTTAAATATTTCCATACAGCAGAACATAATTCTTCACTTTGAATTTAATATTCACATATCCTTCTCGGTCTATCTTATGTATTGTAGAAATTAGAATTAAGAATCTCACTACTCAATGACACAGCACTTGTAAAAATGATTTCTTCTAAGGAATCTCAGCATGGAGTTCAGACTAGCACTTGCGTTAGAGTATATGACATAATCCTTTTGAAGGAGGTAGTCCTTCTTCAAAAAGTGCTGATCTAAGCATATTTGGAAATGACTGAAAAAACTATAGAATAAAGATAAAAGGGACCAGAATAAGCCAAAAAACCTCTCCTTGGTGATGTTTCTCACATGATTTTTTTTTCTTTTTAGCACCTCTGAATATCTGTATGTGTATGCATGTACCAAACAAATTTGAAATTGAATTGTAGAGATGGGAACCACTAGAGTGGAAGGTTAGCAACAAAGAAAGGAAGAAGGCTAGAATGAAGCATGTAGTAATGGCTAAAGTAGGAGATATCAATATGAATTTATTTTTAGTTTATAATATAAATGCAGATGGATGCATATAAAATATTTATGGCTATGTGAGTATACAGGGTCAACACTGGAATGATTTGAGGTGCAAAATAAAAAGACAATATTAGATTATAACCTGAAGTATAAAATAAATATCTATGAACCTATGCTGATGTAAACAGCAAATGGTGGAGAAAAGATAAATGTCTCAACCAGAGCTCCAAGCTATTTATGCAAATACTCCTCCCTCAAGAAGCTGGATTGTGAATTCTCTCCCCTTGTGTGTGGGCGTGCTGAATGACTTGCTTCCACAGAGAATGGTACAAAGAGGGGGAAAGTAGCACTACTGTGAAGAAACCTGCCGAACACTACCTTGGGCAGTGCATTAGTGCATTTGCTGTTGCTGTAACAAAATCTCCAAATCTGGGTAATTAATAAAACAGAGGCTTGTTTACTTCCCAGTTCTGAAAGGCCCAAGGGCATGGCACTGCCTTCTGTTTGGCTCTGGTGAAAGCCTCATTGTGAGTGGTCCTACCATGGTGGAAATGTGCATCTAATGAGACTGGAAGCCAGGGAACAGTGGGTGGGGCGGCCTTGCTCGTTTTAGAATAACTTGCTCTTTCTAGAGCTAGCTCACTCCATGAGAAAAACCAGCATTAACGTCTTCTGGGAGCAGTGCCCATTCCAGGACCTTATTAACACACAGTAGGACCCATTTCTTAAGTTTCCTCGCCACCCGCATTGCCATTCTGGGGACCAGGTTTGTAATACATGACCCCTTGGGGGTTACACGTAAATCCTGAATTCTGTTCAGACCTCAGCAGTCACATAATCAAAGTTAACATCATCAGTGATCAGTCATGCTGACAGCATAAACTCCTGATAATGATGGAATGAGCATATCACTTCGCCTCTGGGGTAACTCCAATCTAACCACTAGAAACATCAGACAAATCCAAACTGTAGGGCATTCTCCAAATACCTGGCCTTATATTGTCAAGGTCATCAAAAACAAGGAGTGTCTGAGCAGCTGTCACAGAGTAGAGGAGCCTAGGGAGCCTTGATGACTAAATGTGATGGGGTGCCCTGGATAGAATCCTCAAAAAGAAAAAGGCCATTTGGGAAATAATTAATTAAACTCCAAGGCATAGCTTTTTGTTAATAATATTTCAATATTGATTTCTCTAAGTTGTGACAAATGCATCACAGTAATGGATGTGTTAAAATAAGGGAAATAAATATGGACATGAGCATATAGGAAATTTCTGCACTATATCTGTAATTTTTCTATGAATCCACAGCTTATTCTAAAATTTGGTAATTGTTGAAGCAGTTTTAAAAATGATGGCAGCTCTACTAAACAACTCCACTTGAAATGTGAACTCTAATTGTCTTCCCCAAGGCAAGGTGATGGTAAGAGTGAGTTCCCCAGTACCTTCCTCTATTTGGAATCTTATTATGGAAATAATATGTGGGAAATGGATTGAAATATTAAATTAAATTAAATGTGATTATGATTGTTTATATCAAGAATTTTCTTCCCTGATTAAAAAAAAACTCTTGCAAATAAATTCATGATTCCTAAAAATGAAATAAATACATCTTCTAAAACAATGCGCTCTCAAAATGATGAGGTTTGCTGCAATATTCTCCACGTTTAATTGGAAAACATAGTCATTGAGATGACAATTTGAACTATGACTATAAATCTTTGTGAAAAACTTCATCTATAGCAAGCTGTTTACTTCATTTATTTTTAGCTATTTCATGCATACCAAAAAAAAGGAAAAAAGAAAATTGGATACACCTAGAAACTAATGAAATCTAAACTCATTCCTTTCTATGAAGTAAATCTGTAAATCTCCCATATTGCTTTCCATTTCTTTGAAATTTTTATTTAGGGGGAGTTTCCCAATAGATTGAGTTTTTTTTTTTTTTTAAATAATTCCTCATCCAGGTTTCTCGCCATTGGATTTATGGCTTTTTCAACTTTGAAAATTTGCACAAATTGTTTGTCCTGTGCTTAGATTATAAAACAGGAACACTTTTTAAAAAGATTTATTTATTTGAAAGGCAGAGTTAGAGAGTGAGAGAAGGAGGAAAGAGACAAATAGAGAGAGAGAGAGAGAGAGAGAGAGAGAGAGAAAGAAAGAGATTATCCATCTGCTGGTTCACTCTCCAAATGCCCACAAAGACCAAAGCCAAGAACTCCATCTGGGTTTCCTGTGTGGGTGTCAGCAGCCCAAATACTTGGGCCATCATCCACTGCTTTCCCAGACACGTTAGCAGGGCACAGAATCTGAAGCAGAGCAGTCAGGGCTTGGACCAGTGCTTATATGGGGTGCTAATATTGTAGACAGCAGCTTAACTTGTTGCATCACAACACCAGCCACATCAGGGACACTTTTCTTTTTAAGAAAAAATATTTATTTATTTATGTATTTGAGAGGCAGAGTTAGAGAGGGAGGGAGAAAGAGAGAGAGTGAGTGAGAGCGTGATCTTCCATCCATTGGTTCACTTTCCCAGAGGTAGTAACAGCCAAGCTGGGCCAATCTGAAGCCAGGAGCCAGGAGTTTCTTCCAAGTCTCCCTGATTTACCACTCTCCTGTGTGTGGGGTTGTTGCTAACTCTATCATTTTCCCCATAACTAATTTAACATACACAGTTGAATATTAATTAATGCTGTTAATAGTACAGAGCTTTGGTTACCGGATAGCTACCTCCCTGTCTGACTCAGTTGGGTGGCATCAGCTGGAGAAAAATCGCTTGCAATCAACCGTTTCATATATATATTTGTCAGGTTAAGCAAATGTTCTAAGGCCTAATAAACAGACTTAGGTAGACAGAGATATCATCAGCTGAATTCACCTAATGAAATAGTTTATATTTATTATACATTTAAAAATTTTATTTTTATAATACATTTTGTACTTATTTTATTTTTAGCTCTGAATAAAAGGAAATTCTGAATTTTTAAGGGCTTGGTGACATATCAGTGTTTGGTTTGCAATAGGAAATCATTTTTAAAATTCTGAAGTCTATTTTTGGTAATGCTTAGAGCTGAATGATTTGTCTTAAGAAATGTCACACTGAAATGCAAATGACATAGGAAGCGAGATACACGGCAGACACATAGAATGGCAGATGTCCTAAACAGCACTCTGGCCTCAGATTCAGCCCTTAAGGCGTGCGGATCCGGCTGAAAAGCCCATGAGAGTATTTCAGGCAAGGAAAGCCAAGACACTCTGGCAAAAAAAAAAAAAAAAAAAAAAAAAAAAAAACACCACCACAAAACAACAACTAAATGAAAGATCTCTGTGAGTGAGATCCCAGTGAAAAGAACAGGTCATCAAAGAAGGAGGTACCTTTCTCTAAGGGAGGAGAGAACTTCCACTCTGACTACGACCTTGTCTAAATATGATCAGAGTCGGTGAACTCAAAAGGCCTCCATAGCCTTGGAAACTCATGACAAGAGCCCAGGGTGATTACTGACGCCATAAACAAGAGTGTCAATTTGCTAAGTCAACAACAGGAGTCACTGTGCACTTACTCCTCATGTAGGATCTCTGTCCTTAATGTGCTGTACATTGTGATTTAATGCTATAACTAGTACTGAAACAGTATTTTTCACTTTGTGTTTCTATGTGGGTGCAAACTGTTGAAATCTTTACTTAATATATGCAAACTGATCTTCTGTATATGAAGAGAATTGAAAATGAATCTTGATGTGGATGGAAGGGTTTGCGGGTGGGAGGGAAGTTATGGGGGGAAGCCATTATAATCCATAAGCTGTACTTTGGAAATTTATATTCATTAAATAAAAGTTAAAAAAAAAAGATATGTCACACTGAAATGCAAATGACATCCTTGACTTTTTTTCCAGTATAAGATAAACAAATATGTAAGAAAGACATAAGAATTGTTAAACTGGGAATCTCCATTCTAAAGGCATTTTGCAATTAAACTTTTAAAATTCTTTATGAAAATAAGAGGAAAATATCAGTTTTATCACAGAGACTCAAGCTTTGGGAGAGAGAAATTAGAGTGAAGGGACATTGTTTTCGATAAGTCATTATGGTTCTGAGGAAGGTTTGAGTCCTTCTGCGAGGGAAAGTGTCAGGGCAAGCTAAATATGTTAACATGAGGATTCACATTGTTCTGTATTCTGCTTTGCCAGATACACGTTTGTTTTTATTTTTATTTTTATTTGAAACAAAAGGAAAGATAGGGTGGGGGAAGAAAAAGAGAGAGAGAAGAGAATCGTTCTTTACACCAAATGCCTACAACAGTCAGGGCCAGATCAAGCCAAGGCCAGGAGCCAGAACTCAGTCTGAGTCTTCTACATCAGGGACAGGGACCCAAGTACCTGGGCCATGATCTGCTGCCTCCTTGGGTGCCATCAGTGGGAAGCTGGATTGGAAGCAGAGCAGCCAGAACTCGCACAAGACACGCTGATATGGCATGTGGAGGCTCAAGACGTGGCTTAATCACTGTGCCACATGCCTGTCCCAAGAGGAACATTTCAACCTGTTCTGTTGTGATGCATCCAGTAATAGGCAGAGCTCAACACATGATAAAACATACAGACCTAGCCATCTAAATCAAGTGTCTACAAGGTGGGCAGGCTTATCTATTTAACTGCTTGATAAACTGTAAGATCAACTTTTGTGGGTGGGTGTTTGTCCAAGAGATTTAGACACTAGTTAGGATGCTTTCATCCCTCGTTGGAGTAAATGTATATTCAATATCTGGTTCCGTTCCTCACTCCAGCTTGTCACTGATGCAGATGGATCCTGGGGGGCAGCAGTGATGTTTCAAAGGTTGGGTTCCTGCTACGCTTGTGGGAGGCCTGAATTAACTGGGTTCTTGGCTTCTGGCTTTGGCTCAAGATGGGGCTTTTGCACACATTTTAGGAGTGCACCAGTGGGTAAGAGTATTCCTTTCTGTCTCTATGCATCTGAAACAGATTAATAAAAATTACCAAGAACAACAACAACAAAAAGATTAACCCCAGGAACACTCTTCCTAGGGAAGCCCCTTCCTGATTCTTACTGTTTTTGAGTTGGCCGTGTCTTCAATGTGTTCTCATAAAATAGGCAAGTTCACTCATCTCTGTAGTGAACCTGCACATTGTGTTGTGGCTGAATTTCTGTGTGTGGTCTCTGAAAAGGAGATCTCAAGATTGATTTATGTTCCCAGTGCCATTAAGACAACAGTTGTTGGAGGAAGGGTTCCATTGTTAGAAAAGAAGTTGATCAGAAAAATAAACCTACTCAGGAACAAACATGAATCCTGTATAGAGTTTCATTCAAAGGGAGACTAAAAGCAATTTAGGGAAGCAGGAGTGTCTTTAAAAATAAGATGATAAATGAGCAAACTCATGGGTTGTGAGATACATAGAGAGTCACTGGGGATGGTGAAAAGTTTTGATTTAGCATCCCTTTTAAGGATTTGGGGTCCTCCAAAAGATCTAATGCAAATTATGAAAAAATTATGAATTTCAGGTTTTTTTCATCAAATTAAACATCTTTTTTTAAAGTTATTTGACAGGTAGAGTTATAGACAGTGAAAGAGAGAGAGAGACAGAGAGAAAGGTCTTCCTTCCATTGGTTCACTCCCCAAAATGGCTGCCACAGCCAGCGCTGGGCCAATCCGAAGCCAGGAGCCAGGTGCTTTCTCCTGGTCTCCCATGCGGGTGCAGGCGCCCAAGCACTTGGGCCATCCTCCACTGCCTTCCTTGGCCACAGCAGAGAGCTGGACTAGAAGAGGAGCAGCCGGGACAGAATCCGGCGCACATATGGGATGCCAGCGCCAGAGGCTGAGGATTAACCAAATGAGCCATGGTGCTGGCCCCCAAAAATAAACATCTTTTAATTTGATTTTCCCACAAACTTTATGAAATACTCTTGTTTGCAACTATGTTGAATTTTGCCAAGATGAATAAGTCATTTTACAACAAGCATGTATTTCCTTTTGGATTTTTTTTTTTTTTGACAGGCAGAGTGGACAGTGTGAGAGAGAGAGAGACAGAGAGAAAGCTCTTCCTTCCGTTGGTTCACCCTCCAATGGCTGCTGCGGCTGGCGCGCTGTGGCCGGCGCACTGTGCTGATCCGAAGCCAGGAGCTAGGTGCTTCTCCTGGTCTCCCATGCAGGTGCAGGGCCCAGGGACTTGGGCCAACTCCACTGCACTCCTGGGCCACAACAGAGAGCTGGCCTGGAAGAGGAGCAACCGGGACAGAATCCGGTACCCTGACTGGGACTAGAGCCCGGGGTGCTGGCGCCGCAGGTGGAGGATTAGCCTAGTGAGCTGCGGCGCTGGCCTCCTTTTGGATTCTTAAATGTCTCATGTTCATTCTTTTTCAATATTACTTATTTATTTGAGAGACAGAGGCAGAAAGAGGAGATAGAGAAAGAGAAAGGTCTCACTCCCCAAACCCCGAGGTAACCAGGGCTGAGCTGGCACCACAGCCAGTAGCTGGGAACACAATCCAAGCCTCTGAAGTGGGTGGCAGGATCCAGTGACAAGAACCCCCATCACTTTCAATCAGAGTCTGCCTTAGCAGGAGTCTGGAGTCAGGAATTGAGAATCAAACCCAGCTACTCCTATGTGGGACACTGTCATCTTAACCATTAGGTGAAATGCTCATCCCATATTCATTATCATAAATTATTATACATACATTTGGAGACAGACAAGCATGGTGATAAAGTTTTAACTGGCAAGAGTTATAGTAGGTACACTATAATTTTCCTTATCAAATACTGATTCTTTCTTGAGGGGTTATAGCTTACTAATTTTCCTTTGAGACCTCTCTTCTCCTAACTCTGTTTTTGTAATTCCACTGAGGCAACTGTTTAAAAAAAGCCAAAGTAGAACACATGAGCCTGACCCTAGACATGAGCATTTCCTTGGAGATAGTGATTGGGTGAGACTTGGACATGTGGTTTAAGTTGGACCAATGAGAGATTATCCTGGGACTTTCCTTGGTATAACCAGGAGAAGGTAGTCTCTGCCCTTGCACTGAATCTGTGAGGATACTTCTTCAGCTACCAGGAATCACCACAGGGGCACGATCTCCCTGAAATGCAACCCACACAGAAGCAATCTGAACCTGATGCCGTGGTGATGTTGTATCATTCCCCAGAACCAGCTTAGTCTGTAGCTAGAAGTGCTTCATAAACCTTCTATGGCTTGAACCAATAATTGCCATGCTTTTATTAAGCTGAAGTCAGGAGATGAATATGCTTTCCAGGCAAGGCTAATTTTTGCTTCTCTAGAATTAAAGAATGAGAGAAGGTTTCAAAAAATACAACAATTTAGATATCAGTTAGAATGATCTGTAAATTTTATTCTTTACTCAAAGGATTATTCTATCATATTCAGATAGTATAATATTGGTTCTAACACTTGCCACTTGTAATTTAGTTCTCTGAGATGATTGAAGAAATTCAGTCAGTTTTACTCAGTTTTTAGGAAAGCAGTTTCAGAGAACTTAGCAAAGGAGCTGGCTCCTGGTGTAAAGTTTGTTTTAAGCGTTCCCTTTTAATTTTTTTCTTCCAAAAATGCATCCCAGGGTAGAAATCATTGGCAATGATGACTTCAACAATAATCCACCACTGCTTGATGCACTGTTTGATGGGCACATCCATTTCTGCTCCTTGGTGGAGGTATTGAGAAGTATTGAGGAGAAATTGTATGAGATGTTTGTGGTAGAAGTCTTGAGGAGGAAGCCCAATGTGTTAACAAGATTTTTTTCAGCAAGAACTTTCCAAGCATGATTGAATTGATGGAACAATATGGAACAGTTTTTTTCTGTTTTCTCTTTTGGCCATTAAAGTAATCAATGCTACAACTGATATAAATAAATCTTTGTGTATATCTGATTATGTCTAAATATGAAATTGTGAGACCAAATTGTTTTAAGTCAGATCATACCAGCTACAATCTATGTGACTAAATCCTGCATCCTCAGCAGTATGGATTTTATGAATTAAATATTTGCTTGTTTTGCCAACAGCTGAGCGAGTGTGTCAATGTCTTACTGTGATGGTAGATTCTCTTCATTTGTTTAGTTTTTCCTTAGCTATTTTGAAGCTATGCTGTTTGCAGCTGCAAAATTTTCTTCATGAGTATTGATCACTGTTTCATTGTTAAATCACCCTGTTTTCTCTAATAACGCTTCTTGCTTTTGAACACTTTATTTGATATTTGTATTATTTCAAGAGCTTTGTTATATTTAATGTTTCATTGTAGATCTTTTCCCATTATTTCAAATTTAGACTTCTTGTGAACTTTCAAAAACATCTATTTTTAAGCAACAAATATATATTTTAAAACATCTCTTTTATTATTTGGACTTTTAAATTAATGTTTGTATATTTAAGTTAAATCACATAATAATATAACTGCGTTTATGTCTACTAGTTTACTATTTGCTATTTGGGAATTCTTTAACTTACTTTCACTGCCTGTTTTGTGGTTAATAAATTAATTTTATTATTTCATTTAATCTTTTAATAATTTTCCTAGAAATTACAACATATATTCTTCTTTTTTAAAAGATTTATTTATTTATTTGAAAGGCAAAGTTACAGAGAGGCAGAGTGAGGGAGAGAGGTCTTTCATCTGCTGGTTCACTTCAAAGCTGAGCAGATCTGAAGCCAGGAGTCAGGACTTCTTTGGGTCTCCCTCATGCGTACAGGGACCCACTGCCTTCCCAGCCTATAGCAGAGAGCTGAACTGGAAGTGGAGCAGCCGGGATTCAAACTGGCTCCCATAAGGGATGCAGACACTGTACGTGGTGACTTTACCCACTATGCCACAGTGCCGGCCCCAACATATATTCTTACTTATCTCAGTCTAGTGTTAATGTTTGATCTTATAACTTCCTTTGAAGGCTAGAGTCCTGCATTACCATTATATGTTGCAGTGTTGCATGAACTATATAGCTCACATGAATGTATTAAGCCCCACAAACAACTACAAGCATTGTTCTGTTCAGTCAATATATATTAAATTCGTTGTCTTCATGGTTTCCTGAAGTTCTGATTTTATGTCTGAGTCATTTTACTTTTGCCTGAAGATCATATTTAGTATTTATTTCAGCGTGGTTCCACTGGTAATAAACGTACTGAGTTTTTGTATTTTTAGTAAATATCTTTGTTTTGCCTTTACATATGTAGATTTTTTTCCCTCTGGATGTAGATTTTCAGTTAGTGGTTATTTGCCTTCAGCATTTTAATTGTACCATCCCATTATATTCTGGCTTTATATGTATTTTAATTTAATTTTTAATTGAAGCATAATTTTACATGCTTTTGAATTACAGTGTGATGTTTGGATACATACATATTGATAATCCAATAAAAGTATTTAGCATACATTTATTATTTGTAGTGAGAACATCCAAAATTCTCTTTTCTAGCTGTTTTGAAATATTCAATATATTATTGTCAATCATTGTCAACCTAATGTTGAAATGGAACACCAGAACTATTGCTCTTTCTAACGATCACTCTGTATCTGTTGACCAATCTCTTCCTTTTTCCCTTCCCCTTTACCCACACCTAGTCAGACTCTGGTAACCATTCTTCAGCTCTGTGCTTCTATGAGATCAGCTTATTTAGATTCCACATGTGAATGAGATCATACGGTATTCGTCTTTCTATATCTGGCTTATTTTATTTAATATAATTTATTGCAGCACTATTCATTATAGCTAAGATTTGGAATCAAACTAAATGTCCATCAATGGGTGAATGGTAAAAGAAAATGTGGTATACATACACAATGAATGTTATTAGCCATAAAAAGAAAGAAATTCTGTCCTTTGAAGCAACATGGATGAACTGGAAGGACATTATGATTTTTTGTGTTTTGTTGGTTAGCCAGCTGAAATCTTACTGGTGATCCTTCGAAGGTGATGGTTTCCCCCCTCAGGTTGCATTTAAGATATTATTTTTGACTTCTACTTTTACATTTTAATATTATGTTCTTTTATATGCTTTTCTTTGCATTTATCCTGGTGTTCATGTCAATTCTTGAATCTATGGATTGACATCTTTTTCAGATGTGGAAAATCTTTGGGATTATCTCCTCTTGTTATTTCTCCTATCATGTCATGTCATGTCATGTCTCAGTATACATGTAAGATAGTTCACTATAGCAGAAATGTCCCTTATGTTCCTTTCTTAAAGTTCCGCCTTTTAAATATCTATGTGTAGAGCAGATATTTTCTGCTCTCGCACTTCTAGATCCACAATTCTCACTCTGTGTTCTAGGTGCTATTCAACACAACTATTGAATTCTTAATTTCATCTATTGTATTTTTCAACTCTAAAATTTTCACTTGATGCTTTCTATAGATGGCAGTTCTCTCTGAAATTCTCCTTCATGTAGCCTAGTTTTGAACATAATCATCAAAATTATTTTAGATTACATAACTGACAAATCCAGTAGCTGAATTACCCATTGGGTTTGTGTCCATGATCACCCTCTTCCCTGCCCCTGCACCCTTTGTCCTGTTTCTGGTATTCCCATTCTTTCTTCATTGAATTCCTAGACATCGTGTTTTAAAAAATTCTAAAAGTTCTGTCCACTTGTTCTAAAGAGAAGGATTTACTTCTTCTCTTCTCATTCAGCTATAATACTAGCAGATCACCTTGATCCAATGAGGAATTGAGCCAATTTTTGTCTTGGCTTCAGTTTGTATAAAGCTTATTCTGTTGGAAATCAGCTACTTCCTTTAGGGAGCAGTCTTCAGGGGCACGAGCTGAGCTCGTAGACATTTTGCTGGAGCTCGGCCCTCCTCATTGGCAAACTTTTTTCTGGCTTCATAAGATGCTGAACAAAGCACTGTATGGCTTCTTCCATTTTGTACCAGAAACTTTTAATTCGTGTCTCATACCATCAATTCTGTACTACTCTGGAGTAAGCAAAAGTATAAGGGACAATGTGGTGCTGAACAACACATTTCTGAGTTTTCCTAGGTGCCTTACTAGCCCTAAGAAGTAATTTCCAGCTATGTGAAAATGCTGTAAACTCATCTCAGCTTCTTTCTTCCTTACTGATCAGTTTTTGCTCGCTTTTCAGTCTCTTTCTTGGTACCAGTTACTAATCTACAAATGCCTCTCTGGAAAAGAAGTGGAGAACATTGGGTTCCTCTGAAGGCATGGCTCTGGTTTCCAGAATTTTGGCTTCTCATGTCCCAAGTGCCACAGCAGTTCTCCTTCTCTTAACCAGCTTTTTACAAAAATCAATGAGCTGTTCTAGTTGTCTCTAGTATGAGAGTTGGTCACATACAAATTCATAGCCAGAAGTCCTCGAATGTTTTGTTTTGCATATTGGTAAATAAGTGCTCTTACACATTTAAGATATTAATTATTTATTTATAGAAATATCTCATATGTTTGTTGCCAAACTTATTTTTAAATTTTTTTTCAGTTTTTTAAATTTACAGTATGCAGACTTCATACACTTCATAAATACAAATTTAGAAACATGGTGATCCTTCTCAGCCTACCCTCCCTTCCACCTGCACTCCCACCCTTCTTTCTCATTCCTCTCCTCTTCCCATTCTTATTTTTTACTAAGATTTATTTTCAATTAACTTTATATACATACGATTAACCTTATACCAAGTAAAGAGTTCAAAAATTGTAATATTTTTAGTCTTGTTCCCTGAGACTTCAGTTAATGCTTATAAATAGTTCTTTCCTTACCCTCTTCCATACATTTTCTTATTTTCCCCCTGTTGTATGTTTTTTGTAAATTTAATTTCAAAATTACCCTAATTTTTTGCAGATACTGTGAGGGAATTAACTTGTTTTCAATTATTTAACAACCATTTTCTGAATAAAACCTTCCTTACTGCTTTTCAACTTCATCTTTTTCTACAGTAAATCATTGCATGTGGTCTAATTGATTCAGAACTCTTGTTAACATGACTGATGTACCCATAATCTGATATTTTAATGATTGAAGTTTTAATAATTCATTTTACTACCTGGTTGTTCAAGTGTCTCTTCAACATTGTTTCTTACTTTTTTCATGGCTTTTCATAGCAAGATTTCTTTACCTGTAGTGTCAGAATTGATCATGATCAGGACTAAAGTAGTGGCAGTGGGGACTCAGATCAAGGACAGAGTGAGTGCAGTTGAGAATTTCCATCTAGAGGGCTTTGAGGTCTTTGGATGGTGGAGGAAAGACAGCACCTGATATGAAGCTAAGCCTCCTGGCTTGGGTAACAATGTTAATGGTATTGTTTTTAACTAAGACTGGGCTAACAAGAGAAGCAGGCTATAACAGAGAGGGAGGACCACATGTTAGAATAGATCAGGGGTAGCATGGGAAATTGTAAGAGACTGTTGATTTTGTGAAATGGATGCTTTGCCTAACAGGATAAAAATTCACCTGGAATTTAAAAGAATAGTGAAATCAGCATGGACTAGATATTAACTAGAATTTGCTGTATCTAATGGATGTTTGACTTTTAAATAAATATTTTATTTATTTGAAAGGCAGGGTCAGAGAAAGAGGGAGAGAGGAAGAGATCTTCCATCTATTGGTTCATTTCCCAAATGGCTGCAGTGGCCAGGGCTGGGATGGGCCGAAGCCAGGAGCCTGTAACTACTTCTAGGTCTCCCAAGTAGATAGCAGGGACATAAATACTTGGGCCATCTTTTGTTGCCTTCCCAGGTACATCAGCATGGAGCTGGATGAAAAGTAGAGCAGTGGAAATTGAACTGGTACTCAAATAGGATGCCGGCATCCCAGGTGATGGCTTAATCTGCTGTGCCAGAACTCCAGCCTCTGGACATATGATTTCTTTTTAAAGATTTATTTATTTTTATTTGAAAGTCAGAGTTACAGAGAGAAGGAGAGGCAGAGAGAGAGAGGTCTTCCAACTTCTGATTCACTCCTCAACTGGCCGCAAAGGCTGGAACTGTGCCGAATCGAAGCCCAGGGCAAGGAGCCAGGAGCTTCTTTCGGGGCTCCCATGCTGGTGCAGGAGCCCACACACTTTCCCAAGCCATACCAGAGAGCTGAATCGGAAGAGGAGCAGCTGGAACTCCAACTGGTGCCCATATAGGATGCCTGTGCTGCAGGTGGTGGCTTTACCCGTTATACCACAGAGCCAGACCCTGGACATATGATGTCTAAGTAGCAGCCTGCAGCAGTCCTTGTCATATAATCTACTATGTGAAATATGCTGTTAGGCTATAAGTAACTTTTTTTTTTTTTTTTTTTTTTTTTTTGGACAGGCAGAGTGGACAGTGAGAGAGAGAGACAGAGAGAAAGGTCTTCCTTTTTTTGGCCGTTGGTTCACCCTCTAATGGCTGCCGCGGCCGGCGTGCTGCGGCCGGCGCACCGTGCTGATCCGATGGCAGGAGCCAGGTACTTATCCTGGTCTCCCATGGGTGCAGGGCCCAAGTACTTGGGCCATCCTCCACTGTATTCCCGGGCCACAGCAGAGAGCTGGCCTGGAAGAGGGGCAACCGGGACAGAATCCGGCGCCCTGACCGGGACTAGAACCTGGTGTGCCGGCGCCGCCAGGTGGAGGATTAGCCTAGTGAGTCGTGGCGCCGGCCAACTATAAGTAACTTTTGTAGTTGATTGAAGAACCTAAGCTTGGGGAGTGGACTTCCCAGGTTTGGGAGATTTTGATACAAAAAATGTTGCAAGTAGAGTTATTGTGGGAAAATCTGTTGATGTAACCGGGCATAAATTCTAGTTTTGATAAGAAAGAAATAAATTCTAGCAGAATATTATAAATGTAAAATATTATTATAAAGAATTGAAAGAGTTTTATAAGCACTTTATAAAAACAAGGCTATATTTTTATTCCTAGTCACCTCCATGCAGAATATGACCAAGCTGGGATGACCCTGACTCTCTTTACCTATTTATTCTGCAGTCTAGGGCTACACCAAATAGGTAGTCTGGAGTCTAATTTATAAGGAGAACATGCAGCTTCCTGGCACCTTTCCGCTGTATCTATACCAATCAATTTTCCTTAAAAACAGAAAATATCATTTTGAATTGTGCACTGTAGCTCTAACATACTGTTTCTTTTAGTTAGACACAGAGAACATAGAGGGAGATAATTTTTTAAAGATTTATTTATTTATTGAAAGGCAGAGTGACAGATTGAGAGAAAGAGAGAGAGAGATAGAGAGAGAGAGAGAGAGAAGTTTGTGTCTGCTAGTTTACTCCACAAATGGCTACAACTATAAACTCTGGGCCAAGCCAAAACCAGAAGCCAGGAACTCCATCTGGATCTCATACAAGGGTGACTGGGCCATCTTTGCCTTCCAAAGGACATTAGCAGGAAGCTGGATTATAAGTGGAGTAACCAGGACTTGAATGGGTGCTCTGATATGGGATGCCAGCGATGTGAGTGGCAGCTTAACTGAGCATACAATAACACCAGCCCCAAGTCGGGAGAATTTTTAAGAGATTGGTTTTCATGAGGTTTCCTCTCTGCCTTTGAAGTTGGGCATTTTTTTCTCCCTAAATTTGGGCTATAGGATCAGAATTATTTAATTTTGGACTTGGAATTAGTTACACAATTCATTTGACTCCTTGTACTTTTTCTACAGGTAGTGAATGAGGCAAATGAGGATCAGAGAAGGCAAGGACCAAGTCAGTCTATAAATCAAAAGTAGAGCTAAATCCAGGAAACAGGTTTTCTAACAAGTGACTGGAGCACTTTCCACTATAATGTGGAGATTCTAAAATTCATATTGCCTTACAATTTTAATGTAGTATATCACTTTGCTCATTGTATCCCCTGCCCTGCCCCCAACCTTCCTTTAAGATTCAGCAAAATTCTAATGCGGAAGAATTAAAAATGGTTTCAGTACTCTCTCCAGAGTATCAGATTTCTGAAAAGAGCTGACACAAAGCACTTTCACAACCAAATTTAATATAAAACCACTGACAGTATGCAAATAAGGCCCAAAGCCACACTTTACAAATGAGCTAGAGAAATAATGAATTAATGTGGTGCCGTTTTTAAGTTTAGATTTCGGTACTACTTTCCTGTTCTTTTCTGATGGATAAGCCATAAGCAACTCCAAACGTGGGTTTGCCATTGCTATAGATACACACCTGGACAGCAACACAGCGGCTAGTAACTGTTCTCATGCTTTTTTGGCAGTGTCTGTTCAACGCATTTACCCCACCCCCATCCTGTTCTACTTGGGTGTCAGGAGGATAGGAAGCCACAATAAGAACAAAAGAGCTGTAACACGGTCTCCTGTCTCCTCCCTCTTTCCTACTGTCCCCACTTAGAACCCACAGGCTCTGGTGTGATGTTCCCTGCATGCCTGGGGGAGGAATGATGAGCAAGGGCTGACGCTGCAGGCAAGTGACACCCCGAAGCTGTAGATTTCTTCAAGTCCAGGTCCGCACCAACCCAAGGCAGAGCGATGGCCTTATCTCTGGAAGAATTCATCCACTCCCTTGATCTCAGGACCCTCCCCAGAGTCCTAGAAATCCAGTCAGGCATCTATTTTGAAGGTAAGCACTCTCTAATTCCTTGCCTGGCTAGAAAGTACTTCTAAGTGGGAATTTGTGGGGGGAATTCTGGTAAAGAGTATGAGTTCCATAGCAGAAAGGGAAAAGGTAATTAACTGATGAATGGTCAAGGCTCAAAAGTGTTAGAGAAGGGAGACCCTAGAGAGGACTCCAGGTGGGAAGGGAGAAGGGATTGAGCACATCTTAAACTTTTTGTAGGCTTTCAGTGGTTTTCACATGATGGCAAATCAAGGTTGAGCTTTCTTTGAAATTCACTGTAACCCATAGTGAAAAGTTTAAAGTTATCAATAATTATGTTTGTAACACATAAAAATGCATGGATACCGTATTATTTGATATGTAGATATTTTAAAATATGTCTTCATTGAAGTATATTCTCTACATAATAATATATTCTTTTCTCACACGCACTTAAGTGAGATTTTTTAAAGAGATGATTAGGTCACGAGGACTTGGGTCACAAGGACCCTGCCCTAATGAACAGATTAATGTTATTATCATGGGAGTGGATTGCTTATCCTCAAGTCTTAGTTTTAAAAGTTTCTCTTGAGTGACAGTTCTTGCCCGCGCTCTGCCTCAAATGTTTGCTGCCCTTCCACCATTTTATGCCACAGCAAGAAAGCCCTCACTAGGTATGGCTCCTTGATCTTGGGCTTCCTAACTTCCAGAACTATGAGAAATAAACTTCTCACATTTATAATTGAAAGAGAAATAAAAGCACAGAGTGTAGAAGTAAATGTTCTTCAAACTCTTAAGTACTTCTATTGCTGGTATCAACATTTCTTTCTCGCTTTCTGTAGTGGCCTAACTCTTAATTCCTTAAATAATGATAATTTTTATTTGAAGGTATAGAAATTAATCTCTATGAATCACAAGGTTATTTTTCAAAATCTTTGCTGAAAATCAGAGTCCACTGATAATTATGGAATAAAAAACGACTGAGTTTTGGTGTAACTTACTACAGTATGTTAATTCACATAATTATTAAAATATCCAAATAATTTTTGAGAGTGTTTATGAGGTTAGTTTTAGCTATGCAAAACAATGATTCGTTTTCTAGATAAACATAAGAGGGTTTCAAAAATTAACAGAAAATGCACATTATTTTAATTTCACTTTGCCATGAATATTTGGAAACTTCCTTATATAGCTTTCTAGTCATAAGAAATTGAAGCAAGAGTTTCAGGTCTAATCTTGGAAAATAAAGCATTATTTTTATTTTCCTGTTCATTGATAGAAGAATGTACACACATTCTCTTAATCAACATGGTTCAACTTACAAGGCTTGACTTGATTTTCCTGCACAATGGTACAAAAGCATACTCATACAACTGTTCTGTTTTTACACTCTCAATATAACATTCAATAACCTGAGATTTTAACATTTTATTATAAAGTAAATTTTGTGTTCAATAATTTTATATCACTGTAGGCAGTTCAAAATTCTGAGCACATTTAGGGTGGGGAAAGCTTAGCTATGATGTTATATTGGATGTATTAAGTACATTTTTGATGTAACTGTGTTTTCAATATAACAATCAGCTTATCCAGATATAATCCAATTATGAGTCAAAGTGTGTCTATTAAATGATGAAATAAAAGAAGGATGGACATGTCATCTTTGGGTCGTATGCATAGGCACGAACAATCCTTACATTACTCTCCCCACACCCTGCTTCAACTTCATATGCCCTGCAGGCAGTGGATTGACACAGGCTATTACAACTCAGTATAGGAATTTGTTTAATTCAATTGTAAATTGATTATTTAAAATCAGATCGAATTTTGTCCCAATACTGTATTATAAGTGTCTCTGTTTCTAAAGCAGCTCCAAATCTTTTCTTAACTCATGCTTTGTGCATTGGAGGCTTTGTGTCAAAAGTCTTTCTTCATGCCTAGGTTACAAAGGCTTTAAAAATTTTTATTTAGGGAATACAAATTTCATGCATTTCATATGTACAAATTTAAGAACATAGTAATTCCTCCCTCCCTACCCTTCCTCTCACCTGCACTCCCACCCTTCTTGCATCTCTCTCTCCTATTCTCATTTTTATATTTTTGCAAAGATCTATCTTCAGTTAACTTTACACTCATAAGATTAATCCTACATCAAGAATTCAACAAATAGTATTCAGGAAAAAAAAAAAAAAACACTTTTCCTCAACAGTCAAGACAAGGCTGTTTAAAATCATGGCATCTTGAAGTGTCAATTTCACTCTTGTACATTACCTTTTAGGTACTCTATTAGTTACCACAGATCAGAGAGAATATATGGTTTTTGTCTTTTGGGGACTGGCTTATTTCACTAAGTAAAATGGTTTCTAGTTTCATCCATTTTGTTACCAAAAAAACAGGATTTCATTCCTTTTTATGGCTGAGTAGTATTTCATAGTGTATATATACCATAATTTCTTTATCTAGTCTTTAGATAATGGACATCAGGATTGATTGTGTATCTGGGTTGATTGTGTATCTTAGCTATTGTGAATGAGCTGCAATAAACATGGGGATATAGATCACTCTTTCATATCTGATTTCTTTTAGTTTGGATACATTCTCAGGAGTGGGGTAGCTGGGTCGTATGGTAGGTTTATATTCAGATTTCTGAGATAACTCCATACTGTCTTCCACAGTGGCTGCACCACTTTGCATTCCCACCAACAGTGGATTAGGGTACCTATTCCCCCACATCCTCACCAGCATTTGTTGTTTGTTGATTTCTATATAAGAGCCATTCTAACTGGGGTGAGGTGAAACCTCATTGTGGTTTTAATTTGCATTTCCCTGATGACTAGTGATCCTGAGCGTTTTTTATGTCTCTGTTGAACAAAGGCTTTTTATTACATTAGTTTACAACAACTCTATGGTTTCGTAGTTTGCATTTAGAATTTGGTTCAATTGGACAGTACTTTGCCCTGAGGTTTACAGGGACCCAATTTTACTTTTCTCTACGTGATTAACCTGATATCCAAGCACCATTGATTTAGCTGGCCATCTTTCCCTTACTGACTTGTGTTGCTACCTATAACTCTTATTAAATGTTCCCATCTGTGTCAATCTGTCTCTGAAATTACATTAGTCTTTTATTTCATAATTGTGCCCAAAATCTCACTATTTCTTTAAATGGTGGAATAAGTGATATGATCATTATATGGACCATTCCTTTGTTTCCCTTGTTTTCACTATTTTTTTCTAAGTTGATTTAGCTTTTTTTTTTTAAGATTTTATTTATTTATTTGAGAGGTAGAGTTACAGACAGTGACAGGGAGAGAAGAGAGAAAGTCTTCCATCCATTGGTTCACTCCCCAGTTGGCCGCAATGGTCGGCCAATCTGAAGCCAGGAGCCAGGAGCTTCTTCCTGATCTCCCATTTGGGTGCAGGGTCCCAAGGACTTGGGCCATCTTCTACTGCTTTCCCAGGCCACAGCAGAGAGCTGAATTGGAAGAGGAACAGCTGGGACTAGAACCGGTGCCCATATGGGATGCAGGTGCCACAGGGGGAGGATTAAGCATATTTTCAAAAACATTACTGATTAGTAAAAAAATTCAGCAGGAATTCTTATTTGCTTGGGTTGATTTTCTAAATAAATTTGGGTAGAACTGACATTTTTATATGGTCTTACAAAAGAACATAGTATGTCTCTCCATGTTTTCAGAACATCTTCATACTTTATTAATATATTATGTTACACTTCAATTAAGATGAATTTTCACAAAGCAAGCAAATTCATGTAATCGATACCTTGATGAAGAAATAGAGAATTACAAGTGTTCTAGAAGCCCTGACTTGTGCCCTTTTGCAATTATCATCTTTGATTGTTCCCCCAAGTTATTCACTATCATGATTTTGGTTCATTATGAATTTTATATAAATGGAAAATCATGGTAGGTGTTCTGTCCTGATTAAAATGTTTGTCATTATATCTATAAAAATAGTCTATACTGCTGTATATAGTTCATTAATTTTCAGTACATATAATGTTCCTTTTTAGAAATATTATCACAATTTATTTATCCACTCTATTCCATTTGAGCATTTGGATTATTTCCAAATATTTCCACGTTATCATGAAATTCTTATTCATGTGTACTCACAATTACACGAACTCAGCTAGGTATAAAAACAAGTGGAGTTTCTATGTCATAGTGTATGTGTATGTTCAGACTTGCTAGGTAATGAAAAACAAGTTTTCTAAGTAGTCAGATTTACATTCCCACTGTGAGAATCTGACACTTCCAGTTAATCCATTTGCCAACTAACACTTGATGTCACCAGGCTTACTTACAGTCATTCTAGTGAGAGTTTAGTGCTGCATCACAGTTTTAGTTTTAGTTTTATTTTGGTAAAATTTACATGTACTATTTGGCACACTGTCTGTTATGTGATTTGCAAATGTCATTCAGTTTGTTTCTTGAAATTTCATTTTCTTAATGGTGTCTTTTGATAGATGGAAGTTCTTAATTTTAGTGTTAGTATTATCATTTTTTAATTATTTTACATTCAGTGTACTGTCAAGAACATTTCTTTATTCTAAGTTAATGAAAATACTTTGTATTATCTTCTAGAAATTCCATTATTTACTTTCACCTTCGGATCTGCAATCCACCTGGAGTTTATTTATTTTGGTTTTTGTACAGATTTGAGAATGAAGCCAATATTTCCTTTTTTTCTCCTATAGAGATAATGGGCACAGGGATACTGAAACATTGTCTTTTTCCTACTGTCTTGTTGCATAACTTTAGTCATAAAGAGTGTCTGTGCATGGCTGGGTCTTGTTACACAGCATCTGTACTGTTCCAACTATCCCTAAGCCAATTTCACCCTGTCTCTCTTAAAGTAGGTTTACAACAATATATAATATTTAATTTATATTGTATATAATAATATATGGCTGAGCCTTAGTTCTCATTTCATGTTTGAAACACCAGAACTATTTTTAAAATATAAATGCCTGAATGTATTCTCTAAAGATGAGGATTTAATTATATAAACAGAAAGGTGTCATCATCAAGTTTTTAAAAATCTCCCTGATGACTATGACACACAGTCAAAATTAAGAACAACCACCATTGAGTAAGTTCTCCAATTTATTATTCTCCTTCAAGTTTGACCCTTTGAACTTTAGTATACATTTTAGAATTAACTTATCAAGTTTCACAAAGTCACTCTGGAATTTTGATTAGTGGAGTATTGGTTTGGAGAAAATTAACATCATTCTAAGTTACATCTTCTGATCCATGAATATACTATTGCTCTCTAGTTATATAAATTTATTTTATTCCTGTGAGTAATAATTTAGTTTATTGAAGAAATTTTGTACTTTTTCTGATTTATTCTTAGTTATTTTATTTTTCATCAATTATAAATGGTATATTTTATATACCATTTATAAATTCAGAATATACTTATAAATTTGGAATACATTTATAAATTCAGAATACACTTTTAGATTGGTTTAGATTTTCTATGTACATATTAAAGTTGTTTGTGAATGTTGATGAATTTTTTTTCTTTCCAATGATTACACTTTTTTCTTTCCACTAAAACATTGTCTAGTGATTTTGCTATGAGATCATATTAGATTAATGACAAAGCAACTTCTATTCTTATTCACAACTGCAGAGAGAAAATTTCAGTAATTTATCATTAAATATGTTCATTTTATTTATTTATTTATTTATTTATTTGGAAGTCGGAGTTACACAGAAAGAGAAGGAGAGGCAGAGAGAGAGAGAGAGAGAGGTCTTCCATTCACTGGTTCACTACCCAACTGGCTGCAACCGTCAGAGTTGAGCTGATCTGAAGCCAGGAGCCAGGATCTTCCTCCAGCACCGGCCTACTTCAATTATTTTAATGACAGTCTCCCCATCCATAATTATAGCTTAACTCTCATTTCACAAACAAACCAGCTTCTAGATTATCTATTAGAGGCCGGCGCCACGGCTCAATAGGCTAATCCTCCACCTAGCGGCGCCGGCACACCGGGTTCTAGTCCTGGTTGGGGCACCGGATTCTTTCCCGGTTGCTCCTCTTCCAGGCCAGCTCTCTGCTGTGGCCAGGGAGTGCAGTGGAGGATGGCCCAAGTGCTTGGGCCCTGCACCCCATGGGAGATCAGGAGAAGCACCTGGCTCTTGCCTTCAGATCAGCATGGTGCGCCGGCTGCAGCACGCCAGCTGTGGCGGCCATTGTGGGGTGAGCCAATGGCAAAGGAAGACCTTTCTCTCTCTCTCACTGTCCACTCTGCCTGTCAAAAAAAAAAAAAAAAGATTATCTATTAGAATTAAACTTTCTCTATAGAGATTTTACATGTGCTACGTTAGTTCCTGGAATACACATACATATGTATCCAAGTATCATTATATATTATATATTATATATACATATAGTCTTCTGTTTTCCTATTGATAATTACTGAGGTGGAGATATGCAGTGAAATATTATCAGTAGTACTGATGAGTTCTCTCATTAATTCTAATAGTCTATATTTTTCTTTTCATTGGTTTTTCTAAATAGCTGTTAATATCATTAGAAGACATCAAGATCATATCTATTCCGCATAATTTTTTCGGCAGTTTATTTTTTCTTACCTTTGTAGTGTAGACAAAGGCTTCTAGTTCTTTTTTTTTTTAAGATTTTATTTATTTATTTGACAGGTAGAGTTACAGACAGTGACAGGGAGAGACAGAGAGAAAGGTCTTCCATCTGCTGGTTCACTCTCCAAATGGCTGCAATGGCCGGAGCTGCGCAGATCTGAAGCCAGGAGCCATGTGCTTCTTCCTGGTTTCCCACGTGGGTGCAGGGGCCCAAGGAGTTGGGCCATCTTCTACTGCTTTCCAAGGCCATAGCAGAGAGCTGGACTGGAAGAAGAGCAACCTGGACTAGAACCGGTGTCAATCTGGGATGCTGGCGCTGCAGGCAGAGGATTAACTTAGTGCACCGTGACGACAGCCACAGTCTTCTAGTTCTATGTTAAGCAACTGTGAGAATCCTTGTCTTATTTCTAACCATAAAGAATACCACCTAAAATGCATCCATAACTTTTGATATTTCATTATTACTAAGTTGTCGAAGATCCTATCCCTGACTTTCTAGGTGGTTTTTTTAAAACTTTTATTTAGTAAATATAATTTTTTAAAATACAGTGTATGGATTACAATGGCTCCCCCCCCATAACTTCCCTCCCACCTGCACCCCTCCCATCTCCTGCTCCCTCTCCCATTACATTCACATTAAGATTCATTTTCAATTATCTTTATATATAGAAGATTGATTTAGTATATATTAAGTAAAGATTTCATCAGTTTGCACCCACACAGAACATAAAGTGTAAAATACTATTTGAGTACTAGTTATAGCGTTAATTCACATTGGACAACACATTAAGGACAGAGATCCCACATGAGGAGTAACTACACAGTGACTCCTGTTGTTGACTTAACAATTTGACACTCTTGTTTATGGCATCAGAAATCTCCCTAGGCTCTAGTCATGAGTTTCCAAGGCTATGGAAGCCTCTTGAGTTCGCCAACTCCAATCTTATTTAGACAAAGTCATAGTCAAAGTGGAAGTTCTCTCCTCCCTTCAGAGAAAGGTACCTCCTTCTTTGATGGCCCGTTCTTTCTGCTGGGATCTCACTTGCAGAGATCTTTCTTTTAGGTCCTCTGTCGCTCCCCCTCTTCGTGGAGGAACGACACAGGACCCTGCGCTGTTCTTTTGTCTGCTCGGCCCTCCCCGGGTTTGCTGCTGGTTCTTCCCGGGTTGGCTACCGACCCTTCCACGGAGGTTCCCCTTGCCACTTTCCCCACTTCCGCGGGGGAGCGGCACACCGCCGGCCGGCTCTCTCGGGGGCTGCTCAGGTGTTCCTCTTAGATGTTCCCGGTGCATGTTGTCTCTCTCCTCCTTTATAGTCCTCTTCCACCAATCCCAACTCTGCTACCTATACGCCAAGTACGCTGCTCTCCTCCAATCAGGAGCAGGTCCTGCTGCTTATTGGTTGAACTGGAGGCAGCTGTGTAGAAGCTGTTTCCTCCTCTCCCAGTGCCATATTGTGGGAGAGCAGATGCATAGAATAAGTCTTAATTCCCGTAACAGTCTAGTCCTAGTTGTTCCCCACAGATCCCCCTTTCTTTTTATTTTTGGTGTTGATATGCGCCTGTCTTCGGTGCCCCGCGGCACACACTCTGCTCTGCTTGCTAGAGTTGCCCACAGGTGCTTACAAGCCCTATCAATCAGGCAAACTGAATCCGGGTCCTCTCTTCACCATGTTGTGAGGAGGTTTTTAGGTGCTGATGCGTGCCTGTGTTTGGTGCACTGCAGTGCATGCTCTACTCTGCAAGAACTGCCTGCAGGTGCTTACAAGCCCTACCAACCAGGCAAACCGAATCCAAGCCTTCTCATTGTCGTCTTGTGGGGAGACTTATTGGTGTTGATAACGTGCCTGTCTTCGGTGACCTGCAGCCGCCCACAGGTGCTTATCGTCTTACTAATCAGGCAGACCGAATCCAAGCCCTCTCATTGCCGTGTTGTGGGGAGGCCTTATTTTTCTCTATTTCTCTACCTCCGGGCATTCCTATTTCTCCCATTTTACTTCTATCTGCCAGCATTCCTATTTCTCTCATTTTACTTCTAAACTTCTGTTTCTCTTATCCCCGCGGCTTCCCGGCGCCCGCCCCGAGGCTGCTTCTCTGCGCCTTGCCCCGCGGCGGCTTCCCAGCTCTGCGCCGCTTCAGCCTGCGCTTCTCTCATCTGCGCGGCTTCCAGGTGCCCGCCCCGAGGCTGCTTCTTGGCACCTCGCCCCGTGGCGGCTTCCCGGCTTCACGCAAGCTCCGTGGTCTCTGCGCCCTTTGCACCCGCACCACGGCCTTCACGCTAGCCCCACGTTTCCTATTCGCGCCTCGTGCACTCTCCCCGTTTGTGCCCCAGGCACTCTCTCTGCACGTGGTGGCTTCCGCGAGTCACACAGCCTAGCTCACGTTTCCGCTACCGGTATTCAGTCTAAGTTCCCTGGGCTAACCTGGCGAATTGAACGTTTCCGCCTTACGGTTTGGCTTCCCGTCTTTTGCTCCCCGGGCTAATCTGACGGATTCCAACCTGGCCCACGTCTCCGCCTCTGGTTCCAGATTTTCGCCCCTTGTTCCCTGGGATGACTCGACGAATCCCAATCTAGCTTACGTCTCCGCCTCGGCCTGCCCCCGCGGCTGCATCCTCCCTAACATTTTTCTCTACCCGGTATGTTTCCTAACTTTTCTTCCAACAATATTCCCCTCTCATTTCTCCTGGCTTCTCCCCACAGTCCGTATCCGAGTCTAAGTTTCTTCTAGCTTTCACTTTCAACCTTAGAGATTTCTCCCAGCTTCCCCCCGTAGTCCGTATCCGAGTCTATGCCTAGGCTTTCGATAGCTTCTTCCGGCACCTTTTCCGTCCGGCTTTTCCCTAGGTTCTTTGCTAGTCTCTCTCTCCGGTATTTTCCCACTTCTTCCCTCTTTTTCCCTCCTAGGTTTCCTATCTGAGTCACGGCACCATTATGTCACTCCCCCTCTTCATGGAGGAACGACACAGGACCCTGCGCTGTTCTTTTGTCTGCTCGGCCCTCCCCAGATTTGCTGCTGGTTCTTCCCGGGTTGGCTACCGACCCTTCCACCTCCGTGGAAGGGCGGTTCCCCCTGCCACTTTCCCCACTTCCGCGGGGGAGCGGCACACCGCCGGCCGGCTCTCTCGGGGGCTGCTCAGGTGTTCCTCTTAGATGTTCCCGGTGCATGTTGTCTCTCTCCTCCTTTATAGTCCTCTTCCACCAATCCCAACTCTGCTACCTATACGCCAAGTACGCTGCTCTCCTCCAATCAGGAGCAGGTCCTGCTGCTTATTGGTTGAACTGGAGGCAGCTGTGTAGAAGCTGTTTCCTCCTCTCCCAGTGCCATATTGTGGGAGAGCAGATGCATAGAATAAGTCTTAATTCCAGTAACTTAGTCTAGTCCGAGTTGCTCCCCACAGTCCTTTTTTTTTTTTTTTTTTCCAGAGTGTCTTGGCTTTCTATGCCTAAAATATTCTCTTGGGCTCTTCAGCCAGATCTGAATGCCTTAAGGGCTGATTCTGAGGCCAGAGTGCTGTTTAGGACATCTGCCATTCTATGAGTGTGCTTTGTATCCCACTTCCCATGTTGGATTGTTCTCTCCCTTTTTTATTCTACGTGATTTATGTGATCCCTTTGACTCTTAGACCTATCAGTGTGATCAATTGTGAACTGAAATTGATCACTTGGACTAGTGAGATGGCATTGGTACATGCCACCTAATGGGATTGAAGTGGAATCCCCTGGCACATTTCTAGAAATAAATATGAATTCAGCTTTATTGTTACTCTTTCATCATTGATTAAGATAGTACTATTTGCTTTACCTGTTTGGTGAGTTACCATTAAAGATTTTGCAAATGTTGCCTGTGACTGTATTTATGAAGATTCTGTCCTCTTACTCTGCTGTCATTTTTCCTTGTTGATTTTCTTATTTGCCACTGATTTGTTTGATAATATTTCAACTTTATTTTAGTATATCATTTTCTCAGCCTTTGTTTCTAATATTTTGATTTGTTTGTTTGAAGTACAAGGAAACATATTCTTTATCATCTCCCTGCTTTTTACATCAGTTCAGGTAGTGCAGTCAGTTTCCAGCCACCCTGTAGAGATGGCTCTACAAGAGATTTTAGGGAAAGGGAACTTAAAAAAGGCTGACAAGTATTGTGAGGTTTTGTAGTATTGGATTGAATTTTCCCAATTGACAACCAAAATGATCATAGGCAGCATGTTTATTCTCGATAACATATTGCATAAACACTGTTTTGGAGGGTAAGATACCAACTTAATGTGAATCACAGACCTGTGGATTATAAAGTTGGGACTGTGCCTCCTTTGTAAGCTACAAATGAAAGATGAGTTTAGGACTAACTCAAAATAGTCAATGTTTATTGTCTTCTGTTAAGAAAAGTAGTCTTTTTTATAAGCCTGAGAGTTGATATGAATACTGAGCTTCTGTATACAAAATATTTAGCAAGTTGACTGAACACTGTAGTCTTGAAATGTTGTAACTATTATTTTTTAATTATCTTAATGTTGGTGTATAATGAGGAAAACTGATTAATAATTCCCGAAAAGTAAAACAAAACTAACTTGAGTTCCTTCAATGTTTCAAATGGCAACAAATAAATGTACAGTAAAAACCAAAACGTTAGCAATAGAAGCACTCAAAGAAATAACATAAGCATATTCAATTAGGGACTTTAAATAATAAAAAAACCTGAAAAAACTTCCTTATTACATAAAACCTCCATTCTACATAAATACAAATACAAACTAAATAAATACAAACCACAAACTAGGAAGATATTCATAATATATATATACAAATTAATATATAACTAATTCCTAAATAACAAAAGTGAATATAAAACTTTTAAATTATTAAAAGATATAAAAGTTGTCGCTCCCCGTCTTCGCGGAGGAACGACACAGGACCCTGTGTTGTTCTTTTGTCTGCTCGACCCTCCCCGGGTTTGCTGCTGGTTCTTCCCGGGTTGGCTACCGACCCTTCCACCTCCGTGGAAGGGCGGTTCCCCCTGCCACTTTCCCCACTTCCGCGGGGGAGCGGCACACCGCCGGCCAGCTCTCTCGGGGGCTGCACAGATGTTCCTTCAGATAGATGTTCCTGGTGCGTGTTGTCTCTCTCCTCCTTTATAGTCCTCTTCCACCAATCCCAACTCTGCTACCCACACGCCGAGTACGCTGCTCTCCTCCAATCAGGATCAGCTCCTGCTGTTTATTGGTTGAACTGGAGGCAGCTGTGTAGAAGCTGTTTCCTCCTCTCCCAGCGCCACATTGTGGGAGAGCAGATGCATAGAATAAGTCTTAATTCCAGTAACTTAGTCTAGTCCGAGTTGCTCCCAGTTGCTCCCCACAAAAGTCAATTCACATACCTTAATAATATATAAAGAGTTTCAAATTTACTAACAAACAATGCATATATAAATCATTATTTTCTTTTTAGTTTCCCAAATATTAAAAGATTCACAAAATCTAATGCAAGTATGAATATGCAGAGAGAAGGTGAGACATGTTCAGTGGGTGTGTAAACAGTTACAAATTTTCTATTTTTTTGAAGAAAAGATTTATTTTATTTGGAAGGCAGAGTTACAGAGAGAGAGAGAGAGAGAGAGAGAGAGGAAGAGAGAAAGGTCTTCTATCCTCTGGTTTACTCCCCAAATGGCTGTAACAGCCAGGGCTGGATCTGTCTGAAGTCAGGATCCAGGAACTTCTGGGTCTCCCATATAGATGCAGGGGCCCAAGCACTTGGGTCATGCTCCACTGCTTTCCCAGGTGCATTAGCTGGGAGACGAATTGAAGTGGAGCAGCTGGGACTTGACCGGAGCTCATATGGGAAGCAATTGGCGGCTTATCTTGCTATGCCACAGTGCAGGCTCCAGTTACAGACTTTCTAGGTAGCAAGTGGATTGTGTGCATCAATATGTAACATATGTGTACTTTCAAATACAATTTAAAAAAGCAAAAGAAATGATTATGTGAAAATATTTATAGAAGTATCTTTTATAGAAAAAATGTAAGCAAGCCTCAACATGGAATAGCTTATACAAATTCCAATAATAAATTATCAGGCATAATTCAAGGGACTAGAATTACTGACGGGAACAAAGCAGAGCCCTTCCACTCTTGGAGGTGATATTCCAGTGGGTGAGTGGTCAAATGACAAATGAGAGATGTAAAACATGCACAGATGTCATGAACAATTAAATAGAAGGTAAAGCAAAGCAGTGGGAAAAGGTGATCTTTCAATAAGGGTGACCACGGCACTTAGCTCTTATAAGAAATTTGAGTGGGGGGGGTCGCTAAATAAACTGAGGAAATGATCCTTGTACACATCTGGAAGAACATTGGTACTGTGTACAGGGCAAGTATAAGTTTCTTAAAACTTCTTTCTTCTGATTAAGAAACAGGGAGTGCGTCAGAGGGGCTGAAGCTTAGCACTTAAGGGAGAAAGTGCTGGAGACACTGGCCGGGCCGGATCTCAAAATCCGCTGCATTCCTGCTAAGGAAAGGGTAGTTAGGGAGGGCTGCTCTGAGGAACTGGTTTTGGGGTAAAGATCTGAACATTGAGGAAAAATCGACCAAGAAAAGATTTGTGTGATGAATGTTCCAGAAACGACAGATGGTGAAAACATTTGGTGATCCAAAGGGGTTTAGTCTGAGGAAGAGGAAAAATATCCCTGTACCTGGGGCACACAGAAAGCTGGGAATGACCCCTTGCAATGGGAATTGACAAGAAGCCAACAGGCAACCGAGACATGATTTACTGAGGGCTTATTCACTGGCACAAGGGAGCTAGTGTAGCAAGAAGCAGTTTCAACGGGCACTCCAACAGCAGCTGAATTGGTGGATTTTTTTGTGTGTTTTTTGTTTTTCTTTTCATTTTTTATCAGATTGGGGAGGTGTGGCTGTATTCTCTTGGTCTCTGGTCTGTCCCCCTCAGCACATAGCATTTCCATTTGCACCAGGCCTGGTATTCTGCACAGACACAATCGTTCTTTTGCACACCACATACTCAAAATGGCGGTGTTGCTCACTACCGTTTCCCCAGTAAGTTCAGGTATCAGTTGTTGTGGGCCATTCTGGGCAAGCATGCAGGCTGGGCATGCTTTAATGGGCAGCAAGGATCCAGAGCTCCTTGCCTCTGATTGGTGTGGAGCTGAGGCTGGCAGCATGTCAGATCTCTAGGGGCTTGATTTAGTGAGCCTGCTCCTGGAAGGGTCACAGGAGAAGTTTAATAGTGGCAAGAGCAGTTCAGGGACTTGGACTCTGTAGGAAATGCCAATGACCACTTGAAGCTGGCACTGAAAGGTCCTGCTTGTCATCTGCATTTCTCACCAAACTCATCTTCCCTGTTCTTCACCACTCAGTCAAAGGCACACACATTCACCCAGATGGAGTTCCAGACTCCTGACTTCAGCCTGGCACAGCCCTGGGTGTTGAGGTCATTTAGGGAGTGAATCAATGAATGCAAGATTGATCTTTCTCTTTCTCTTTCTCTTTCTTCTCTTTCTCTTTCTCTTTCTCTTTCTCTTTCTCTTTCTCTTTCTCTTTCTCTTTCTCTTTCTCTTTCTCTTTCTCTTTCTCTTTCTCTTTCTCTTTCTCTTTCTCTTTCTCTTTCTCTTTCTCTTTCTCTTTCTCCCTCTCTCTCTCCCCCTCTCTGTCCCTCTCTGCCTCTGTTACTCTCCCTTTCAAATAATTACATACATTAAAAAAAATTCAAGTATGACTACTGAGGGAGCCAATGGCTAGAGTGCTATCTATATAACATAATTGAGCAGTGCTTTATTTGTTCAAAAACCTCACCAATTAAGAAAAAAAGAGGATGTATCCTTCATATTTGACTTTTCCACTGATATTCATATCCATTCTAAAGCATGATTAGTAATAAAAATTATAAAAGATAAAGGTAAAATGAATAATAGTGAAACCATCTGAATTTTTATTAATAATTCAAATCCATTTTTCTCTCTGAAAAACTGTTAACTTCATCATAACATATGAACCATTTATATGTTAATGAAAACAATATCACTGAAAATTATTTTAAAAATTAAATATTTTCATTACTGAATAGTTCAAGACCTTTGAAAATGATTAATCATTGTATGATACAGTGATTCTTTTTTTTCTTTTTAAAGATTTTTATTTATTTATTTGAGAGGTAGAGTTATAGACAGGGAGAGACAGAGAGAAAGGTCTTCTCATCTGCTATTTCACTTTACAAATGGCTGAAATGGCCAGAGATAGGCTGATCTGAAACCAGGAGCCTGGAGCTTCTTTCAGGTCTCCCATGCAGGTGTCGGGGTACAAGTACTTAGGCCATCTCCTACTGCTTTCCCAGACCATAGCAGAGAGCTGGATTAGAAGAGGAGCAGCCAAGAATAGAACTGGTGCCCATGTGGGACGCAGACAGTGCAGGTGGAGGCTTAGTCCACTATACCACAGCGCCGGCCCTGACAGAGTGATTCAAGTGGTTTTAATTTAATTTGTTTCAGTACTTGTTTTGAGTGACAGCTATTAAAGATACCTCATAAAGGTTCAATATACACCATATTTAATTCCACATGGGTCAAGTTTATCGTTAATGTTGTGTCTATCCATCTACATGTGAAATAATCTTCATAAATCTGATTTTGACAGCTTTACTAGATAGTGATTCTGTGCAGCTGATGACAAGCTTATACCAGTGAAAGTGTTATGCTTCCACTTCTGTCACAACAGGTTCTAAAATCTTCGATTCTTAAGTCTTTGTAGGCATCTTGCAAAAATTATTTTCTATTTTGTGAGAGCTGATATAGTTAAAATTAGATTTGACCCATTCTTAAATAAACTTAACACATATAAACTCCACTATTTGGAAGTATATTGAAAGTAAGAGAATGAGTTAGGACAATTCTTGTAGCTCTGATTTTTATTTTGAATTTCCAATCTATTTCAGTATGTTGTATGGTATATATGTCATAAGCCATGTGATGTAGGGATAAATGTGGACTTTTTTATGTTTAATAAGTTTAAAATGAAGTATTAGTAAGTCTACACATTAAATACTAGTATAATTTTTAATTTGTTTTATGTAGAAATGAATATGAAATGAAGTTCTAGTATCTTCTAAGTCCCTCTCAGATTACAGCTCTGGGTAATTGTGACATGTGCCATAGATCCATAGAACTGTGTCATCATACCACCTTGAATTCTTTGAAAAAGCAGCTTTTTTTTTTTTGAAGATTTATTTTCTTTATTTGAAAGCCAGAGTTACACAGAGAAAAGAGAGGCAGAGAAAGAGAGAGAGAGAGAGAGAGAGAGGGAGAGAGAGAGAGAAAGATCTTCCATCTGATGGTTCACTCCCCAATTGGCCGCAACGGCGGGAGCTGTGCCAATCTGAGGCCAGGAGCCCGGAGCTTCTTCCGGGTCTCCCATACTGGTGCAGGGGCCCAAGGACTTGGGTTATTTTCTACTGCTTGCCCAGGGCATAGCAGAGAGGTGGATGGGAAGTGGAGCAGTTGGGACTCGAATTGGTGCCCATATGGGATGTTGGCGCTTCAGGCCAGGGCGTTAACCCACTGTGCCACAGCGCCAGTCACGAAAAAGCAGCTCCTAGCTAAGGAATAAATCTAAGAAATAAAAGGAAAAATAATGATCATT
Source organism: Oryctolagus cuniculus (assembly GCF_964237555.1). Classification (NCBI taxonomy): domain Eukaryota; kingdom Metazoa; phylum Chordata; class Mammalia; order Lagomorpha; family Leporidae; genus Oryctolagus; species Oryctolagus cuniculus. Next base: position 41,551,321 of record NC_091436.1, read on the forward strand.
TATTTACATTTCCTTCTTTTCCTTATCTGTTTCCTTTCTTTTTGAGTGCATGGTAGCTTCACACTTGCAAGCCCCTTTGTGTGTCTTATAACCTGTACTGGTGAATGTAACGAGAGCAGGAATACTGTGTATCATTTTGGTGTAGATACCTTAGGAACCAGTACTTGATTTAACATATTGCTTTCTGGTGGACCATGTCAAGATGGAACCTCCCTCAGTCTGGGAGTTTGGGTTCGAGGTGACCACAAGTAGCAGAGACTCTTCACTCAGCATCTGTATTGAATAGACAATAGTAAGAGAAATATACTTATAGCTTAAATTTTAGATCTGTGGTTATTTGTTATAGTGACTTGAACTTTCTTACTGATGTAATGATACAGCAAGTTATATTAATTACGGCTGTAACTGAACTCATTGATTAAACATTTAGACATCAGACGTATTCAGGAGAGTCATATAATGTCAAGAGAAATTACTTGAGTAATAATACTATCACTCATTCATAGGAACCACTCTTTTCAGGCAACATGATCTGTTGCTTTGTTGACTACTCTCCATGTTGCTAACTTTACCACTTAGCCCTATTTGTTTCACCCATCTGACTATTTTGATACTGATTTAAAAATCTGGCAAAATTCAATGTTTCTTTTATCATGATTTTTTTGTGAGATCAATATTAAATTTCTTCTCTACAAAAATACATGCATATTATTAAAAATGGGTAATTTTTTGATTCTGAATTTATCTTTTTTCTCTTTTGGATTTATGCTTTCAGTATCATGTTGCACAATCCAACATCATGAAAATTTCCTTCTCTTTGTTTTGGGGGAACTCCAAGACCATGCTCAATTTTATGATTTCCTATGACTCTCAGAACTCATAAAGTTGGTATAATGAGGACTATGGTTCATTACAGGGAAAGGATACAGATTAAAATCAGTGAAGGAAAAAGTGTATGGGAGACAATCCAAGAGATACCTGGCATGAATTGTCAGTTATCCACTGCCAGTGGTGACACTTGGATGGTGTTTATTTCTCCTAGCAATGATGTGTTTCAACAGATACGAGTGATTCTAAGCAGGGATGCTCACCCAGACCTTCATGTCCAGCATTGTTACTGGAGTCAATCACAGAGATATTTAGTGCTCACATGATTGGCCTTCACTATACAATCTCCAGCCTTTTTAGATCTCAAACTGGCACAGTGTGGTTCAGGACCCCAGGTTGAAAAAACAAGAATTTATCATTAAGTCACGTGATGAGTTGAAACTATCTGGTGTTGGCCAAGAGCCCAGATATAAAAAATACTCTTATCTTGCAAGATAATTCAAGGACTATGAGTTGATCTTTCAGGAGCCAGTCAAAAGTTAGTCTTGTTTGCAATGTGTGGGATTTGTACACCCCAAACCCATGGAGTTAGTTCTTAATGGTTTTCATTTAGGAAAGGTTTGTCTACAGCTAATGGAAGGATTACTTACAAAACATGTTGCAGGGGCCGGCACCGTGGCTCACTTGGTTAATCCTCTGCCTGCAGCACCGGCAACCCATATGGGCACCGGGTTCTATTCCCAGTTTGTCCTCTTCCAGTCCAGCTCTCTGCTGTGGCCCGGGAGTGCAGTGGAGGATGGCCCAAGTGCTTGGGTCACTGCACCCTCCTGGAAGACCAGGAGGAAGCACCTGGCTCCTGGCTTCGGATCAGCGTAGTTCTGGCCGTGGCAGCCATTTGGGGGGTGAACCAATGGAAGGAAGACCTTTCTCTATGTCTCTCTCTCTCACTGTCTATCTGTCAAATAAATAAATAAAATATAATTAAAAAAAATGTTGCAAATAACTCTGGTAGAGAAGTCTCTTTCTAGTTGAGGGAAATAAAGGAGTTACCCAAAAAGATATCCAACTTGGTGAACAGCTTTCTAAGCAGAGGGAACATCTTTAGCAAAGAATTATGGAAGGAATATGTTGGCATATTTGAGGGTAAGTTAGAAACCAATGGATCTGGAGAGAGAAGAGTGATAAGAACTGAATTCAGAGAGATAGTGGAAAATCATATGTTCTTTTTGGACATAGCAATGTCCAGTGGGGAAACTGGAGCTACCACCAAAATCAGCTGAAACACTGCTAGATTTTTTGTTTGTTTTTTTCTGCTTTGGCTATGCATTCAGAGAGCATGCGCCATTATTTTCCTTGTTCTTTTAATAAAAATTTATCTATTTTTACTTATTTGAACAGCAAAGAGGCAGAAAAGATAGGACAGATAGAAAGATCCTACATCCTCTGGTTCAGTCCCCAAAGATCTGCAATACCCAGGCTGTGCCAAGTTGAAGCCAGGAGCCTGAAACACAATCTGGGTCTCCTATGAGAGTGACAGGTACCCAAGTTTCTGGGCCATCACTAGTGCCACCTAAGGTGAACATCAGTAAAAAGCTGGAATTGGTAGTAGAGCTGAGACTTGAACCCAGGCACTTTGATGTAGGCTGTGGTTGTCCCAATTGTTGTCTTAACTGATGTGCCAAATGGCTGTGTATATTCTTGTTTATCTAAAGAAAATGCTGGAGGAACCCCACATAGCTTTGTAGGAGTCAAAGCATAGTTTTCTTTTTCTTCTTTTTTTTTTTTTTCCTAAAGATTCACTTTGTTTATTTGAAAGACAGAGTTACAGAGAGAGGTAGAGAGGGGGGAGGGAGAGAGAGAGAGAAAGAGAGAGAGAAAGAGAGAGATATCTTCCATCTGCTGGTTCACTCCCCAAATGGCCCCAACAGTTGGAGCTGGGCTGATCTGAAGCCAAGAGCCTGGAGCCTCTTCCAGGTCTCCCACATGAGAGCAGGGGCCAAGGACTTGGCCCATACTCTATTGCTTTCCCAGGCACATTATCAGGGAGCTGGATCAGAAGTGGAGCAGCCAGGACTTGAACTGGTACCCATATGGGATGAGCTCAGCAGTCCAGAGCTTTAACCTGCTATGCCACTGTGCCAGCCCAAAGCATAGTTTTTCTTGACTGAGCCCCAAAATATGATAGTCAAAATTGTATCTTACAACAATGTTTAAAAGCCAAGAAGATGTTTTTCTCCTCTTCAGAATTAGTATTTTTAAGTACCATGTTTTGGATATATTAAGTACTAGAATATTTGTTTTTCTTACAAAGAATATGATAAAATTGTAGAAATTATTCCCTAATTCTATATCTTTCTCCTTTCTTCTTTTCCTCCTTAGTCCATTTTCTGTTGCTATTACTGAATACCACAGGCTGCGAAATTTATTTTTTAAAGATTTATTTATTTATTTGAAAGGCAAAGGTAGAGAGAGAGAGAGAGAGAGAGAGAGAGAGAGAGAGAGAGAGAAAGGGTGAAAGGTCTTCCATCTACTGTTTCAAATGGTCAGAATGATCAGAGCTGGGCTGGTGTGAAACTTGCAGCTTCTTTTGGGTCTCCCACATTGGTACAGGGGCCCAAGCATTGGGGCCATCTTCCACTGATTTTCCAGGTGCATTAGCAGGGAGCTGGATTGGAAGTGGAACAGCCAGGATTCAAACCAGCACCCACATGGGATGCCTGCACTGCAGCGGGTGGCTTAACTCTTTTTGCTACAGCACCACCCCCAAGCTGGGAGTTTCATTTGACTCATGGTCCTGGAAGTTCAAGAGCATGGCACCAGCATCTGCTTGGCATGTAGTGAGGGCCTTCCTGCTGTCATGATATGACGGAGGGCTTGATAAGGCAACAGAGTGAGAAATCCGACAGAGCTTGCTTTCATAACAAAGCCACTTCCATGATAATGCATTGAGTCACAAATCATTCATACAGCAGAGAACTCACATGGCACCAAGGATGGGTCATGGGAACCAATCTCCTCTTCATGGTCCCACCTCAATACCTCACAGTGGGGATTAAATTTTAACACAAGTTTTGTTAGAACCAGACAACAATACCTCCTTGCTTCCTTTTTATGAAGTGGATGGTCCTAGCTCTTAAGGACTTCATAGGCTAGTGAAAGAAGATTTTAAAAATTTAAAAAATTCAATATTTATGAGGCAATGAGAAAGTGCTCTGACATAAACTGTTTTGAGAATACTGGGGAGTGTATAACCAAGACTAAGAAAGGTCAGAGAACGTATAACAAGATGTGGTGATAATTATCCTGGGACTTGCAGCCTAAATGAAAGGTGACCAAGTCAATAAGCAATTTCAGAATGGCAGAAAATTGTTTAAAATGTTGTATAAGTTTGAAACCTCAAAAGACTTGGAGAATGGTGGGTAATCAGATGCTTTGTGGCCGTATTTTAAATGACTTCTGAAATATAATAAAGATAATGAATTTCTACTATTATCAATAGGAAACTATAGAAATGTTATTTTTAACATATGTTATGTACTGAATATTCATGTCCCCTAAGACCGTATGTTGAAGCCCTAACCCCCAGTGCAACTGTATTTGGAGATGGGCCCTGAAGTGAAGTAACTAGAGTAAATGCCATCATAAAGTGGGGCCCTGATCTGACAGGATTGGCGTCCTTAGGAGAAGAGACACGGGAGAGCATGCTCGCCTCCTTTCTACACACACAAGGTGAGGAAAGGCCACGTGAGGCCATAGCATCAGGCAGCAGTCTGTAAGATGAAGAAAGTTCTCATGAGAAACCGGATTGACTGGAACTTCGATCTGGAACTTGTAGCCTTCAGAACTTTAAAAAAACAAATTTCTGTTGTTTCACTCCCCAGCCAGTGAAATTTTCTCATGGCAGCAGGAGCTAGTCCAATGTGTTTTCCTGATTGGAAAGTTAAAACATGTTCATTGCAGATAATTTGAAAATGATAAGAAAAACCAAAAAAATTTCTGGGATGTTTAAGACCAAAAAACATCTCAGGTGAGTAGATCAGACATCTATTTCAATAAAAGCCTGGCAGATGGATATGAGAAAAAGACAAACAGCAAGGAGCTCAGAGCAGCTGTAGAGATAGAATCTGTGGTTTTTTGGGGGGTTAGTATCTTCTGAATTTGTCCGTTTCTGAGAGGCAGTAAGCAAGAAGGAAAAGTTGAAGCTTTTGGATTAGTAGCATGACAGATGCTGCATTAATTGATGCAGTAATGTGAAAAGGAGCAGTGATTTTGGAGGTGGAGGCATAACTGAGTTGTATTCCCCTGTACATGAGGCCCTTACAGGACATTCACATGTAAATGAACATCAGACAGCCAAAAATACGCACCTCAAGTAAAAGGAGTGTTATTAGAGAGGTCAGAGCAGACATTACGGGTTTGTAAATCGGCAAAAGAACTCTGTTATTTCGGGGATTGGAGGCTAGTCCGTGAGCCATCTCAGAAGACACAGGCAGGCCTCTAAGAATAGCACCAAGGAAAGTACGGCAAGGCAAAAAAGCCTTGCGTCTGCATCAAGCAGCAGAAGCTAGGTCGTTTGCTGATGGGAAGAAGTGACGTAAAGCACCAGACTAAGAATATATCCAGGATAAAATCTGGCATTTGCAAACAGTTTATCATAGGTTAGGTGTTATTGGTAATTGTAATTGTATGACTTGAAGCCTTACTATTGGCCAGGCAATGTGTCATGCCCCTTATAAAGAATTGGGTGTATTAGCTCATATTATAGATCCATGTGTATGTTCATACATAAAAATGTGGATTATATATAAATGAAGCACATATATTTAATATATGTTCATCTACCCACAAATTTTGTGTTCAAAGTATATATGTACACATATATTTAGTTGCTTAGTTAATTCATTATATTTATAAAGATTTTTAATCTTTGAGGTTTCCTGTGAGATTATTATTTCCATTTTCCAAGGTCATCTGTTTGCCATATTATCTACTTCTGTTCAAGGGACAAAACTTATAATAAAGCTTATTTTTGATTATTCCTCCTGAAAAGGTTACATGAGAAATCCTATCATGAATGTTATCATTATAGAAAAACCACCTTTAATAGACTTTATAATAGTTTATTGATGGCCTTTTGACTTTACAGATGCTGAAGTAAACATGCATAAGATGTGTTTGTCTTGTCTTCTAATAACTTATTACTGATATAATTTGATAAATATGACATTGAAGAATTACCTTGGAAATTGGTTGAATAAGTATACTGAATAATGATATTTAGTAAATTATGCATTATATGAACATGAATTTTATGGGTTTGATGAATATGCAAGAGTTCATGTGGCAACAATTATGCTTATTTTAATGCACATATAATTATTTTATGGCTAATCGAACCTAATTTTTCTAGCTTAATTTAATCAGCCATGGACATGGTAGTAGCAGGGAAAATCTGAAAATTATAACATTGTATTATACTTGCATTTATTCATATTTCATAAGTTTTAAGTATTTAGACAAAATGGAACTTTTTTTGTTTTTAATGCTTATTTACAACCTTAATACTTGTTCAGACAAACCCAAGTATAGTGAAATTATATAAGCTAATGAAATACTGCCTGCCACATTCAAAAAAATAATTTTGGCTAAATGAAAACCGGGCACCCATTTTTTATACATGAGCTTCTATTTGTAGTGATTTCTTAAAGACAAACACTGCATTTCTAAAGTAGAATTTTTACATGTTTACAGTGGGTTCTGTTGAGCTTGCTGGCTAGGAAGTTGTTCTTCAGAATAAGGACGCCTTAAACTCACTGAGATTGAAAGTTAACAACTTTCATTATCTAAGTTTTTCAATTATCCTGAAACTGAAAATTGATAGCGATTTACTAAGTACATATAATTTTGCTCTGTGTCAATGGCATATGGTTGGACACTGAGGTGACTGTCAGAGGGGCAGGGTTTAACACAGTGGTTAAGTCACTGATTGGGACACCCACATTCCCTATCAGAGCGCCTCTTGGAGTACAGCTCCTCAGCTTTCCACCCATCTTCCTGCTAATGAGCTCCCTGGGGAGCTGTAGATGACGCTTAAAGTATTTGTGTCCAAGTTACTCACTTGGGAGACCTGAACTGAGTTCCTTGCTGCTGGCTTCAACCTACCCAGTCCTCGTCTGTTACGGACATTTGATGAATTGAACCAGCAGATGGAAGATCTCTCTCTGCTTTTCAAATAAAATGAAAATAAGTAAATGACAATTAAAAAATGGCTATCAGAATAGAATTTGGAAACTTTAATTGTTCAGTTTTGCTATCCAAAACTTGGCACTTCAGCCACTGTAAATATAAGTTTACTACCACAATGTATTTAGGCCATACACAACAAGTGAATAAGGAGTTAGTGTTTACGTGTAGTTAAACATTACATTTCTGAAAACAAGAACCAAAACTTAGGAATTTTAAGAATATAAGCTTCACATGTGAAAGTTTAGTGAAATTTTGTATGTGCTTGAATAGAATATATTTCTCCCTAAAATTTCTCTTCTGCAGCCCTTATTTTAGGAAAAAGTCTGAAAACAGCTGCATTAAAAACAAAGAATCAAAGAAGCCTAGATGAAAGTAATTTCATTTGTATTATTTTCAAAAGCTGCAGAGGCAAATAACTACCAGAACATGTTTTTATGTTGGTTACTTAAGTGGATATGTGCCATAATGTGGTCTTTTTTCTTTCTTTCTTTTTTTTTTTTTAGAAAGGAATACATAATTACCTGTAGAATAGAGTGTTCATACTTGAAAATTTCTAACACTGTGTTAAGTAGTAACCTTGACTATGCAACGCAAAGTTACAAAATTGTGGGCTGGTAAATGTCTTGTTATAAAATCCTAGTAATATAATTTATATGCTTCTTTCCTTTTGTAAAATGTAAAGAAATAATGTATGATGTTAAATAAAATTATATTTTTATTGTCTGCTAGATTTTCAAATGATTCAAAATGGAATTTTTTTGGTTAGTGTTATCAGTTACTCACATTTATTTTGTTAGTGCATTTATATATTATTGGTTAAATATTATTGAACTACATTTACTGATAGAAAATACAATCAAAACTTAAAACTTATGGTTTGATAGTTTATACTTTTGCATATTTTCATACTGGTAGGTTTTGTTGAGTACTGCTAAGTGACTAGTGAATAAGTGCAAAAATACCAATTTCAAGTTAGTATTTTTAAAAATCAGAAATTTATTTTGTCAAAATGTCCATCTTTGATGCAGTATCCCAGCTCTTGAATTTAAAAACAATATATTTTAAGTGGAACATCTAGTATGTTTTACTCTCACTAAATGTTTGGAATCATTGCACCTTTTGAAACCAAGTTTTTAGCAAAGGCTATGCGATCAAATGGATTTAAATGAAAAGTATTGCTTTCACTTGAGTTATACTATTTAAAATGGAAGTGGACAGTCATTATTGTTGTTATTTTAAAGAAAAATAATGTATTAAGAGAAGCTTTCTTAGGGCAATTTCCTACTCATTTATGTAATGACATTAGCTGTCCAATTTTCTAACTCTTACAAAGAATAATTAGAACTAAAGAGAGCTTTGTGTAGGTCAGGGTGTTGGTTTAGTGATTCAGCATTTGTTTCAGTTAAGGAAAGAACACCTGTCTCGTAAACAATGTGTGAATTCTAACCACAGACCAAGTGCTTGGTGGTTTTCTTTCTCTCTCTCTCTCTCTCTCTCTCTCTCTTTTTTTTTTTTTTTTAACTTCTCTATTGACTTGAGGAGAAGCTTAAGACGATTACAATTTCAAAACAATTTTTTCCTACACTCCTTAAATACAATCATTTGTTTTAAATTCATTATTCATTAGCAGGAACCACTGTAATCTTTTGAAATTAGTATTATAGTTGTCTTAATCTTCCTATTTAAGCATAGCGTATATGTATTCTTTCCAGTAATTTTAGAAAATGAACAACTATTTTGTATGATCAGATCATTTTTAGAATCTTGATAATGGCAGCCATCCGGACTCCTCATAGATCAGATGAAAGCTTCACCCTCCTCCCTCCCTCGCTTGCATCTTCCTTTTCATTTGAGAGTGGATGACTGAAATGCAAGTGAGTAAGTTGGCAGACATGCTTGGACAGAAATTTACCTTGAGTCTGTTAGTTGCTCAAACTTGTGTAAGTTGATGCCTGGAAAAGAGGATTTTATAAACTGCTCCTCTACTTCTGCCACTAAGTTTTTCATTCAAAAAGACAAGCAAAAAGATAGTAACAGAGATGGCACCTTAAAAAAAAGACAGATCAGCTGTACGCAAACATTTCTTGCTTTAAAAATGCAGGAGAACGGGGTAATTGTGATCAGAGTGGGTGGGCTGGACCAGGGCAGGGGGTTGTCCGGATTTGGGAGCAAATCAGGAGTCAGAGCATGTTTATTGTGGTCTCACCTGCAGCCAGCTGGAGGAAAATACCAAACAGGACCAGGAACATCAGCTCAGTGAGATAGGAGGGTTTGGCTCCTGAGTTGAGCTGTGCCTGGACTGGGTGGAGCCCCCAGTCTTCTAGATTCCTTCACCCTGGCCTGCTGGGTCACCCCAGCGGGGAAGGCAGAAACTACTTACCCACTGTTTCTTAGCATTTTCACTAAGGTCAAGTGCAGCTTATGCATCTGCCTTCCCTAAAGGTCCTAAGAACTCATTTTTTTTTTTTGTTCCCCCTGCACCTTGTCCCTGTGGGGTCCCCCCCCCTTTTTTTTTGAAAGGCAGAGTTACAGAGGTAGCAGAAAGACAGACAGACAGACAGACAGACAGAATCATCCACAGGTTCACTCTCCAAGTGGCCCCAAGGGCCAGCACTGGGCCAGACAGATGCCAGGATGCCAGGAGCCAGGAGCTTCTTCTTCCAGGTCTCTCACCTGTTTGCAGGGGATCCTATTTACCGATTAAAAAAAAGCCATTTCTAATAAGTCTACTCAGTTTTCTTTCAGAATGAAACAGCATTCTAGGTTGTCTAAACCACTTCCTGGTTTTACAGAGGCCAAAGGCTGGCAAGGCCCACATTGTGATACAATTATTTTCTTTCACCATTATCAATAAGGAGACTATATCTTTAACAATTATCTTTTATAATTATTCCTTAAAAATTTAGGGAAACATGTAGTCAATGAATAAATGTTCAAGAGTGTCCATTTATTGAACTAGCAGTCTACTTCCCTAATATCTGGCAGTATCTTGAGTTTGGGGTAATGGAGATCGAGAATTATCATTGTCTTAACTGCCAAGTGGTCCAGGCCTCCTAGGAATAGATGTTAACAGTTGAAAAGACATTTCAGGGTGGTGCTATGTGCGAATGTGATCACTCCTGATTTGTATGGTTTCTTCAACTGGAAGCCACCTGAATTTTCATATAATATGGGGACATTTTCTGTGCATATGAATGTTATTTTGATTTCCTAAGTTGACAGATACCAAATTATATCCCATTTTGACGCATGCTTTAAAGCATAAATGAGTGTTTTAATCCACTAAAGAAAGAAGAAAGAATAGACATTTTTATTTCTGCTTATTAAGGCTATTCTCTTAGGAAAATGAGACCATTTACTTGTGAATTCTCGCTAAAAAAATTGACAGGACAAATTAACGGCTGATGGATGCCATTCATCCGAAAAGTGACCTGTGACATTCTATTTTTACTGTTGGATTTCATAGTAGTTACTTTACTAATTCAGACCCCTTAGCCAAACAAAGCAGAATTACTCAAGAAAGCATCACATTTAAAACAAACACACATGCACACACACACGCAGTGCTTAGTAAAATATAACAGCTCTTATATATTTAAGTAACTTCTATCTTATTAACAATAACTTAACAAGGGGCCAGTGCTTTGGTTTAGCAGATAAAGCTGCCGCCTGCCATGCCAGCATCCCATATGTGCCGGTTCCAGTCCCGGCTGCTCCACTTCCAATCTAGTTCTCTGCTATGGCCTGGGAAAGCAGTAGAATATGGTCCAAGTCCTTGGGCCCCTACACTCATGTGGGAGACCCAGAAGAAGCTCCTGGCTCATGGCTTCGGATTGGCTTAGCTCCAACCATTGCGGCCATTTGGCAAATGAAAGAGTGGATGGAAGACCTCTCTCTCTCTCTCTCTGCCTCTGCCTCTCTGTAACTTTGCCTTACAAGCAAATAAATAAATCTTTAAAAAAAAAATCTAAAGAAAACCAGATTAAACTTTGTGAAGAAAATGACATTTGTTGCAAACAGACTAGAATTGATTTAGTCACTGGTTATTATTTGGCTGTTTTGGGTTGATATCAGTAGCCCTCAGTCAGTGAAGATGATGGATTATGGGTCTTTTCTCTGCAAACTTCCTTGTCTAAAACAATGAAAATGGCTACATGCAAAAAAATTTTTTTTGCAGGCATAAAAACAGTGATATGATCAGCTCCATGTAGTCCCAGCTGTTTGTTTTTTGAGGATCTCTAACACTACCTTGCATGATAAGTTCATTAGCGATTTCTCCAGCAGTAGCAGCTGGATGCAGCTACCCTTCTAGTTAGACTTGGTAACAAACTGCTTTGAACCAGTTGGCTCACAATAGTCTTAAACCTCTTAGCAAGACCAGGTGGATGGATGTGATAATTGGAACTCATACATACATTTTCAACAGCACTCATTTCACCCTGAAGCAGCCTTCCCAATACTCATTACTCAAATTAAGAAGATATGTGTTAATAGTAGATAAAAGTAAGTGAGTTTATGATAGTTATTTTAAGAATGTGAGTTATTGATTAGTTTTTTTGCATGTTAAGTAGCCACCCTGGGTTTATATTTCTGATTAGTAGATTTCATATGTTAACTAGCATTTTTCTTCACCTTTCTGGGACTGAAACTATTGCACATATACAAGTATATCTCACTTTCTATGCCTGAGTATTTTAAGTGAGTTCCGTGCATATTCTGTTAATCTTAAACGTTCATCTCCACACATGTCTCAGGTGCTCTACTGTTTTCACTTTCAGTGGAGCAGATCTAATCGTAACCTTAGTTGTTTCATTTTAACCCATATAATTTTAGCTAACTCGTAAATATGTATATTTTTTCTGGTTAGTATTTCAGTCTTCTGATTTCCTTTTAGTTAGTGATTTGTAACAGTATTTGTTACACATTTGAAGTAGTGCATATTCCTGGGTTCTGCCCTGGAGATTCCGATTGAGCATTTTGGAGTACAAGGCAAGAGACTGCGTTTTAAAATTTCTCCCTATTGATTCTGGGGAAGATTATGTATTTTTTTTTTTTTAAGAGAAGCTAGACATCTTTAAGAATGACCCCTTGGTATCAGAATACATCAAGAACTGAGCTCATTGCTTCTTTCCCAATTTCTTCACATCATTGAACATTAGTACACCACCATTCTCTTGGTACCTTAACACCTCAATCTGTAAGTCAGTTTGGTCTCACTTTTCTATTTTTTCCCCCACCAGTTCCTAATGGGCCATTCTGATATTTGCAGCTGCCCTCTGTTTAGGCAGTCATGCATGCCTGGATCACTTTGTAACACATCTCCTTGCCCTACATGATTCTTGCCATTTTGTAGCAGGTAGCTCTTTGGAAAACTTTCTTTAAAAAAATGCATTTTATTGCCTACATGTCACTGTTTGTTTTGGAATCAGATTAAATTGGCTATGTCAATAATCGGAATGTCAATAATCCATTAACTTATGTTCATTTGTTCAAATCTATAAAGTGATATTTTTACTTTCTATAATTCCCTTTTCATTATCAATATTGATAAGTCATCCAGAGTGACCCTATTGAGTGAAAACCACATATGAGTTACTACATATGTGCAAGATTAAACTTCTCCTTGTTTGTTGCTGAGTTAACGTGACAGGACATGAAGGTGATAGATGCTCAAATTTTCTCTTTGTAAAATATTTTTCATTTATATAGGTAACAAATTTTGTATATACAGTTTTAAGAGCATAATGATATAGCCTAACTCCCCATTTGCTGCCACCCCACTCCTTCTTCCTTTCTTATTTTTCTTCTGATTTTTACAATGACACACATTAAATTTACTTTATAAACACAAGCTTAACTTTCTACTAAATGAAGAATTCAGTAAGTAGTAATTAGAAAAATCACTGTTCCACAAGAATATAGACAAGGGCTATAAAAATAATTAAATCTCTAAGTGTCAATTTTGCTTATATACATTATCTTTTTTGTACTCTGGGTATTAGTTACCACAAATCAGAGAAACTTATTTTTCTTTTTGGTACTGGCTGTTTTACTAAGCATGATGGTCTCCAATTGCATCCACTTTGTTGTGAAAGACAGGATTTCATATTCCATCATATGTGTGTATGTATATATCATAATTTCTATTTATTTATTTATTTTAGAGGAGGAATTACAGACAGAGAGAGGGAGAGACAGAAGAGAGACAAAGAGAGAGGTCTTCCATCCACTGGTTCACTCCCCAAATGGCTGCAATGGCCAGAGCTGAGCTGATCTGAAGCCAGGAGCCATGAGCTTCTTTCTGGTCTCTAACATGGATGCAGGGACCCAAGCACTTGTTCTGTCTCTACTGATTTCCCATGCCATTAGCAGGGAGCTGGATCAGGAGAGGAGCAGCCGGGACAGGGACAAGCAACCATATGGGATGCTGGTGCCACAGGCAGAGGCTCAGCCTACTGCACCACAGTGCCAACCCCCAAACATGTTCTCACGCAAAAATATTCAGGGTTGAAAAGTTAGATGAGGGGTTAGTGCTGTAGCATAGTAGGTAAATCCACTGCCTGTGGTGTTGGCATCTCATATGGGTGCTGGTTTGAGTCCCGGCTGCTCCAATTCTGATCCAGCTCTCTGCTATGGCCTGGGAATGCAGTAAAAGAAGGCCCAAGTCCATGGGCCTCTGCACCCACATGGGAGATGTGGAAGAAACTCCTGGCTCCTGGCTTTGGATTGGCTCAGCTCTGGCCATTGTGGCCATCTGTGGAGTGAACCAGTGGATGGAAGACCTCTCTCTCTCTTTCTGCCTCTCTGTAGCTCTGCCTTTTGAATAAATAAATAAATATTTTTGTGGGGAGCAACCCGGACTAGACTAAGTTACTGGAATTAAGACTTATTCTATGCATCTGCTCTCCCACAATATGGCGCTGAGAAGGGAGAAACAGCTTCTACGCAGCTGCCTCCAGTTCAACCAATAAACTGTAGGACCTGCTCCTGATTGGAGGAGAGCAGCGTACTCGGCATGTGGGTAGCAGAGTTGGGATTGGTGGAAGAGGACTATAAAGGAGGAGAGAGACAACATGCACCAGGAACATCTAAGGGGAACATCTATCTGAAGGAACACCTGTGCAGCCCCCTAGAGAGCCGGCCGGCGGTGTGCCACTCCCCCGCGGAAGTGGGGAAAGTGGCCAGGGGGAACCGCCCTTCCACGGAGGTGGAAGGGATGGTAGCCAACCCGGGAAGAACCAGCAGCAAACCCGGGGAGGGCCGAGCAGACGAAAGAACAGCGCAGGGTCCTGTGTCGTTCCTCCGTGAAGAGGGGGAGTGACATAATGGTGCCGTGACTCGGATATGAAGCCTAGGCAGGGTTTAGTGTCGTTCCTCCACGAAGAGGGGGAGCGACATATTTTAAAAAGTTAGATGAAACAGAGGAAAATAAAATCTGTAAAGGTGCATGTTCCTTGATGCAGAATTCCCCTTCATGATGAGATGCTGGTCTCAGTGTGGCCTGTACGTGTGGACCCACTCAAGCAGGAAGAGCCCCTCACCTGTAGCAGCACAGGTTGTTGGAAGAAGGAACTGCTGCTTGGGTAATCACTTTCTGTGCAATATTAACTTTATGTTCACCTGGATGTGACAACCCAAGCATCAGACTCATTTCTCTCTCTCTCTCTCTCTCTCTCTCTCTCTCTCAAACAATCCCTTCCACAGAGAGACAGATTTTTGAAAAGGCATTGAGTCCTGGACAGAAGCATCCAGAAAGCTGCAGTACCATAGAAGGAGGTCTGCAGAGCACGCGCTTTTTTTTCACCCCCAGAAACATTTCATTTAAGGAATACAAACTTCACCCATTTCATAAGTACAACTTTAGGAACATAGTGATCCTTCCCACTGTACCTGCCCTCCCACCCACACTCCCACCCCTCTTCATCCTCCCTCTCCTATTCTCATTCTTATTTGCAATTAACTTTATACATATATGATTAACTCTATATTAAGTAAAAAGTTTAACAGAAATAGTATGAAAAAAATCATTCCTCAACAGTTGACACAAGGTCTGTTCAAAGTCACTGCATCACAAAGTGTCAATTTCGCTTCCATAGATTGCCTTTTACATGCTCTATTAATTATCATAGATCAGGGAAGAACATAGGGTATTTGTCCTTTTGGGACTGGCTTAAGTATGATGTTTTCCAGTTTCATCCACTTTGCTGCAAGTGACAGGATTTTTTTAACTACTTGGTAGTATTCCATGGTGTACATATCCCATAATTTCTTTATCCAGTCTTCTGTTGATGAACATTTGGGTTAATTCCATATCTTCTATTGAGATAATTATAAGGTTTTTGTCCTTCAATTTGGTAATGTGATGTATCACATTGATTTGTGAATGTTGAATCATCCCTGCATACCAGAGATAAATCCCACTTGGTCCAAGCGAATGATCTTTCTGATGTGCTGTTGAATTTGATTGGCTAGTATTTTATTAAACACTTTTGTGTCTATTTTCATCAATGAAATTGGTCTATATTTCTCTTCCTCTGTTATATGTTTTCCAGGTTTAGGAATTAAGGTGATGCTGGCTTCATAGAAGGATTTTGGGGGGATTCCCTCTCTTTCAATTGTTTTGTTCTTTAAATGTCTGATGGGATTCAGCAGTGAAGCCATCCAGTCCTGGGCATTCCTTTTTTGGGAGGGTCTTTACTACTGATTCAATTTCTGTCTTGGTTATTGGTCTGTTTAAGTTTTCTGTATCTTCATGGCTCAATTTAGATAGGTTGTTTGTGTCCAGGAATCTATCCATTTCTTCTAGGTTTCCAAATTTGTTGGGAAACAGCTTTTTGTGGTAATTTCTGATGATTTCTTTTTATTTCTGTGGTGTCTGTTGTTACATTTCCTTTTTCATCTCTAATTTTATTAACTTGGTATTCTCCCTCCTTTTTTGTCTTGTTGGGCCAGTGGTGTGGCAATGTTTATTTTTTCAAAAAAGCAGCTTTTTGTTTCACTGAACTTTTGTAATTTTTTGGTTTCTATTTTGTTTATTTCTCTCTAACTTTAATTATTTTTTTTCCTACTAGTTTTGAGTTTGATTTGCTATTGTTTTTCTATATCCCTGAGATTCATTGAAAACTCATTTATTTGGGGCCTTTCCAATTTCTTGATTTCATCACCAATTACTGTAAACTTTACTCTTAACACTGTTTTTGCTGTATCCCATATTGTAACATAATACAATATGTTGTATTGTCATCTTCATTCATTTCTGGAAATGTTTTGGTTTCTCTTTTGATTTCTTCAATGACCCACAGTTCACTCAGAAGCATGTCTATTAGGAGTTCTGTGTACTTCCTGTACTTGGACATCCCTTTCTTTCTCCAAATTAGGGCAGTTTTCTGTAATTATTTCAATAAAAGACCTTCTAATCCATTCTCTCTTTCCATGCTTTCAGGAACTCTTAAGACCCTTATGTTGGGTCATTTAGTAATATCATGTAGATCTCCAACATTGTTTTTAAGTTTTCTAATTTCTTCTTCTTTTTGGTCTGACTGTAAAACCCAGAGATTTTTCTTCTAACTTAGATAGTCTTTCTTCTGCTTTATCGATTCTGTTGTTTAGGCTTTCTACCAAATTTTTAATTTCTTCTGTTGAATTTTCCATTTCCAATATTTCATTTTGATTTCTCTTTAAAATCTCATTTTAATGAAAAAAAATTTTCTTTCATGCCATGTGCAGATTTGCTTAGTTCATGGATTTGCTTCTGATTACTTCTATGGAATTCTTTTTTTTTTTTTTTTTTTTTTGACAGGCAGAGTGGACAGTGAGAGAGAGAGAGAGAGACAGAGAGAAAGGTCTTCCCTTGCCGTTGGTTCACCCTCCAATGGCCGCCGCGGCCGGCGCACAGCGCTGATCCGATGGCAGGAGCCAGGAGCCAGGAGCCAGGTGCTTTTCCTGGTCTCCCATGGGGTGGGGTGCAGGGCCCAAGCACCTGGGCCATCCTCCACTGCACTCCCGGGCCACAGCAGAGAGCTGGCCTAGAAGAGGGGCAACCAGGACAGAATCCAGTGCCCCAACCGGAACTAGAACCCGGTGTGCCGGCGCCGCCAGGCGGAGGATTAGCCTAGTGAGCCACGGCGCCGGCACTTCTATGTAATTCTATGTTCAATTTTTTGAATTCCATTTCTGGAATTTCTTCAATCTCTTCTCATTCACATTCTTTATTGAAATGTTAATGTGTTCCTTTGCCAGTGTTGTGTTGTCTTCCTTATTCTTGTTTCTTGAATTGTTGCACTTATTATTAGGCATTTGTGGAGATGGTTATTTTTTAAAACCCAGTGATGGTTTTCATCTTTGGACTATTCCTCTGTGGCTTAGTGGAGTGTGCTCTATTTCAGCAAATACCCAGAGGTGTGTTTCCTTCCCAATTTCATTATACAGTCATCAGTTGATAGGCATCTGGGTTGATTCCATATCTTGGCTATTGTGAGTTGAGCTGCTGTGAACATGGGAGTACAGATAACTCTTTTCATATGTTGACTTCATTTCCTTTGGGTAAATTCCCAGGAATGGAATGGCTGGTTCATATTGTAGATCTATTTTAAGATTTCTGAGGAATATCCATGCTGTCTTCCATAATGGTTGTATAGTTTCCTTTCTCACCAACAGAAAATTTAGGTACTTTTCTTCTACATCCTCCATAGCATTTGTTATTTTTTTATTTTTGGATAATAGCCATTCTTACTTGTGAGATGATACCTCATTGTGGATTTTATTTGCATTTCCCTGATGGCTAGTGCTCCTGAGCATATTTTCATGTGTCTGTTGGGCATTTGTATTGCATTCTTTGAAAAATGTCTGTTCATATCTTTAGCCTGTTTCCTAAATGGATTTTTTGTGTGTGTGTTGCTGAGTTTCTTGAGTGTCTTATATATTCTAGATGTTAATCCTTTATCAGATGTATAGTTTGCAAACATTTCCTCTCATTCTGTCAGTTGCATTCACTTTTTTTTTTTTTTTTTTGACAGGCAGAGTGGACAGTGAGAGAGAGAGACAGAGATAAAGGTCTTCCTTTTGCCGTTGGTTCACCCTCCAACGGCCGCCACGGCCAGCGCGCTGTGGCCGGCGCACCATGCTGATCTGATGGCAGGAGCCAGGTACTTATCCTGGTCTCCCATGGGGTGCAGGGCCCAAGCCCTTGGGCCATCCTCTGCTGTACTCCCAGGTCACAGCAGAGAGCTGGCCTGGAAGAGGGGCAACCGGGACAGAATCCGGCACCCCGACTGGGACTGGAACCCGGTGTGCCAGAGCCGCAAGGCGGAGGATTAGCCTAGTGAGCCGCGGCGCTGGCCCAGTTGCACTCACTTTTATCCGCATTTCCTTTTCTGTGCAGAGCTTCTTAGCACGATGCAATCCCATTTTTCTATTTATGCCTTTATTGCCTGGAGTCTCATCTAAGAAAACTTTGCCTATGCCAATGTCTTGCAATGTTTTCTCTCTAGTAATTTGATGGTTTCATGCCTTAAATTTAGATCCGTGATCTCTTATGAATTGATTTTTTATAAGGTAGAAGATAAGGATCTTATTTCATACTTCTGTATGCAGAGATATAATTTTTCCTAGCACCTTTTGTTGGAGAGACTGTCCTTTTTCCAAGGATTAGTTCTAGCCTGTTTGTTGAAGATTAGCTGGTTGTAGATGTGTGGAGTAATTTCTGTGGTTTCTATTCTGTACCAGTGGTCTACATGTCTATTCTCATGCCAAGTTGTTTCTTCAGTACCAGGCTGTTTTGATTATAACTGTCCAGTAATAATAGCATGACTTCAGCTCTCTTTTTACATTTTTATAGAACTGCTCTGTTCAGAACTATAGCCACAGGCTGTATGTAACCATTTAAAGTTAAATTAATTAAAAGTAAATCAATTTAAAACTAGAGTTCCTCAGTTACATTAGTTTTGTTTCAAGTGCTGATGGGTCAGTGTAGCTGTTAGCTGTAGCATCAGGTATCTCATATTGCAGTGTTTCTACATTGTGAGCAGTTCTATTGCACAGTAGAGCTTGGTAGTTCCCCTGGGCGTCCTCAGGCTAGAACAGGCTTATATCCTCTTGTGTGTCAGTGTAACAGCTGCCTCTGTCTTGGCTATCATGAGTCTCCTAAGGCTGACTGCAGTTTCAAGGCTAAACATTTTCCTCAGGCTCCTAGTATGCTTTCCCCTTGCCTGTGTGTGCTTGACCTGACCTTTCTCAGTCTGTCACTCGTGTGAAAGTCAGGCTGTAGTGCCTGTGAACGCATACACATTGATTTATTAAAATCTGACTTTCAATTTGAGATAACGGCAGAGTCACCTGCGCTGTGGCTCAATAGGCTAATCCTCCACCTTGTGGCTCTGGCACACCGGGTTCCAGTCCCGGTCGGGGTGCCGGATTCTGTCCCGGTTGCCCCTCTTCCAGGCCAGTTCTCTGCTGTGGCCCGGGAGTGCAGTGGAGGATGGCCCAAGGGCTTGGGCCCTGCACCCCATGGGAGACCAGGATAAGTACCTGGCTCCTGCCATCGGATCAGCGCGGTGTGCCGGCCGTGGCAGCCATTGGAGGGTGAACCAACGGCAAAAGGAAGACCTTTCTCTCTGTCTCTCTCTCTCACTGTCCACTCTGCCCTCAAAAAAAAAAAAGAAAAAAAAAAAAGAAAGAAAGAAAGAAATAATACAGAAAGTTACCTTGTATCCTTTACCTAATTCCCCGCTTTGTAACAACTTCCAAAACCGAAGTATGAGATCACAGCCAGGGTATTAATATCGGTACAGTGAAGACACAGAACATTTTTATCATCCCATCACTCACATGGCCCTTCTTCAGCCATACCCAGTTTCCTCCAACTTCCCCACAATCCCCTTAATCCCTTTCAACCACCAATCTGTTCAGCACTTTTATCATTTCAAAAATGTTACGGAAAAAGAGACTCGGTGACTAGGCCAAATTCCTGCCCCACATTAAACCCAGGAGTTTAACCACATCAGAGTATCTGGATTTGATACCCGGCTCTGGCTCCTGACTTCTACTCTGGGAGACAGCAGGTGGTGGCTCAAGTACATGGGGTCTTGCCACCCATGAGGGAGACCTGGATTGAATTCCTGGTTCCTGGCTCCAGCCCTAGCTGTTATTGGACCATCTGGGGCCTCTGGGGCTTGAACTTGTAGATAGGAATTCTCTGTCTGCTTGCCTCTTGAAAAATAAATTAAAAAAAAAAAAATAGAGACTTGAAATAGTTAAACCTTTGTGCTTGGTGTTTTTCACTGAGATTCACCCAGATTTGTGGGTGTATCAGTAACTTATTGCTTTTAATTGTTGAGTGGCATTTCACATTTTCACTAATCACATCTTGAAGAAATCTAGTCTGGTTTTTGGCTGTTATTAATAAAGCTTCTGTAAACATTAATGTGCAAGTTTTGTGTGAAAATTCAAGTTTGCTTTTCTGTTAGATTAATGTCCATGAGTGACAGGCTGGTCACATGATAGCTCTATGTAGATTAATATTTTTTAGAAACGACTATAAAATTCCATTAGCAAATATACAAGTAAGCCAGCTTTTCTATGTTCTTGCCAGCAGTTGGTGCTTTCAATATTTTTATATTAGTCATTTTGACAGTGTATAGTGATATTACATTGTGGTTTTAATTTGCACTGCACTACCAACTAACAATGTGCTCATTTACCATCTGTATATCCTCTTTGGTGAAATGTCTATTGGTGTCTTTTGCCCATTTTCTAGTTAGAGTGTTTGAATTTTTACTGTTTAATTAAGTGTTTTCTATACATTCTATGTTCTGATATGTGATTTGCAAATATTATCTCCCAATCTGTAGCTTGTCTTTTCATTCTCTTCACATGGCTTTCACAGAATAAAATTTATTGATTTGGATAAAGCCCAATTTATCAAGTTTTTATCAAAAGAAAAAATTAAGACTACTTAAATTTTTAAAAAAGATTTATTTATTTATTTGAAAGAATTACACAGAGAGAGGAGAGGCTCAGAGAGAGAGAGAGAGAGAGAGAGAGAGAGGGCTTTCATCCGATGGTTCACTACCCAGATGGCTGCAATGG
Organism: Oryctolagus cuniculus; assembly: GCF_964237555.1. Taxonomy (NCBI): domain Eukaryota; kingdom Metazoa; phylum Chordata; class Mammalia; order Lagomorpha; family Leporidae; genus Oryctolagus; species Oryctolagus cuniculus. The sequence continues at coordinate 41,572,480 of NC_091436.1, forward strand.
CCGGAGCTGAAGCCAGGAGTCAGGATCTTCTTCCTGGTCTCCCACATGGGTGCAGGGGCCCAAGGACTTGGGCCTTCTTCTACTGCTTTCCCCCAGGCCATAGTGGAGAGCTGGACAGGAAGTGGAGCAGCCTGGTCTCAAACTGGCACCCATATGGGATGCCGGTGCTTCAGGCCAGGGCATTAACCCACTACGCCACAGTGCCAGCCCCAAGACTACTTAAATTTAACAAAGTTTGGGCAAGAAAATGTTTCTACATCTAGGCCACCTTCTAGACCAGAGGTGGTTACAGATGAGCCACCCCAACGTAGGTACAGGTTATATTTACAGCTAGAGAAGGGCAATGACATACAGAAAAAAATCTGGCTATAGTTACATTTCCCTTATATGAGCAGAATCTGATCTGGCCTCCTGAGGTTTCCTTAAAATGACTGCTGTATTGGCTGAGACTCAGTGCCTTGATGCTAAGGGTATATTCTTAGGTTACAATTTGTTACACATTAGACTGTGGTGCACATCCGTATGTATAGACACCGCTTTGGGTCAAACATTGTCACCCAAATATGGAGACAGGATTAAGCCCAATTTATTTCAGTATATTTTCCTCTTATTGACAGAATTTTTTATGAAGACTAAAAACTTTTCTTGCCTATCTGTGAATCCTGAAGTTTTCTTTCTCTAAAGGCTTTATTCTTTATTTTTTTAAAATTTCTAATTAGTGTCTAATACTTGTATTTTTATGGTGTAGAGTGTAATGTTATATCACATGAATTACACACACTAGTTGAACCAGACATTCACTTTTCCATTTCCTTCTCTTTTCTTTATGTTTGGAGCCTGCCAGCTCCTTCCATCCAGTTCTTTAAACAGTATGTAACAAATGTGTTGGAATTAAGGTAATGCTGGCCTCAGTGATTGAGTTTGAAAGGGTTTGCTCTCATTTCATTTTTTGGATTAGTTTGAGAATTGCTGTTATTTATTCCCTAAAGGTTTGGTAGAATTCAGCATTAAAGCCATGTGGTTCCAGCTCTGCATTGTGGCATAGCAGGTAAAGTCATGTCCTGTGATGCTAGCATCCCACATGGATGCTCGTTTGAGACCCAGCTGCTCTAATTCCAATCCAGCTCCCTGCTAATGGCCTGGGAAGAGTAGCAGAATGGCCCAAGTGCTTGGGTGTTTGCTAGCCACATGTGAGACCTGGAAGAAGCTCTTGGCTCCTGGCTCTGGCCTAGCCCATTCCTGTATGTTGAGGCCATCTGGGGGAGAAGATGGAATCAATCAATCTCTTTCTCTCTCTCTCTCTCTCTCTCTCTCTCTCTCTCTCTCCCCCCCTTTCTCTCTCTGCTTTACTCTCTGTAATGTTGACTTTCAAATAAATAAATAAATCTTAAAAAAAAAGCCCTGTGGCCCCAGAATTTTCTTTGTTGGGAGATTTATGTTTGTTGATTCAGTCACGGTATCTGTTCTTGGTCTGTTCAGATTTTCAAAGTTTGTATTACTCAATTTTAGTATGTTATATGTACACAAAATTTTTTCCCATTTTTCCTAGGTTTTTCCATTTCTTGTCATGTAGTTGTTTCTGTCACATTGTCCTGTAATAGTTGCTAGTGCAAATGAAAATTACATTTCTGGTTTTTTTGTTTTTTATTTTATTTTTTGACAGGCAGAGTTAGACAGTGAGAGAGAGATACAGAGAGAGAGTTATAGACAGTGAGAGAGAGAGAGAGAGAGAGAGAGAGAGAGAGAAAAGTCTTCCTTCCGTTGGTTCACTCCCCTAATGGCTGCCATGGCCAGCGCTGCGCCGATCTGAAGCCAGGAGCTGGGTGCTTCCTCCTGGTCTCCCATGGGGTGCAGGGCCCAAGCACTTGGGCCATCCTCCACTGCCCTCCTGGGCCACAGCAGAGAGCTGGGCTGGAAGAGGAGCAACCGGGACAGAATCTGGAGCCCCAACTAGGACTAGAACCCTGGGAGTGCCGGCGCCGCAGGTGGAGGATTAGCCAAGTGAGCCATGGCACCGGCCCTATATTTCTGTTTTATCTATTGTAATATCACCTATTTTGTTTCTGATTTTATTCATTTGAGTCTTCTCTCTTTTTTTAGTTTAACTAAAAATTCATCAAGTTTTGTTTACCCTTCCCCAAAAAAACCTGTTAATTTCTTTGATCTTTTCTATTATTTTCTTTTAGTTTCTATTTCATTTGTTTCTGCAGTGATCTTTAATACTGCTTTCCTCTTACTAATTTTTTTTCTTGCTTTTCTTGAGTGCATTGTTAGATTGTTTAGTTGATATCTTTTATATTATTTGAATATAGGTGAGTTTTGCTATAATCACCCTTCAGATTTTGATGTAACACATAAGATTTGGCATGTTGTATTTTCATTGTCATTAGTTTCAGATAATTTCTTAATTATCTTTGATTTCTTCAATGACGAATAGTTCATTCAGGAGCCTCTTGCTCGGTATTGATGTATTTGTTTATTGAGCTTATTTTGTTGTTCTTTCTAGTTTTATTCCACTGTATTCAGGAAAAGTACATGATATTATTCATTTTTTAAAAAAAATTACTGAGACTTGTAGTGTATTATGTGGTGTATCCTAGAGAATTTCCGCATGGTGATTTGAATTCTGCAGTTGTTGAATGTAAATTTCTGTTAGTTTCATTTTGTCTGTAGTGCAGTTTAATATTTATTCCTTGATCTCTTTTCTATATGTTTGTCCATTGATGAAAATGCACCAAGTTTCATTTTCATTTACTTGACTATTATAGTAGAACTTAGCTCTTCCATTAGATTTAATAATGGTTATTTTATAAAATGGGATACCTGGGCATTGGGTACATACACATTTAACAATTGTCATAACTTCTTATTGTATTGAAATTCACTTGTTGTAGTGACCTTCTTTGTTTCTTTTTAGTTTTTGTCTCACGGTCTATTTTTCCAAGTTTAGCTACATGGAAAAATGAAATTAAAAAAATTGCATTTTCTGTGAGCTTTGGAAATACCATTATTCTATATAGAAATTGTTTGACTAAAAACAGCTGCATTTAAGTCAAATTTTGCTTCAAAATTTTCCCAAGAATGACAATGGCTTATATACCTAACAGCAGTTCTTCAGTCTTCCCCATTCCTCCTTCCTCCACTAGAAGAATGGAATAGTCATTAGGGAAGACTACAGAAAGACAATTATTTTCTTGGTTACTAACAGTCTTAGCTAATGTAAAAGTAAATCTAAGTGGTCCTAGAGTTCTTTTTGTCTTCCATTAGCATCTGCATAGAAACTGAGAATATTTACCATTCTTCAAAGTAAATGATATTTAAATTCTTTATAGATCTATTCTGCCATGAGAAGACTTTACAAGAAAGGATTTTGTTTGCAAAAATAGATTGAAGTATTTATTTATTTTCTTAAAGATATATTTACTTATTCAGAAGACAAAGTGACAGAGAGAGGGAGAGACAGAGAGAGAGAAGGAGAGACAGAGAGAGAGAGAGTGAGAGAAAGAGAGAGAGACAGAGAGATCTTCCATCTGCTGGTTTACTCTCCAGATGGCCGCAATGGCTGGAGGTGGGCCATTCTGAACCCAGGAGTCTGGAGCTTCTTCTGGATCTCTTATGTGGGTGCAGGAGCCCAAGACTTGAGTCATCCTCTGCTGCTTTCTTAGACACAATAGCAGGGAGCTGGATTGGAAGTGGGGTACCCAAGACTAGAACCGAGACTAGAACCAACGTCCATATGGGATGCCGGCACTACAGGCAGTGACTTTACCTGCTATGCTACAGCTCCCTGAACTAAGTAACATAACTGTATGATGATATTAATCATTCATCAGTATTTTATAACATGTACTCACTGATTGCAACTATAAATATTGTAAATAAATAGGTTATAGTGAGCATAATGCTTTATGACAGATATGAGAATGTTCAATATATTTTTTAGGACCAGTTAGATCTTTAATCTGTTTTCATTTTTCCTCTTAAAAAAAGACTAAAAAACTTGACTAAATTAGAAAACAGGGGGAAGAAAAGCAGGATACAAAAAAGACACAAAGAAAGACACTCTATATTATAGGTCAAGTACAAAATTTTACAGATGTTAATTTGGGTGTGTTTCAGTACACCCAAATATAGATTTTGGAGATTTTACCTTATACTATCACATACTTCTAGAAATCAAGGATTTTACCCTCCATTATGAATAACTACATATACTTATAAAGGAATGCAAATTCTGTGCAACCAAAATGAGACTGATGAAATGAAATTTTTCATAAGGTTAAAACTACTCCCATTTAAACAAAAGCTGAGCTTATGAAATATAACTGCTTAAATCAGCTAGGCATTAAAACTACAAACATAAGTAAAAATGCCATGTGAAACGCTAAGTGATTTTTCGGTATATTCAAACCATATTTTCATCCTCAAACATGTAACATTTAGAGGATAACTTTCCTACAAGGTATAAATGAACTATGTATCTACTGGTAAAAATAATTTTTATTGGAATGGAAAATATTTGTATTGCTATGGATAATATTAATTTACATTTCTATCAATTTTCTACACGGCTATGTCATTCAAAGCTCTCTCTCTGTATATAGTATTAGGTAATCCCCAGAATATCTTAGGCAATATCCAGTTCTCCAATGAAAGGACACACAGTTTGAGGCCAGCGCCGTGGCATATCGGGTAAAGCCACCACCTGCAGTGCCGGCATCCCTTATGGGTGCTGATTCAAGTCCTGGCTGCTACATTTCTGCTCCACCTCTGATCTCTGCTATGGCCTGGGAAAGCACTGGAAGATGGCCCAGGTCCTTGACTCCTTGCACCCATGTGGGAGACCTGGAGGAGGCTCCTGGCTTCTGGCTCCTGGCTTCAAATCTGTCCAGTTTCAGCTGTTGCAGCCATCTGGGGAGTGAACCAGAGAATGGAAGACCTCTCGTTCTGCTTCTGGCTCTTTGTAACTCTGCCTTTCAAATAAATAAATAAGTCTTTAAAAAAAAAAAAGACACTCTGGCAAAAGATCTCTGCGAGTGAGATCCCAGTGGAAAGAACAGGACCTTCAAAGAAGGAGGTACCTTTCTCTGAAGGGAGGAGAGAACCTCCACTTTGACTATGACCTTGTCTAAACAAGATAAGAGTCGGAGAGCTCAGAGGGCTTCCATAGCCTTGGAAACTCATGACTGGAGCATAGGGAGATTACTGATGCCATAGACAGGAGTGTCAATTGGTAAAGTCAACAACAGGAGTCACTGTGCACTTACTCCTCATGTAGGATCTCTATCCTTAATGTGCTGTGCATTGAGATTTAATGCTATAACGAGTACTCAAACAATATATTTCACTTTGTGTTTCTATGTGGGTGCAAACTGTTGAAATCCTTACTTAATGCATACTAAACTGATCCTCTGTAAAAAAAAAAAAAAAAAAAAGAAATTATCAACTCCCAACTTGACTCTCACTGGGATTAAACATGACAATAGGTCTGCTCTGATTTCATCATCATTTAAAAAAAAATCATCTATTATTTTTCACTTTATGTTTCTGTGTGGGAGCAAACTGTTGAAATCCATACTTAATGTATACTAAGCTGATCTTCTGTATATTAAGATAATCGAAAATGAATCTTGGAAGGGGAGAGGGAGTGGGAAAGTGGAGGGTTGTGGGTGGGAGGGACGGTATGGGGGGGAAGCCATTGTAATCCATAAGTCGTACTTTGGAAATTTATATTCATTAAATAAAAGTAAAAAAAATAAATAAATTAAAAAAAAGACTCACAATTAATCTCTTTTGCCCTTCTCTAGTCATAGATAGCTTCTTTCCTGACAAGCTTTAGCAGGGTCTTAAGCCACGGCTCTCAGTAGGGTTAATTCAGCAGACTGTAACTATTCAAACATTACACATTTCAAAGAAAGGATGGCTTTGAGTGGCTCTGTGGAGATAACCCTCTAAGCCCTTTGATCATATTGCTTGTTTAGAGTATTATTGTAACTGTGGTCCTTGGACCACACTAGGTAGCTTATGCTAACAATAACATTTCTTGTGAATGTCTGTTTTTGTTTTTATGAGGTACTGGGCCACACTCTGTTAGCTTGGCATTTTAGAAGATCCTGTACATTGAGTAGTTAAGAGGGCCACGATTGTACTCCATGTCTATGTTAACAGACCCCTAATAAAATCCCCGGACATCCAGGCTCGGATGGACTTCCTTGGTTGTTAATAGTTTGTGTATGTTGTTACCCATCGACAATTGGAGAATTATGCTCCCTATGTGTGACATCAAAGGGAAAATACAGCTGGAAACTTGTGTGTGATTTCTCCTGAACTTTGCCCAATGTACCTTTTTCCTTTGTGTAGTCTTATCCTTTATCTGTCATAAACTGTAACCATGAGCATAACAGTTGTTCTGACTTCTATGAGTCTTCCTAGTAAATCATCTAATCTGAGGGTAGGCATGAGAACCTCTGATATATACACATAGACATCATCTGTACATTCGGGCAGCTGTTGAAGGAAACCTACACTAGACAGAGCTGACAAACAGCTTGTTTCTTCAGGTTGATTTAGTGTTCATCAGAATGCTCATTTGTCATAGCCCACAGTGACAGCTTCCTGAAACTGATCACAGAAGATACTTGTGAGGCTGTTTGTGGAAATCTCTGTACCTCTCCTCAAATCTGTCTCCAAATCTGTTCTGCCCGATCTTCTCCAAGACAACTCTCCAGTGAACTCGCCACTCCCCTTCCCTGGCACATTCCATGAAGCATATTTGCACAGAATTCTATTCTCTTTTCAAATTACTTGCAAGGCATAAATCTCTGACCTTTTTTCTTAACTTGTCTTTTAATTTTCTCAATTAGAAATGTCTCTTGTCAATCAGAAGTTTCTAATCACAAAGCATTGTTTTTTTTTTTGATGAGGCTCACAGAGCAAAAGTAAAATATCATAATTTGATTTTTTCTGTGTAATGAAAAAAATCCTTTTTTTTTTTAAAGCAGTGTGGACAAATTCCTTTACACTAAATCTCTTTAGGTCCAAAAATCTGTTATTCAGTAATCATCCATTATTTGATTCTTTTATTCACATGAAGAGATTTTGGTAATTGTGAAAATCTTCCCTTCCAATAATGCCTATTTTTCAGGATTATTATCTGTAAGTAATCAAAATTCTTTGAGTTTCAGAGTTAAATAATGACTAATGCTCTCTCTTTCCTGGGGAAATAATCCTTGTGTCTGCTTTCAGGGTGGAAGGGATACAGGGGAAAATCCAGTCATTGATGAAATACTTTTCTCCTAAATTTGCTACTCGACTTTAAGATGTTTTTAATTTTTTCTACTGTAGGAATTTCTTTGACTATTGCTTGGAAAGTCACTTATAGCTTTTACAAAATCATGAATTTTTCTTTGTGCAAAGATCTTTGTTTATTCCAGGAAACCTCCTTTGGGAATCCCTTATGATAGGATACAGCCTCCCCTGGAGCAGATAATGCTCACATTTTCCAGAGGCAGGATACCATGTTGCACAACTACAATGATACTGTTTGCATCTGTGAATGTTGTGGTTCAGGTAGTTTTCAAAAGGGCAACCAATCCTATAAGCAGAGGCCCAGAACTACCCCTAGTGTTCGGCAGCTTGATGAGTTAGCTGGGACACCTGGTTACAGCTGTCTTCAAACATTTTAAGGATTTGTGTAGAAAAGCTAAAATATTCTCTTTCTGTGTGATTCCAGGGGATAAAAGATAATTTTAATGTGTATATCTTACAGGAACACAGACTACACTCAATAAAACGAACAGCTTTTGAACAGGAAAAATTGCTCAAAAGCAAAGCAGATCACCTTAAAATAAATTCCATCTGTTAAAGTGTTCAAATATAGTGTGGACAAGCACTTGCTAGAGATATTGTACAGGGACTCAATCATTGTAATACATTAGTGAGATAAAAGGATATTTAAGTTTCTGTCTGACACTGAAATTCAACAATTCAAGAGATCATAAGAGTTGCTGGAACTTTGCTTAGAAATGTACTTGAAATTTAAATTTGTTCTTTCACTGCCATTAGGCTATATAAAGTTGTGATCCTTATGAAGTTACATGCTTTGTGCCTCCAGTCAAACAGCTTGCATAGAATTAATGTTGGATTGAGAAGAACTGATTTATCCTGACAGATTTCTTTTGACTAAGCCTTTGGGAGTAAATTACCCTAATTTGAAGATTAAACCCTTTAAAAAATCTCAGCCAATGAGGTTTAATAAAGGAAGGTAAGTCATAGTGCAGACTGGACTGAGAATAATTCATACCTGACTTTTCAGCTGATGCATGTTTGGAACTTTATGTTGAGGAGGATTATGAGGCCATATTTGGATTTGTCTGGAAATACGTCATGGATGATTAGTAATGCAATGAATAAATAGTAGAATCTACTATAGAGATTTGCCATTTTTCTTATGGCGAACACCCAGCATGCTATTTAGGTAGAACTCAAAGAATCCACAGTCTGGAGGATTTTACTTGCTCAAAGCTTTGACCTCAGTTGTGCAGATTCAGCAACTCAAGGCATCCGGCGTCGACTAGGCTCAAGCACTGCCTCACACAAGTCAAAGGCTATACTGTAGAAATCCGAATGCCAATGTAATAATTGCAATTAGAACTGTTACTGTCAAGTTGATTAAAATTCCTATGTCTTGTAGTTAGGGCACCCAGGCTGATGGTGTCACTGATGGATGAGCTAATAACACTGATTAAGACTTTGTGTATTAGGTTATAGCTTTCCTTTCTCACTAGGTTTAAATTTTACTCTAAGTTTCTAGACTACATCCTTGTTTCCTGTTCTGACTGTGGTCATGTATTTGTAGTTGATGCCTTCAGGAACTGCTTCTCCAGCATTTGTATTGAAGGCCCAGTCTGTTTTGTTTATCCATCTGTTACAGACCTGTGCTTTGATACAATACAGTGTAAATGAGTTAACAACCACGAAATAAAAATATAGATTTTCAAAATGCAAGTACAATAATTATTTAATTCACTGGACATAGCTTTTCAAAATTTCTGTAACAATCCCTGAATTTTTACTCTCAATTTCTGAACTATAATTCACCAGCAGAATAATTAATGAAATGCTTAATTAGTGATAATGAACTGATGGAAATATATGGTAGAGTAAATTTTTTGTTTGTTTGTTATGTATGGTAGGAACACATTACAGTAAATTTGAATCTCTCTATAATCATTGCCCTCAGACCATCTATGTTCATTATATGGGACATGAGGAACAAGTCTCTGATTTTAAATGGGTAGACGAAAGCAGCTTTATTTAACATTTAAGGTATAAAACATAGACAAATATGTAATGTCTATAAAACATACTTGAAAGCAAGTCCTCGCTAAAAAAGAAAGCTAAATACTAATGTGATAGTGTTCCTGTAAGAAATTATGGTATTTTTTATGATATAATTTTGAGTGGATAAAATTTAGGAAATTTGGAATATTATCTGGTCAATAATAGTGGCAGAGGATGTAGAACCATTGATTTGTTTCACCAGAGACACATTTTGTGGCTATATGGGAGGGATATTTATTTCATATGCGCACATGCCAAAATTCCATTGTTCTGATAATCCTTGACACAAAGACCCACAATAATGACTTCTTTTATAGCAACCACTTGCAAATCCTATTAGTATCAGTTCTTAAATCTATTAACATAATAGTTCTTACTATTCAACAAATAAGTTCTAGCTAGTGTGAAATTGTGAATCATTCTTCCTCAACCACAAAGCTTCGTCACCTGAATGTCATGCTTGTCTGTCACTCAGAGTGGTTGGAAGATGGGATTTTGTAGTTTCTGGCCCTACTACAGCTTTAATCTGGATTTCTTATTTTTGTTTTGCTCTAAGGTCTAGCCTTTCCAATTGCCAGAGGCTTTTATTGCTTTTCCATCCATGTTCAGATATGTTAAGACTCACCAGCATTCGCTACAGCACTGTCATATTTCCATCTTTGGGCTCACACCTCCACTTCACATGAAGAACTCCATATTCAAAGAGTAGAGAGATCATATGGTAATACTTCTAGAAGTGGCCTCCTAATATAGCATATGCCTCTATATTTGCTGTCAAAAATACCAACTGAAGATATAACTCATGCTAAAACCTTGAGTTGACCATGCTTGACATTTCTAATGTACAAGACTACCATTATATTAAAAATAATTTATTATAATTTTATGATGAAGGTAAGTTATGACTCAACATCCCCTAAGGATCTAGAAGTGCAAAACTTTTATGCTATGGGTATACAAAAGTGTAAATATAAATAAGATAACTACTCTGGAAACTGATAATAAATATCAAAATGTACATAGTATCAGTGGTCAATAGATAATAGTCTATTAGCTCTTTGTGTCTCCATTAGAGCTCTTATGAGGAGACATAGAAAGCGCTATTACAATATGGAGGAATGAATTACTTCTTATTTAGGTGTGGCATCGAGGAAATTTTTAAAGGTAATGCAAGCTGAGTCTTTAGGTTTGGCTGGAATTTTGATAGATTGGTGAGGAGGTAAAGGGATGCATTTGTGTTGAGGGGAGAAAACCTCCAAACAATGTACTTCCCCCTTTTCTGACTGCCACACATTTTTAACTTTGTAGAGAAGATGGAAGAAAATCTATTGAACCAATTGTTTTGGCTGTTCTTATGTGATCACAGCATTGCTTATATGGATTGTCAAACAAGGGATGAGCTCATAAAAGGATATTAATGTGTCATTTTTATTGAGCAAAGTAGCATTATAGAAAAGGTGATTTCAAAGGCACATGGCTCTTTCATTACAGCCTTCAGGGATGATGTTTGATCACTGAAAACAGGCTGCTTTGTTCCATCTTTCTCTGATGTTTGGCATTATCCTGAATACATATGCTCTGACTTGGAAAGAATCAGTCTGTAAAGATTTAATAGATTCGAGACTTGCATATTCAAAATCCAAGTCTTGTGGTAAAAATGAAATGAAATCTATTTTAATATGTATGACTATATATACATAAACATATTTCAGATATATATCTCAGAAAAATTTTAAAAAGCAATGGTAATTATTATATGTATTTGTTCTGAGATTATGAAAGTTGGCTTTTAAAAAATTTACCATTTTGCATCACCCCTAAGGAAAACATATATTATAAGAGGCATTATTTTGGTGGTTATAAGGTACAATCAGCTTTCCAGTTTCAAGGCTTTGAGATTTGCTCCATGCTGCTGTGACTTAGCAAGGACTGAAGTTTCCAGTGCTGGGTGCCTGTGAATACTCTCTTTATTAAAAGTGAATTAACAACCCTCTTGGTTACAAAAAATTGAAAGTCACAAAATATTAAAGAGAAATACTAAAGATTATTATGTGTATCAGGTCCTTTTCCTTATGGGCCAAAAGAAATGAATTTCTTTTTATTTATTTATTTTTTAAAAGGAGAGAGATGCTTGGCAAGAGACCTGAAGAGTCAAAAGCTTTTCGTGCGGTGACTAAAATTTACAGAATGCTCTCTCACAGAGAATCCCCTGGCTTCTAGTCCCTGTCAATTGATATGTAATCTCACACAAGTTCACCTTTTCATTTTGAATTTCAAGTGAACCTTTGAAAGCAGGATGCCATTCCCGGTTGGCTAGTTTGATATACCTTACATCTTTGAGTACAATTAAACACTCTTTGCATTGAAATTAAGCCCAACAGGCATCAGCTCAGGTAGGCTAGGTTAAATTATGTTCCATTTCATGTGACACAGAAAATCTTTCTATGTCACTTCCCTACTAACAACCTTTCCCTTTCTCTGTCCCCGCTTAGAGTATCCTCCACCTCAATGACCCAGGCTGCTTCCTCTGCGTGACCTGTTCTCATTCTCTAGTTAGTTTTTACAACAATCTAAAAACAGAGGCTATTTCAATTGCACATTTATTGCCAAAAGCAAAGCTTTATAAACTTTATGTGCTTATAAATCATCTGGGGATCTTGTTAAAAATGCAGGTTATAATTCACCAGGTCTGGGGTCTGGCCAAGATGATAACAAGCTCCCAGGTGATGCACTAGACCATACTTTGGGTAACAAATATCTAGAGTACCATGGACCTCTCATTAAATTAGTGTTTGTTCCTGGAGCCCGGGTAACCAGAAATGTAGGCTATCCCTTTTTCATGTTTGTCCTTTCTTATTTACATTATGTATATATAATATATTTAAATTTTATTCATTTACTTTTATTTGAAAAGGAGATGAGCAGTTTGTTATTCTAACTGCTAGTTAACTCCCCATATGTATAGAGATGATCAGGATGGGGTCAGGCCAAAGTGAGGGGCCCACAACTTCATCTGGTTCTGCTATGTAGGTGGCAAGGGCCCAAATACTTGAGCCATCATCTGTTACCTCCTAGGGTGCACATTTAGCAGGAATCTGGATTGGAAGCAAAGACACAGGGACACAAACCAGGTTCTCCAATATGGGATGTGGACATCCCAAGTGGCAGCTTAACTGCCGTGCCATATGCCTGCCCTTCAGTTTACATTTTTGATACAGCAAACTGCTTGAAGTTTCTGGAATATATCAGGCTCTTTCACATCTTGATACTTTATCAAATATTATTCTCTCTGCCTGCCCTTGTATCTTGTAACACTTCCTTTACCTTTAAAGTTCAGTTCCGCTGTGGTCTCCTCCAGGAATCCTTCCCTAATCCCTTTGCCATGTAATTGCTTGATGAAATGTCTCTGATATGCTCCCACAATGCCCTGTAGTTCCTATATTATAGCTTCTTCATAATCTCTTGCAACTGTCTGCCTACTTGTCCAATCTTTGGAGAGGGGGAAGAGATTATGCATTTTATTTCTAATACCTTACTGCCAATCCCAATGCCTGATACATTAGTAGCATTTTATTAAAGTTTACTGACTGATTGAAGAGGGGAAGTTGACTTCTTGTCATGTAAAAATATGGTGTAATATTTTGTCTCATAAAGTTAAAATTCAATTGGGAGTAATAAAAACTATATTCATAAAAAGTTAAGTACAGGGTGAGATAATACTGAAGATATAAAATGTTGTGTGTGATTAATTGCCGAATGAGGATCATAGCAGATAGCTATGCTGAATCCACTGGAGGAAAATGGCTCTGTGGATTTTTTAAAATCAATTTTTAATATCTTAATTTGTTCTACAAACTATTTGAACCTGCTGATAACTCCGTGTATTAGAGTTAATGAAAGTGTAAGCACAGGCTCATACACAGTTAAGGGAATGGTTTGGGAAAAGGAGGGAATTGTGAAAGTGTTCACCCAGCCCGAGGAACAGATTAGTGTGTCTGCAAAAGTGCACCTCACTGAACAGAGGACGTCAATATTAGGGCACGGACTTTCCATTTCCGCTCTGCCCCCAAGGCTGACTCCCACAGGGCGCCAGCGTCTTCCTTGTCCTCTAGCTTCTGGTGGGTTGTGGATCATAGGTTACTTCAGCCCTGGGAGAAAAATGAAGTCAGGAATTTTATCTTATTTTTTGGGAGGAGGAGCGGGATGGTTGCCTAGAACTGGCTGTGCCACTTGGAAAATTGCCTGTATGTTAAAGGTTTCAAATTATTCTAATTAGAATGTCCCCCTAGAACCCTGGGCTCATACAGTTTACATTTAGTGTGGTAAAAGAGGAAACAAATAATTTTGGAGGTAAGTAAAAATTAACTCCTCAAAAAAAGTCCAGTATTCTCAGAGTTTGTGTATATCAGTCTTTAGTTGACTGTTCAATTGTAAAGAAATAATATGTCAAAGATGGAGTCCCGAGTTGGTCCCTCTTCATAGGGAGCAGATTATCTCTATCTTTGCTTCTTCTCGTTCCTGTTGTCATCTGGTTATTTCACTGCTCACTCTCTGTGTGGCTGAGGATAGAAAAGGAATTTTTATTTATTTATTTGTTATTTTTTTTGACAGGCAGAGTTAGACAGTGAGACAGAGAGAGAGAGAGAGAAAGGTCTTCCTTCCATTGGTTCACTCCCCAAGTGGCTGCTATGGCTGGCGCTGTGCCGATCCAAAGCCAGGAGCCAGGTGCTTCTCCTGGTCTCCCATGCGGGTGCAGGGCCCAAGCACTTGGGCCATCCTCCACTGCACTCCCAGGGCACAGCAGAGAGCTGGCCTGGAAGAGGAGCAACCAGGACAGAATCCGGCACCCCAACCGGGACTAGAACCTGGGGTGCTGGTGCCGCAGGTGGAGGATTAGCCTAGTGAGCCACGGCGCCGGCCAGAAAAGGAAATTTAATGAATGAAAGTGTAGCTTCAGCATCTATGATAAAAGGTTTGTCAAGAAAGAGACTGAAATCCTGAACAAAAATGAAGTGTCCGTTTATCTGGCTTGGACTGCCCCCTATTGCTGTAAATATACCAGGATTTGCTTCCAGTTTATCAAATACCACAAGATGAATGTGGGCAAAAAGTCCTATATTCATGATAGCGAAGAGAACCAGGTGGGTTGAACAATCAGATTATCTTAATATGGAGCTCTGTGTGCAGTCTTCGGATTTTGGATCGTCTCACAATGCTGTTTGCATACTTACTTAGAGCATTGGCGTGTATGAGCCTAATTCTGTGACCCAGCAAAAACAGATCATAAATTCGAGCAGAAGACATGTTTGTAGGCTGACCTTGGAGAGATGAGCTAAGGGTGCTGAAGAAATATAAACTCAATTTACAATAATAAAGAAAAGTGCTTGTACTTTGCCCAGTGGATGAAGTGAAAATCTAACATTTTTTTCTGGTATATGCTGAATGTTTTATCAGACTTGATTAAATTCCTCTTTAGTAGGAAGCTAAGGGAGAGACTGAGTACAAACACTTTGTATGAGGCTTTTGACTCCTCTTTTGCCCTTCACTGTGTAATTCTTTTTCTAAAGTGGCTTTTACTTTTCTTTCTTTCCAGGCTCCATTTATGAAATGTTTGGAAATGAATGCTGTTTGTCAACAGGAGAAGTGATTAAAATTATTGGTCTCAACATTAAGAAGATCATAGCTGAAATCTGTGAACACATTGAAGATTGTGAGCCCCCACAACCATTTGAATTGCCTATGAATTTTCCAGGTACAGTTGCCACTGCCTCTCACTAATGAAACTATGCTGTTAGTCGTTATATATTCCTCTACAACTGAAAACAATGAAAAAGTGAGGCTTTTTATTTCTACTCCAGGACAGGAGGTGAACAACAATAACAAAACCCCAGAATGCTTATGGTTCAGTCATCTTAAGGACTAAAAGAAGGTGAATATTATCTAGGTTTTAAAATAAATGTCTTTCAGGCCGGCACCGCGGCTCACTAGGCTAATCCTCCGCCTAGCGGCGCCGGCACACCGGGTTCTAGTCCCGGTTGGGGCGCCGGATTCTGTTCCGGTTGCCCCTCTTCCAGGCCAGCTCTCTGCTGTGGCCAGGGAGTGCAGTGGAGGATGGCCCAGGTGCTTGGGCCCTGCACCCCTTGGGAGACCAGGAAAAGCACCTGGCTCCTGGCTCCTGCCATCAGATCAGCGCGGTGCGCTGGCCGCAGCGCGCCAGCCGCGGCGGCCATTGGAGGGTGAACCAATGGCAAAGGAAGACCTTTCTCTGTGTCTCTCTCTCTCACTGTCCACTCTGCCTGTCAAAAAAAAAAAAAAAAAGTCTTTCAATTAAGAGTTAAAGTTTTGGTCAATAAAATATGTGGTGAGTTCCAACTATATGCTGAGTAGTGAGAATCAACAAATTGAAGGCACAGAACTAGTTAACATCACTAAAACATGTCTACTCTTTGCTTTCCATTTGCTATTACTGCAGTTCCCTGGATAATTTAATGTTCCTACTGGTCTTAATGAAACGTCTTACCTCTTTTTGTCTCATTACCTCCACTCAGAGTTTCAGAATCAGCTCAGATATCATGCCATCGAGAAAATTTTTGCTGACCTTCTATTCTAATCTAGATATCTCTCTTTTGTGTTACCACAGTGTCTTTGGCACTAAGAATGAACCTGATTGGATAGTCATTAACTTTTTCCTTGTTTGTCTTATTCTATAGATCAGAGATTGGCCAACTTTTTCTATAAAGGGCCAGTTAGTAAATATTTTGGGCTTTGCAGCCAAATGGACTCTGTTACAACTACTCTACTCTGATGCTGCAGCATGAAAGCAACTGTAAATAATGCAGAAACCAAATAACACGACCAGGGCTTAACAAAACTTTATTTAGAAAAGCAGTGGCCAGCAGGATTTGTCCTGTCAAATGTAGATTTTGAGCTCTGCCTGGACACAAATTCCTTGGTAGATCAAATATTATATATGAAACTTTGTATTTCTAGTAATAAGTATGTTTCAGCATAGACAATGTGCTTAATAATTATTTATTGAATGGATAATGGGTAGTAGAAGAGAACATCTGATGGGGCCGGCACTGATGGGGCTGGCACTGCGGTGCAGCAGGTTAAGGCCCTGGCCTATATATACCATATGGGTACTCCATTTGAATCCCGGCTGCTCCACTTCTGATCCAGCTCCCTGCTAATGCTGCTGGGAAAGCAGCAGAGGATGGCCCAAGTCCTTGGCTCCTGCATCCACACGGGAAACCCAGGAGAAGCTTCTGGCTCCTGGCTTCAGAGCTGTCCAGCTCTAGCTCTTATGGCCATTTGGGGAATGAACCAGCGGAAGGAAGACCTCTCTCTGTCTGTCTCTACCTCTCTCTGTAACTCTTTCAAATAAATAAAAAAATAAATCTTAAAAAAAGTGCATCTTATAATAATTTATAATATGTTTCTTAATATATTTAAAGTTTTCTTGAGTTCTATAGGAGACTTAAATAGCATCAGATAATCAGATACTGGTTTGGATTTTGGAATTATTGTATTTCAGTTTTCACTATCCTTGTGTTATTGGGAAGAATAACTATTGAAATATAGTTAAAGAGTTTAGAATGCTATTTGGCATATAGCCAAAAAAAGTGCCAGCTTTTATTGCCATTATTAAGATTGTTCAAACTATTTCTGTGATATTCAGTAAAGCTTTTCAGAGAATGTTATACTTGGTATGAATCTTGAAGAACAAAAATAACTCTGCAAAATGCCCTAGTATCTCACCCCTTTCATTTGAAAATTACCCATTGTTCAGTTCTACATATTCCTTCTTCACTCTCATCCTTTCCAACAATAGTACTCAAACTTGACTGCACATTGGAATCACCCAGTGAGCTTTAAAAAATCCTGGTGCTCAGGCTACTATCATGAAACATTCTGATTTACTAGGTCTTGGGTGAAGTCTGCTCACAGGGTGAGCTTAAAGCTTAAGGGTGATACTAAAGAGCAGTCCTAAGTTGAGAACCATTGCTTTATAATAAGCATTTCTAAGAACTCAAATTACATCTAACAACTCCCTTGTTTGAATCATTGTAGTCTTTCCTGCATTAATCACTGCATTTGTAACATTTTCTATGTAATCGAGCTTATTTATGTGCTTGTCTACCTAACAACGTCTACCTAATAGATCACAAGATTGCTCAAGGCAGAATATGACATGGTGTTTAGGAGAATATGTATATAATAAATATTTGGTGGTGTAAATGACTAGAGTCTTCTGATAGAAGATGCATTTCTCCTTATAGTGAAAACACTTAGCTGTCCATTAGGAGTTTAATTTAGATGCTATTTAAAATATCCCTTTGAACTTTCAGTTGACATGATAATCTTGCATCAATAGCAACAATTTGAAAAATATGTCTAAAATCCAGTTTATTGAAAGGATCAGGGATAAAATGGAGGAGGAAAGTGATTGGTGATGCCTAGGAAATATTTTCCTTCAAAGAGGACTCCTAGATGGTGATGAAAGGGATCCCAAATAGAGGAATAATCCTGCATCAGTACTAGAATGAAAGATAAAAGTTGAGTCCACTATTTTTTTTTTCATAAATCTCAACAGCAATCTATAATTCATGCTATATTTAAAACTTTCAATTTAAACTCCCAATTAGATTTTAGACTCAAGAAGTCCAGTATTATTTTATAACATTATTATTTGAGAATTTTCCGCATTTTATTTTGTTAGTAATTTTTTATATTTAAATTTTTTTTTTTTATTAAAGAGTGCAGGTTTCATGCATTCCATAGAATTCCAAGAAGACAACCACACTTCTTTCCCTCTCATCCCTGCCCAAAACCCTCCCTCTCTTCCTTCTCTTCCTTTCATCAGTTTTTGCAAAGAAAAAAAATCGCATAATTTTAATCCACTCTCTATTCATAGGATTAGTTCCCACTAACCATAATATTCAACAATTAAAAGTAGAAACACAATAGTTTCACAGGAGTATAAGGGCTAAAAATGACAATCATATCACAAAATATCTGTTTCATTCCTATACATTTTTTGTATTCTATATTAACTACCACAAAAGAGAGAAAACATATTTGTCTTTTTGAGACTGGCTTATTTCACTTAGCATAATTGTTTCCAGTTGAATCCATTTTGTTGCAAAAGATAGGATTTCTTTCCTTTTTTTTTTTTTTTTTTTTTTTTTTTGACAGGCAGAGCTAAACAGTGAGAGAGAGACAGAGAGAAAGGTCTTCCTTCTGTTGGTTCACTCCCCAGATGGCCGCTACAGCCAGTGTGCTGTGGCTGGCCCACTGCGCTGATCCGAAGCCAGGAGCCAGGTGCTTCCTCTTGGTCTCCCATGTAGGAGCAGGGCCCAAGCACTTGGGCCATTCTCCACTGCCCTCCCGGGCCACAGCAGAGAGCTGGACTGGAAGAGGAGCAACCAGGACAGAATCCAGCGCCCCAACCAGGACTAGAACCTGGGGTGCCAGCGTCGCTGGCGGAGGATTACCCAAGTGAGCCATGGAGCCGGCCAAAGGATAAAGATAGGATTTAATTCTTTTTCTTTTTTTTTAAGAATAGAAATTTTTTTTGTTTGTTTTTAAGATTTATTTATTTATTTGGAAGTCAGAGTTACACACAGAGAGAAGGAGAGGCAGAGAGAGAGAGAGAGAGAGAGAGAGAGAGGTCTTCCATCCAGTGGTTCACTCCCCAATTGGCTGCAATGGCTGAATCTCTGCCAATCCGAAGCCAGGAGCCAGGAGCTTCTTCCAGGCCTCCCACATGGGTGAAGGGGCCCAACCACTTGAGCCATCTTCTACTGCTTTCTCAGGCCATAACAGAGAGCTGGATCAGAAGTGGCGCAGCCGGGTCTTGAACCGGTGCCCATATGGGATGCTGGCACCTCAGGCCAGGGTGTTAACCCACTGTGCCACAGTGCCAGCCCCAGGATTTTATTCTTTTTTATGGCTGAATAGTATTCCATAGTTTATATATACCTCATTATCTTTATTGAGTCATCAGTTGATGGATACCTGGTGGATTCCATGTCTTAGCTATTATTAACTGAGCTGCAATAAACATGTGGATTCAAATAATTTTTTCATGATTTTGTTTCACTTGGATAAATTCCTAGGAATGGGATAGCTGGGTCATATGGTAGACTTATTTTCAGATTTCTGAGGAATCTCTGTACAGTCTTCCTTAATGGTTACACTAGTTTACGTCCCCACCAACAGTGGATTAGTTGTCTTTTTCTCCACATCCTCACCGATTTCTTGTGTTTTGAATTTTTGATGATAGCCATTTTAGCTGTGGTGAGGTGAAACCTCCTTGTGGTTTTTATTTGGACTTTCCCTGAGAAAATCCCACTTAGTGTGGGTGGATGATCTTTTTATTAGATTCAATTTTCTACTTTTTTTCAGATTTTTGCATGTATGTTCATCAGGGTTATTTTTCTATAGTTCTCTTTTTTGACGTATCTTTGGTTTAGGAATAGGTAATGCTGGCATCATAGGAAGCATTTGGAAGGCTTCCCTCCATTTCAATTGTTTTGAACAGTGTAAGAAGAATTGGGATTAGCTTTTCATGAAATACTTGGTAGACTTCAACCGTGAAGCCATCTGATCCTGTGCTTTTCTTTCTTTACCACTGGGAAGATCTTCATCATTGATTCAATCTCAATCATGGTTATTGGTCTGTTCAGATTTTCTAAGTTTATATACCTTATTTTTGTAAATTATGTGTGCACAGAAATATATCAGTTTTTTCTAGATTTTCCAATTTGTTGCCATAAAACTCTTTGTATTAATGTCTTATAATTCTCTGTGTTTCTGTGGTGGCAGTTGTAACATCTCCTTTTTCATCTCTGATTTTATAACTTGGGCCTCCCTTCTACCTTTCTGGTAATTTGGGTTGATGACTTATCCATTTCCTCCCTCCCTCCCTCCCTCCCTCCTTCCCTCCCTCCCTCCCTCCTTTCTTTCTTTCTTTCTTTCTTTCTTTCTTTCTTTCTTTCTTTCTTTCTTTCTTTCTTTCTTTCTTTCTTTCTCTCTCTCTCTCTCTCTCTTTCTTTCTTCTTTCGTTCTTTCTTTTCTTAAACAGCTTTTCATTTGTCTTGTCTTTTGCACAGTTTTTATTTCTATTTTGTTTTTTTCTTCTATAATTTTTATTTATTTTGTCCTAGTAATTTTGGATGTGATTTATTCCTTTCTTTCTAGGCCCTTGACATGCATTGTCAGATCAGTTATTTGATATATTTCCAATTTTTTGGTGTAGGGCACTTATTACTATATACTTTTCTACTAACACTACGTTAGCTGTGTCTCATAAAGTTTAATATGCTATGTTGTCATTTTCAATCATTTTGAATAATTTTTGATGTCTATGTCTCTTTTGATTTCTTTTATGATACATTGTTCATTCAGAAACATGTTGTTTAGTCTCCATTTTTTGTGTATTTCAGGAGTTTCTTTTGTTGTTAATTTCCAACTTCATTCCATTATGTTCAGAAAAATTATACGACATTATTTCCATTTTTCTGAATTTGTTGAGACTTGTTTTATGACATAGTATGTGGTCCATTTATAGAAAGTTCCATGTACTGCTGAAAACTGTGTATTTTGCAGCTGTGGGATGAAATGTTCTATGGAGATCTATTAGATCCATTTGGTCTGTAGTGTATGTTAGCTCTGTTGTTTCTTTATTCATTTTTGTCTGATTGATTTTTCCATTAATAAGAATGGGGTGTTGAATTCTTATATTATCTATTGTATTGGTGCTTATGTCTCCCTTTAGATTCATTAACATTTGTTTTATAAAACTGTGTGTCCTCACATTGAGTTCATATACATTTATTATAATCACATCTTCTTGTTGAGTTGACCACTTAACCATTAGTTAATAACTTTGTCTCTTTTAACAGTTTTTGTTTTACGGTCTATCTTGTCTGTGATGAGTGTAGCTACTCCTGCTCGTTTTTTTACTTGCATTTGTATGGGATATTGTTTTTCATCATTTCACTTTCAGTCTGTGTGTATATTTATTGATGGGGTGTGTTTCTATTTGTTTCTTGAAAACAAATAGACCCTTTTTATCCATTTAGCCAGTCTGTATCATTTAATTGTAGAATATGGACCATTTACATTAAAGGTTATTATTGAGAAGCAATGACTTGGTCCTACCATTTATCTATAAATAGTACTATTATCTGTTTTCAATCTTGCTTGTTCTTGTTCTGGGAAGTTTTTGCCTTCACATTATTTTGTGATACTGATTATCTTTTTTCATCTCTCTGTAGTACAACCCTAAATATCACTTGTAAGGCTGGCTTGGTGGTGAAAAATTATTTCAATTTTTGCTTGTCTTGTAAAATCTTTATATTTCATCTTCATTTATGAAATAAAACTTCACTGGTACTGTGGGCTGGCATTTTGCCTGTAGCATTACTGTTGAGAAATCTGCTATCAATATGAAGGGAGTTCTTTTAAAGATGATCACATATTTCTTTCTTGCAAACTTTTGGATATTCTCATTAGGTTTTATAATGTTTATAATATGTCATGTTGAGGATCTTTTCTGATCATGCCTATTTGGAGTTCTCTGAGTGTCCTGTATTTGGATGTCCATATATTTTTACAAATTGGGGAAACATTGTTTTTATTTCACTGAATAGGTTTGCTAAGCCATTCTTATTTTCCTTGTCTTCAGAAATGCCTAACACCTATTTATTTGATCATTTGATGATATCCCATAGATCTTGAGAACTGTTTTTGGTTTGTATAAATTTTTCTTCTTTTTTTTTTTGTTTGAGGTATTTTAAAAGAACTATCTTCTAGATTCCATATTTGTTCTTCTGGATCCCCAAGTCTCTTGCTCAGGCTTTCCGTTGTATTATTTTTATTTGACTTATTGAATACTTCATTCCTAATATTTCTGTTGAGTTTTTTTTAATATCTCTATGTCTTTACAGAATTTCTCGTTCATGTCATGTATTGATTTCTTTATTTTGATGAAATATTTCTCTATTTTTCTGAGTAATCTTACAATTATTCTTTTGAAAATTTTTTGAGGTATTTCATCAATCTCCATTTGTACACAATACAATGTTGATGAAAGATTGTGTTACTTTTGGGGAGATATTTTCTCTTCCTTGTTTATGTTTTTTTGTTTCTACATTGATTTTTTAGCACATCTGGGGTATCTCTAGTTACTGTCTCCTCTGGAAGATTGTTTTTATTTTCTCTTTTTAAAGATATATATATTTATTTGAGAGGCACAGTTATAGAGAGAGGGAGAGACAGAGTGAAAGGTCTTTCATCTGCTGGTTCACTTCTCAAATGATTGCTATGGCTGGAGCTGGGTCCATGTGAAACCAGGAGCCAGGAGCTTCTTCTGGGTCTCCCATGTGGATAAAGGGGCCCAAACACTTCCCTGGCCTTCCCAGGCCACTAGCAGAGAATTAGATTAGAAGAGGAGCAGCCAGGATATGAACTGGCGCCAATATGGGTTGCCAGCACTGCAGGTAGAGGCTTAACCTACTATATCACAACTCTGGCCCCAGGAGGATTTTTTCTTAATTGAGAACTTTATTCTGTGGAAGTGTGCATTGGGAGCTTGGTGAAGTGCCTAAGGCTTATACTTGAGTTCCATAAATGTGTGCTTCATGGGGCCAGGGAACTCTGGCCACTTGGGTTGAGGCAAGAGTCCTAAATGACACCAAAGTTTGGTGAACCACTGAAGGAGATTCATGGTGCCAATGTACTGCACCCAACCAGGCATGCGCATCATTCAGAGCACCAATCCACTCCTCAGCGTATTGCTTGATCCTTTCTTGAGATCTGTCCCCAGTATGTTGGAAGCTCTGAGTCTTTGTAGTCAGACCAGGTGGGTGCACAGGAACCCAGCTGCAACCGGTGACTCTCTCACTTCAATGGCATATGCTCAGAACTCCCACAGTCACAGGGTGCATGGAGTCCTTTCTCCACCTTGCAAGCTGCCTTGTCCTGGCCCTAGTTACCTTCAAGGGCCACAAAACTGCCCACTGTTCCCGAGGTCTGGACAGTGTTCAGTTGCAGCTCTACCTCAGGAGCTTTGGTGAGGGGAGGGGAGGGAGTGCATCAATGTGGCCTCACTTCATGGAGCAAAGTAGCCACCAAATTCTGACCAGTTCTCCAGACCAGACTCACGATCAGTGGGAACTGTGGAATTCTCCCTCAGTCAAAGCCACGAGTGGCAATGGCCATGCCGCTGCCTCTCCCCTTGCCCTGGGGAGATGGCACTTCTAAGCCAGTGGATGGTGTGGTAGATTCAGGAGTGGCTGGCAGTGGTGTGGCTCCTCTTTCCTTGCTGCTCCATGGAGTCTCTGTTCTATCCTTTCCATTCTCCACTGAAATTTTTTTCAGTTCCCTAGGATCCTTGCTTTTTGTTTTCCTGGTCTCTCTGTGACTAAGCTCAGTGTGGCTTCCCATTATTCAGCCATCTTGGATCTTCCTCAAGAAAGTTCGCTTTTTCCCAGCTGAAAATTCCTGCTTCTCCTTTACTTGCTGTTCAGGTAGAGGCTCAGAGTAGTGAGAAATATGTTAATGACATTCTATGTCTTTCTTAGCCTGTGCGCCATCCTAGACACATGCCCTGTTCTGTACATGTATGTGGCGATCTAGAGTCCGGGGGATGTGTTGCAACTTTCAGTGTCCTTGTGGGCATCTCATTTACCAGGTTTTCTTTTTAAACATTTGCGTTCACCTGTTGCTTTCCCCACCACTGCAATCACAAAAGTTAAACAACTGTCTATCATTTAGTTGTTTACTTTTTGACAAAAGCTCAGAGGGAGTCTTTTCCCTCTGAGGAGTTAACAATGAGATTAGTTAAAGAGAGCCTGGAAAGTATGATTTTCCAGGGAGAGACAAGACATGTCAAGTAATTATAGTTTTGGGGGATTAAGCTTTGAATGATTTTTTTTTTTTTTGCCATACTTGCTATTTGTTGGTTTTCAAGGGAAAAGTAGAGCTAAAGTATCTCTGTGGTGTGTGGGCGATCTGGGGTGTGTAAACAATAAGAAAAATGCAACATGGGGCCAGTGCTGTGGCACAGTAGGTTAATCGTCCACCTGCAGCACCGGCATCACATATGGGCTCTGGTTCTAGTCCCGCTGCTCCTCTTCCAATCCAGCTCTCTGCAATGGCCTGGGAGAACAGTGGAAGATGGCCCAAGTGCTTGGATCCCTGCACTCGCATGGGAGACTGGGAAGAAACTCCTGGCTCCTGGCTTCAGATCAGCACAGCTCCGGCCATTGCAGCCATTTGGGGAGTGAACCAACGGAAGGAATATCTTTCTCTCTGTATCTTCCTCTCACTGTCTGTAACTCTACCTATCAAATAAATAAATAAAATCTTAAAAAAAATGCAACAAAGTTTTCTGTTCTTACCAAGATTCTTTAATATGGAGTCCGCAGATTGCTCCAATTCACTCAATAATTAAGTGTTGTGAAAAATTTGATCCAGACTTTTTCTTTTTCTTTTCTTTTCTTTTTTTTTTAATGGCTGCAACAGCTGTAGCTGCACTGATCTGAAGCCAGGAGTTTCTTACAGCTCTCCCATGTGGGTGCAGGAGCCCAAGGACTTGGGCCATCTTCTATTGCCTTCCCGGGCCATAGTAGAAAGCTGGATTGGAAGTGGAGCAGCCAGGACTTGATGGGGTGCTGGTACTGTGGGCAGCGGCTTTACCCACTATACCACAGCTCTGGCCCAGATCCAGACACCTTTTTTTTTTTTTTTTTTAAGACTTATTTATTTATTTGAGAGACAGAGTTACAGTAAGAGGGAGAGACAGAGAGAAAGGTTTTCCATCTGCTGGTTCACTCCCCAAATGGCCACAGTGGCTAGAGCTGAGACAATCTGAAGCTAGGAGCCAGGAGCTTCTTCTGGGTCTCCCATACGAGTGGAGGGGCCCAAGCATGTCATCTTCTACTACTTTTCCAGGTCTTAGCAGAGAGCTGGATCGGAAGAACAGCTGGGACTTTTAAAACCAATTTCTTCATTGTTTTTATAGAAGAGATAAATACTAGTGTTTATTCCATTTTTTTTGCTGAAATCATCCACTCTTCTGTAAAAAATTATGTAAATATGCCTTCTCATCTAGATCAAAATTTTAATTTAATTTAATTTAAGGATATTCAGAATGATTTTGCTTCAAAACCAAAAAGGAAAAAAAGAAAAAGATATGTAGCATTTGACCAGTGAACTTTCTTTCATAGATGCAGTGCTAGAACATTCAAGCTCACTCAAGGAAATTTTGCAAGATTTGGCAAAGACACTTTTAGGGGAGAAACTAGAACCTGATTTTTTTGCCGAACTATGAATGGGGAATAAACTTCCAATATTTATCACTGGTTGCTTCCTACATAACATCATGTTTTCATATGTATTTTGTCATTTCAAAACATTTCATAAAATATTTAAAGAAATAAAAAGCCATCATTTCAGTTCCCTATGGGAATAAGCAAAATGCTTTAGAAGCACAATTTGTTCTTTTAAAAGACAGCTCTGTTAGTTGAGCCTTTTTAGGAGCTAGAAAACCTGCAATTCTTGCCAAACACAACTAAAATATATCATGATATTTGATAGTTAATTGCATTATTTCTGTAGATTGGTAAATCACATATGTTTGGCTTATGGTGATGTTCCAAATTTCTGGATTACCTCCTGGAAATATTTGTTCCTCCTTTGTAATGTTTTAAAGCATGAATAATACATGTATTCTCTTTAGTTATGAAAAATTTCTTGAAAGAAAGTGTTTCAGTACATCTTTGTGTTATACAGAGATGTTTTTTCCCAAACAGTATGTTCATATCAAATGTCTCTAAACCATGTGTTCCAGAAATGATTAACATCATGGTCTTCTATGACCTAGTCACCTAATCTAAGAGGTGATATTCCAAGATTTCATTCATATTCTTTTGCTTGTACAAACAAAATTTCAACTGGGAGGTAGGAACAACTGGAATCTGTCTTGGAGGTTACCTGGCACAGTTACATAAGAAATTTTTAAAAAGTGACGTTATTGATACTACATTTTATTTATAAATATGTATCTAAAATATTTTTCTTTCAACAACTGGTTCATATACAAGTTATTGTGATAGTTTACATTCTTCTCATGTTAAATCTTAAAAATCTAATACGGGGCCAGCACTGTGGCATAGTAGGTTAAGCCTCCACCTACAGTGCCGGCATCCCCTATGGGTATTGGTTTGTGTCCTGGCTGCCCCACTTCCAATCCAGCTCCCTGCTAATGGCCTGGGAAAGCAATGGAAGATGGCCCATGTTCTTGGGCCCCTGCACCCCCATGAGATACCTGGAAGAAGCTCCTGGCTCCTGACTTTGGATTGGCCCAGCTCTGGCCATTTTAGCCATTTAGGGAATGAATCAGCAGATAGAAATCATTTCTTATTGTATCTCCCTCTCTGCAACTCTGTCTCTGAAATAAATAAATCTTTAAAAAAACACTACTATGTATGTCCCATTTATTACATATCTCGTTTCAGGCTATCCAAATTTCAAGTAGCCCCATTTCAATCAAGTGTTCAATCTGTATTGGAGAACATGGTTCTAAACTATCTATGGCTCCAGAGTCTTACTGTGAGGCTCTTCTTGCTTAATCAAAGTAAAAGAATGAAACAGTCTTGTTGTCAACCCACTTAGCACCATAATAAGGGGCCAGAGATGTCCTGGATATGTGGCATTCTTCGTAATTTTTCTACCTCAGATGTAAGCATTGTAATGTTAAAAAGATTTGTATTAGTGCCACTCTGAAAATAATATAAAACAGGTATTTAATATAAATGTAAGAAAATTCATAAAATTTGAAATTTCCTCCATGTTTTAGTGTTTTAAGCCATGTTTTAAAAATATGTAGTGAACAATATTAGTTAAATTAACTTCTACCAGATTAAATGGATTTTATTCACTCAACTGGTTAAGCAATTCCCAAGTAGCAATATTATTACTAGGCTGACAGCACACTTCATAAATTAGGTCATAAGGAAATAGTGAGCTCAAGTGGAGTTAGCAGTTTATTATTAATGGCACGAAAGGCAGCATGAACTTCATGTCTCAGTGGGTGCTATTGACCCCACATCCCGTGGGATGATATAGAACTTGGCCAGGTGGATGATAAACACATGGATGAGGAACTCTGAGCCTTTGGAGACCCCAAACATAAGAAGCTGCTGGGAAAATGGTTAGCTCCTGCCCTAAAAAAATACCCACCATCTTTATTACTCTGGAATGTAAAAAAATATCCTTTGGGGAGCAGAGAGAGACTTTATTATTATTATAATTTGAATACAAACCTGCTATCTCTGGCTTCTGAGTAATGTGAAAATGTTACACTGAGTTCTGTTCCAATATATCTCTGAAGGTATTCAAAAAGGCTGTGGGAAGTTTATTTTGGTACAAAAAATTATTGAAATCTATACATAGATTTTTCATGTAGGTACTTCCCATAAACCTTTAGAAGTGCATTCATATATCCTTTAAGAGTAAGACTGAGGACTGGTGCTGTGGCATAGAAGTTTAAACCTCTGTCTGCAGTGCCAGCACCCCCTATGGGCAGCAGTTCAAGTCCCAGCAGCTCCTGCTCCCTACTATTGTGCCTGGGAAAGCAGTGGAAGATGGTCCAGGTTGGTACCCTGCACCCATGTGGAAGACCTGGAAGAAGCTCCTGGTTCCTGGTTTCAGATTGGCCCAGCTCTGTGCCTTGCAGCCATTTGAGGGGTGAAACAGTGGATGAAAGATCTCTCTCTCTCTTTCTCTCTCTTGTAACTCTTTCAAATAAATAAATAAATCTTTTAAAGAAATCAGTCTTTTTTATTAAAAATAATTTTATTATAAATGTGAAAAATTTATGAAGGTTTGGAATAATCAATGACATAAATTGGATTAGTACAAATTTCTTCCACAAGAACTGGACTAAAGTTAAATCAGTGAAATGTGTGACGTCTGCTCCTTTATGCTAAGGTATTAAAATACCAAATACATTAACACTTTTCAAGATGAATTTCCCCATCGTTTCATTTGGATAATTATATATTTACTTAACAGAAAACATATGATGTTACATTCAATGGTCATTCACTGGATTTTTATCTACCATTGAGACAACTATATCTTTATCTTTCATCATGTTACAATTGTAGCTAATTTTGTACTTAACTAAAATATCGGTTTCTAAAAGGACTTAATAGGAAAATTATTATGCAAAAATTATTTGAAATATGTTTAACAGCTTTGTGATAAATGATTTATGTTTAGTTTTTGGAAGACCTTTTGTTAAACAGAGCAAGAAAAAAGGTAGAATTTGCTACTGTTTTTCCATCTGGATGTTCTGATGAAACATGATTCAGAGAGGCACCATACTGAGCTCCCTGCCTTTTAGATAACTTGCTACCCAAGGAAGCAAAAGCTATTCTTCCACATTTCTGGGTCAACTTCTTTAGAGGCACCTCTACCCCCACTGTGCCCACTTAAGCAAAATAAATACAGCTGTGTCTATTATTCAAAATAGCTTCCTAGACAAAAAAGGACTATTCTATCTAAATCAGACAAAAATTGTAAATTAGTCAAGATGCAGAAGAAATTGCAATATTCCATTTTTTGGCCTATTTTTTTTTCTATGCTTTAATACCTGATTAGATCATTTCTCTGGGATCTTGATCGTTAGACAACTACCAAGTATATCATTTGGAAAGAAAATATAGACTGCAGACCTTGGTAACAGCGATCATTTGACTCACTTATGTACATTTTAGCATCAGACCAGAACTGTTGAAAGACTATTTGAAAACAGGCATTTCCCAATTTAGAACTGGTATACAAGTTTTTTCTAATGTTAATGTTTAGTGTCTATCTTTGAAACTCTATTTTATCACTCCTGTTCTTACAACTCCCTCTTTTCTACATGTATTAGTCTGCTCCAATCTCTTTGTGATCTGATCACAAAATGCCCACCATGTAGAGATTTTTATCAGAGCAGCAAGGTTTCTTCTGAAAAGTTGTTTACTCATATCTTCAGTTTCTTGAATCTTAACTGAAAATTGGTAGAGCATATTACTTTTATACACAAAATTGGTAGAGTACATTACAGTTTATACACAGTAATATTTCAGGGAGTTAGAGGTCTAGCCATTGGAACCAAAGCTCCTCCCCCTTTTTTTTCTAAATGGACTTTATTTTTTATAGAAGATTAGATTCATAGCAAAATTGAGCAGCAAGTATGGAAAGTTCCGAAATACCTTTTACCTCCAGACCTCAAATTTCACAGCCTCTTCCAACTATCAATGCCCCCCTTTATAATGGTACATTTGTTACAATTAATGAGCCTACAATGACATATCATTGTCACCTGAATCCCCTGGGTTCACGCTTGATGTAGTGCATTCTAAGAGTTTTTGACACATGTGCAGTGACATGTACCCACCTTTATAACCATTATGGTATATGCAGCAGCTTCACTGCACTAAAAATATCTGTGCTCTGCCTCTTCCTCCCTACGCACTATCCCCCCACCTCTGCCCACTAAACTTCTTGTAACCACTGATCCCTTTACTGTCTCTATAGTTTTGTGTTTTCTTGAATGTGATATAGCTGGAAACCATTTCAAATTGGCTCCTTTCATTATCTAACATGCATAGCCTTCCTCCGTACTTTTTTTTTTTTCTTTTGGACAGGCAGTTAGACAGTGAGAAAGAGAGACAGAGAGAAAGGTCTTCCTTTTCTGTTGGTTCACCCCCCAAATGGCCGCTACGGCTGGCGCGCTCAGCTGATCCAAAGCCAGGAGCCAGGTGCTTCCTCCTGGTCTCCTATGAGGGTGCAGGGCTCAAGCACTTGGGCCATCCTTCACTGCCTTCCCAGGCCACAGCAGAGAGCTGGACTGGAAGAGGAACAACCAGGACAGAATCCAGCGCCCCAACCGGGACTTGAACCCCGGGGGTGCCGGCGCCGCAGGCAGAGGATTAGCCTAGTGAGCCGTGGCACCAGCCTCCTCCATACTTTTCCAAGGCTTAGTATGTCATTTAATTTTAGTGCTCAATAACAATCCATTGACTGCAAGTATCACAGTTTATTTATTCTTTCATCTACTAAAGGACAGCTTGCTTAATTCAAAGTTTTGGTAATTATGAATTAAGCTGCCATCCACATTCATGTACAGGTTTCTATGTGTATATAAGGAACTCAGTTTTTCAAAGGTATAGAATGGGTTGATTTTTCTCAGCTCTACAAGTAACACATGCATCTTTTAGAAACTTAGAAAATACAGGAGAGTAAATTAAAGAGTAAATTAAAGATCTTGTCACCTGAGCTATCTAGCATTAATATTTGATACATTTGTGGCAGATACTTGTCTGAGTGATTAAGATCACAGTTAGGATATCCATGTCTCATGTCAGAGCACCTGAATTTAAGTTCCATCTCTGACTCCCATTTCCAGGTTCGTACTATTACAGACCCTGTGAGGCAGTAGTTAATGACTCAAGTGGTTGAATCCATGCCAACCACATGAGAATTGAGTTCCCAGTGCTAAGATTTGGCCTGCCCCAGCTTTGGCTATTGTGGGCATCTCTCTCTCTCTCTCTCTCTCTCTCTCTCTCTCTCCCCCCCCCCTGCCTCCCAAGTAAAGAGAAATATTTATACATTTCTTTCATTGCTTTCTAATACATTGTATGTACACACATATAGAAATCTGTTTTACCATAATGGGAAACAAGTTGGTTTCTGAACACTTGCCCATTTAAATATCCTTACAAACACAATTTTAAAAATTTATGTAACATTCTTTCATGTACAGATTCCATAAGTTATTAAATCCATCCTGAACATGATTGCTTGTGCAATTTATACTATAATGAATATCCTCTTAACATTATTTGTATGTCATTATTATAATTTAATATTCATACAAATATAGTTCAAAAAAAATTTTTTTATTTGAAAGGCTGAGACACACAGAGAGACGGAATCAGACAGAGATTTCCTATCCATTGGTTTGTTTCCCAAATGTCCACAACAGGTGAAGTTGGATCAGGTGAGAAGCTGAGCACTCAGTGTAAGTCTCCCAAATGGGTAGCAGGGTCCCAAGTACTTGAACCATCACTTGCTGCCTTCTACGGTGTGCATTTGCAGGAGGATGCGTCCTGAGTAGGAAGGCACCTAACGCTAAGCACTCCGTGTGCGATGCAGGCATTCCCAGCAGTGTCTGAGGTGTTAGGTGTTGTGCCAAACACACACCTTTAATTGCCTTACCTCTTCAGGTCGCCCTTTTCTCATTTGTTAAAGTTCATGCTTTATGAAATGTAATTTCAACATAATAAAACTCACCTGTTTCAAGTATACAGGTGAATGGTGTTTAGTATTTGTGCCCCAGCTGTTTTTTTAAAATATGAATTTTAAAACCTGCACAATTCTAGAAAAATGAATGGCCTGAAACCAGCATAGCACAGGGATACATTGTCAACACTCAGGTGAAGGCACAAAGACATACAAAACTTCAAGTGCTCTTACAATGACAATAGAATCAAATGAAACAAAAAATTAAAACTTGTTAAAATTTTTAAGATGAAAACAAAGCTGAAAAACAAAATATGTACATAAACATATATACACATAAATTGATATAAAATATATAGATATAATCACAACTTCCCTTTTATATCAATTTAGAATATATAAAGGTAACATAAAACTTTAAATCATTTACTTACTTATTTACTTAGAGAAAATTAGAAAAGTTTACTTCATTGAAACTGAGCAGACATAGTAAGTGCTTGAATCAGAAAACATGCAAATATGTCACCTGCATATGAACTAATTCATTTAAAACAATTGTAAACATAACTCCTACATTATAAGCATAACTATTATTATGTTGGCTCTTGAGAAAAAATAATCCTGAAGTTCATCTGGGAGAATAGACAAGTGAAGAAATGCAACCAAGTATTTTTAAAATAGAACAATGATGGTGAACTTGTCCTTCCAATATTAAATTCTACTATTGAGTCATAATAAATGGTACTATATGTTATTTAGAGAAAAATCAAAAGCTGAATCTATTATTATTTTTAAGATTTACTTGTTTATTTGAAAGTTATAGTTACAGAGAGAAGTCTTCCAACTGTTGATTTACTCCCCAAACGGCCGCAATGGCCAGGGTTGGGCCAGGCTGAAGCCAGAAGACAGGATCTTCATCCAGGTCTTCCACATAGGTGGTAGGGGTCCAAGCCCTTGGGCTGCTTTTCCCAGGCCACTAGCAGGGAACTGCATAGGAAGTGGAGCAGCTGGGTCCTGAACTGGTACCCACGTGGGCTGCTGGCATCTCGGATGATAGCTTTATCTGCTACACCACAATGCTGGCATCTAATAAATTATTTTAATAATCGCATTACTAGTTGCTATAGAAGCATATGAAAAAGGCTTTGAACTTGACTCTACTGCCCATACACATAAGAACTTGTTTATAGCTCAGAAGACAATATAGGGCCGGTGCCGCGGCTCACTAGGCTAATCCTCTGCCTTGCGGCGCTGGCACACCGGGTTCTAGTTCCGGTCGGGGCGCCGGATTCTGTCCCGGTTGCCTCTCTTCCAGGCCAGCTCTCTGCTGTGGCCAGGGAGTGCAGTGGAGGATGGCCCAAGTGCTTGGGTCCTGCACCTGCATGGGAGACCAGGAGAAGCACCTGGCTGCTGCCTTCGCATCAGCGCAGTGCGCCGGCCACAGTGCGCTGGCCATGGCGGCCATTGGAGGGTGAACCAACGGCAAAGGAAGACCTTTCTCTCTGTCTCTCTCTCTCACTGTCCACTCTGCCTGTAAAAAAAAAAAAAAAAAAAATAGACAATATAGAATATTTCTTTCTATTTGATAAAGTTAGTACTACATATTTGGCGTTATAGGAAGAATGATTTAATAAATTATCCTAGTATAATTATCAATTTAGAAAATGGTAGATCAAATTGGATCATCAGTATTATACCACATAGCCAAAGAAATTTGAAATAGATGAAAAAGTTACATTTTAACATGTAACTATCCAGTGTTTACATTTGAAACGACTTTCAGATATACAAATATAATGAAAAGCCATAAAGAAATAATATGTTGGAGTACCTAAAATGGAACTTTATTTATCAGAAATTTTTTAAAAAGAAAAAAAAATTAGTATCAAAGTGTGGCTACTGCTACTTACAATGCTGGAGTCACAAATCTATCACAGTGCTGGTTCAAGTCCTGGCTGTTCTGGTTCCAATCTAGCTCCCTGCTAACGTTCCTGGGAAAGCAGCAGCAGAAGGCCCAAGTACTTGAGCCTTAGCCACCCTGGCTTCAGCCTGACCCAGCTCTGGTTGTTGCAGCCATTTGGAGAGTGAACCAATAGATGGAAGATCTCTCTCTCTCTCTCTGAAAATCTGCCTTTCAAATGAATAAATTCCTTTTGGAAAGTGTGGAAAATAATTCAGTTTTATGAAGGCTATATATCTCTACAATCTAAAACAAAAAATTCAATGAAAATCTTAATTGAATACTAACTAGGAAATGGACAAAGAAACTTAAATGCCTTGTAATTATATAAAATTAGTTTGGACTCATTAGTATAAAATTACACAATGATACCTCTTTCACTTATTTGGAATTTGTGAAAAATATTTTAATGCATGAATTTTAATCATGGTCCAATGTCAAATGAGACAGCGAGAATTCAAACGAAAGTATAGAGTGGAGTTTCACTGTTAGAAAGCATTTCTATATGTACATATCAAGACTGAAAAAATGTTAAACTGAATTGAATCAATTTTTATACAGAGTATATATACATAGACATTTGTATATATATACATACTTCACTCACAAAAATAAAAATTCAGGCTAAATTCCTTGATGTATTTTTGTGCTTCATTTTATGAATTGCCTCATCTATAAAGTTGGGAAAACATTATTATTTAGCCCTTAAAATTCTTCTGAGAAGTGAGGTAATCAGTAAGTGCCTACTGCAAATGTTTGGCATGCAACAAGTACTCGATGATTATTAGTTATTCTGATTCTCATTACCACCTTTTACACAGTTAGAAGGGCTTCTCTAGTTCATGCAGCATAAGCAAGCCTAAATGTTCTTTTAGACCAGCTTTATTCTTCTTATGATGAAAATAACTTCTTTCAGACTTTTTGCAGCAGTGGGTCTGTTTTTTTGGTTTTTGATGACATGGTACATTTTCATTTTTGTCTAATCTTTTTTGTTGTGTTTTTCAAATACTTCACTGGGAAGTCTGAGGAGCTTTGCCTAGGGTTGTTGTACAGTCAGTATTTAAACCCTTCTTCATCAGATAGAAAACCCCATTTTGTTCATCTTTATTGTCTAAAGTGATCAGCAATAATAGCAAGTTTAGTCTTTCTGGTGTTTACGGATGCTAGTTTCTGGGCCTGTCTGCATAGTTTGAGACCACTCCGTCGTGGGTACCTGCAAATACCTGAAACAGCTCATCCCAGAGCTGTTGCTGCACAGCCGCTGTGTAGGTCAGGTCTTTCAGGGAAGGCTGCTAGGGCCCTGAGCGGCTTTCAGATAACGTTTTCTGGGCTGGTGACAGGTAGCTAGTTGAAGAACCCAGTGCTGACTTGAGATCAGATTTTCTAATTCATGTTGTTGCAGTTAGTTTTGTTGCCTAGTAATATGGAACCTAAAGATGTGTTTAGAAGTAAATGTTCTTTTTTCCTATGCTGGTGCATTTAGGAAAAAAAAATCAGTTTTCTTTATCGTGCAAATCAACATCTATTTAAATCATAAGCTCTGAAATCCACTTAAAACTTATGGTTGCATCAGAAAATTATACCTCATCCTAATTTGAATTTAATGTAAACTGACTTTTTATTGTTTTATATAACCATGGGTAACGGATCTTTTTTGAATACTGCATGGTAAAAATCAGCAAATATGTCAGACGAAGCACAACATTACAAGGAAACACCACAGCATATGTTGACAGTTAGAGAAGAATTGCTGCTGTTTTCACCCTTCACACCAGGATAATTTTTTCAATATTTACCTCCCATGTGTCGAGAGGGAAACATATGGGGCTTTACATAATCATAAGCATAAACAGGTGGCTACTTAGGTACATTTAATTTGCAGGCAACATCAATACTGAACAACACAATCGGCTCCACATGGCTCCCAAATTCTTTCCACTAACATTCCATTAGCAAAATTAAGATCATTAAAATAGAGGGAGGGTATGCTCCTCCTTCAGTTGGCTTCAGCTACCTCTCAGAGTCAGGAATAAAACACATTTTCAAAAATGCCTTGGCATTTTGCTGTTTCTTTTGTTCAAGGGAGCGTCAGTAACTGTGTATAATGTATACCTTGTGAATAACCACAAGGAGCACAATATTTGCATTTGAAATGTGCTTACATCTTTTATTCTCCCTATACAGTAATCTGCTCATTATGGGTGAGAAATTATAGCAGTTAAATTCTAAGTAATTCCTCAAAGCATGGGGTCAGACCAACTCTTTAAAATTACCTGGAAATATTTCTCCAAATGCAGGCCACCCGATGAGGTCACCTGAGGCTCATTTCCATAGTCAAACACTGTGGCAGAATCTGAGGAAATTATCATTGCTGGGAATTTTTGCTCAATCCGTGCTGGATGCCGAGCTGCAGATTCTAGATATTTTGTTTCTTCTAATTTGGCCCAGATTAGAATGTCCAGTTTGCCATCTTTGGCACTTAACGCCATAGGCATGAATCTCTGTGACCTTGTAACTATCCTGCATGGCTTAGAATCCCCAATGAAAGAAACTGGGGAAAATTGGTAAATTGGTTACTGCTGCTTTTTGACTTTTTTTTTTTTTTTTGCTGCAACCAGAGTTGAAGCTGAGGTCAAGAATTCATTCTCTTAACCACTCCACTATGCTCTTGGGACAGTCATTTTACTCTTAGCCTGAAAATTTGACTACCCACAGTCCCTCAGAGCTAGGAGTGATAAACCTATGAAGGTTGTCAAGATCCTGCTACCCAAGATGAGTCAGAGATTTTAGGGGTCTAAGGTTCATGGAGATCCTTGCCAGTGCTGGTGACTCTGTGTGTCTGAAAGCCAGTTCTGCAGAAGACCCCAGAGAGCTATGTTCTCACCAAGGTTTGTGAGAAGATTAAGTTCCCATATTCCCTTTTCTATTCCTTAGTCAATTACTCATTCTTACTACTTGGGAGAGAGGAGGCTTTAATTTACTTTAAAGATTTATTCGTTTATTCAAAAGGCAGAATTACACACAGAGGGACAGATCGGGGAGACATGCACACACATACACACACACACAGAGGTCTTCCACCTGCTGTTTCACTCCCCAAACCGCTACAATGTTAAGGGCTGAGCCATGCCCAAGCCTGGAACTCCATCTGGGTCTCTCTTGTGGGTGCAGAGGCCCAAGGACTTGGGCCATCCTCTGCTGCTTTCCCAGACTCATTGGCTGGGAGCTGGATTGGAAGTGGAGCATTCGGGACTCGAATCGGTGCCCATATGGGACGCTGGTGCCGCAGGCTTCGACCTTACCTGCTAAGTCACAGCAATGGCCCTGACAGAAGAGGTTTTAACATGAATAATTATGTATATCCATGTATTAGAGCTATGAAAATAACAGAGCTTTAGGCCTAGATATTAGGTTGCATCCATTAACTCCAAGAGCTAACATTAATGTCAATTATTTGTTTAACATCTCAATTGTGTTAAATGTTTAAATCACTTCCTTCAAGGAATTTAATTGTTATTGGAAGTCAATTTTTTTCTTCCATGCAACAATTGAAAGAGGTAAACATGAATTCAAAGGTTTCATGTAACTGAATTATTGAAAAAATTAATAGCTAAATCATACACTTCTGATTCAGTTATTCATGGGAAGACATTCAAAGATGGGAATTTTAAAGCTTTGTGTAGTCTCACCTAACATTCAAGAAATTTGGTCACCATCATTGATATATCTTCTTTGCTCCAAAATACTCTGATAAATTACTATTCCACATTTTCTTATCACATACTTTGACATTCTTCATATCTTCTATTTCTAGTTTCGGATACTGTTCTGTGAAGATTGTTGGAACCAATTATTAGGAGATAATGTTCAACAATCCTATAATTGACTAAAAATCTGGTGGATTTTCTCACAGTCAGGGCATTATTACTGTATATTTCGCTAGGGGATTTCAGTTTTTTGCTTTTATAGGGCATTTAACGCACACCATTTCAATCCAAAGTTGAACAGAAATAGTTGGGTTAGAATTTCTG